>NC_142193.1:15326250-15962500 GCF_026936395.1 Plectropomus leopardus | reverse complement strand
TTATTTCCCCCTTGTCTGTGTGTCACATCACCATCAGAAAAATTATTCTCGGCTTTCAATGGGTGAATAATAGTCATACATTAGCATGGCATTAATGATCGTCAGACTTTTAATAAGTCGCTAATCATAATTAGATTTATTTCAGTGTGAGTTCAGTGGTTTGAGAAGCTCTGCAATAGCATGGTCAGGATTTGACGACCATAGGATTTAACTGTATACAGAACCTGGCTAGCGCTCCATGCACAGAGTAACTGAATTATCCTGATGTGTCAAATGCATTTAGTTTAAAAAAAAAGTGTGTTCAGTGCACGTGAGTCATGCTTTCATATACAGTATGAGTGTATGCACACACATGCACACACACAGTTTCTGTGAATAAGAAAAACAGTGCTCTCCAAAGTGAGTACTCTTATGTTGCATTTTTGATACTCTCTCCCTTATGCAATATGTATGTACCCCCTATAGCTCTTTGACAAGGCTGACTAAATGAATATGTTAATAGAAAATAAGCAGAAAGACACAGCACTGCTATGAATTTCAAAAAATGACCTATGATGTCTCTCACCCTCGGGACAGTTACATGTATTGCATGTGTGCTGGTTTGAAGAATAACACTCATTGGATTTTATAGGACATTGAAAGCTGTTGGTATCACACATCAGCATTGTCATTAATTACAGCAAGGGGACACATATCGAATGCTACATGTCAATAAAGGATTGTTGATTTTGACACTGCATGGATATTTGTCCTTAACCTGTGAAGGACTTTTTTTTTTCCGCGCATAGCATGGTGTGAAATGAAAATGAGCATAGTTTGTAGAGGCAGCATATTATTCGACAGTTGTATTGGGCTTCGAGGTAACAAATAACATCATTCA
This sequence comes from Plectropomus leopardus, assembly GCF_026936395.1. Classification (NCBI taxonomy): domain Eukaryota; kingdom Metazoa; phylum Chordata; class Actinopteri; order Perciformes; family Serranidae; genus Plectropomus; species Plectropomus leopardus. The sequence continues at coordinate 15,961,620 of NC_142193.1, read as the reverse complement.
GAAGTCAGAGAAAAACAGATTATTTACAGTAAGAATTTGCCAAATTCACGATTCAATTTTATTTTCTATTTTGAGATTAACATTGTTTTGTAATTTTGTCGCCCGTCTGCACTACCGATTAAACTGTAGCTACTATTGTTGCCTTATCAGTTTTGATTTATCCCCCAAAAAGTATACACAAAACCATTATAGATAACAAAATGAGGAGTTGGTACAATAATCTACTAATTAAAGCAGCCTTTCAGACAACTGAAGGTCAGGTCTTGCGAAAATTCTTCTACACAACAATGTCCATTCGGGCAAAAACACTCTGCAGTTTTAGCACAGAATGTAAAAGGGACAGTTAACGAATATCAACCTGCTTACACTGAGATACAACTCCACGGCACCAAAATACCTTTGGATTCTCTTTCCCCATCATGTTTCTTTTTTGTTCATCTTGTGAGGAATTTTGGACGAGTAGATTTTAAGCTTGTCAGCTCTTGACTCAGCGAAAGCATTGATCCTTTCTGCTGTATGTTTATAGTACAGATCAAATCATTTTTCAGATTTTGATGTGAAGTTTAAAGCTTTGCGCCCCCGTATATTCAGCATATCCAGATGTTTGCTGATGTAGTCACACACACACATGCTTGCCCACACTTCCACTGTTACTTACTGTACACACATGCTGCCACTGTAAGCTTGTTCAGCCTCCAGGAGGGAATGATTGGACAACCTTTAGTGCCAGTACAGAACAGATGACTTGTACGCTGGCACGGCAGTATATTCTCATGATAAACTTAATCTCATCGTGGCCTTTTGATGATGAAAGCCTCCCAGATATGATATCCGATTAGAACTACAAGCCTTCCAAGCTTCTCTGCCGGTCTCCGGCTTCTCATGCTTCATTTTGCTGGGGAATTTATTTTGAATAATCACGTTCATCACCCATATTGATTCATCGTAACTCTGAAGATTATTTGCAATTATAATCCATTCAAAAAGAACCATTTGCAAGATTGAATTGTATCTGGATGTCAATTTTTGACCTTTATTTTATTTTATTTTTTTCAAATCGTCATTTTGACATTACCCTCAAAATCATGTTGATAACTGGGCTATGAGCTGTGACCTTTTCTACAACAATTTTGGAACTGCATTTGCCACACCATCATTACATATTTTCTGACATTTCCAAACAAAATGGATACGCATTGGTTGATGCTATTATCAGAATGAGTTGGAGATTCAAATTATCTATTTCATTTTAATGGCTGATCAGTGAGCTCTCTTCAGCCTATTCCATCTAATTAGGGTGGAGGTATCCAGTGATGGATGCAGCACTGCTAGCATGCATGCATTTCCTTTTATGCCCTTTACAGTTGTGTCAAAATGCTGTGTCTCTGTAGGGCACTTTTTCACTGGACTGACCTAGAAACGGTTTATTGTGTAGTGCCAGGTAGCTTTTTCTCACTGTTTCCCTTCGTAGGCAGCACTGTTCACCTGGCAGTGGCAGCTCTGTGGTTGTCACCAGCCTGATAAGGCTTGTCCTGACAGGAAAAGCTATTATGATTATAATGGCAGTTATTGTGGTCCAGTGTTTCACCCCTGCCGACAAATCACGCTGGAAATGGTTTTAAACAGCTGTTGTTGGACTAATTATTGCAATCAAAAATACCCTATTATGTTTTCTAAGGCTTTTCGTAATGTGTTGGCTGTTTTCCGCTTAAATGCTAGATTACATTTTGGGGACATGAACATGCAATAATGGATCGGAAAGAGAGGGATAAGGCGAGGGGAAGAAAATAGAATAGGGTGAAGAGCAGGAGGGGAGAGGTACGTAATAAGCACTAAGCAGAAATAGTCTTTGCTGCGGTGCCGAGGTGCCAAAGCGATGGGCAGTGTGGGTCCATTTTGAAGCTTGTGGCCTTTGTGCAGTTGTGTGAATGTGGCCTTGCACGCTGCACTCTGTAACAGCTCCGGACACTGTGGTCGCTGCTACATCTGGAGAAAGACCAGGGTGTGGGCTAGGAGAAGCCAATCTTATAGGAACCCTACCACACACTAATTCAATTCAGTTGCTGCCAGGTTTTAGCACATGTAGGCGCCGGCATGGCGAAAATGAGCAGGAGCAACAAGAGCACATGAACAGAAAAAATCGATGAGGACTCTTTTTCATAAATGGAGTGGGTGTTAAATTAGCTGGATGGGCCCATGTAGCAACACATTGGATTGAGTGCCTGCTTGGTGTATTTGGGTTGTGTCTATCGACTGAGAGACGACTTGGTGTACAGCAGTGAAAAGACTCAGCGATGCTCAATCAATGTGACCAATCAGCCTCACCAGTCATTCATTTGGTTTTACACAGATTTTTCAGGAGGGAAGGAGACTCTGAATTGGCGTTTGGAAAAGTGTGTCACTGCAGTTTTGACAAATTCTAACCACTGTTTGTAATGGTTGGCTGTGATTGCCCTTTTGAGCCAAGCCTGATTTTCCTATTCATGTTGTTTAAAACAACCTCCAATACCAGTTATCACCTCGCTCCCTGTTTGTCAGTTTTCATTTCTTAATAAGTATTATAATGTTTTTTTCAAGGCCCTGCTCCAAGATACAATTTTGAAGGCACTTGAGAACAATCATGAAAAATCAATATTATTTTGCCCTGCTTGTTGTCTGCCATTTTAGGAAATTAGTCGTGGCAGCTCCTGCCAAAGGTGTATAATGGCAAAGGTGCTTTTAACATGGAGATGGATGCTGATCCCTCTGCACCTGTAAGCAAACCACATGTGCATTCAGGGAAATATATGATATATGCTATTAAAGATAGAGGAAGCAAACTAAGAGATTCATATGCGCTGGCAAAGAAGAACTTTATTTCTGCAGGATTAGGTTATCTTTTGACACAAATTGAGTGCTAAATTGACACAGAAACTAAAATCACTGAAGAGTGAAAAGGAGAGACTTAGAGAGAAAGCCTCGCACAAAAAGATGGAGAGAAGGTCCATCAGGACATCTTCGTTAAACCCTTGTCCTCAGGTAATTGGAGTAGCTCTCCACGTCCAATCTGTCCATCTGAAAAAGGAGGAGCACACAGATGAAAGGAAACAGGGATCAATTGACCTAATAGCTTGTCCAATCAATCCTTATGTTTTTCTGATAGCTTGACGGAGGGTGCAGACCGGAGTGGCGGATGAGCCCCTCTAATTGGCTCAGCCAGAGCGGGGCAGAGCGGGATGCTGAGTGGTAATGGCAGGAGTAGTCGCCGCTCCTTCTCACACCTGGCGCTCTCACTTCACCAGCGTCAATACTGACACCTTTGTCCTCATTACCTCCAGCTTAATGCCATGTACAGGCCCTTCGTCAGCTGCTACAGGCCTCCGGTGTTCCTTCATTACACCTCCGTTTACACGATCCACTTCTCGCTTTCTGCCACTGACCCCTCACACTCACTGACTAATACAGGAGCTACTCAACATCGTCTAAGCTATCAACACGTTCAGTCAGGCAGCAGAATCAGAAGAGACGTGTGTATAAACAGGAACTCCGTATGTGTGTGCTTGTGTGTGTCTGGCTGTCTGGCCCCTCACAAGCAGTGATGTTCACCAAGTGGCTCACCTGAGTCATTCCACAGAGGACGGCTCTGGTGGGTTCTTATTTGTGTCAGCAGCACTCCCCCTGGACTATCTGGTGTTGGACTGGTGTTTGTGTTTGTGCGGCACTGTCCTTGTGTGTGTGTCCATGCTGTGAGCTGTGAGAAGAGGCAACACCGAGAAACAACACGGGACCAGGAGAAGCTGTTTGTTTGCCCGGCAGACAATATGGGAGATGGAGAGGAGCAGGTAGAGAAAAGAGAGAGAGGAGGTAGGGGAGGAGGGGGGGTAAGGGAGTTGAGGCTCCAGCACAGAGGTGTGAAAGGGCACGTATATTCATAAACAGCTGCAAAAACACCCAGAGCATTATACATACAGTAGGCAGATGCCAGATGAGACAGAAAGGGGGGAGGTGCACTATGATGGAAAAAGTCCATAAACACCTAGAGCAATGAACTTCAGGAGAGAGAGAGAGAGAGAGAGAGAAAGAGAGCGAGCGCATCCGGAGTGGATTAATTAAGGATTATAATTATGTTGGGACTATGCATGTCTCACCTGAGACTGCCCTGTGCCGCTCCTCTCCAATCCTCATGCCCTCTGCTCCTCTGCACATATGGACACAAACCACAGGAAAATACTACCCACACTTGTGGTATCATAGGTTCACCTCTCTGACACTGTGCAGAAAAATGAATGAGCACAACTGCGTATTAACCTTTCTGCTGCTTTTTTAATCAGTCCACTACAACACTGGTTTTATAATGTTAGTCTCTGTGTTCAAGCTGTAATTGTGCTGAGTTAATCAGTGTGCTGCATATCGTCAGAGTTTAATAAGACAGAGGTTTGTGATGAGACAAACGCTGGTTCAGATTCTCAATATTTGGTTGGGGAGATGAAGTTAGTGGGTTATGAACAACATTAACTGGTGTTATAGAGCAATTTTAAAAAAAATCAATTCAAACCTTGCTATTTTCCCAGCCACTTGGGGGCAGTGAATCAAGCTTTAAACACAACATTGATATAATATCACCTCATAAAGTCGATATGGTGAACATGCTGGTTATTTACACATCCAGACACAAAGTAATATTGTTTGTTTGAAGACATTTATTTCTGGCCATTTGACACATTTAATTTAGATATTACCTCTCTTTTAGCTCTGTTTTTGGTCACCACCATCTCCTAAGCTAAATATATGAAACATCTTTAAGTAGTCGTAAATCTTAATTATCTCCTAGCGACTACTTTTTCTATCCGTTGTTGGTGCGCTGAGAGGGTAGCGTGTAGCTGATATATAGAAGCTTTTTCACATAATCTGCCTTTTATAATATAATACGTACATCCTCATTGCATTTTTACATGTATTTATTTTCCTATACTGTGTTCCCTACTCTATGTGCCTATGCAAATTTCCCCCAGGGAAATAATGGTTTGAACTGAAACTGAATTTAATAACCAGACACTTGCTCTGTCTGAACACAAGGTTGATGAGAGCAATGAGACTGAACAAAAAAAGTTAAGTTGAGGGCCAAAACAAACAAACAAAAAAAGAGCTGAAAGATGCCAAAACCCTACTTACATCGAAGACACATCAAGCAGTTGAAAAGTGTGGCTCACTGCAACAAGGCCAGGAGGCGTGTTCATGTGTCAGGAAGCAGTTCTTTGTAACGCAGGTCAATGTGTCACAGGCAGTAAGTACTCTCTGGCTGCAGTACGCTGCTAAAAATTAAACTATCCCCAACTTTTAGTTTTGGACTTACATGCAGAGTGGAGCAGCAGCTGCTGCTTTCCATAGCTACTGCATGGCAGCTTGCTGCAGGCCACACTTCACTGCTGCATGCTATGTTACTGACGTTAGAGGTGGTAACAGCTGCAGAGTCAGGTCACTGTGACTGCTAGCAACACCTTTCACATTAGACTGAAGTCATGTCATCCATTGTTGTTCCAAAAAAATGAGTAGAGCAGCTATAAGAGCCTTATTTCTTTTCAAATTGCATCCTTTATTTACAGCAAATTCAGATGTTTTGGCCATTTTAAGCTTCTTCTGACTACTTTACATTCGAAAATTATACAATAAGTGACCCCTTTTTAGAGCCTTTTTCAATCCAGGATTGTTGCACCGTTTTTTCACATCGCCATTCTGTATAAAATGTACAAACACGGAGCCGAGTAACAGAGCCAAATTGATGTCTGTGACATAAGAAGCAGATGCTGCTGTGTTACACTTCACTCCTTTTGTTTTCCGCAACTTTGGTATGCTATCTAAGATCAAACATTATACTAGCGATATTGGTTCAGTGTAAAAAAGTAAAGCTGACGTAATGGCCGATATTCTTTATGGCAGTAATCTCTTTTTTAAAAAGGACTACTGGCTGAGCACCCATCATTGTGGTGTGACCCTATATTTTTTTGCAACAGGTTACATCACATAGGTATATTTGTCCATATGCCCTAGAATATCACTCTTAGGTACATTGTTTTTGACCTATAATATCTTCCAATACTGGTAAGATTTCTTGGTTGTCCAGTTATAGTGGGGATATTTTGGACCTTCCTTCGAGTTCAAACTACTAAGTATAAGGTAAATAAACCCTGTGCTTCAGGCCAGACCGCGGCCTTACTCTAACCCCATTGCAGTGCTGATGAGCTCTGGAGACACAGGCGGCAGAGGTGAATTCAAGTGTCAGACTTTTTCCTTGCAAAAATAAGATTTAGGTTTTAATGTCCCGTGCCATTAAGGCGAAAGAGCCCTGTGTTTTCTAATGAAGCTGCACGCTGGTCTACCACAAGCATCCAGGTGTGGATTTAGCAGAATTACTGTGAAGTAAGATGCTGCTAAAAATGACCATGCATGCTCAGCGAATCTTCCCAGGTTATATGAAGTTTTTTTTTGTTCGTGTGATTCTACAAACTGTGCAATGCAGCAATTTTTAGCAACTGAATGCTTTGCTACTTTAATTTGGGACAAAAAATGGGTAGTGGTTTTTTGTTTTGTTTTTTAAGTCAGAATGATGGGCATCAGGAAAAGCTACATGGCGGATGGTGAAGGACATATTTCTTATAAAATATGCTGGCTTGTCTGTTAGGATATGAATATGCTTATAATCCAATAGCGATTACTATCGTACCACTTGTGCTCTCATCCTTTAGAGCTATTAGAGTATGAACATGACCCACATGTCATACGTCATCTGACCACAAAAGACACTTGCCAGACCACAACTTAACCTCTGGCCACCTCACAGCCCTGAGACGCCACAAAAAAGACACTCGTACACATCATAAACTGACCAACAAAGGCACACACAGACGCACGCACACACACACATATTTGCTTTGCAGCCACAGACATGAGGCATTTAGGGAACAGAATGGAAAAGGATTTAATTGAGTCTTTGATCATTATAGAATTACCATGTGCCTTCTTGGCACCCTGGTTATTGTTTCATGGATTAATCATTTTCATTCCACAAATTGTGGAATCCACATAGCAAATCAGTGTGCTGCCTGCATGACACAGATATGCAGTTGTAGCAAGGGAATTTTAATGTGTTCTTGCCCTCCAATTGGCTCAAGCCGTCCATGCGACTTGATTTATTTGAAAGATTGGTTTTATTGATTTACTGAATTAATGCGGTGCCAGTTTAATCAGTGTGCTATGGAACTATGCAGAATTTGACATCTCTGTGAACTCAGATGAATTGAGTGTACAATATTGATCTGGTTATCCACAGTATTTATTCAGCTATTTGTCTAAGGGCTGATTAATTCAGTGTGTACAAAATAATGTAGGTATGTGTTTATGAGGCTGGGCGAGTGTTTGTGTTTGTGTGTCTCTCCCTCTCTCACAGTATATTTGCAGCGCTGGTAATTGCGTCTGTTATAGACTGCAGGTTTCAACCGTGTATTGGAGCAGCTATTTACTATTTATACCTTTTCTTTCCCGTACATGCAAAAGCACGCTGCTGGTGTATGTTATAGAATGACGCATCATATGCAGGCTCAGCACATGCTCATTCAGCATTAATGCGCATGTGAACAGACGCCGCACACACGAGTACAATAAATGCATGTATGAGTACCCTTCTTAGATGTGTGAGGTATGATTGTATAACAACAGTAACGGCTGTAATTGCAGGCTGTATATTGTGGAGCTGGAGCAGTGCTCAGCACCGGTGTGTGGTGATTGAGCAGTATCTGTCGAATAGGGCCAGAGGAGGGAGAGTAGTTCTCCAATTAGAGCTAACTCAGGATGGATATGGATGCTTTCTGACAGCTGTCTCATCTGATTCAGCTGCATGTGGAAGAAGAACATTTGTTTGAAGATGTTTGTTTAGGCTCATTATGGGTAAAAGCACAAGCTTCACACATCTCATTCCTCCTATTCCATGTGTAATGGAGGACCGCCGCTGTTGATATTACACAGGAGAGAATCTCAGCTGTCGTTTGGCGGCAGGCTTTTATAGAGCTAGTACTTTTCACAAGACCCTGTACAGTCCAAGCTGCAATCCTACAAGGATGTTTTAGTACAGAGGGGTAAAAACAGTTGACTGGATTTGAGAGATCATCAGCGAAGAAAATGGCGACAGTCTGAGACTCAGCATGTAAGTCTACAGTATAGAAGTAGACAAGAGCAGAACAGATGTTCTGTGGATGTATTAAGGGTAGGGTTACACTATATTGTTTTTTTTCCCAATATGGTGATATATTACAGCTCATTTGATATATCTTTTTTCCTCACCTAATTTTAATGATCATCAAGTCTGCAGTGGTAGTAACATCATATTATGCATACTCCAATGCTTTTCAGTGTATGTAATAGTCATTCATTGTGCAAAACAAGAACAATACTTCAACTTAGGGTTGAATTTGTCAATTAACAAACAAAGCAACAAAGCAAAATTAGCATGTTGGCCAATTTGATATTTCCTTTTAAAGCCAATATCTACAGATACCGATGACGTGCCGATATTCTCATGCATCCTTAGTGAGGAGAACTGCATACAGTGTTAAATGCAGGGCCCTGTTCATTCCTATGATACTTGCTCATTGATGCATGAAGCTGAATGGTTCAACTGTCGTATATAAAATGACCATGATGATCTGGGAATGATTGGCATTACTTTCACACTGTGCAGCCAACTAAAAACTTTGAGTGCCTTTACTTTTATTTGCAGCTTGACTAACTTCTGGTTTAGTGCTCAGCTAACTTGAATGGGCATCGAATTATTTGATTGTGTGGCTCTTCTAGATTTTTTCAATGTTATTGGACTGAATGGATCAAGTTTTGATAGTAAGTGAGTCATTTCATGACGGTTGTGACGCTCAAAAAAAAAAAGTATCCACTGATTTACAGATATCTGTTTCGCTTTGTAAATCAATGTTTCAATGAAAAGATGTTTTTGGGCTGCAGGGTGTCCCTTGACGGTGTTATTACACTGTTTGGCCACTACAAAAATTGGCTTGATATTCCCATTTAAATCAAGGTCGCAGGAGGTCAGAGGTTGGAAGCCATATTTATGTGTAATACTGCCATTGCAATCATTATAGTGGGAAAACTTCTGTATAAATAAACAAGCATGCGGCGAGGAGAGGTTTTGTAGTAACTACCAAATGAGTTTTGTAGTATGTTTTCAATAAGCCATCTGTCACTTTCAAAATATTACCGTCACTGTGATTTTCCTGTTTCTTTTGTTGCCATTAATTTCGCATTTGCTGAAACATGTAAACTGAAATGGTAACGGCCTCCGAAGAACGAGAGAGAGCCGCTGTTCAGCGGACAGCTGAGATGCAGAGACTGCAGGGATAAACAGCATGCAGATCAGCATGTTTTCACATCTTACTCTAAATTAAGGGTTTATTTTGACCAAAGTGGAGTCGGTCATTGTTGGAACAGTGCAAGGACTAACTAGATGACTACCAAGACTAAGATGGGTTTGGGTGAGTTTTATTTAGTTTCTGACGAGTTTGAATGAAGTGCATTTAACAATGATCTAACAATGAGTGTCAGTTCGGTTAAAAGAGAGGATTGGTGTACGGCTGTATGTTTCTGTTTAAGAAGGAAAATGGGCCAAAACAGAGTTCTCAAACTTGTGAGTGTGACACACTTTACGGTCCATTGACGTGTGTTGTCACCATAACAACAGTTTTCTTTTGTACTGATCAAATGACCAAGGCAAACACCTCAATGTCCTTCAATGTCTACTCATTCTCCTATAGCATCCTAGGACTGTATGCTATGTAATTGTAGACCTAGCTATTGTGGATCCAGCGAGTGCATAGTAGCTTGTTACAGGAGGGTAAACACAGCCATGTCATTAAATACAGCAGACAATTTAACTCATACTCCATGCGTTTATTTAATCGTGTGACGAGGAGCGAAGCTCAGGTCATTATTACCATACAAGTTCAAATAAATGCAAAGGGCAGCACTCTTTATTCTACTGGCATTTCTGCTGTGCAGTATATTTCAGTGTACAGTATATAATGAATGTCTGGAGATATTCAAGGAATGATCCTTGGCTTAACAAGTTGGTATAGGGAAGGGGATGTACTTCTATTTTGTAAGAAATGTCATAGATGGTAATTCGTTATGTTTTATATTCTCAGTGTGGTTGTGATTGTTGATGCCTAAAATTCCTTACTTGCTTTAAAAAGGAATCATTAGCCTTCAGTACTATGCAGCATTTTCATATAATGTCCTTTAAAGTACAGAACTACTTTACACTCACAGAGGTTACATGAATGCCAGTAACTTCATTATAACCAGATTCAGGCTGTACTCGAATGATTGCAGCTGTCATGTAAACATGTTAACTGGATTACCTTAGTTGAATTAAAGCATGAGCTGAAGAAAGGATAACTCAGTTGTCTGACCCCAAAATCAATCTTTTTGCTGTACTCTGGCAGACACCTCCATTCTGATTTCTTTCTGTTTTGACTCAACGCAAAGTGGTGCTTCTTTTAAAAAAAAAAAAAAAAAAACACTCCATGGCTAGCGATGTAAAACAAAGAGAAACAAAGGAAAATTTGGGGCGACAGCAAAGTGGCTTTCATGTTACAACTAACTCTGCATGCGGTGGAGCCTGTGTAGAGGGGTTCTGTGAATTCATCATCATAATAAAAAAAGAGACACATATTCCCTGTGTTTTATTTGTGGTGCTAAAAAGATGCTTTGCAGGGCGACTTCGCATCAAACAAATCATGTAAACACTGGCCACCGAGCAAATCGAGTTACTGCAAAATCATAATCACACAATCACCTTAAGGTGGTTATTCACAGTAAACAGGTTACAGTGTGTATTATTTAAACGAACTGTTTCACACAGATATGCTACTTTTGGTCTCTGTGGAGCTGCTCGGCTGCATATTAAGCTTCCTCTCTCCATAAACTTGGTTGTTTTCTCTCTGTGCCAACAGTGTGAAAGTAGCTACATTAACCTCTTTTTCTGTACTCTTTCTGTTAGCCTCTAAACAATTTATTCTGCCCTCGCAAGCTCTATTTGTCAACTAGTCTAAATAATTACGGTGCTTCAGCCCACATACATACCTGTTTGCTCACCTACCGTTTGCAGTGTACGGACCTAAATATCTATGTGCTCACTGGTCCTTCTAATATGTGCCTGTTTACACTCTCTTGCCCCTGCACCTTGGACTTACATGCATCGGCGTGGACTCCCCTTCCTCTGCAAGTGTGCTAACATTTGCCCTACACTAACCTTCTCTCCTGCTCGTGCCCCCCTCCTCACTCACCTTCCGATGGTAGCAGATATGGATGGAAATACAAATGACCCCTGATGAACCCAGATATTGAGCCGTTTTAAAGCTGGAAGCTTTAGACAATATCCCTTCCTTGCTTCCAACGTGCTGTGGAAGGAGGGGCCAGGGTTTCTCACTACATCAGGGTTTTATGGGATTTATGACCCCCGTCCCCAACAGCTATCTCTGCCTCTACTGGCGCTTCTCCCACTGGCTAGAATTAGCAGGCGAGGAAAAACAAACAAATTACAAGGAAACAAACACAACATCTAATAAGCATGTAGTGACATGAAGAGAAGGCTTTCAGCAGGATGCAGGCTGAGAGAGGGAGAGGGGAGGAAGGGCAGGGTATAATCTTCCCTCCCTCACCCCTGTCTTCTTCTTTTTTTTTTTTTTTGCATTTCCCTCTAATTTCCTCCTGCCCCGCTGTCCCCCCCTCCACCCTCTGTGAGTCGCCGGTGGGGCTTTCCGAGGAGATCATCTCCGAGCATGGGCAGTGTGAGACAGATGGGCGGATGATGGATCTGACGTGATAGACAGCGGGGTGATGGATGGCTGGCTGGCTGATAGGGGATTAATGCAGTGCTGAGGCCGCTGCAGCACAGCGGATGGCTTAGTGATAGATAGATAAAACTGACGAGCAGATAAACAAGAGACCGCTAATCCACGCCCCCTTGATGGACAGAAAATCAAAGTGAGGGAAAAGAACCACCGAGGGAGAGGTGGACCTTTTATATTGCCATCGCAGGGTGTAGAGCTTTCATGGGAGGGAATGTGAGTGGACGCAAGGTGAGATGAGGCGGGGGCCTGAGGAGAGTTAATGAGGAGCATCGTGTTGTAGTACCGTTGGGTCAGTGATAGTGCATCTGTGGAGCCAGGCTCTGTGCTGGATATTTTGGACAAGGGCAGGAGTTTTGGTGATATGGCACAGCAGGTGACTGAGATGGCTGGTTATATGCTATTTGGGGTGATGGCAAACAGTTTGACTGCAGAGGAGAGATTGGGCATAGCGGTAAATTGGCTGTAGTGGGATGTGATGGGATGATTGGACAGCAGAGTGTGTGCTGGTTGGGGATTGAAGATAGGAGTGCTTGTTGTGTCTGTTGGTATTTTTTAATGCACTTCCCCCCAGCGCAACAGCTTAACCTTCTGTGCAATGCACGAAAATAAAGGTTTCCAGTCTCTATGTTTATGCAATTCTGCCAACTGGCGAGTTGAAAAGGCCTGTCGTGATGAGAGAAAGAGAGGGAAAAAAGAGCGAGGGGAGTGGAGGACAAGCCCGGGGAGAGTTCCTCGGAAAATAGGGAGCAAGCTGCCTATCCCTGCATTATTATCGAGCGCTAAGCTTTGTCTCTGTTCACCGTTTCAGGGGACCCCAGGGGTTCTGGCATCGATCCGGTGTGCTCAGAATGCACTCCGGTGTCACCTATTTAAACACAGGGAGCCGCTAGCCAACAGAGACAAGCCTTTATTTATCAAGCCTCTGATTTTGGCTGCACGGATGACAACCTGATTAGCACTTAAAGGAGCTCTTAAATCTTTTATTGGAATGGGTGTAGGCAATCTATACAGAGAGGGAGACAGCAGTCTTAGCTGGAGAGAGTTATGGAGGATGAACAGTAAGGTGAGGTGAGGGACTGTGCCATCCAGGGGGTTAATGAAGGGAAAGGACAGGCTGGGATGAGCAGCATGTGACAGATATAGGGAGAGAGAGAAAGTGTGTGATTGGGAACAATGGCTGAGAAGGAGTGGGTGACGGTGAGAGCGAGCATGTGACTGAGGAGTGGTGGCAGAGATCGGGGGACCAGATGAGGGCACAAGTGGCCGGGGACAATGAACGAATGTCGAATGAGTGGGTGAGAATATTGTGATCAAGTGACGGCCTGAGCAAACGAACAAATTGCTGAACAAACAAGTGGGTGATGACTGTGTGTGTTTGTGTGCAGATTGCGGGGGCGCCGGCTCACGTTAGCGCGCGCCGGGCGAATGAATGAGTGAGGCGCAATGGAAGAGACTAAGTGAGCGAGTAATGGGGGTTAGTGATGGGTGTGTTGACAGAAAGTGTCAGCTTTAACCACACTGACCCGCGCGTACAGGCTGCATGCACAAGTGGCTAAATTTGAGTGCCAGCTTGGACGTGAACCGACTGTAAAATTGGATGTGAATTTCGAGTTGGATGTGAAATGAATGCAAATTTGGAAAGTAGGTGGATGGTGTTTGCACATCTATCTCTATGTGTCAGTCTCCTGTCGTTTCGACATCATTCTAGATGAGCACGGGAGATGAGCATCTCTCCAGTCTCTTTGGCACATAAATGCAGCTACATTTGAACACCTCGTTTCATGTGCTGTGTAATTATAGCGAGTGGAATCTGTTGCTCTGTGTCTTACTTCACAGGGAGGCTCCGCTATCCTCGCCTTTTGACATCATCAGAGTGTCACAATTAAAGTTTGTATTTTTAGTTCACATTTCACTCTATTAAATAATAATCCCAACCTCCTTGGCACGCTGTTACTGGGAACCATTTTGTTTCGTGTAATAGATGAGTATATTTACTCTCGTAGGGAGAGGAACACTAAGCGATGCCAGTGCTCGATTAGAGAGGAGCTGTTACTCGAGAGCTGCGAGATAATTTATTCTTACTCTCTTTCCCTTGGGATGCCAATGGCCAATTCACTTTCAACGCCAAGAAGGGTGTGTATACATTTGTTTATGTGTGTGACACTGATGCTGCGTCGATGTAGAGACGTTTGGGATGAGGCTATTGTCTGTCCCGCAGCCTGTGTCCCCCCCTCCACTCACCTCGTCGCTGTCAGCAGCAAAACAATACTGCCCGTGAAATGTCAAGAGAATTAGCGTGGCATAAATGCACGCACATTTTTTACCGTCCCCTCTCCTCTCTCCCAGCCTTTCACTTTTTCTGCTCGCCTGTCTTCTTCGCCTTCTTGTCCCACACGTCTCCGTCTCTTGCCCTCACCTCCACCCTTGGCTGCAGCATGCTTGTCTGACCCTGTCGTAGTCTCCTTCAAGGCCTGTCTCTTGGTGATCAAGCTCCATTATTTATTCTGTATCGTGTTTCACCATCAATTCCCGCAATAGAACAATTGAGACAGATTTCCTTGACTGTCACAATAGCAGTGAGACTCAGCAGAGGTTGGAAATGGGATTAGCCTTAAATGGAATTTAATTTTCACCGTTGTTGTCTCCGAAGCCTGTCTACCACCCAGACACCATGACGCGCTTTGGTAGTGCTTTCACCATTGTGTAATGTGTGTGTGTGTGTGAGTGCGTGCGTGTGTGTGTGTGTGTGAAAGAGAGAGAGAGAGATTACTGTTGTATAATGCACAATGGCAGGTGTAACATTTGTAACGTGATCCACATGTGCAACAGTTTTTTGCAATGTAACGCATTGTAACGTAATTGTACTGCAGTTTTATTCAAGAAAAGTCCAACATCGACAACTCAGATTGTTAGACGTCAATGCTGCGGTCCATAATACAGCAGGAGATTTTGCTTTTGATTAATGGAAAAATACACAGCTGCACCACAATTTTCCATAACAATCGATACCAAACTTTGCTCTTATTTTTGTGTCCAACAAGTCAATCACAAAACACCAGCCTCGGCAGATGGCACTCCTTTGATGGGACATGTATAAGCGAATGAACAAGTAAATAGATAAATGAATAAGTGCTGTCGAAGTATAAATCAATGCTTATGGATCGGTATCCAAAGACCTGCTGTGCTGCAGATGAAATGAATGTAGTGCTGGTTGTGTGTCAGTAAGATGCGGTGGGAGCTTGGTTTTGAGGCTGCTGTGATGCCTTGAATCTGTCATCTGTATAGGTGTATAAGTATACCTATGATGTGTTCGTCCTTGGGAGCCAAGGAGTGTGTCAGTGTGTGCGTATGTGTTTGTGTGTGTGTGTGTATGCGCAGTATTTTTGCCTCCTGAATGGAAATGGTGGCTGTTGTTTCTGATGAATTCCGTTTGGGGTTTTTCTGACTTCCCCGCTCTCCCTTTCTCCTCGCTCTTAACACAAACATGATCAATACTTGAATTAATGTCTAACTAAAGAGTCAAAACATGTCGCAATGGCCTTGGCACAGGCTGCTGCCCCGCCCCCCACCCCCACTCCAACAGTCTCCAACCCAGCTGGGCTGAGAGAAGTCAAGAGAGGAGTGAGGAGAAAGAAAAAGCAACAGAGCGTGTGGAGGAGAAGAAATGAGTGTTCGGTTATAATGAACACATTATGGGGGTAAATTGGAATGCATTCAGCTTCTAGAATCTGTCTTTTTTTGCTACTGTATTAATTTTACTAATTATTAGTTGAGAGGTAATTATGTCTTGCTGCATGGATGATGCCTCTTGTCAGGGAAGGCAGCGGCGTGGTGAATGACGTGTGCGCTCAAGTGTTGCCGTAGTATGTAATGTTGGATATAAAGAGCAGTGACTACAGGATGGCTAGACAGGCCACAGGTGTGGGTGCAGGCTCAGGGGTTTGTGTGTGTGTGTATGTGTGGGAGGGAGGGAGCCAGTGTTTGCGTGCGAGGGACAGGGTGTGAGGCTCAAGAGAACGGTGATTTGTGAGTATTGTATTCCTGTAATCTGCTCAGATCAGATCAACCAGAGCCAATAATGCAACACTGAGCCAAATACCACACTGCTCTTTCTTCATCTCTCACTTCTCTTTCTCTCTCTGTGCCCCCACACCCTCTCCCCGCCTTTTCACTGCAGTGGGAGCCGGCTCTGCTGCAGAGGGAAAGATGGAGTAAAGATGGAGAGAGAGGGAGATAGACAGACTAGAAAGAGTCAGGAAGATGGATGGTGAGAAATGGAGATAGGACTGAGAAAGACACTCAGAGAACAGAGAAGGAGATGGAAGGTGGACGGGATTGAGCAGTAAACGATTACTGCTCCGCTTGTGTGTGCTCCTGGTAGAGCCTGATACCAAATCAAACAGTGCTCTTTCTTTCTTTCTATTGACACACACACAGACACAAACAGACACACACACACGAGTGGCCACAAGCATTTGAGTTTGTTTTTGGCCAGTGCTGGGTGGTGCTTGGCAGAAGAAATTAAGCCTAACAACCGTGGCATCTGTCTCAGCAGCAGGAGAGTCCCGCCTCCCCACCCACACATGACCTGCCCTGCTTTCATTCACTGAGCCGCCTGCTGCCAGCCTCAGGATGGGCCGTTGCCTCCGCCACTGCCCCCCCACTCCATCCAGGCCTCTCTGCACTGCCAACCGCTCTCTGCCCGCGCCCATGTTTCCCCCCTCGAGCAACAACCAGGAGCCTAGCGATATGGCTGCTTCAAATATTCATAACAGCCACGCTGCAACACGAAGCTCTCTGCTCCGTGTTGCAGCCTCTCCATTTTGAGAGGCAATTCTCAGGCCGTTGCTGCTGTTAGCCTGAACATGGTTTCTGTGCTCCAAGTCAACTACTCTGTGGTCAGTGTGTATTAACAGTGCTATAAGTATTAAGCAGGGCTTTGAATCTTCACTCTTCCCTCCCAACTGATTGTGCATGGAGCTAAATATAAACACTCATCATTTCTCTTTGCTGCCATCCACATCCAGCCCCTCCACCCCACCCAGGGCTGAGCACAACCACCAGTGCGCTAAAGGGGTCGTGCTGCCTTCCACTACACTGAAACCCAGCCGGAGCTGGGGAAGAGCAAACTAGCACACATGCAAAAGAGACACCAACACTATACTTAGACAGGCACACCACAGGCGCACATACTGGGCCAGCGCGTAATACATGCAAAGACTATTAAGCACCGAAATGTATCTGGACGTCTCTGCACACACAGACACGCAGGCCCACGGAGCGATGTGAAAAGCGGCTTCTGGGGAGATAACTTCTACTACGTGTCTCCCAGGAAGCTACAGGCTGGATAAACATCCATGTGGAGTAGCAGCAGATGCCTCCGTCTCCCTCTAATGCCTGCTCCTCCCTTCCTCTCCACTCTCACATCCTACCACCTACTCACTCCCATCCTTTTCTCTCTACTCTCTGCCTCCTTTTAATGAAGACTACCCCCCACTTCTTCTACCCTTCCCTCTCAATCTCCCTTTCATTCAGCCACATCCCCTTCCTTTACTTACTCCCTATGTTATCCCAAATTTCCCTCTCCATCTCTGTCCTTCTCTTTTTTATTCTCCTTCTCATCATGCAGGCCGCCTGCTAGCCCCGGGCCCCGCTGCTTATCCTCCGCATTCACTCGTTGTATCTCCAGATTATTTCTCTGGGGGGGCATCCTGTATGTGCTCTCCACCATGCTGTGTTATCTAGCTCATCAAGTGGGTTGGAGTGGATCAGGATGGGTGAGGGCTGAGGCTTGATGCTCTTGCTTGCTGCAAACAGGTGGCCCATAGGGACGAGCACTAACAGCGATAAGTACGAAAGCATGGGAGGACGGTTTCTATAGCAATTTCATCTGAACGGGCACGGTTTCTAAACAACAGGCCGTTATTTGTTAAGGCTAGCCATCAATATCATGAAGTTGTGAAGCTATACGGCGGGGCCCACCAACTGCTAGCATGCTACAAGATGGATGGGATGGCTGCTGGAACTAATGTGGCAGCTGAGTCTCGAGGCATGAGCTTGAATAATGTCTGGCTTTGCAGTTAAGTTTGAGAGCTTGCTTTTATGTGATTATTTTAACTGCATTGGGGCACCTGCAAATTGGCATTGATCATTGTTGCTTGGCTGGCTTTTAAAGGGCCGGGGCCACTGTTTAATGTTCCTGTCAGGGAAGGTTATCATGTAACCTGTTTCTCCCGTCTCCTGTCCTCGCACCTGCTAAATGGCAAGCCATCTTGGTACGAGAGAGGCAGAAAGAGCATGAAAAAGAGAGTGGTGCAGCACGGAGCCCTTATTAAAGCTGTCCTCCAAGGCTGCCCTCTGACTGATTCCCCCTGTAAATCTCCCCTTTAATTGGAGAGGGCACAAGAAGAGAGGTGCAATCACAAATGTATTCTGTGTCTCTACGGATGGATGGAAGACAGAGAGGGCAAGAAAGGTGGAGAGAGAGACAGACAGCGAGGTCCTCAGAACGCGTGGGTGGAGACCAAACAAAAAGTCAAGGATATAAACACGATGAGGGTTTGAGGAGCAAGATGACATATTTACGTTCACCTAGGAAATGGGAGGCGGGAGGTGAGAAGATGAAAAGGTAGCACGGTAATGGAGAGAGACGGGCAGAGAGGTGCGCCAAGGGTGATGCAAGGATAGGAGGAGAAGGACAATGGGCGAGGAAGAGAAAGTAATGGAGGGAGACAAATAGAAATGGCTGGCAGTGGAAGAAAAGGAAGGTGTGTGTGTCTGCGTGTCTGTGTCTGTGTGTGTGTGTGTGTGTGTGTGTGTGTGTGTGTGTGTGTGCGGAAGAAAGAGAGGGAGAGGTAGAAGAGAGACAGGCTGATTTCACCAGAGTTGCAGCCTGAGTGTCCTCCCTTAATGGGGTTGCCATGACAACAGTGTATAAGAGAGTCAGGCTCCAGCAGAGTGTGTGGTATGTGGATGTGTGTGTGCGCGTGCTCTGCTCCTCAAGTGATTGATTGTCTGTGAGACGATATACAGTACGATACCTTAACACAAGTGCACCCTGGGCATTTTTTTTGTAAAAAAGGTGGACAAGAGTTTATTTCCTTCCTCTGCTTGTTTGTTCGTACGTCCTTGTATGAATGACGCGGGGAGGGATGGTGGGAGCAAAGGAGCAGCTTCTCTGTCTGTGTCATTGCCCTTTCCGGCAGAGCCAAGTGGGTGTGCAGTAACTGTTGTGCACTGGTCTCTTGCACCGCTGGCAGCCATGTTGAATGGGGTTAGGTGATGTCATGCTGGTCAGGTGACGTTGTTTGGAGGGCCCAGCTGTCACGGAGCAGAGGCAGTCCCACAGGAGCGCCAATCTGTCATCATTATATTAATGACACGCATAGCACTGCTAGCAATGTCATCTCTTGTGTGTGCCAAAGCTAACGAGCAGCGCCCTAATTGTAAAATTAATTGAAAAACATTTTGATTAAAGACTACCCTCCCCACCCCGGCCCTCCTCCATCTCCATCGCCCCCCCCTTTCATTCCACGCTGCCATCTTTTATCCCCCTGGTTATGTCCTTTTGAGTTTGCTCCCAAGCCCAACAGCTCTCACACACTTTTTTTTCTCGGTCTCCTCCCACATTTGCATCTCTGACCTTCTCCCATTTTCATCTGCACTCTGTTTCTTCTTCAACCTTTTCTAACCCGTCAAAATGCTCCCCGTAGCCCTTCATTTTCTCCTCCCACCAACATTTTCTACTATCTGTCACTCTCTTCTTTCGTTAGGCAAATTACAACTCTTTTATGTGCTCGATCTCCCTCCTCATCCCTCCCCTCCTCTTTGTCTTTTCCCATCAGGCACCCCTCTGCGTTGCTGTCTCTCTCGTCTTTTCTCCTCATGTCTCCATCTGTTTTACACCCTCGGTATGTCTGCCTGTGCGTTTGTATGCAGTGGTGGAGTTAGAAGAGGAGAGGAGTTGGCAAGGTGGTTGTCTGTGCCCGGCGTTGCCTTTTTTACTGCGCGCCCACTCCCCCCTTAGCCCTTTGCAGCCTCGGAGATCGGTCAGTCTCTCGCCCCTGACTCTCACTCACTCCAACATTTTCTCCTTCCTCTCTCTTCGCTTCAGAGCCAGAGGGAAAGACGGAGAGAGTGATATGGCTAGTGGACATCTCCACTGGTCTTTAATTCTCTAGCCTCTCCTCTCATCTCGCCTTTCCTTCTGCTGCTCTCACTTTCCATCTCTCCCCTGTGTGGACTGAGGTCCAGGCTATCATCCTGCTACAGACTCCACAGCAAGATTTCAGCCTTTTGTGTGTACACACAGACGTGTGTGTGCGTGTGTACGTGTGTGATTTCTCGCATGTCATGATCTAATTAAGAAAATGACACATAAGGTATTGCGGCTCCCTCAGTGTGCCTGAGAGCTTAGAGTATGTGTGACTGCAAAATACAAGGTGTGAGAGAGTGAGAGTATATATAGGCTGGGATAATGAGAGCACCAGGGCTCATTAATGTCACGCGTTGCAATAATGATGCAGACAAGGAGGAGACATTGATCATCAGTGAATGATCGATAATGGCCCGTATCGATCGGAACAACAGTTTGTCACCATGCAGATCCACGTCCCTGCAGGACATCGGGCTCCCAGGGGAGGGTGTAACTGCCTCACCACAGGCTCCTGTGCTCGTTTATTCAAGAGGAAACATAGGCACAAACCGACGGCGCTCTGATGAATTACTGTTTTGCGCATAATTAGGTAAACATAGCTCTTAGTCAATAGGAGAATGGATTCATGAATTAAATCTTCCTTTGTGAATAATAAGCTCTAAACATGGTTATTGAGCAGCGCATCCCCAAATTCTTCATGTTAGCCTTAATAGCTAAGTTGAGAGAGAGAACGAAAGCATTAGGGGGAAATATACAAAACAATATGAGGTGCATGCATGGGAGACTTGAGCCTGCCCTCTTTTCCCCGCTCCCCTTCCCTGAGTCCACTTCTGTTGGCCCTCTTTTTTTATAAGGCTCAGACTGTCTCAGAGAATAGCTGGCAGTGAGAGAAAAGACAGCAAAGTGACTGTAACACCGGGTGGAGTGTTGCCATAGAAACGCAGCGTCACAGCTCCTAAGCAGATAACACATTCAGTACCATTCCCTTCATCGTAATTCCCACATCCAAGGATGGAGCGGGAACAGGTGTGATCAACAGCTTTCTTAAATATTAGCAAGGAGGGGTGAGGGAGTGTTTGGCACCGAGAGGAACGGTTTCTCTTTGAATTTAGAGCGAAGCTTGCTCTGTTGTAATGACGACCTTGGGGAGGGAGCGTGAGACGGGTCTGAAGCCCTGCCAGCGTGCACTGAAATGCAAAGCAAGGCGGTGTAAGTGGAGGTACAGTTGCAGAGCACATTGTGGGAGTTGCACTGTCTAATCTGTTACTTCCTGGTTTAAACTATATCAAATCAAACACTGTCTGTGAATCGCAAGCGCTTGTTAACTGTGGCCATAACTCAAATCCCATCCCTCCTTAGACACCCTCCTTTTCTCCCTTTCTTCTATTATATTCTAGAGAAAAAGAGGATATGGCAGTGTTGGACATGATGATAAATGTGTTCCTCTTCACATGTGTGTGTGTGTAGGGGGTTGGCCCAAAGGCAGATCACCAAACAGCTGTGTGTTAGTGCCAGTGAGTAGACATTTGGTCCACTCGACCCGTAACGCTGGCACACAGGGCGCAGAACGGTGTCCAAGTCCTCCTCTCAAATCCTCGGTCCATCCGTCCATCCCCTCTCATTGTCCCCAGGGCAGCAGGCGGCCCCAGCTAAATACTGATCTGCCTGAACGGGCACAGGTGCAGCAGGGGGTTTGTCCTGCTGCCAAATGTTGTGCTTCTGTTTCCTTTGGGCTTATAAGAGGGTTGTGCAGCTCTCTCTCTTGCTTCTGGGGGGATTGCAAAAGCTGCAGATGCAAGTGTTTGATCAGCCTGCCGATACAACAGGAAAGGGGGGAGAGAGTGAGACTAAAGTGCATAAAGAAAACACAAGATATTGAAACAACAGAGAAGAGCGATCCTGAGGAGGATTTTGCAGGGACTGAAATAAGCAACAACAGTGATGAGATTGTTTCGTGCAGCTCCGCGAGTCACCGAAAATGGAGTAGAGGTCTGGTAGTACGGACGGACACTGCAGTGTGCCTGCAGCTGTCCTCGGGGAACTGCGTTTGGTGCGAATGTGTGTGCCAGGGGTATCTTTAGAGAGGCACGCTGCAGGCATCCCTTTGGGAATGCAGGAAGGGGAGGGAATAGAGGAGTGCTCCTGTTTCATGCCTCAATCAGGAAAGCTTCAGGAGTGCCTCTCAAGGCTCAAGTAGAAGCTAACGTCCATTTGTAGTGTATTTAAAAGAGAATGCCTGCACTTAAGGGCTACTTATTGCTTCACGTAGCCGAACAGAGACAGTGAATGAAAGTAGATACATGCGTAAAAGCCTTGGTACACTCGGAGACTGACACATAGCACAGCAAACTCTCTCTCTCTCTCTCTCTTTCTCGCTCTCTCTCTCTCTCTCTCTCTCTCTCTCTCTCTCTCTTTCTCTCTTTCTCTCTTTGAATGCCCTTGCTTTCTCATTCGCTTTATGTCTCCCAGGACAGTGCTCAGAAATGTTGAAATGGGGCCTAACCCACGAAGCAAAGAGGGAGAGTCGTTTAAGCTAAGTTAAACAAGGGCACTTAGATTTTAAAGGGCCATAATCTTCAAAAAGGGGCGCTTTAAAATCAATTGACAAGACATATAAAAGGTAAAGACAGATTGAGAGGAGGAAGGTGTAGTTGTTGGCAGTTAAGTGACTTATTTTTATGAATGAGCATGTTTAATTGGATGTCATTGATACTTGCATCTTTGCTCATTTGCTCATGTGCACGTGTGTGTGTGTGTGTGTGTGTGTGTGTGTGTGTGTGTGTGTGTGTGTGTGTGTGTGTTTTTCTTTTTTTTTTTTGCCGGGCAGTGCAGGTGGGCTGGATCAGTATCCAGAGCAGCACTGAGCCAGTGATTCAGGCCCCGCACAGTTTGGGCCAGAATCCAATCAGGGCAGCCATCTGGTGACCAATCAGAGCCCTGGTTGTGATGTCACAGCAACAGAGTGCTGGGTTCCATAGGAGCTGGGGGGGGCTAAATGCCATGAATCACATTGGACCTCTGTGCCGCTAGAGCTGACTAGTTGGCCATCAGGCCATAGCTATGCGAGCGTCAGTGGATTGGACGATGAGGCGTGAGGGGGCGAACTGTGCTGCTGACCAGGATGCTGGGTCACTGAAACCAGGCTGTTGTGATTTGTGTGCCTGCAAATGTGGGAAGCGTTGTTTGTGCTTACTGACAAGAAGGAATTGTTGGCTGGTACACAAGCTCCTTCTTTATTCATGGCCGAGCAGTCTAGTACACATATCTTTGCTTTCAGCGTATTTACTGTAGATGTCTTGTGGAGAAAATTGGCATTTCTGTCTTTGTTTCACTTTGCAGATGATAGCGGTGACACTGGAGCCCACGCAGTTAGGGCACGGGGACAATGTACTGTATCTGGCTTGATGGACAGCTCCGTTAATTCGAATGTGATTAATATTTCAAGACTCTCCTCCGTGCGAATGCTTCTATAATTTTAAACAGTCTCAAAGAGCACGAGCCAGATCTCCAGCACCCAGCGAGTCGCTCTGACCCGGACCTAGCTACAGTGGAAATGTTCCCAGCTTTCACCCCACTTGCGGTTCGCAGGCCAGAGCGGTGGCGCATGGCTCGGTGACAGAGAGAAGGAAGTCTCAGGAGAATGGTTGTCACAAGCGAAAGGCCCTCTGCAGGGCATCAGTGGGGAAACAGGACAGGGTGACAAGAGAGAGTCTCGGTGAAAGTTGACCTTAAAAAGCTTTGCAGCGCCTGATATTGCTGTAACACTCAGCTCTGTGAATATTTCATCAGCCCTTAAGCGAGTTGTAGAATATAGCAGCTTGGCAATGGTGGTGCAGCTATAGTAGTAATGCAGTGTGTCAAAGGAGCTCGAAAAATTGTTGCTATATCCAAGAGGTCTCATAGCCCCCATAAGAGGAGAGGGCCAGACAAAAGCCCTGTTAACTCACCAACATAGGAGGCAGAAGACCCAAAATACAAGGAAGAACCACAACAAAACCTTTTCTGCTACTGAAAAATCAGAAGAAGAGTGAGAGAAAAAACCAAAACTGGTCATTGATTACTTGATTTGCATGTCACCACCAAGTGAAGAGCCAGGGCCCGGTGGAAAAGAGGACCCTCAGGAATGAGAGGAGATCTACTTAAATTATTTAAAGTAAAAGTTACCAAATGCTGCCAAATCTTTGAAAAACAACAACAAAAAACACACCCAAAACCTCAAAACTATTTTAAAAAATGTATAGAACCCTTCAATTTTTTTTGTGAAATAACCAGTAAAAACACCCCAAAACTGAAAATTATTTTATTCGAAAGAAAATGAAATCATATTCAAAAAACACCCCTTAAAAAGAAAAAGACGTAAATGTTAATCAATATAGTTGGAAATTAATTTTCTATGAATTAACTCATTGATTAAACAACTGATCATTGCAACTGTACATGTGTGAACTGTTTAAAGATTTAATTAATAATAAAACATCATATTTTTAAGATCTTCTTATCTTAATTTTTAACATGAATGTAGTTAAGTAAAAAGTTCGATATTTCCATCTGAAATGCAGTGGAGTAAAAGTATAAAATGATATGAAAAAAAAATAAGTCCCTCAAATTCATATTTAAGTACAGTACATGAGTAAATGTACTTTTTTAAAAAAATTCATCAATTTTTTTAATAGTTACTCTCAACTCCTCAAATACTAACACTTGCTTCGTGGTGCTACAGGTCAAAATATGAAACATTAGGTACTCCATTTGCATCAGCTTCGAACGCACCAGGAAGGCGTCTCAATTTATGCTTGTTGCATGCATTTTAAAGTTCAAGTTCCATTTTCCCAGGAAATGTACAGTTTCTGCCTGTCAAATGTATGCAGTTTCTTTTCAAAATGCACTGTTAAAAATGTTTGTAGCTAGCTTAGAATAAAACATTATGTTTGGCTTAAAATAAGTACATTCGTCAATAACGTAGTCTAACGTCAGGTGACACATGCATTAGCATAGTATGCTAAGCTACTAGCACACTATATTGTTATTAAAATAACTCGACTGGCGTTTGGTTTCTCATGGGACACCAACAGCAGCCTCCTGACTCAGAGTCTGTTTGTTTGACCTGTCCACCTCCACTCCTGACCACCATATGTGGACTCTCCACTCTTTTTGCTGCAGTAGTTTCCTAGAGGTTAAAAAAATACCACCTCACACAGGGTCTCATTTCACCGTTAAAGGGTGCCTCAGTGAGCTGGTCTCAAACGCCAAAAGCCACTGACCAAGTGTCAGTATTTAAGAGTTGGGAGAGATCGCTTTGGATTTATCCCATCATAGTATTATAATTACAAAATTATTATAGTAAATCATGTAAAGTTTGATAAAAATTTAACTATAATTTTATATATATATATATTTATATATATATGAATGTTTAAGACTTATAATTGAAATGATTAAAAGTTTTCTCAAATGTGCTGTGACTTTATGAAGTGTGTGTGTGCAACAAGTGAATAGGGAAAGAACTTGTGAAAAGTAGACATCTGTGCTCACCCAGAAGTCTGTTAGAAATGGGAACTAAACAGACTGTTGATTAATAGATCAGCAAAATCTTAGCAAAACATTGGTTTATGACCAAGGCTGTCTGAGGTTATGACCTCAATCACTGAACTTATAAGAGATGGGGACAATGTCTTTATCACGCAGTCCTTGTTTGTAGTAGCAAAGCACATCTGTAGCTCCACCCAGTTGGCTCTGGCTTAGATCATGTGTGGGATGTCCGTAAAGGAGGAAATGTAGGATGTCCATGTACTGTAGGGATGGTAAAAAAGAACATGAACCTAAGGAGCCCCAATAGATCGCTCTGATTGAGGTTCTGAAAACAGCTCTTTGAACAAACGTGAAACACCAGAAGGAAAAAAAACCCAAAAAACTACAGAGGCATACTCATGGTGGCAATGGAAAAGCAGTATTGCCAATTTAAAAAGAAATTTAACACTTTTTAGTTTTTCATGTCAACATGATACAAAAATTTAAATTACAAAACAGTTTTAAAAAAAGAACAGAACAAAAACCAAATTGAACAGGGACAGACCATTTCAATTCATGAGTTATACTTTTCTTTTAATTACAGTATAACAGTATGCACATGCTTTTCAAATACTGTGATTAAAAAGCCACCAGGTTAAAAACTATCTACTATCTAACTAATTACCTATTTTAAAGAGTTTTCCCACATTTAAAAAATTATACATATTCAAACTAATTTTGTTGGTAAAAGGGTATAAGGGTGCTAGTGAGAGGGCAGTGAGGGAGGCCTGAGGAAGACGGCAGTTAATAGCTGGATAAATGACCTTCACATCTTCTATTCTGATTAGAAACTTGCTCTGTAGGTGAACAGGCTGGCTAATCAGTCATAAGTCTGGACTTCTGTACAGTAAAGCCAGGATGGTAAGTGATATGCTGCCAAGCCTTACACCATGTCTCTGGCTATATAGAAAAAGGAGTTTACATTTATATGATAACAGAGTCCAAACTAGCCCACAGTATTAATGCAAATCCCTCAGATGTATGGTACAGTAGCATGGAGAGAGGAGGGGCGGTGGACTGTTCATCCCTCAGTTGGGATGTACAGTAGCGTGGATAGAAAAGGGGGGATGGACTGTTGTGATTACTAAAACCAGTTAAATCCACCCTCCTTCCCTCTGGTGCTTATCTGATCAGTGGAGCAACCAGCTAGCCCCTCAGCATGGGATTTAATATCAAACACAGGCCATAAGCCGTGTTCAATAGGCATGACAAGGATAAACATCAGTGGGAACACGCAGCGTATCGCTGGCCTCGCCTGCATATGAGGGCAGCAGGGGTGAGACACGAGCGCAGCGTCTTGACATCAGCACATACGTAAGTAAACAGGGGAGAGCCCGCAAGCTGGACCTCGCATATAATTCACACAGAGAGTGTGAGTGCAACAAAGAGAATAAAATTAGGGAAAGAGAAAAAGAAGAGGGAGAGGTGGAGGCAATCATGCAGAGAGAGACAAATCTGAGAGCCGAGCATGGAGGTGCAGGAGGTGGGAGGTGTGTGTGCTTGTGGCACTGTTTGTGTATGAGTGTGTGTATACTCGGTATGTGTGTATGCCCGCTCTGCCGCCTTGGTGACTTCAGGTGTTATCTTCTTAGCCTCCAGACGTGACAGTGAGATAATTAGAAATGTTAACCCTCACTGGAGCTTGTACTTCTATGAATTCTCAGTTTCTTTCTTGCTCTCTCTCTCATTTGCTCTCTCTCCTGTCTGTCTTTCATAAACACACACACTCACACGTGCGCACACACACACACACACTCTCGAATTCTATTATCTCCCTTAGCCCGTGTTATGAATGACACACTTAAGCCTGGAATGACTTGGCCATGCAGCAGTGGATCACAATTAACGTCAGCGCCAGCATCTGTGGAAATAATTGTCACAGCTCAATTTTAATGTGCTGATGACCCGTATTTCCTACTTTTAATACGAAACACTTTTTTTAATTTACATCTTTTTGCACATAGGATTATTTATACAGTGTTTTTGTTGTAAACTTGCTACTTCATTAGAAATGCAAGAATCAGTTGTTAAAAGGGACCTATTAGGCATTTCTTTATTTTCTGTAATATATAATGTTGTCATGTTTATATTAAACATGGCCAAAAATTATTTGAGCAAAAAATCTCTTTAGACAGTTCTTTATGGGGACTGCCCATTTTTCTGACGGCCCAAATTCTGAAGCCATATCAATCCAAAAAATGTTCCGCTGGACCCAAAACCCATTTCTCCAACAGTCAGTTATCCCAAAAGCAAACGCCTGTTTGTCCCATTTCTCCAAAAATACACACACCCCTGCAGTTATAAAACCCAGCCATGAATATGTTAGATTGGTCAACAATGCTGCGGTGAATGTGTTAGTTTTAGACACAAAACCGCTTGGTTATGGTTAGAAGAACATTGTTTTTTCCCTTAATATACCCATGTTTGGTGGCTCAAAAGTTGCTGGAAAAGCATGGACAGGTATGGTGAAAAAGTCATGGGTTGTGTTGCTCAAACGCTGCTGGGTAATGCCACCAAAAGGTCAGTAAAAACACCCAGGACTGGTGGCACAAACGTTACTGGGAAACTGACACTAGCTGCAGGGAGTGTGTATTCTGGAAAAACAGGTCTACGGAGCAATGAGTGTACATTTTTGGCATAGTTTCAAAGTCATGAGTTTGACGTCAACTCATGATTGTTTTATTTTTATTTTTATGACTGCGCATTATTGCAATCGTTTACATCATAAAACCTACAGTGCTACATGCTAATGTCAGGGAAAGATGTAATCTTGGTTGCCAGTAGTAATTTCTCCCCAATTTTGGATCATTTTCTGCTGGAGAATGTCTGAGGGTGAAGACTTTGGTGTCAAATCGTTTGTTGGTGATTTTTTTTCACAAAAGTTCTGCTATGGACCATTACAGTAATTCCCTTGCTGCAATGATGGTGCAAATATGCCGAGGCTGCAGATACAGAAGACCTGAAAACACTGACCACTTAGAACAGAAGGGGCTTTTTCGGGAGATGGGCTTAAAGAGACAGGTACAAAAACAGAGCATCTCAGACAGAGGATGAATACAGGTGTTCCAGCACTGAGGGGAAAAAAATTTGAACAAAAAAAGCATGTAAACATAATCTAGTAGAAAGTCAAAACAAAATTATTAACCAGAAAATGGGCATATAGATCCCCTTTAATTACAGTATTTTAAAAAAGGAATGGCAAAAAGGTAAAAATGGTAAGTAAAATGTGAAATGAATAACATTCAGAGTTGAATTAAGCAGACTTACAGCAAAGTAAGAATTCAAGATGGTTAATAGTTGTGTTTTATTTCCTTGAATGGGCATAGACATCTATTTTTGAGGCAGTCAACAAACAGGCCGGTTTACTGAAGCAGTAGCAGGACACTGTTGAAATTCTGACAAATGTCTTGGCTCAAGGAAAGAGAGAGAGATACAGAGAAAGACATGCTCACTGGAGTGTTTCACGTGGAAAAATGAAAAGTGACAGAAAGCTGACGGAGGGATGACAACCTTGTTTGTCCTTTACTGGATGATCAACATGTGTTACGCGGATATGGGTCCCAGAGGTGGACATGGGGCGGCTGATACAGAGGCTTCCACGCTCCGCTGGAATTCCCCTGCCTTTAAATTAGCATCCTAACTCCGCTTACTCAGCTAGCAGCACAAGCTGTGGAGCAGTGTGCGAACACTGGCGATAATGAAACTGCACACCGTCGACATCATTAAAGATAATCTTGGCTCATTTTGTGCTGGGACACATAATCCTAGGAAGATGCCGCGAACAACAGGAAGAGCTCATTTTGCCAGAGCAGGGCACATAAACACCTTCCTGCTATCAACTGACTGGCTCTCACACCTCTGATGCGTGGTTGGGGGGATAAAGAAATACTATAGGTTGGTTTGCAGGAAACAGATCCCAGGTCAAGGCAAAGGCTTGTCTGAAGGCGTCTCCAGCGTGTGTCTAATTGAGCGCTGTGTAGTTAATTGTTTGTGCGTGGGAGGGGAGAAATCAATCTGTTTTCTCACTGCCGTGACTTCTAGGCCCCCGGGTGAGAGACTGGAGCTGGCAGACACAGACGCACACATACACACACATGCGCAGCTCTGCCAAAAACCCCAAAACCATGCCCTGCAAGCACAAACTTGCACATGCAGACCCAAAGCCTTCCTCCACCAGCACGCACACACTCAAACACACACATGCACACTTGCTCCTCAGAGGAAGAGGATGTGCATGAGGGGTTATTGAGTCAGGGTAAAGTCAGATCCATCTATCGATCGGCTGTTTGCTGAGAGACGAGTCAGGAACGTGAGACCTGCACAGGTCAGAGGGCCAACAGACAGAGGGGATGAGAGACAGTTAAAGAGAGAGAGCACCCTACAGAGCTTACAGCCAGCAGTGCTCCCCCCTCACACCCATCCGCTCTGAATGCAGAGCCAGCGTTCTGCTTCGACGTGGATATTCAGAGAAGCTCTCTGCAGCTTCATGAACATTAGAATGAGATTTCTTCAATTTGTAACTTGGGTCAGTGCCATATGTCAGATCAATGGGAGAGAAAGAGACGTACTAACGGCAACTAATTGTTATCTTTCTATCTGTATCCATTGCTATAGATAATTCTATGCTTAATGTATGATATAATTAATCTACAACGCACCACAGTGTCAATTAACATATAAATGCAAATAATGAATCAATTTGCATATTCAGCTAATCAGCTCATTTGCATGTGTTTAGTTATCTATAAGGGGTGTTTCAATTTATGACTGCTGTCAGTGAATGCCTATTTGCATTTTAAATCTCTCACTGTGCAGAAAAAGCAGCGTTTCCTCCGATGAGGTGGCCTTCCCAGCAGAGCAGAAGCGGTAGCACTACTTTAGGGGGAATTTGCAGCAAAAGAGCGTCGCCTAAATAATTTACTTTTCCTTTCAATGGGATCAGAGCAGCAGCTCACATCTGATCTCATTTGAGCCACCAAAGCTCCCTCTCATTGGCTGACGGCATCTGGTGGAATGCCTGTAAGCACCCACTTGATTGGCTGAGAGTTATTTATTTTCACCCCCGGTCTAAAACTCTTTCATTATTGATGGGAATGAAGCAAACTGGGATTTGATGATGAGATGTGAAAATAGGATGAGAACTGCAGGGGTATGGAGGGAGCATGTTAGTACAAAACAGGGGCGGCGGGAGGTACGGAGTGGCAGAGACGCGAGGCTCAAGATATGTCGAGGGGGGGAGGGGAGATAAGGTGGATGAGTACAAACAGAACTATCCTTCACTTGGATAGCAGCAGCAGGCGCCATGAGATGTCTGTTGATTCATCTCCTTTTATGCACTTGGTTTCCTTTCTCTACCGAACCTTTTTACCCGAACAAAGGCAGATGGAGAGAGTGATTCAGAGTGACCAGACGCCCGAGACTTCTGGAACAGAGGGGGAAAAGGTCACATGAAACAGGAGGCTCCATGGAGACCACCGACCAGAACGAAATGTGTCGATGAACTGATGTACTCGGGCCTCCGGGGACACGAAGGAGATGGAGGGAAAAATTAGTATTCGGAAAGAAAGAAAAAGAAAGCACGGGTACAGGCGGAGCTGTGTGTTTGTGTGTGTGTGTGTGTGTGTGTGTGTGTGTGTGTGTGTGTGTGTGTGTGTGTGTGTGTGTGTGTGTGTGTGTGTGTGTACACGTTTGAATGAGTGTACATGTCTCAAGGCGTAATCATTATACCAGCGCACATAACAACACAAAATTATGCAAGAGCGTGCACAGTGAAAGCATGAGAGTGTTTGTGTGTTTTTTTCTCAGTGTGTGTTGATGTGCTTAGCTTCAGACTATGAGCAGTCGTGGGGGGAGGCGGTCGGCACAGACCCTCTGGATCCTCTCCATGCACTAATGGGTGTTCACCTGGTGTGGATCCCGGCAAAGCGTTTCCAGCACTGCGCTGTTGGTAATTAACAGAAGCAGGCAGTGGAAAGCAGCACCTGTTACAGCCTGACTGACTGAGGCCCTGAGCTCTGGGCTGTGGGCTGTGTCTCCCACAGCTCCTCTCTAATAATCAGACCACCACCGCCCATCCTTCCTTCGGGACCCTCTGCACGAGTGTCTGTGTTTGTATGATAACGTGTGTGCGATAAGAGAGGTGTATTAAGAGGAGTTAGGGACAAAGAAGGAGGGACTCTACAATCATTTCAGTAGTAACTCTCACTCAGTAGAGTGCAGACCTCCAGCAGAAGTGTTTCAGAAGCTCCTAGGAGCTAAGAAAAATATGTGCTTGTCTATTTTTCATGGATTTGCTCCATAACTAGACTTTGAACGGTATTAACTTTGTAGGCCACAGCACAACAAAGATATAACAACAATAAACACAAATAAAGAGACCAAAGGAGAAACACTTTAACTACATAGCTTCCGAACTCAGTTATGGTAGAATCACACATATCAAGAAAAATTGACCGAATTAACAAAATCTTTAAGTTTTCAAAATTGGGCAAAATGCTGCGGCAGGTCTTTCTTACAGGCAGAATGGTGGCAAAGACCGTTCATCTCGTAACACGCCTAGCTTTGGTGTAACGTAACATATCGGGTATGTAATTAGGACCAAACTTTTCTAAAGGCCAAAATGTGACCAGCAACGGACAGGCTTGCTTTTTTAGCTGAGCTGATCCCCAGAAAACTTGCAGCCCTATTCCGGCTGCTTGAGAGGAACGAGCAGTCAGCATTTAATTTTATTGTCAATAAAACTGTTTTTTTCCCCAACAATTATGAATCACTGCAACCACAAGAGAGCCTTGAGCATCCTGAGAAATGTAGACCCAAAATATTAGGCCGATTGGTCCAGTAGCATTCAAGATTAACTGCAGACAGATAGATACACATTCTCTGACACACACACACACACACACACACACACACACACACACACACACACACACTCATACGACCTTACATAAAACTAGGCAGAGATAATTATGGCAGCTCCACACACATAGCTTGAGACTCTGTGTGATTCTGAGTATTATTTCCAGCAAATGTGCATTCTAGTGTCAAACATTTACCTGTCTGGTTCCTAGACAATTGAGCAACAGACAAATGCACAGGCTGCTGTGAGATGATGAAACCATTGTTGTGTGCCAGAGACTTCAATAACCTTTCTATTATTAACGTGTCATGGCCTATTTTTGCCACTTCTGCTCAGACTTATTTATACAAACACTAGCAACATCTCTGTCATAGATTCAGTTGTTTCCTACTGCAGATACAGATAATATATAAGTGGTTTTCAGCATAAAGGGATATTTAGCAGATTTTCAACCAGCTTTGTGTCATAACAATGTGGGTAGTATGTGTCAGTGAACTGTGGTAAACTTCCCTCCATCTTACCAGCACCCAGATCTTCCTCCTCATCTCTCAGTCCAAATCTGCGCGGGGCAGATTTGGGCTTGCTCTGGTGCTGTTGCTTGAACTACAGATTGTACTTTTGCATTTTTGTGCGTCCGTCACCACGGAAACATAGAGTATAGAAGTGCATTGAGAGAGAGACATGATCCTCTCTCTCTCTCTCTCCCCCCGTGTGTAAAAGTCGGCAGTGCTGATCAAATAGAATCCGATTCTATTACTGCGTTACTTAAAATGTCTTAGTGCTGTAACAGGAGAAGTGGTGAATAAGAAGCAGATGCCATACTGTTAGCTGTGTGGTAAAAAAAAATATATATATATATATAACTGCATTGCCTATTTCTCACCATAAATCACTTCAGAAACATATGTGAACTGTTTTACTGTAATTTGAGATTGTTTGTTACAAGCTGCTATATTACTTTCTAAGCTCCTGATACATCACCAACCGCATTTATTGGCCTGGTGTGGCACAATGCATTTTGGTAGTTGTAGGTTTTATACCTCTTGAGCAGAAATGAAAGCCACAGCCATTTTCATCTGTTTTTCTCATTAAAAAAAATCTACTGCACAGATAGCCTAGTTTTATGAAAAGACCGTGTTTCCAGCAGTGAAATACTGAATAAGCTGAATAAGATGCTTGTGTTTGCGTGCACTCACATGTGTGCACATAGACTCCCATGTCTCCTTTTATTCCTGAGTAGCTATGAAGGATGCTACTGTGCTGAATGTGGGACAGTGTCAGTGTGCTTTCATATATGTGTGTGTCGGTGGGAGGTAGTTGTGCATATGTGTGTTTGACAAAGGTAGACAGAGAGAGGAAGCGAGAGAAGAAGTGAGTGACAGCCATGTTTTAGAATTGGGGCATGCCAGCCTGGCCTGCTGTGTCAGAATCTCCTGATGCCCACTCTGCCCATCCTAAAGCTGGATAACCTTGGCAGGCAGATTGGGGTCACTACTATCAAATTAGATACATCACTCACACACACACACAGACATACATACACACCGTTGCACAACACAAATCACTCAGACATGTGCATTTGGAAAAGGTAGACATGTTTGCGTCCACATAAACAAGCTAACTGCTACTGCCTGTGCTCTTGCGATGCCCAACAAAATCATCTGGATAACTCCAGACAGAATTGGAGGGTCACGGAAAATTCACTGAAAGTTGGAGTTTGGTTGAATTGCTAAAGTCACCCTAAATTGGGTTTGTATGCTGCCCAGCTGTCACGATGAGCGAATGCACTGAGTTGATAAAAATCCAGATATACTCACCTGAGGTTTAATTAATGTGTGCTCACATTAAAGAGTAGAAGCATACGCTCATGACGCTCTCAGGTTTCAAACTGCTCTGTGCCTGTGTGTGGGTTGTTATTAAACAGCATTCTCAATGTCGTGTCAGAAATCCAAACCCTAAAAACAAACACAAACTGGGAAAATTAATCAAACATTACATTTACGTTTTCAAAGGGATATCATAGATTTTTTTTTAAGGCTGCTCTTTATCAGCTGGCTGCAAAGACTCACAAACCGAACGTTCTTATAAACAGTGAACGCACCGCAGCACAACAACAATGTCTGCTTCACATTCAGCGAGCAGCCTGCAGCACACTTTTTAAACCAAATGCATTGAAAGGGGTGAAGAAGCCCAATATGAAGTAAAGAGGAGGAAACAATTCATTTGGGTGAGTTAGATGCATTACACTCAGACATTCAGAATACCCGTTTCACTTTATGCTCACACCACTACTTTACCATAAATTAGATATAAAAAATAATAATTAAGCAATGATGAAGCAAAGAACGATAAATTTGTTTAAATTGTTCAACAGTTAAACATTTATATCTTAGCTTGGATCCTCCTGACTCCAACTAGCTTCTCTGAAACCAAACCTAAGCCTGTAAAGAGAGTGGATCTCTACAGTGGCAAGTTGAAGATGTGACGGAATAATTAGTTGATGGTGCCGTTGACACAAAAGATGGATACTTCCATTGTATGGGTCTCAGCAATGAGATGAAAAGAATGTCAACCTATTTTTAAATGTCACTGTCTCTTTTTGTTCTGAATCCCTGCTCTACTTTGTGCCACAGATCTAAACTGGGTCAACATCACATGTGGCGCCCCGGTGGGCCCTTCTGTGTGTGTGTGTGTGTGTGTGTGTGTGTGTGTGTACATGTGTGACTGTGTGCATGTGGGTGAACTTGTATGCTTCCAAGATGCGATCATGTGCTTGTTACCGTATGCCGACATCAACACTTAGAAGGGGGGTGTCTACAGTTTGCCTCGAGTGAGTCCCATTCGTAGCTAAACAATTACGAATTAATTTTTTCCAGACATAATTATTGTCTATCATCCCCAATTAGGAGTGAGCATGCATTATCCGCAAATTGTTTAAATGTGTTGCTGTGCTTATTATTAGAGAGAGCTGTGGATAGGCGGGTGTTTATAGGGATTGTGTGTGTGTGTATGTGTGAGTGTGAATGCACACATACATGTGTTTGTTTGAATGTCGTGTATCTGTAGTGTGTGTGAACGTACTGTATGCTCGGCTATAGTTTGCCGTAGCGCAACAGTGAGGCGAGGGTTGCCCTGCTGGAGCTTTCAGATTAATAGACACTGATAATAACACACACAACTCACAGCGGTTCTGTCCTTAATGAAGATGGATCTAGCAGGGCCTGGCGGTGCACAGGCACTCGGGGTGGCAGCCTGCCAGTCACAGCCAAGTGACATCTGGGAACAGCTCAATGCAAAGGGCGGGAGGGAGCAAGATTCACCAGAGAGTACAATTTCATAACATTATCATGTTATATCATAATCCATTGTTGGTGGCTCGTAAGATTAATGTCAGGGCCGGCAGTTATCACTCTTGTTGTGTAGACTTAATGGTCACGGTGAATTATTCATTTCCTCTCATTGATTTGCGACGCAACTCATGCTGACAAACTTGACAGCGCAGGTTGACTGATATGGAGTATATCTAATTTGACTGTGAGGTTGGGACACGGGGGAACAGAAACGGAGGAGAAAGTGTGAGAGAAAAAGTCAAAGGCGGAAACAAGATGAAGTTATGTGTCTCGGCGCAGAGAGAAGTGGCACAAATTGGGCTGCTCAACTTTCTGTGACTTTCAGGTGTTTTTTTTAAAATAGATTTCTATGTATTTAGATAACAAAAATGACATTTGCTATTGCCAAATATTTTCAGACTAAATTAAAAGAGCAGTGTGAAGGGTTTATTGCTATCTAGCACTGTGAACTGCAGATTGCAAACAGCTGAAATTGGCTGTTTGTCAATGTGTGTGTGCTTTTGTGTGAACTCCTGGTTAGGATTCCTGTTTATTGTTCAGGAGGTTTTTTACCAGGTGCCGAATTATCCGTAGCGATCTCTTCCTCTCCAAAACAAACCGACCGATCACACACTGAATAAAGCAGTTCCACATTAAAAACGTGTTTCTCTAAAATACGACAATTCTTATTTTCAGGTGATTAAAGAAAATATTCTCATTATATGATATTTTGGCCAATATATACCCTTAAATCCCACACACTGGACCTCTTATGTGTAATGTTTCCACTGGTTAGTGATTGGTCAAGAGATGGCTGCCAAATTGGCTCAGAGGTTCTGTGGCTGTAAGACATAAGATCCCATTAGAGCGCGGCGGCAGCCAGTGTTTGCGTTCGCAGACAGGTGGGTGCTGAGGTCACTTCCTCTGGCAGCTGTGGCGGGCATCACAGGGCAAGCATTGATGGGTGGTGGCATTGCCTCCTGTTGCATCAGTAATAATGAACAGTGACAAGCTCTCCACCGCCACAATAAATCACAGGCCACACTGGAGACACTGAAGACCGGGGCCGGGGAGCGCGCGCTCTCTTTGCTGCGAGGTGTCATCGCTGACGAACAGACTGAGTGGCTGGCTGGCTCGGGGCAGACTATCTCTATCACTCATTCACAGATGAAGCCCTGTTATCACACACAGTCAACCCCCCTTCAGATACTCGTGCACTCTGATTAGCATGTACAACTGTCACTCAGGAATATTGGACTCTTACTGGCTTCTTTATTGGCAGTTTTTTACTACTGTTTTAGAAACATATAATAGTTAAAGTGTAGACTCTAGAGATGAGGAGGTGTGTGGGTTGGGGTTTGTGGAGAGCTCTAGCCGAGGGCGGATGCTGAAGCAGGAAAAAGTGGTACAGGAGTGTCTATTGAATAAAGTGAGAGGGGCTCTCTCTCTTTCCCTCCCCCCCTTCGCTTTGCCTTTACCTCTTTGACAGCCACACTAGCCCTGTTTGATATCCCTCCGCTGTGTTCTGCAGCTCTGCAGATTCCCTTGTCTCATTTGCATTCCCTTAAAGCACACTTCCATTAAAGTCTCTCCCTGTTTTTTTTTGTCTCTTCCCTCTTTCCTTCTGTTTCTTCAAATAGGTCTTTTTTTTCCCTGGGTTGCTGTTTTGGAAGGAGCCTTATTCCCTGTTGACTACACAGCCTATCGCCACTATCCCTGAGTCAGTAATCAAACACATTGGCCCTAATACACAGGCCATTACAAGAGCTCTGATGTTCCATCTGCACACAGTCGGCACAATGGTGTCATTATATAAACAGCCCTGCTGCTGCAGCCAGCGAGATACTACCACACCAGAGCTCCGGCCTTAACTGACCTACCCCCAGTAAATGGAGAAGTGTTGGGATGATCTGACCTGAATGTGCCTGTGCAGTCGCCGCGATCTTAACAACATTATCCATCCTGAATGAATGCTCCAGTGTTACAGTTCTCGCTATGACCGAGACTGTGTGGGCTGCTCAGCGTCAATGCAAATGTGATAGAGTCAGGTTGTTGTGAAGGAATAATATCTAATGCTATTATGGTGTCTTTGCTAGCGATAGCCTCACCAAAAAGGATTAGGGAGATTAGCGATAGGCCCAACTGGAAGATAACAATGAAGAAGGGTTTATACGAGCTGGTGTTTTTTTTTTGGTGGGTTTTTTTTTTTTTTTGGCAGTGACATTGATTCGATCTTGTTTTGGCATCTGTTGAGTGTGCGGAGCTTCGAATGTACAATTTGGGAAAAAACGTGTTATTTTTTTTAAGTTTAGAGTCATTAAATACTAGCAGGGCATAGTTCCTGTTGTTTTGAATGTCATAGATAATAGTGTCAGATTGTGCCAGCCGTTGCCCTTGATGTCACTTTTAGCGCAGTGATTGAAGCAAACTCTTTCTTGCAATTAGAGTTTATCTGATTCCACGCGCTCTGTTAATGGGTGCTTATGACACACAAACACTTTCACATGCACATGCACATTCACACACAAACACATAGAGTTTGGCAGTGGAAGTGTGTCCAAATCATCACTTTGGCTAATTTGAATAATCATTGAATTAAATTCGACTGTCATACCTCAGCATCCTGGAAGGCAGGTTTGACAGTAAAAACACAGCCTCCCACTCAGCAAAGCCCGATCACAGATGGTGATGGTAATGATATTTCATGGTATGTCTGTTACGTTTCCAAAGGAAAAGTCGGATAATTATATTCACTTTGGCGAGTGATTAGTTTTATGGAGGTGAAGAGGTAATTAATGAATTCTATCTCATCCTCATTTATTGTCACACTTCCTTGTATTGCTCCCTCTTGCCTAACTCAAGAGAGTACAAAAGAGTATCGAGTGTGACAAAGCTTCAGCTCCGATGACTCAGAGGGAGAATTACTTAGAGGCCCCCAGGCGAAGCATACGTTTTTGTCGTTCTCTGCAGTCTCATCAAACTCTAATACTACATGGCTAGCCTTCACTGAGTCTAGTGATACTTTCCTCTGAAATAAAGTGCCTGTCTCAGACCTGACTGAAACTGAATCCCAGCAGCCCTGAATGAAAGAAAAGTACTTGTTTTCAGTTTATTCCAATTTAAGTGGATGTTGGAAGTTTATTTGAACTGATTTTTTACTTGATTACAAATATTTAATGCAGCAGTTTGCATCATTTTCTGATTTGTAAGTGAGATGTGATTGCCATTCAGTTTTGCACGCTTGACTGTGTCGGTTGCTAGGAGGCAATCATTTCCTTCATAGCGGGAGCTTTGCCACTGAACCAACTATTTGTTGTTGAAGCATCTGAGGCATAAACATCAATCCTAATAGCATGGGAAATGCTGGTGCTTCATCTTAGGATGCAAAGACTTCTCTTTGCATGAAGCAACAGACCGTCAGAAGTTATGACTGTCAAATCTTTAAATCAATCACGAGTGTTTTCCAAACCAAATAAATTTCTGTGTTTGTGTTTTCCCTCTCCTCACTCTGCTCCCCGTTGGCCTGCATGATTTTCACTTGTTCATACAACGTACCTCGTCTTCAAAAGTATTGAAATGCTAATTAAGAGATTTAATGTGCGCAGGAATCTTTGGCAGGCTCTTAGCAGAAAACGACTTTTAAAGCTGCAGTGTGTGTCCAATCAGCGGTTAGATCTACAGCCTTCTGACCACGGGCTGTTCGGTCACACACGCACACAGGCATGCTTATCATACCCGTCTCTCCCACCTTGATATCAGATTCCCCTCGGAAAGGCAGGAGAGAAAGCCTGAAGCTGTAGGAGCTCTGAGACCAGCTTTGCTAATTATGCAGCAAAAACTGTCGACGTAAACTCTTTGTTCTCCCTCCTTTTGATTTTGGTCGGCTAATGTTCCTAAATGCCTCTTTCCTCTGTACAGAAGTGATTTGCGTGATGGGCTAAACATGAATGGTTCCCGTGACAGACATACGCACCCTTTAACAGTACCCCCCACCCCGAACAAAAAGGACTTGTGACACCCTGTTCTCGATGAGCGTGTCTGCTAAAGCAAACAGATCCTAATGATCATGGTGATTATCGTAATGATCCAATAGAAGTGGATAATGAGGTTATTTGCTTTGGATCAAGGCAGCCTGTAAATTAATAGCTGAAGAAGCAGAGGGTAGCATCCCAAACAAGATGATGGAGCTGTGCACTTAAGTGTAACTCCGCCGTCGTTTCACTCACACAGCCACGCGTCTGTCTTTGCGCTGATGCGGCCAACGGTCACTCGCCCTGCCTCCTTCTTTCTCCCCTGCTCGCCCTCCTCACCTTTCTACCAGTGCGGTAAAATTGTCCGATCTCCCATTTTACCGCGCTCTGCTCTCATAGGGATATGATGTTCCGCTCTATTAGAAGAGAACCACTGATGATAATAATGGTGGATGTGATCAGTGCAAAAGGTCAGCCTCTGGCCGCGGGCGTGTAACATACTCCAAGTAGGGAGAGCGCAGGGGGTGAAGACACCCTTCTCACACCCTCCAAAGACTCCTAACCTTCCTCCGCCCAGAGGCACACTGACTCAGAGACACATGCAGAAGAAATGCTTTCTCCTTTGACATTACTTCCTGCTTTCTTACTATTCCTTTGCTGTTTGCACTTGGCTATTTTCAGCAGTCTCTCCTCCCACTCTCGCTTATTTATTCTCGTTATACAGAAAGTCATCCTTCCTTCACTTCGTTTGTTCCTTACTTCTTTGCTCCTTCTGTTCACTGTTTATTAGTTACTCAGACTGCGTGATGCTTCTTTTCCCATCGTTCCTTTGTTCTGCCGTTCCTTTGTTTCTTCTTTTTCATCATTTTGGCCACAACTGCATCCTTCTGTTCCTCCTTCCCTCCACATTGAAATGTTGTGTGTTGTGTAATGCTAGCTCTCTTTCTGTCACAAAATAAAAATCAATTTATCCACCCGGCACTTGCCTCTCCTTCCCCTCCCTCAATCCCCAACCTGCCCTCCCTCTCTGCTCTCTTTCTGCGGCCCTCCTCATCTTCTGAGACCACAGGAGAGCTATTGTTGAAAAGTACAGACAGAAGCACAGTCAAAAGAAACAAGAGGAAAGACAGATTTTTCTTATTAAAACCACAAAAGTTGGAGGGGAAAAAACGACAGCCTGTCACCGCACAGGAGGGGATCACTTTTTGACCATTAATAATACAGAGAGAGAGGAAAGGGCCGTGAGAGAGAGCGGTGCCGCCAAGCCTTCTGCAGTACCACATCACATGTCTATTGCTATTTGTTTACTGCTTTTCTACTCTTTCTTTGTCTCCCCTGCCCTCCCTCTGAGCGTGTCCTTTTCTCTCAGCTTCTGGTCATAGAGGGTGGTCGCAAACAAACTCAAATGAAGGCACAGGCTGCACTAGTGTAGAGGTTGTGTGTGTGTGTGTGTTTGTGTGTTGTGATAGAAATAAACGCTGGTGTAAAGAACAGCTGCTGCGGATGTGCTTTGTACTCTATGTTCCACTTGCATTCTCTCTCCCTCTTCGCTATTTGTCCTCCCCTTCTCTCT
Source organism: Plectropomus leopardus (assembly GCF_026936395.1). Classification (NCBI taxonomy): domain Eukaryota; kingdom Metazoa; phylum Chordata; class Actinopteri; order Perciformes; family Serranidae; genus Plectropomus; species Plectropomus leopardus. The sequence goes on along the minus strand of NC_142193.1, from coordinate 15,920,274 downwards.
CTCGCTCTCGCCTCGTACTCTACGACATCCAACATGCTAATCCACGCAGCGACACCCAGGCAGGTCGGTGGCTGCGGGCCGGGCGTTGCCTCTGGGGAGCAGGGTAAATATCAGAGAAGGTCAGAAAGAGGAGGGGCTGGAGAGGTGGAGGGGAAGCCAAATCAGTGATGATGAAGAGAGGGGGTGAAGCCACCCAGTCTCTCAGGATCTGCCATCTTGGCTGCCAGGAGACGAGAGCTTGGCCATGACTGCATGTTGATATGTGTATGTTATTGAGCAAACATGGGAGGATCAAGAGATTACAAAAATGCAGGGAGTTTTTTTGCTATTTTTTAAAAAATAATTATATGTGTCTTAACTGTTATTTTGAGTTAAAGGTTAAAATAAAGATTAGTGTTTGATTTGAATATTCAGCACTTATTGTCCTGGAACAAAAACCTCCCACACACTGTCTGCTACATGTGCAATAAAAAAGAAATTCATTGGAAACAAGAACGTTTCGGTACAGAGACCTTCATCAGGTTTTTTAAAACATTTTTTCAGCACTTATTGTCCCCAATATTTACTTTAAAATTTTGCTTCAATATTTTCAGAGTGAGATTTTGATTTTCACATATTCTGCTATAAATGCTAAATCCCACATTTTATTACTTTTTATCACAGAAATATTTTATGAAATGACAACATCTAGATGACTTTTGACTAGATTAATTTTGGTTCTAAAAAGACCTGTAGACTTGTCAGTCTAATAAAAATTTGTTGAGTCAGAGCTGCAAAAATAGTTGAGCTGAAGTGGTTGTTGTGTAGGTTTGCTGAAAATGTTACGACTCAGACTTAAGAAATGAATAGAGTCAAGTCAGCACTATATACTAGCCAAACCTGTGTGTGTTTGAGTAAGTGGCGGCATGCTTAAGCTACAGTAGATATTTTTTATGAAAATAGATGTTTTTCTTTTATGCTAAACTCACTAATATCCTGACACGAGACAAATGTTTCTTTGACTCCTTGATTTGCATCTAATGGCATTTGTAAGAGTTCCCGCTCCGGTCAGTGGGTGCTGCTTGATTATGGCTTGACTTTTTTCAACATGGCAGCCAGGTAACAAACTTTCTCATTTTACAGCTAAACAGAACACTAAAATATGTTTCGGAAAACATTTGAAATTAGAAATAGGCACTGCAGCAACAAAATCTTGATTCAGATTTGATCTGCGCTGCCTAGTTTGTTCAATTGACCGCAAACTATGAGCAGCGATTGACAGCTGTGTTAGAGACTCCTTTGCTCTGATTGGTTGTTTTCTTTCAAGTGAATGCCATCAGAAGCAGTAGTCAAAGGAAGATGATTTTTTTTTTTTTTATAGATTGTCTCATACTGTCTCATACTGCCGCGTAGATGCAGTACACATATGGCGAAAAGTTATTTTCAGACAATTTACCAACTACAATTTTAATCTACCCTCCTAGAGTATAAGTTACTAGGATCAATCAAATAAAGAGGAACGAGAGTTGGAGAGATCAAAGGAAATCCTCTAACCATCCCCCCTCCAAAATATAGGAAAAAAAATACACACACAAACACACACAGATATAGACAGATGCAGTCCAATCTGTCTGTTTCATCAGCAAGCTTAGCAGGAGGAGTATTAGCTCTAACAATACCGTCTCTACTGTTTTCTGTCTTCCAACCCCTGGAGGGGCACAACAGTTTCTACTGTCAAAAAATCAGAGCTAAAGTTCCAGATTATGATTTATTTCATTAGGCAAATGAGATGTGTGAGCCCTACGGCACTGCTGACTGAGTCACCACTTTTCACTGTCTGGCACTGTTTGCATGTCGGCACACAAACACAAATGCATACACACAGAGGAAAAGGCATGTATTTTTCACATGTTGAATATAGCCCTGTTAACGTCCCCAAAACATATGTAGCATGTCTGATCTAATCAAGCGTTCAGACGCTGCAGAGTGATGAGCTGGTAGCGGTAACAGCTGTTGCCATGCCATCCTGCACAAAATGGCCTCAGATCTCCCTGTCTGATCATTATACCTGACCACCACAGGGGGAGCCTCTCCTCTCCTCTCCTCTCCTCTCCTCTCCTCTCCTCTCCTCTCCTCTCCTCTCCTCCTCTCATCTCCATCTCTCCTATTCTCCCCCTCCCCTTTGCCTGCTCTGATACCATTTAGTATGCCATACCACTCGTGAGCCACTCAGCTTTGTGCCGAATTATTATCACATATTCCAGTGATAAATGCAGAATAAGTTAGTCAACACTGTCCAATTCAAATGCCATACTGAGAAGGGCACGCATGAAAAACAGAACAGTGGAATAATCCTCTGTATGGACATACAGTTACATACAAATGTTTATGACGCACTTATCTCTGATATTTCTGTTCCTATTTTTCTGCAGGATCACCCTCAGGGAGGGTGTAAGCTGAGGAAGTGCTGCACCATTCACCTGTGCCTGCTGACCACCTCTACGCTTTAGCCCCGCCCCTCACCCTGCCCCCCTGGTCAGCCTCCAACATGGCTCTGGCAGTCTGGATCATCTTCAGCTGTGCTGTGGCTTTCAGCAATGTTGCTCCATCCTCACCAGGTGCGTTTTAAATATTGACATTTTGTGGTATTTTTTATGCCTTCACAGTGGTGATAGCCGTGGCCGGAGACATGTTTTTGGGTTGGCAGTTGGTTGGTCGCTCGATTGCTCGGTCTGTCCATTTGTCTGTCATCTGTCCCATGCTTGTGAATGTCAAATGGACCTGCACTTGTTTAGTGCTTTTCTACTTGCTCGCCCAGTCAAAGCACTTTCACACTATGAGTCACATTCACCCATTTACACAAACATTCCTACACTGGTGGCCGAGGCTACCGAACAAGGTGCCACCTGCTGCTCAGTTTTTATCCATTCATACACACTGATGAAACAGCTATCGGGAGCAAATTTGGCACAAACATCCATGTGGACTCAGCAATGAACCCGTTAATTTTGGTGGTCAAAGGTCACTGTGACTTCAAAAAAGATGTTTTTGGCCATAACTCGTGCTAATTGTGTCAATTTTTTTTTCAAAAAAATCTAATTGGATTAAATAATGAAGTGGTGACATTTTAAATCCCAAAGGTCAAGGTCAGCTTCACTGTGACATCATTGTGTTCTGCAAAAACACTTTTCTGGCCTTTATTCAATGCCACACCTGTTTTTATTGTCATATGACATTACAAATAACTAAACTCACATCTGCTCAGTATTTATACAGTGTATTTTCATTTATGCAGTGTATAAAATATGGATAATTTTGTATTGCTTCACTGGGCCAGCTTGTAATGCTGCACTAAGTTCCTGTTGGGTTCATCGTGTTCTGTAACTGCCCTGACCAGGTTATTGCAAATGAGGATGTAATATTTATACGTTAGCTACGTGATGAAGGTTGAAAGCGTATTGACTTGCTGACCAGGCTAGAAACGCTGCACATGATTAACCAAACTGTCTCTACAGGAGACGGAGAGAGACTCTGAGCGAGCTGAAGAGCATACGTGTGAATGTCAATAAAATTTCTTGTCGTCTCGATGTTAGTTGGAGCGTGGCGAGAATATAACGGGGGGAATCCGTGCATGTAACGATGCCATATGTGTGACCTCCTCGAATGTGCCATGTAGCATAAGATAGTTTGTGTGTGTTTGTGTGTGTGCTAGTTGTTGTAAGCTTGGCAGCAGGTGACCTGGTTGGACTGAAGTGATGCTCGAGGGTGTGTGTGTGTGTGTGTGTGTGTGTAGGAGGGAAGGAGCAGGGATTGCAGGGGGAGGCAGAGGGCCGAGAAGGGAGAGGAGGGGCTGTTGGGTGTCCTGCTAGTGGCCTGCCACACAGACAGCAGCACACCATCTGCTGTATGCTCTCAGTCAGCTCTGTGCCAACAAGCCACTGGGTGACGGACAGCTAGGATGAGCAGGGGGAGGAGCGTCGGGCAGAGACATCGTCGCTACAGGGAGGGGCTCCTGATGGAGCAGGAGGAGTCGAAGAAAACCGAGGGAGGGAGGTTAAAATTAAAATGTGTTTGTATATGCCTGTGTCAGCATTGGTTTTCGCTTTCCCTCTGTGTAAGCTCTGATTGGCCAGGTGCAGTTCTAATTTCAGTAGGTGCTGTTTTTTTCCCATCTTAATTTGGCTGCTTTTGTAACATTGGATTTGAGTAGCGTACGCTCTGTTCCATCGGACACATTTGGCCTCCGGCGCTGTGTTGCTTTGTGTTTGTGTGTGGGTGTGTGCATTTGCATGAAAATAATCCCACTATCTGTGTGACCTGGCACTTGGGGGGTATTAATAATGCATTAATAATCAATTGACTGTTATCTGTATTCAGCTTCGAAGCTGTGGCGCAACATTTGGTTTGATGAAATTAGGAAAATCTTTTTCTAATGGGATCAGGCACACAGGCATGCACGTAGACACATGGTGCTGGTGCACAACATTTTGGCAGGCTGACATGTTTTCTCTTTATTCTACTGTAGTTCAACCAGGGGAGCAGAAGAGAGTAAGAAACGAGAGCAAGGGAGGGTGAATTTAAAGGAAGAGGGCCGGGTTTTGATGTGACGAGAGCTGCTGAAATAACTCTTGGACTAATCAGAGCTCATTTAGAAACCTGCAGGATCATCACACATGGCTTCACAGTCTAATGTGTATCCCTGCTCCTCCTCTGTGTCCCGACTAATCTGCCACGCTTTAACCTCACTCTCCTCCTGGCTGCACATTCTAATATTTACCCCTAACACCCACACATTTATTCTCCTCTGAAACCAGCTCTTTAATGCAAATGTTCCTAACCAGCATGAGCTCTGTACACATACTTCCTTCCCCGCTCTGTCCCACAATCCTCACTCACCTGCCCTATTATCTTGCTAAATCACCGTGCAATTCTACATTTCTCTTTGAAATGCACTGGCTGCGTTAAACAGAAACAATATTTTCATCCATGAATGCAAACTCATACTAACCTAGGAAAATAAAGTCATGTTCCTGGGGGTATATACAAAAGCCCTCCACCCGCCCTGCCCGGCAGGCTCCCCGACAGACTGACATGCACACCCTGAAAAACGTAATGTCCCGCTGATTCCACAGAATGCTCGAGAATGTACAACCCTTCATACGCAGTGTTGTTGCTCTGAAAGCCCATTAGGCTTGCTTAATGTGGCAGGCATTGCAGGCAGCTGCGCCGTGCGTGATGAAGCCCTGACACAGAGCTTTCATTTAGCACAGCGCCAGCATCGGTGTGTGCATCTGAGTGTGTGTTTGTATTTAGGGCTGTCCCGATTACCAGTTTTTAGGCATTGAAGCTTCACTGAGAACTATTAGTGATTGGGGGATGGGGGGGATTAGCCACTTTCATAATATGCATGTTGCGGTAATGTTAGCCATAATAGCTAGAAAAAAAGACACTTTGTAGCATGACTCAGCTGTTACTTTCTGTTTTTTAGGTGATTTTCCAAGCTTGTAGTAGATTTGTGGTATACCAGTTTCCTCTGGCCTATCTGGCACTTGATTTTTTTGGGGGTCATCTTGGTCAATTTTGAAACAATTTCAGATGCGTCACTTTTGGACATCTTACTGTAGCGTCTCTGTAAGCCTGTCACGAGTGGTCAAACTGTCCTTATTTCAGTTGTGCTAGACTGATGGTGACTGATGATGGATGACATCGAGCAGGAGTCACAGAACTATCACTAATAAATGTTTAAATTAATGGGTTATTTGGGATTTTTAGGGTTATGCATATATATATATGACAACAAGGGCGTAGGTTTCGTTTCATATATATATATATGTGTGTGTATATACTGATCTGTACGGTCGATGGCTATGATAACCCCTATGAGCATCAGTGCTGGAAACCATAAAAAGGCTACTTGTGGGTCTGTAATGTGTATCAAGTGTGTGGATTTGCCTATACATACTATATATGTTAGGGTAGATATGCCACACAGAAGAGGATAAGGATTTGGGCTCCGGTGCACATCTGGGTGATGCAGTTGAAAATGCTTTAGCACACTGACACACTGTTTTAAACCCAACTTTCTTTCCATTGCTGTTGTAACTGATTGGCACCTCGCAGGCGGTCCTTCCAGTCACTCAGCACTATTGTGACTTATGCTCGCATGCTAATCAGTTTGTTGTGCTAAACTCAGAACTTGCTGCCAATGTTGTACAGCTAAAAGTTTCTGGGCAGAGGTCGTGCTTGTGATCTCGGTTCCACATTACGTGCATCAATCTACATACCACAAATTTTGCATGCTGCTTCATGGACCAAACCATGATGTTTCAGCACAATTACATGGACCGTTACAGCCCTTGTATATCTGTCTGTACAGTATGTCCATGAGTGCATAATAATGTGTAAGTTCAAGAGGCTTTGTGGGTTTTTGTGGATGATGGTGCTCACATGTCAGAAGGGTGTGTGTGTGAGAGCGTTTGTGTCAGTATGTGTGTTCCACTCATATCAGGACACCAGCGCCAGCTGACTGGTGGAATCTGTTCTCATCTCCCCTGTATTTAAGCCTTTGCTCTCAGATCAGTCGCGTGGAAAGGCCCCTGGTCCTTTAGTGCACACGCAGACATTTTTATCTGTCTTCCCCTCCTCTCCCCAGCTTTTTTCTTCTGAGCCTTTTTCCCCTGAACGGTAGTTATTATTTAAGGATGGGGGACTAGCTGTTTTTACACATCTTCTCAACAAAGTGCTTTAGTCTCTCGACTGTCCTTGGATGGTGACAATGTCTGAACGGGGACTGATCTCAATGCAGTATTTTGCTTTCTATAATGCAGGGGAAGTAGTTATTTTTCATGGAGGGCCACATGAAGAATTCACTATGCCTTTGCAAGCCAGATGCTTTTTTATGACTGAGCTGACAGTTCTTTTGGGTTTAAGTTGCTCAACCCTAGATTTGAAATTCTGAGTAAAGATCTTAAAAAATACTTGACCTGAGACTACATCCAATATTTAATTTTCGCACACAGAGAGAGACTTTCTGTACCGCAATACTATATTATTAAAATGATAATTTCAAAACTGCAACCTACTCACTAATTCATAAGAATTGATTCTCTGACAGGCTCGTAGCAATAATATCTCGGGAGGAGGCAATAAAGCGATGGTGCCGCCAACCTTTGCTATGTGCACTTGGCTCCTTGTTGTTGTATAATTTGCTGAACAGCATATTGCTTTAATGTGTGTTTTGTAAACTCTGTGCTCTACACTTTTGTTGCAATCAGACAGGGCTGAGAAACTGAGCATACTTCAGGGAAAGTGCTCGAGTGGTGCATTGTATGAGCTAATCAGAATCAGGTGACACCAGAATAACTAATTACAGTCAAAAAAACAGTCTTGGGCATTTTCCAGCACTCTAATATTCCACTGTTATTCCGAATATGATAATATTCTTAATTTGATGCAGGTCATACACAAGTCATGTTCTGTTTGATTGTTCTGAGTTAGGCCTTGTTATGAATTTATCATTTTCTGATCAAGATGTGTGATAATGGTGCTATTATTCAGGTTTTAGGAGCTTTTTTTTTTTTTTTTACATGTATACAGCGCATTAAGGAAATGCATCTTAATTAGGGTTTGAACACACAAACTCTTTTCAATTTATGTCCAGCCTTGTGCATTATTATCATGTATAAGTTGCACATGAACCAACTAGCCTACAGTTTGAAAGGAGATGCATGCCCAAAAGAACAGCCCATGGAAACACACCCACTTTTATACATCATGACAGACTTGGTATCAGCAGGTTTTTGGATATGCGCAAATATCGCAATGCCAACCTTTTAAAGACCGTGTTTGAAGGAATGAAGGAGGAGGGCTGTGTGCACACGGTTCAACAAGTCTGCCACCAGTAGAAAACTTTTTAAAATTCTTTTTTGATGCAAAAAAAGCTAAATGGCATAAGCTTGTCTATATTTTGATGTGATGAACAGCATGTTAGGGAACTTTATGGAGAATATGCAAGGCTGCATGTAAACAAGAATATTAATGGAATATTTATTTTCATTAGCCATGTCATTTAAGCGCCCAGTAAGGCAGTACAATAACTGCAATGTAAACTGAACCGAACAACAAAGATGGATTGCAGTTTGATAGGTTGTTTTTTTTTTAGTTTTTTAGATGTTTATTTGTCTTGAACATTTTCTTATTTAGATTTTGTATGTGATTTATAAAACTGAGATTTCTATATGTGTTTTATAAGTTACATGTCTAATGTAGTATAATGCGTTATGATTTTTAAGTCACTTGTCTTGAACACATTCTTAATCTTCTTATTTGTGTATATGTCTTGCTTGGTGTTTGTGTTGTTGTGTTTTGACCCTCGGAAGAGTAGCTGCTACCTTAATGGCAGCTAATGGGGATCCGAATAAAGAATAAAGATAAAATCATTTAGCAGGAATCTTGTATGTTTTAGTATAAGGTCAAAAACTGCAACATTTTGTGCATGGAAACGTACTCAATGATGTGAACTCAGTAACCTGGCAGGCTCACAGTGTTCTCGTTACTCCTACATGCTGCACCAATTGAAGGCTCAATTCTTTGGTTTCTTACATTCTCATTCTCATACATTGAATTCAAAGGGGAAGTAACCTTGGAAGTATTTTCTCATCAAATTCAACAGCACAGCCATGTTGCTACAATTCCTTTTGAGATAAGTAAACTGTTAGTCACAGACAGAATCATAGACAGATACTTACGCCAGATAGGCATGGGCAGTACTGCAGTATTATGGTATACCAGGGTATTTAGAAATCCCAACGGTATGATTTTCATACGTCAAAAATACAGATCCTCATCTTTCTATTAACTTCATATTGGAGAGGCTATAATGGGGATGTATTGCATGCAGTGCCTATCACGTGCCCTGAAGGTTACACCCGGGCCACACTTCAATCGGAGCAGCATTTGTTTGCCTGCTGTTCTAACTTCTGTATTTCCCAAACTTAGAACCAGATACTCCACTCACTTATGAAGTCGTGCAGCGACTGCATTGTCAACAACATGGTCCTGCATTTTTTCACAACAAAATGCCTTGTGTCAAAAACTGAAGGGATGCTTTTGACAGAAACGCTGTCAGAGGGCTTTTATTTTGAAATGAAAACAGGAAAGGTTGAGTAAAACAGATACGTTCGTATTTCCTTATGACTTCGAGCCAGATAAAGACACTGAAACTGGTTGTATGAAGTCAATATAATTATCAAAAGACCATTTTCACTATCTATTTTTGCTGAAAAACCGCACGAGTCACGTGGGACTCCGTTTCAGTAGATGTGTCGCAGCTGGGCAGCGCAGCTCAGGCACCAATGTGGCTGCTCAAATCTGGTTAAATGGGCACTGAAAATAAAAATAACAGGAAGTCTTAGTTACGTGAAGGGAAGAAACATGAAATCAGGAATCCAGTAAAACTCCAAGAAGCTATGAAAAAATAGATACCGTTTAAGCCTAATGCCAGACTTCAGTAGTTTAAATTCAGAACTATACAGACAACTTGCTCTTTCAAGTTTCTAATAATTTTTTTTTATAGACCGAGCGCATCAGAACCGGCTAGTTGTGTATGTGTTTATAGAGTCAAGTAAATGCTCTCATTTTGTCTGAAAATGGCCTTTGAATATGTTTTACCATGTTCCTCCTCTGCCATAAAGCTGAAATCCACGGGCTTCACTGACACTAATTGCTAATCTGGTGGCTTGTGAATATTGCGGCGTATCATCTGGATTTTGCAATAAAGAACTGCTGTAAAGCCTTTTTCTCTCTGTATCTCTCTCTCTTTGCTTGTTTTGTGCTTTTTCAAGCTCTCCCTGCTTCCCCATCTTATAACCAACGGCCGGTGTTTCACACTTCTCTCATTCCTAAAGCTCGGCTCTCATTTTCATCCAGTCTCCATGCTTTCTCTCTCCTAACACCTCAGCCATTACTCTCTCTATCTGCATCATGACATCCTCCCCCAAAATTCCCCTCTGTTTGCTGGTCTTCCTCTTCCCTCTTCCATTTTCCACCTTCTCTGTCACTTGCCTTCCTTCCCCTCCCATCGCCTTACCCCACTCTCTATCCAGCCTCCCTCCTCGAGTATCACCCCCCCTCGGCTCTGTTTACCTTTCCTCACCCTCTGCCTACGATCTGTTAACAGGGCACATCTCTTGTTGGTATCATCTCCTCCTTTCCCTTTCCTTTCACTCTCCTTTGCCTCTTTCTCTCGTCTCCCGTTTGCTACCTCCCCTGCTCCCTCCCCGGTGCTGGGGGTTGCTGTGCTCTTCAAAGCCCTTGGCTGAGAGCAGTAGATCACAGAGAGGCCTGTGTGAGTGAAAGGTTAATGGATGGCCTTTGAACATATATTGGTAGTCGGGGGCGGGCGGGAGAAGGAGGGAGAGGCCGGGGCGGAGTGGCGGTGTGTTCTTTCAAACCTCTCTTTGAAGATGACGCACACTGCTCTCATGTGTCTGCGCCTGTATACAGGGGCTGTGCCTTTTTGTTTATTCATTCGTTCACAGTGTTGGCGTGCGTGTGTGTGTGTGCCCGTTTTGTTTGTGTGTTTGCGTTTGCTTGTAGTTGTGTGCGTCGGGGTATGTTAGTTTGTGTACATTGATTTGTGTACGGCAAACAAGCTCCTACATAAAGGATTGGGGACTGTGTTTCTGTTTGTGCAGTCGTGTGATAGCTGCCTCTTTTCTCTCAGGGCCTAGCTGCGTAACTCGTAACTTTGAGGCTTTGTAGCCGTGAAGGACTCTGTGTGTGTGTGTGTGTGTGTGTGTGTGTGTGTGTGTGTGTGTGTGTGTGTGTCAAGCATGTCATGTGCTGGAGAATGTGTGCATTTGCTTCTCGTGTGTTTTGTGGACTGCAGATTGATAATTACCAGCAGCAGCTTACGGCTGGCAGCCAAGGGCAGAGAGTGTAGAGGAGGGGGAGAGAGAGAAACGCAGGGAGGGAGATGGATGAGTGGAGAGGCTGGTAAAGCTGCAAGAGGGGGTGAAGGAGGAGAAGAGGATGGGAAGGGAAGAGGGGGGAAAAGGGAGGTGAAGGGTCAGGACAAGAGGGAGGAATGGAGACATGGAGAGAACGAGGGAAGGGTGAAGAGGACGGGTGGGGAGGGTAAATGAGAGAGTTTCTGGGTGGATGAAATTGGATGAGGGATCGAGGGATGGTGCTGAAGCGAAATAGAAAAAAACACAAAGAGTGGGGGAAACATACAGTGTGTGTTCATTGCACTGCAGGTAAACAGGATGGCATACAAGAATAAGAGGGATTCAGGATTTTTTTTCACATACAATGTAAAAAAATGGACGCAGCTACCATGGTGTCACCCATTGGTTTGTAGACTTATATTCTGAAGCCTCAACTCTGGCATTTTAGCTGTCCCTATCTATGTTTTTTGGAGCCAAAAGTGATCATATTTGGGTAAGATGCTGGCACTGTGGTGGAGCGAGGGGTGGATCACTAGCCCCTTTTACACAGCCCATTCAAGGCGGGATTATCACACCATTATACCACCTCAGTGTTCCAGGTACAATAGCTGAAAGGGGGACGGATTTTGAGACAGCAACCGATGTAGTAACAGCTCCGAATCAAGGTCTGTGGTCGGTCTGACATTTTGACGGTGTGTTATGTGTGCGACCCACTGCGGGAGATTTAAAAAACAGCTAGCATGTCTGGGAGCTCCTTACCCTCTGAGCAGAGGACAAGATCAGCCAGCACCTAAAAAAGACGATGAATTATTGTTATTGACATGTTATGCCATTGTAATTGCTTTAAAATGGGCTGCAGATGTGTATGTTGTATGTGGCACTGGGAGTGGCCTGGGGTGGCACAAATCTGATTGACCACCCCGTTATGACTGGCTATCTGGCCAGTCAGTTTTAACTGTTTGACAAATAAACTGAATTTTGGTCTGTAGATGCAACACCATCTTAATGTGCCAGGGTAGTGTCTAGCTTGACTTATTTTACATAAAATAAATTGATACAACTGTAAAAAAAAAATGTATTCACATAGGCTTATTTATTTTCATTTTTGGCACTTTTTTTTTGGCACTTTACATTTGCTATTGTACAATTTACTTCTGTTGGAACAATTACTTTAATAAAGTATGGCTTTATTTTACATTTTTGTAGTGCCACTCTGTTGTGTTGTGATCGGTAGGTCTACTTATCTTTTAAGCTAAACTATAAACAGGAACGTAAGAGACTGCATTGTTGATAATCAAAGTCAGTATGGGTAGTTGAGGCCAAAATGGTAAATTAAAATTATCCTGCTGCGTGTGCCCGTAGCAGCGCTCATACTTTAATCTACTCCTGCATAAATCACCCCAGTAAAAAATGTCTGGACCTGCCCCTGGTTAAACATCATGCTGTCACCCCTCACTGAATCAGCATGTTTAGTTCTATGTTCAAATGCAAAGATGGCATAAAGAAGGGATTTCAAAGTGGATCTATAATGTGATCTCTGTGTAAAAAGGACTAAAATCAGCAGACAGCCTGTCACTCAAAGCAGCCCCGCCATTAATTATGTGTAACTGTAAGCTTTAACAAGGTGCAATTGTCATTAATAGGGAAATTGGCTATAGAGATGAAAGCTGTTTTTTTGTATTTTGTTTTTTGTATTTGCCTGTATACAAGTATATTTCAGCTGTAAAGTTTAGTATTTGAACATGAATGTATGTGGGAACTGACCTGCTTCTGGGGCAAGCCTCAAGTGGTCATTCAAAAAAACCTGCTCTTTTTGGCAAATTTTGTGTTGGCTTTATTTTTCAGCCTCGAAGGTTGCAGCGGGATTTTACAGCTAAATTAATTTTTCATTTAAAAATAAAAACTGCAGGAGGACCCAAAAGGCTACACACTTTAGCTACCTGCATACAGATCGATCTGCCTATAATCAAGCACAGTAAAAACACACACACACTGTCCACATGTCCAAGCCTTTGGCTTAGCTTATAAGGAGGTTAATTAAGTGTCTAATGCAGCTTCAGAGCTGGGCTTTGACACTCATCTTTTCTAACTGCTCTCTGGATGCGACTTCTCTAAATGCACACACAGACACACATACACACTGAAAGCAGGCCGTGCATGGTACTCACTACATACCCCCCCCTCCTCACACTTTATTTCTCACTCTTTTTCTTATCACTTTCATTCCCTTCAGTCTCTCACCACCTTCTTAACTTCCCTCTCTCTGCTTCTCCCTTCTTCTGCTTTTCTCCCCTCATCCCTGTGGCTGTTTCCCTGCATCACCTGCAGTTTTACCCCACCACAATGTTTGTATGAATCTAGGTCTGACTCACTGTCTGCCGGCCTGCCTCTTGTGATATGCGCTGGAAACAAAAGAACAGAATAGAGTTGTGTTGGGGCCTGTAGCACAGCTCCCATCCCTGGGGAGATGGCGGATATTTTACACCGGGTGAATCTTCTACTTTTTAGGCAGGCTGATTTTTATTTTGGGCTATGCCGTTTCCCCCCGCTGAGGCGCTTTTATTGCATAATTAGGCGCCAGGGCCAGCAATGAAGTGGTTTGACAGTATGAGCACGTCCCGTCTCGCCTCCTTCCTCAAGTTGTGTGTATGTGTGTTGCTCTGTGTCTCAGTGGCTTTTTAACCGCCTGTCTTAATCTCTCTGCTATGCCTGCTAGTTCCCCCCACAGCAAAGTTTGTCAACACACAGTGAGAGTTCTTGAGGTTGAGGGTGGATGAGGGTTAGGGCTTGTGTGTGCGTCTGCCCGGGAGAATTTTGGCATTTGTGTGTGTCATTGCAAATGTATGAGTATGAGTTGCATGAGGGTGTGTGTATCCCTTTTCCAACGGGGGCACGTTTAATTCTCTTATGAATGATGTAATGTTATGGGCTGTGCTGTAATTCGGTTCAGTCAGAGGACTGGGCTGCTGAGGAGGAGAGAGGCTGCCTGTGCTGAGTGGATCAGAACAATAGGAGGTCCTCTCTCCCACAATTCTGTCTGCCTCGCTCCTTTTATGTCGGCGACCTTGTGCCTCTACAAAGAACGGTCGTCATGTTCATCTTTTGCCAGCATCTAGTTTGAAGGTTTCTATCTTTTTCCATTGTTACTGTGTCTAATTTGCTCTGCCGTTCCATTCCTCCCTCCCTGACTGTTACCTCGACTCAGCTCCATCACAGTGGATGTGTGTCATTTTGGCGCTGCTTTGTGTTCTGACCTTATAGCATGGCTGGTGACTCCCCATACAGTCATTCCTCATCTCATCTCCTGAGAAGAGATGGGCAAAGGAGTCAGAGGAGATGAGATAGGATCCTAGCTTTGAGGCCAGCATTACCCGTCTCCACACACACACACACACACAAACACACACACACACTGTCCCACAAGCACACACAGCCCACCCACCCACCCCCTGCACCCTCATGTTAGGCCTTTAGGTTTGTCTCAGGATGTCACTTTGTCACAACTCCTCAGCTTGAAGGCTGCCTGGATGTGACAGTTCTGGCCGCATCCCCTCAGCTTGTCTGCGCTGACAGGCCATGCTCCAGCGAGTCATTACGCTAACTCGCAGTGCTAAATGAGTCGCTAAGATACAGCGCTAAGCTGATAAAGTACTGGAGAAATTGGGCAGGATTATTCCTTGCTAGAGAGGGATTCCCATCACTGAGACCTCTCAGTTCTGTCCAATGACTGTAAAATTACTTGTTCTTCTTCGCCAGGTTTACTAAAGGAGCTAACCTGAAGCTCACAGGGGAGGTGGCTCTTTTTGGCTGAATTGGAGGGCATATGTAGATGTATGCAGTATACTCTTAATATTCCACCCTGGGCAAAAAGAGGATACTCACCTATTAGCCTTAATGCCACTTAAAGTTCATTTTAAGGACGGCGATATAACAAGAATCCTCACCTCATCAGAAGCATGCCCAGCGTCTCAACTACCACTTGGCGAGAATGTTCTCTGGCACTATGCTTCAGCGCTATGCTAATGAGTAGCATTAGGAGATGACTGCTGGAACAGACAGAGGGGCTAAAAGGGGCTGATCACATTTCGGCCCCCGAAAGACAGTCAGCCATCCAGCTAACAAGTCAGCCTTAGGGCCGCAGAGCTCCACAAGTATAATCTCTTATTGTGACTCAATTGCAAAGTCGCTATCGCAGTCTCTGGCTACCTGCAAGGCCAGACCTTCTCACTCAATTATTTCTGAGATAACACACTATACAGCATCTGTGATAAACCAGTCCAGGGTCAAATTGTCAGAGACATTGAAATCAAAGTGCTTTTATGCTTGAAAGCACGCTGCTGAGGATGGAACATTTTTTTGGACATGTTTCAATGTCTATTCATACTGTGGACTATTCAGAATTCTGAATGTACTTTTACAGAGTGGTTTTGGACACAACAAACCACATTTTCCTTCCACTTTTCTCAAGTGCTGGTCACAGCTAGTGGTTGCAGGTCATGTCCTTTCATCTCCAAATGATGTTGGCAAACATTTCTTTATGTGTGTGCAAGAGTGACCCGTAATGGTGGAAAAAGATGGAGTGTTTGCAAAGACTGGCTTAGCTTCTGCAAAATGATGTTCTTGTCTGAGGGTCCAAGCATCCATCCACCCTCAGGCTTTAATTACTGTGTGAGGATAATGAGTCAAATCCAATCAGTTCTCTCTCTTGCTCTTAATTTATATGGAGCTTCTATTATGAAGCCAACCGTTCGGCCACTCACACCAGCTGCCCTGGAGTGACACCAGGCCCCTGTCTGCTGCATGTGTGAGAGAGAGCCCTGCCTCTTGCACACTGCCACCTCCATACATATCAGCTCGTGTAATTATCAAATTGGCTCATATCATTATCAGTGTGTGTGACAATTGGTAACCATTTGTTGTGGATGACAGATATTAACAGAGTTTTATATACCACGGGAGATGAGTCATAGTCCCACAGTGAGGGATTAGATCCACCTATACATATGGCTGCTGCTGAGAAAGACACTTTGTCATCCAGCTATTAAGAGTATGACAGGCACGACTAAATGGCCACGTGTGTGCATCTGTGTGTGCGTTGGCTGAAGAGACCCTGAAACCTGAATGGATTCCTGCAGAGTGAAGGACAATCGTAGCCCATGGCCAGTCCAAGCTTATCCTCTGCTCATCTCATCTCAGCTCAGCTCAGAGCCAGCCACAGCTCTAGCTAGGCCGCAGGCCATCTGGCTTACACACAGCCACATACACACACAGTCTCTCTCTCTCTCTCACACACACACACACACACACACACACTGAATCCCCGAAGTTAAGTTCCACACTTGTTTGTGAATGCACCATTCAAAAAATCTCTGCGTAAATCGGTATATAGGGTGCAT
This sequence comes from Plectropomus leopardus, assembly GCF_026936395.1. Classification (NCBI taxonomy): domain Eukaryota; kingdom Metazoa; phylum Chordata; class Actinopteri; order Perciformes; family Serranidae; genus Plectropomus; species Plectropomus leopardus. Next base: position 15,903,950 of record NC_142193.1, on the reverse strand, counting down.
GCTGCCATATTTACACCGTGAGTTCCACCTTAAACCTGGATCTTGTCAAACAGTGGGTGCGTAGGTGTGAAATATGTAGGTGTGAAATGTGATACAGTATGGCAGAAGTAGAGAGTTCCAGTGGTGCCAGAAATAGGCTAGTTATCATGGTTGCTGCCACCATTGAAGTGTACTGGCTCAATAATGGCTGTGCTCAATTATGGCTAAATATATACTGTAACAGCCCAGCCTGAAAAAGGGAAGGGATTTGGGTTCATGCATCCCCTGCTTCAGATTGGACTGCTGAATTTCATTTATTTATTTATTTTTGTACATCATTGTGATTCAATAGACTCATTATATTTAGTTTGAGCCTTTACTTCAAAACACATCTCCCTTGATTAGAGTTAGCTCGGTTTGACTGAATAAACACTGGGCATGTCACTATCTAGTCAATGAGCTACAGGCGATATACCACACATAACAGTGATGGTAACAAGCTGGAATTATCTGCACAAACACAAGCTGATCAGCATAAGCACCAGCAATGAAACGGGCCATTATCGATCAAAAACAGCAGAAATTATCCATATTTATTCTGCACTGTCGAAACAGCCTTGTTCTAACTCAACAAACAGCCAAGAAATGAAATGCACTGGCTCCTTGGGCTGTTTAGCCCAAGAGCTGAGCCTTTCCACTGTAGCTGTTTGTATTAGTGCTCAGCAGCGTGGCAGTAGTTGGCTCTAAATAGCCAGAAATAGTTACCATATAAAGTGTGTTTGGTTTGTAAGTATGTTTAACGTGTGGTCTGCCCCCTCTGATAGGGGCTAAGTGGACTGAGCGTGATCACTCCTGGTGGCCCCCTTCAGTTTTACATTCCTCTTGACTCACTGTGTGGTTCTAATCGCCGGCCAGCTGTACGCCGCTGTGTACTTACACCACAGGGTAGTTAAGCGAACAAGGCCACACACTGACACTATGCATTGTAATCCCACTGTGACACTGGAGCTCTGTGTGAGTATGTAAGGCATGCTCGACTGTGAGCGCGCATGCTCGTCTGCCTAGTCCGTCTGCGTATGTGCTAATTTGCTTGTGTGGGTTTTTGCATTTGTGTGTGGATTTGTTTGTCTGGCCTCGCCTGCTGTTTGCATCTCCGTGTGCTTTAATTAGTATGCGCTTTTGCATCTAGGCCTTTGTGATTTGGCACTGGCACTACATGCTGGCGAGGCATAAAGGATTTGAAGTCTGTCTGTGCTAGTCATTCAGCCTTAATGGCGTTAGTTACACAACTGAACTCAAGTCCCTGCTGCATAAATGGGTGGCATTTAGAAATATGAGCAAGTCCGATGGCAGTGAATCATGTGGCGCACCGCTGCGGAGCATGTCGGGGATGACTGACATTGACATTGACCCAGATGGGCACTCCTACTGAATGGACAGCGGCTGAAACCTAAGCAGTGCTAGCTCAGTGTCAGGAAGGGGAAAACAGCCTCGCTCTGTGGGTTTCAGCACTAACAGAAGCGGGAGAGAGAGGGGCTGACTCAGTGCCCTCGGCTGCTGCTCAGCCCGTCTGGTGGGGGGCGGGGCACTGTGCAGTGAGAGCCTCAGTTTATAAAAAAACATCTGAATTCCACCCAGCTTAAGTGGCACAAGCACTGCTGTGGTTAGATTTGGCAGTATGTCCACCGTCAGCCTAATATGTGTCATATCCTCCCCACTGACAATGGAGAGGAGAGCTCAGTCAAAGCCCTCTCCTCCTTCAGGACAGCGGACAGCTCCGCACCTACTCCTCTCTGATGCAGCTCCAACACTTTGGTGGTTATTTTCCCAAAAGAAGTTTTGTCAGTTCAGGACCATGGACAGCAGCTCTCACGGTGGCTGGCATGAGTCTCAGCACAGAGAGACACTGGCTCCCACTGGCTGTCCTTCAGTGCTACAGAGACCTTCACTGCCAGATCACTCACTCTGTCTCCATTCTGTTTCCGTGCCCCTGCTTCCACCTGTGCTGTAAAAGAAGCCGGCAGCCATTTTGTTATTCTTTTGTGTGTGAGGCAGTATATTGAGGAGAAGTTGGAAAGGTATGCAGTTGTAGAAAGAGCTGGAGAGACAACAAGTGTCTCTCTCAGTGCCTCTTTGCAGCCCTCTTTCATGCCTCTCAGCCTGGCTCAGCAATTAACCCTGAGCATCCCGCTGTCCCTGCCGCCCCTGCTTCACACAGAGCCCCGCTGCTGACCACGTCAGTGCACTGACATGCCTCTCAGATGGCTGATTAACAGCAGTGGGTGTGCAAATAGTGTACACACTGGAAGTGAAGGTGTACACAGGTGTACTAATTCTCTTTCTTTGCTTGTTCTGCCATTACTTCCTCTCTCCTAAGGCTCTGACACCTCATTGAGGTGGAAAAGACTGGAGGATGCTGGGAAGGACACACAGTTCTTCCCTGGTGTGGGGATGAGTATGATACACTGCTGCCTGGCTGTGTGTAGGAGTTTGTTAGCATTTGAAACTCTCACAGTTTGTTTCACAAGTGGTGCAATATCTTATTGGAGAAGCTGGTATGGCTGCAAATCCATCATGCCAATGTGTGATCTGTGATGTTCCAATGTGAAAACCGGATTGCCAGGCTGCGTATCAACAGTGCTGAAACATTACTGCTCAGCGAAGGCGAGTCGATAATAGCTAATTTGTGTTTTACATGAGGACAATAGGAACCTCTTTCACCCCCCCGCTCTTGTCAAATACCACACATCATATTTACAATGTGGTCGAATAATAAAGTGCCTCCTAAAAGTATTAAGGTTCATTGGATTATCAATAACTTTGCCTCTCTCTCCCTCTCTCCACTCCAGCTCTGAGCCGGTCAATGATGCCCTTCGGCTTGATGCGTCGAGAGCTGGCGTGCGAAGGCTACCCTATCGAGCTGCGCTGCCCTGGAAGTGATGTCATCATGATTGAGACGGCCAACTACGGCCGCACCGATGACAAGATCTGTGACGCGGATCCCTTCCAGATGGAGAATGTGCAGTGCTACCTGCCCGATGCCTTCAAGATAATGTCACAGAGGTAACTATTGATCTGTTTGGATCTTGTGCGTGTGTTTGTACAGAGTCGGAGGCTGTTATTGGCCGAGGAAATGAGATACTATTTCACAACATAATTCGTCCAGAATTTCCTGCTCTTCCTCCTGAGGTGTTGATATCTTGTGTGAAATACTGAACTCAGCATCCTCGCTCTGTGCGGAACGCTGCTGCATCTCGGCGAGACGTGCACGTGCATGGCAGTGTGTACGTGTCACGTGTGAGCGTGTGTACATTTCAGTTTGTTGTTTGAGTGTTTGTAGGGCTTCCTACAGCTGCTCTGGGTGTTTGCGCTCAGCATCTGCTTCCTCTGAGCACAGATCAATGGAAGCCCTCTCCCAGCTATCCATCACGCATGTAATGGAGGCACAGGGTGCTAGCTTGGGGAGAGAGCAAGAGAGGGAGGGAAGTGGCAGGGGGCGGAGGAGAGAACTGAGGGGGTAAAGGAAGGAGAGAGACTGCTGGAGTTGATGGGATGATAGAGTGAGTTCAGCAGAGATTTGAGATATGAAGGCAGTGAGAGACAGCACAGGGGAGAAATGCTAAAAGCTGGATAGAGGAGGATTATGTGATGAGAATGAGTGAGTACATGTGTGTGTATCACTTTGTGTGTGTGTGTGTGTGTTTCTCGGGGTGTGCGAACGTGAGAAGGCATGCGGCGCTGCGGTTTAGATATAGGTATTATGTGCATATGAATGTTTTCCTGGTGCGTGTGGTGTATTTGCTTTAGCCCCTCTCGTCCTTCCCTGTTCTCTCACCTCTAATTGCTCCCACTCACAATCCCCCAGGAGAGGAGCCTCTTACGTCACTCACCCTCTCTCTGCCTCCTCCCTCCCCCCCTGCCCCCTTCCTCCCTCTCTGTTTCCCACCTCCCCTCGGGTGAAGCTGTCACATGATCTAGTCTAGTGTGAAATTACTCCCTTCCCTACCGTTCTCTCAATCTTTCACAGCCTGAAGATGTTTTCTTTTTTTTTTTCTGCACACACTCCTCTTTGTCTTTCTTACAATGGCACTCGTCATTTTTTTTATCACTTACTTCCTCCCTTCTCTCATTTCTTTCTTCTCTCCTCTCGCAGGTGTAACAACCGCACCCAGTGTGTGGTGGTAGCAGGGTCGGACGTGTTCCCAGACCCCTGCCCAGGGACCTACAAGTACCTTGAGATCCAGTACGAGTGTGTCCCCTACAGTGAGTACCAAGACCCGGTCACCCGCTCCCACCTCCCCGACCCCTCACCCCATTCACCGCCCCTCCCATCCCTCCCTTTCCCCCCACCTGAACCCTCTACCCCCAAAAAAACCCTCGATAAATGACATTCTCACACTTACACATGCACACTTGCTCTCTGGCTTTTTTTTCCCCAACACAATCAAAACATGACAGACAGTCACCCTCACCTGCTCTCTCTCTCTCTCTATCCGTCTCTCGTTTCTGTCTCTCTTCCAATGCACAGACGCACACATGCACACGCTCGCACAGAGCGCTAAACCCTTTTTTTCTTCACCGACAGAGCAACGCAACAGTAGCTGAGAGGGATTTTCACATGGGGGAAGGCAACACAGGGTCCGATAAGCACTTCACACACACCCACTGCAAACGCGGGGTCAGCCCTTATTGGCGATCACAGCAGTGTAACACACACTGCCCCGCACTCACACACTGACTGACCCAGGGGCATGCCACTGCCTTTATCGGCTGCCAAACACCTTTGCTGTCCCTCTGATTTCCAATAAAAATTAAAATTGGGCGCAGTGAGACTGGGAGGCGGAGGAAGGGGGTGGGGGGGCTTGTGTGTGTGCCGCACCTCACAATAGGAATGTTAACACAAACAGCAAAAGGGTTTATTTTAGACCACATGACCTGGAGCGCCACACATTTTAACGTCCCCATGGTAACGGCTGACTTCCTCACGGCACTGCTCAGAGCTCCATGGCAGGTGTGACACACACACACACACAAAAGACTACCTCACTCTCGCAAAAGGGGGACACATGGTTGCTCTCTTTCTCTCTCCCTGTGACTCGTCCTCCCCTGAGCAAGCATGCACACACAAACAAGAGCACGCAGCCAAAGGAGCAGACACAGAAAGGATTATGTGGTGTTGTGTTGATCCTCGTTCATGTGAAAATCTCCGCTCAGTCTCCCCTCCTCCCTCTCATGTGTTATTACTCTCAGCGTTGATCCCCTCACTGTGCAGGAACACCTGGCTGGAGGGGAGGAGCGGTGGCACTCCCCTCCGCCGGGCAGACACAGAATTGGGGTGCAGGAAGGGGTGTTGGGATGGTGGGTAACTGGGAGACGTGGGTCTTCTTGGGGTGCAGGGGCTGTTTGATTGATCAGGGTGGGGATATGGGGTCACTCTTTATGCTTTTTCCTCAGGCACAGATGTTGTGGCAAGCCACGGGCTCGAGTCGACGCCAAGCCGCTAACCTTCTCTGCTCTCTTCTTCTTTCTCATGTCTTCTCTCTGGGGTCTCTCAGTCATCCTCCTTTTGCTTATGATCATACCTCTTTTCATGTCCTCTCTTTCTATATTTCCTTTTTTACCTCCGATCCTCGCTCGAAGGTCCTTTAATCTCCATGCATCGCCCCTTTTCTGTCATTTTTCTATTTTTACTCCCTGTCCATCAATCTTATCATTCTACTCCTTTGCTGTCTCTGTCGTTTTCTTTCTTTTACAGGTGGGACAAATACTCAAACACCTAACCATCCAGCTCTGATGGCAAGGCTCAGAGAAACTCAGGGACTTCCAAGCACCTCTTTCAGCCTCTGCCTCTCCTCTGCTCTGCGCTTTTGTGCCCTCGGTTTACCTTTTGAGAGACTTTGTCGAGTCAGGTTGCAGCCACAGTCACAGATAAGAAGTTAACTGAGTTTCCTGCCATTGGGGATTATTCTCTGGTGTGAATATTTTCTTTGCCGCCTACCAAGTGGCAACAAGTGCTCCTCTCGAGTCTCCTCTGCCCTCTGTTCACCTGTCTCTCAGTCAATGTTAGCCACAGCGTTGACCCTCTACAGGCGCGTGACTTTGTTTGTTAGTTCTTTGGAAGTTCGGTGTTGGAGCTTGCTGTCCTATGTGTCCACAGAGGGTAAAGGTAACTTATTTGTACCTGCCTTCTTCTCCTCGTGCATTCTAACCTTGTTTTTTTCTCTCCTCTGACTGCACAAGGGAGCTTGCTCTCTCTCCACGAGGCAATCAAAGGGATGATTAAATAGCTGCTGACTTGCATTTTTCCTCGCCGTGTTTGGAAAAAAAACTTTGTTGATTGCATCTGAAGTATGGGGCGGCTTAGAAAATTGCAAGCTGATCCCTCTGTGATGAAAAGTCCTGCCTGTCTGAGGTGACAAAGAAGAGCCAATTACCCCTGTCCTCTGCCACTCTCCTCCGCCGGAGAGACACGACCACGACACATTCGCTCACACACCCGTACAGAAATAGTATGCACGCACAAGTATTCTACACAGCTTATACTGCGGGCTGCTCTACGTGTTTGTTTTCATCTGACAAAGTAAATACGACCTGACACATTCAGACTCAGAGCTGGAACTGTTCATCCCAAAACCTAGTCACCGTCGCACCACACGCCACTCAAGTCGGCCACTTTTAATTACCAGGAGAGGGGGCGCGTTGCTCTCTTCAGTTCTGCCTCAGCAGAGATTTGTCAAGATTAATTGAATTTGCTGCTGCTAATCGCTCTGGTAATGCCCCATCGTTCACGTCTGGCTGGGAACGCTGGGCACTCTGGCATCACCCAAGGCTGACGCATGTTTTTCATCACTTGTCTCAACAAAAAAAGGTGAACAATAGAGAGATGATGTGTTAAGGTTGTGTGTCAAAGCAGTTGAGATGGTGTGCAACCATGTTGATGGCCGTGTGTGATCTTAGCGTATGACAGGGCCCTCTATGTGCGTGTCACACAGCCGCCATGTTACCAGTCACCTGAAACGGTGAGGTGACAGCCAGAGCCGAGCCCGCACACACACACACACACACACACACACCTCTTTGTCGGCCGGGCTCAAACAAGTGTCCGGAACGTGTGTGTTTGTCGCTGTGCGTGGGATCGCTTTGGCAAAATACAACCTCCACCAACAAGTCAAATTGTATCTCATCGAGCCAAAAAGCCCTGCGAGGCCTGCCCGCCACATAGCATTGTTTTTGCCAGCAAGAACAGAACAAGACAAAACGGCTCAACACAACTCTCATTTTGCACTGTCACAGCCTGCTGTAGACTGCTGGATTCCATTAAGACATCACAGATCCAAGCACACAGCTGCGGCGTGTATTTACTGCAGTGGAAACCCTACACTGCAGTCTTAGCACAGATGTACACTGAGTCAAAGTAAATCTACCCTGTGAGAGAACTCTACCTGTCCCCCCTGCTCCTCCAGGACACAGTGCTACATCATTATTGACTCCTAATGCTCTCCATTCAGGGCCATCCATGCTAGCCATGCCAGAGCCATTAGACCTAGTGTTGCGCCTCTGCTACTTCATCAGCTGTGATTTATCTTGTTGATATGCACAGCGCAGGTTGCTGAAGAACTGCCTTTAAAAGCGCCTACTCAGGCTGTACAGTAGGGATTCTGCAGAGCTTCTTAGGTAACTCCATATTCTCTGCGTTTTGTGGCTCTGCCACTGTTTCACTTTATGAAATTGATTCTTCCCCGCAAATGTATTCAGCGCTGCCTATTCATTACGAGACATTGCTTTTTGGACACAAAGCCGCCAAAAACGATAGCGGACTTGTTGGGAAGAGTTTGTCAGTCGGAGGAATAATGGCATTGTAATGTGACAAGTTTTCAGGGGAGGAGAGGAGAGAACACTTTGATGTAGCTGGAAATGAAATTCTATTAATATGTATAGGGGCACAATTAGACGTGGGGCTCATAAATGTTTGGTGAATGAGAAGCAGGAGGCTTTGCTCGGGCCGTGGAAAGGGATGACTCTTTACCGTGAAAAATGCGAGAAGGAGAAAAGAGAAGGGAGAGGACGGAAGGAGCTGGAGAGGACACGCTATCTCTCAGAGCCGTGAAAGAGACAGAGGAGGCTAAGTTGTCCTGCAGTACTCCAACACTGTGTGTGCGTGTGTGTATTTGAGAGTGTGTGTTTCTAGCTGTACTCATTAGTGTGGGAGTAATTGATAGGGTTGTAGAGAGCGCTGAGCAGAGTGATTAAGGGGAGAGAGGGCAGTGGCTTATTTCTCAAAAGGGCCCTGAAAGAGAAATGCTGAATGAATCAGACAAACAACCAAGGTGGCCTTAAACTAACCTCCTGCTCACTGTGAGGACAGTTTGATGAGTTTCTGTCTCTTTTTTCTCTGTTTGTCGGTGTGTGTGTTTCCTGAGGTACGTGTGATGATTTTGTGTGTCTGTGCTTAGTGTCTATTTTTCAGGAAAAACCCAGAGTGGAAGAAATGAAGTCTTCTACCGCCCGTATTCTTCTTCTTCCTTTCTGCAGCGCTGAAGAAATCTTCTGTCTTTTTTCTATCTCTCTCTCCTGACACGTCACTGCTGTGCATCACACACATCATTTTCCTGCTCTTTAGAATATCATACTCATTTATATCATTCAGGGCAGTGGTGGGAGAAGTATTCAGACCTATTACTTGCGTTAAAAGTTCTCATACCACTCTGTGAAAATACTCAGTTACAAGTAAAAATCCTGCATTGAAAGTGGTACTTAAGTAAAAGTAAGTGAGAAAAGTAAAAGTATCCAAAAAAGTGACCACACCCCCAAAAAATAAAAATAATAAAAAATAACAGCCAGCACTTCCGAATTAAAAAAAAAATATAGAAAAACACAAACACAAAAAAAATCAAAATTGTATAAAAAAGATCAACCTTGAATCAAAGTTTTAAAAACAGACAATAATACTAAAAATACTTGTACTACTAGTACTACTACTACTAAATATTTACAAAATAGTGGGCAATTTCCTGTGAATTAACTGATTGACTCAACTAATTGTTGCAGCTGTACTTGTATAAACTGTTTGGTAATTTCACGTATAACAAAAATCATTTTTTTAGGAATCCTTGAAATGTTTTTATTGCAAAAATCTTAATTTGTAAAGTAACTAAAGCCATCAGATAAATGTAGTGAAGTAAAAAGTCAAATTTTTCCCTCTGAAACATAGTGGAGTAACAGTATAAAGTACAGTAATTGATGAATGTCCTGCATTACATTCCCCCACTGATTTAGGGTGATATATTGTGAAGACACAGTTACATGAAGCTCTGCGGACTGTGAAAAAAAGGTTTGAGCGTTGCTGTATTCTGGTGTTCCCATGCACCCCCTGCAGTTGTTTCAGAGAGGATGAAAGCTCTGGATGCTCTCTGGTCGGTCTCCCCCTCTTCCCTAACCTTGGAGCTAATGATTGCACTCACAGTTGGTGGCGGGGATGTAATGCTTTCTTGCCCCCTGCCCCAGCTTCACAGGACTCGCATTCATAGCTTTGCCATGTTTACCCCTCCAGGCTGAAAATGGCTCCCATTCCCCAGGTCCTCATGGAGGTTGTTTGTCCAGTTTGATCTCGGCAATACGATGATAAATGATCAGCACTGCTGCTGATACCGATGCCGCTTCTGCTGTATCGCTGCCAAGATGTGAGGCCACCCCCTACACAGATCAGGCTACTGCTGCTAACGCTCCCTTTTTTTCCTTTTTTAAATTTTGTCTCTTTACATCTCTCCCTATCTCGCTCTCACCTTTTTTTTCTTTCTTTATTGGCAACCCTGCAAGGTGTCGTGACAATTTCACAGGGCTCCCCGGGGACATCAGACTTCCCGCGACACATACACGACAATCACGCCCGCAGCGGGGATCCACCAGCCACGCGCCTTTTTGACACGTGTCTCCCCGAGAGACATGACGATCCACTCGCACACCACTTGCGCCTCAGAAAACACAGTGAAAAAGGCGTGTGTCAGTGTTGTAATGCAGAAGGCGGAGCTGAGAAGCTTGTCCTTCGAGCCTCCAGCTGCTCACGGTCCTCCCCAGAGGAGCGACACAAGCGAGTGCCAAACAGCGTCATGGATGTGGCAGGGGGGCCACGCCATACCTGTGAGATTCAGCTGAGGCCTTGGTGTGACTCAACAACCTATTGATTCATATGTGATGAGCCTGCTGTAGACGTTCCTCTCATCTCTCTTTTGTCTCTACCCTGTTTTTTTTCACCCCGACCATGTCTCTTGGTTTCTCTCTGTGTTTCTGAGACGTTCCACTCTGTCAAGCCCTCCCTTTCCCCTGTTGTTTGTTCTCTTTTTCTTTGATGAGCCAGCCTCGGCCAGGCAAGCCGGCAGCTCCCCATTGATTGGACGGTCGATGGGTTGAGTGTTTTCGCTGGCTTCTATAGCGAGCATCCTGACTCTGTAAATTGAGCAAAGCCAAAAGCACTGCTTTCTTTAGATCAAGGGACTGCTGTAATGTCAACACAGACTTTGAGAGAGAGAGAGAGGGATTCAGCGATCCCTCTGAAGGCAACTAGCCACAGATAGAGACATCCTCACCGCCACCTTCACATCCACCATCCTCCCATCTCTTTCTCAACCTTTCCCACTCTTTGTTTACTTCCGCAGCTCAAGTGGACTCCGGCGCACAGATACTATCGCTCAGTTTTTCTCTCCAACAGGTTCCCGGAGCTGCATTTTTGGGGTGTAAGGGAGGGAGAGAGGGAGGGATGTGGCAATAAGAGTGGTGGAGGTGGGGTCGAGAGTGTGTGGTTGGGGGAGGATTGTGTTGTTGGGGGGGATTATTGATAAAGTTGAAATGAAATGGAAATGGATTTAAACCCAGGTCAGGCCATTTTCCCCTCCTCATTTTCCATTTGAGCCATCCTTTCTCTGAGTAGCCAACCATAGCACAGACAGATAACATGCTTTTTTTAAAAAGAAAAAAAGAGAGAGAGAGAGAGAGAAAGGACAGCGTTTTATTTAATCTCAATTTTCTCTTTTTTCCTGCACCTGTTTTTTCTTTCGTTCACTTTCCCTCTCTCTCTTCCTTACTGTCTTTCTCTTTTATCTTCCTATCTCCTTCTTTCTCCTTTTTCCGATGCTTGAATAGAAGTGGATCAAAAAGGTAAAGACCACAATGAACATAACAACCACAGCTCGCCCCTTCCTCCCTTCTCCTCCTCCTCCCTTGTCTGCCCTCCTCCCCCCATATCCCCTCCTAACCCGGCACCTTGTGTAGTGGTCATGTTTGATGTTGATATCCCTCCCTTTTTCTTTCTCGATCTCTAATCGCCTCCTCTGCCCTTCTCCTTCTATCTCTCTTTGAACTATAACCAAAAAACTCTAAAATCCTTCTAGATTTCCTCCTTGGTTCTGATGACACCAGCCTGACCCACACGCACGCACACACACTCACTCGCACAGACACTCAAAAAGGCATCACGGGAGGTCAGTCCAGTGTCTATGAGAGATAAACGAGAAAATAACTTCCATTCCTTTCCTGTACGAAGTAGCACATCTCAGCCTAAACTTACAGACGACATACGCTCATATCATCTCATGGATGGCAAATCTCTCCTCTTTTTTCCATCCCTTTCCAAAGCTATCTCACACTGTTGCCTCACGTACACCTGACGATCCACATTTTCATTACATTTCTCAAGTATCTTTCAGCTCATTTCGCCCCTCCAGAACTAAGAAAAAAATCCTCTCTCTCTTTACATTACTCTGTTTCTCCATACTGTATCTCTTTCCCTCTATTTTTGTTTTGTTTCTCAGGACTGATTCAAAGTTTGTCGTTGCTGTAATTTCAAAGCAAAACGTGTTAAGATCACACAGTAACTTGCCAAAGTTGCTCATTATTACAGTATCCCATTTCCAGGTGCTTCAGTCTCTCATTCTGTCTCTGTCTCTTTCAACGAATCACACTTCCATTTAACTCCTTTTTCTTTCACTGTCCCCGTACTTCTTATTTTTCTCTCTTGCGTCTCCCATTCTCTCTTTCTCTCCCTCTCTTCCTCTCGCCTTCCTCTGATTGGTTTATCTCTCAGATCACATCTGGCCATCACAAGCAGCTGCAGGCTCTTTTGAGCATCTCTTACACTCTTCTTTCTCCTCCTCCTCCTCCTCTCCTCTCCCTCTCTCTCTACAGTTCCTCACTGCCACATTTCTGGTCTTTTTATTGCACATGCACTGTGAACTTGTGGCCCCCTCTCCCTCCCAACCCCCCATACCCATACACATCCTGGTTCCCTATGTGTTCAGCGAGGCTCCAGAGGGGGAGGGGATGGGGGAAGGAGGTTTATACCCTGTAGGAAGTGCTCCAGCTTCTTGTAATGGCCTCTCCGATACAGCAGGGCCTCGCCACAAGCACTCCTCCTAAAAAGCCCCAATCAGCATGGCCAGGCACCTCAATCAGCCTCTTAAAGAGGAGAGATAGACCTGACCCATACCCAAGGTCACGGTGAGAATAGTGGCCATCAGTCCCAATGAGCCTTAACTCCATCTCCTGGGGTCCTCGCCCTCCTCAACTCTCTCTGAACCCCGCACTCACATCTGTCTCGGCCTCAGCCATCTCCCTGTCTGGCCCCATGGCTGGATCCATATGTTGGAGGAATTAACTCCTGTAGAGGCTGCCATTAACTGGTTTATGGACCCCCCCTGTCTGTCGTTGTGTCCATGGCTTTTCATTAACATGGATCATTGTCTCACATTTTTCTCCCACCACAAGCAGCCATTTTAGCTCACTCTCCCTGCTTGCGGTGGAATAGCAAGCTACAAAACTATCCTCCTCCTCCTCCTGCTTCCGCCTCACCCAACTGGTTATTTTTATTTACTACTCTTCCTCCCACTAACACTACGATGAATACCCCTCTCCTCTGTCTGCACTCCTGCCCTTACCCACCTTAATCCATCCCTCCACTGCTGCTAAACACACTTCCTTTCTCTGTTTATGGCTGAATTAACATTTCAGACTTGTGTCTTGTCCGTGTGTGTCCAATTAATCCTCACTGATTGATCAGCTGATTGACAGATTTGGATTGGGATGACGTGCACCGCGCAGTGATGATGTCACATGCAAGAGATCCTGTTCAATGAATGTCCAACACTCTGTCGACCTACCTGCTGTTAGGCTATTTTAAGATTATGTCGGCGTCAGCCGCATCTCCTTCTTCCTATCAGTCCCTCTGTCCATTTTCTCACCCTTTTTCGCTGACAGTCTAGCAGAGTACACCACCCACATCATTACAGTATTTCCTTTATCACTGCTGACAGGACCAACTAGTGTCCGCCATATTTTTCTCACCTCCAGTCTGTTTGCTTCTAAAGGAAAAGAGGCAAGAGAAGGAAGCAGTGTAAGACCACTGTGAGCAATCCTGGTATTTCTATAGAGGGTGGGGTGGGAGGGGGTACACGAGGACAGAGCCATCGCTCACACAAACAGCTCTCTACCTGCGATTTGGGAAAGTGAGGGAGAATAAGTGAGAAACCACTGCATCGTGTGATAGGAAAACACAAAGAATCGCTCGGCAAAGGGAGATGGAGAGGGAGAGCGGTCGCTATAGAGACGATGAGTCAGGCAGCATCGCCTCATTAGGAATGACCCACCACACACAAGCAGAGTCATGTGACCGAGGCAGTGCAGACACCCTATTCAGTGGCACAGGGAGATAGGGAAGAGTGTGGGGATTGACTCTACATGCAGAAGCCATTGCATTGTTAGACCCAAAGAACAGAGAGGTGAGTGTGTGAGGCAGGTGGTCATGAATATAAATCACAACCGCTTTCAGGACCTTTATGGAGAGACAGCACCTCTGGGAGGCCGCATTCAGACTAGGGACGTGCAGGGCGGTGGCGGGCAAGGCTAGGCTAACGTTACAGCCGTGCAGGCTTCCTGTTACACCACAGCTCAAGCCTCAGTCAGTCAGTGTATCGTATGCCCCCCTGTCGTCTTCTGTATCTGCAGCCTGTAGCCTCTGCAGCCATGTCCCGACCAACTTTCCTGTCACTCAGTGTCAGCTTCACTCCAAGGCAGATAAGACTCTGCTTTCAACGGACGCTATCTCGAGCTGTTGCCAGCTTTTGGTCTCAGTGAAGGGTATTCTCTGGGGTGAATGTTTGGGTTGATAAAGGTGCCACTTTGACACCTGCCTCTTCCACTGTCTGGACAGTGTGTATGTGCGTGCATTGTCTGGGAGTCTGTGTGTGTCCTAAGGGTGTATGTCTCTGTGTGTATATGTCTGTGCATGGCTGTTTGTATTGTATTGTGTTTTTACTCCCATGACTTGACCCCCCTTGTAGTCTAAAAGGAAGCGGAAACACAATGGGGAGTCCCTCCCGTCTCCTTCCTTATTTCTCTCTTCTCGCTGTCACTATATGTCACTCCTCAGCAGATTAACTCACTCCTAATTCTCATTTCACAGGAAATAACCTATTTACTCTCTCTTACTCCACTCCTCTCTCTCTTCTTGTTTGCACACACAGAACACGCTCACATCCTTCTTCACGCTTTCTTCTCTCTCTTTCTCTCTCTCTTACTCTCTCTCTCTCTCGCTCTGCCTCTCTGTTTCTCTGAGCTGCACACATGCATGCCTACACACACACACACACACACACACACACACACACACACGCACACACACAGTAAGACACAGCTACACACACTAATGGGCTGGTGAATGCACATTAACATACCATCAGGAGACCCACTGCACACTCATGCACACACACTAACCCTTAAAGCCCATTAACTGTCCAGCATGGACACGGGGTACCATGCCATGCTCCATTCTGCCCCCTGCTGCCCGCGTGCTGCACCTGCCAGTAACAGGTGTGGGATTCAATTAGAGCAGCATGCTCTCAGCAGTCAGTCCTGTGAGCAGGCCATGACTGCGGACTGGGCAAAGGCTCGGGCCAGCAGAGCCCTCAGATCCCTGTAGCCAAGAAAGAAAAAAAAAACACAACACAAACACTACGAGGACGCCACTTTAGAAACAGCTGCCAACCATTGGCAGGGGGTGTTTAGATCATCAAAGTCGTACATTAACCATCACCATGGCGCTGTCACATCACACATAAAAACACCATGGACTGCAGAAGACAACCAAAATGAAAAGTCTAAATTTAGCCTAAAGCTGTCAGCGCTCACTTTTAATTGCTTTACCAGTCGATCACAAATTGCTGCGAGACACTAATGGGAGATATTTACTGTCATTTCCAGGAAAGTACTGGCGCTTTAATCATTTTATACTGCAGCCTCATATTGACAAGTAACAGCTGACCTGTGCCTGGGAAAGGGATTATGGAGATAAATAGTCAATTATTACAGCAGTATTTCCCTGTATGTGTGGCAGTAATTGGCATGCTAGAGTATGATAGCTACAGCCTGGGTTTTAATCCCTGATAAGGTAAGTTTCATTAGCCATCTGGCTAGTTTGTAGGGTAAAGAAGTGTTGTGTCTGCGCTGCCTTGCGACTTCACTGGGATGATCATGACTGCAAGATTTCCATCCGCACCCAAAACGGGAATTAATCTATTAATCTAACTATCTCTTATAATCCCAGATGGCTCTTACTCGTGCTAACCTGCTCTAGCCAGACTTGGATAATGCCTAAGCTCAAGATTTATGCCTAATGCCTATTGCTTAATACCCCATTCATTCTGTGGTCATAATAGCCTCTTGTGCTATAGACTTTACTGGTAGGGTTTGGCTGTTCCGGCTTCCCGCTGCTACAATCACCCCTCACAGTTAGCGGGAGAGAGAGGCAGGCACAGTGAAGGAGAGCTGGTAAACAGGAAGGCGGTCGGGAAGGCTGGGAAGCACAGGTCAGAGTTAATGAAGCCCCTTAGGCAGGGTTTGCAGGGTGTGAAGCGTGGCCACTGTTTCTGTTTTGTGAATGTATATTTGTGTGTATGTCTGTGTCCTCATGGCCTGCGTGTACAGCCCAGAGGCCGCTGATGAGCCCCTTTGACACTGGGCCCACCCGAAGACCGTTTCATTAGAATAAACCGAGGTTCGCTTTTCGGCAGCCAGGCAGGGTTTGTACTGGAGAGGAGGGAAGAGAGAGAGGAACATAAGGAACAGAAGGAAGGCGGAGGGTGACTGTTAGTGTGTGCTGTGCTGCAGTGTTATTGTGATGATGAGCCCAATAGAGTACACACTGCTACCAATTTGGGACAGGGCTGGAAGGTTAGGTGCAATAATGAACAGAATCATATAGTATTTTGGGGGGTACACTGTGGCAGGCACAATGTAGTGAGAGTAAATTGTATTGCAGACAACAACTATTTTGTTGTTGTGATAGATTATAGTGCATTCCTGTCCGTTAGCTGTATATTGCAGCCAGTCAGGAGTCAGTACTGGACCCGTCTTTCTCCAAAACTGTGCATCAAATCCATTATTTATCATTTACAATCTAGTTTCCCAAAATCTAAACTTTTATGATCTTAATATTTATAGCATTAAATCAGAAAACACAAAAAACAGGACATTTACAATAGTTCTGATGTCCTTTATGTTAATAAGCTTGAAGGCTCATGTTAAAAAAGACAACACCTGTGAAAATGAATCACCATGTTAATATCTTCACACACTGTATAACCAACAGTATAAATTCAATAATGTAAAGCTTTGGAGACCTATTAGGTTTTCCTTGTGTGACCCTCATTATGCCATAAGTTCAGCCCTCAGTCCAGTGGCACTATAGCGCTCAATCCCTATACACCCACTTTTCTCTACACCTCTATGTTGCGAATGTTAACCAACAGAGGACTGCTGGTGGCCTGGTAATGAAGTGGTGTTGTTTTTATGTGATGGCTGGCTTAATTGATCGAGAGCGTGGAACTTAAATTGTGAATGAATCATGAGCACCCTTTTGTATTTTTATTAGGTAAATGGCAAACGTCACTGTGATAATACAATTATTTCCATTGTTGCGCCTGTCTGTGTAAACGCCATTGACATCTACTAATAATAAGACGTATCATGGTCTTTAAGCGTTGTCCCATTTCATAGGGGACGATTTCAGTCACTACCTTGTAACTCTGTTCCCAGGGGGCAATGGGGCACTTGACATTGAGGGGTAGAGGTATTAATAAGAAATGGGATTGGGCCCAATACGTATAGAAGCTTTTCTGCCCTTTACTATCCTGTAATACATATCACTTTCACTGTATCGTGGCAACAGATAAATTGGATGCTAGCATTCATATTAATGCTTTTTTTTGGCTGGTCATCCTTTTTGTGACTGTAGAGAACAGGCTTGCGTGTTTGTGTTTCTTTGTCCTTTATTCTACCTTGAGGCAGAGTGTTCCTGGCTTTGTTTATGGGTCACCTACATGCAGAGCTGCTGTATTGCTTTCTGCATGCTGTTTATTTCTCTATTTACAGTAGCATTGTACTTTTGAGGCAGTGTCCTACTTTTAGTGGTTGTTTTTTCCCCCCACTCTATAGCTTTCTGCTGCGATAATACCTCACCCTTTACGGCCTTTATTTGAAATGCTTTGGAGCACAACTTCTATTTATTCGCAGCGAACCCATGCTGTGTCCA
This sequence comes from Plectropomus leopardus, assembly GCF_026936395.1. NCBI lineage: Eukaryota > Metazoa > Chordata > Actinopteri > Perciformes > Serranidae > Plectropomus > Plectropomus leopardus. Next base: position 15,886,396 of record NC_142193.1, on the reverse strand, counting down.
GATTGATAAAAATGTCATTTTATTGTGGTGTGAGGGAGAGTTGGCACAGATGTTAGTCAAGAAATTCATTGTTCATCTGTCTGAAAACACTAGATTTTACCATTGCTCTGAACATTATTTTGCATATTTCAGTCACCCACGTTCATATTTGCAAAGCAAACACCTCAGGCGTCCTTGCTTTCAAGGGAGCATTTTGGTTCAACAATGGAGCATGACAGGCCTCCTCCCTGTGAAGAGTTTGTATTCAGAGTGTTTATTTATGCCTGAGCTTGATTAGATTCCCATTTGGCTGCCGGTCCCACTCCCTGTTGGACTCCCTCAGACCGAGCAGGCTAATATCTAAGTGGCCCAGCACCACAGATCACCAGCCACTACCCACGACAGCAGGACAGGCTAGTGAAAAGAGAAAGCTGGATTTACAAAAGCCTGAAGCTCCTCCATCTCTCTATTGCGATTCTCCTCCTTTTCCAGACTCCATGCAATATTCAAGACAGTTTGAGCCTACGCTGATCCATCACTCTAACAGTCACAGTGTGACAGCATACATATGTGTGTTGCCGTGTGTGTGCACCATCCTCGTGTGTATTGGGGTGGTATGTGTGCATCCTTGTGTGCTGTATGTCATCTGTGTCCAAATGCCCCTGCAGTGTCCAATTAGTTCAGAGATGCGTTCAATCATGAGGTGACCAGCAGGTGTCTGGTTCTGTCGCAACCCCGAGCCAGAGAGCCACATAAATAAGCTGGCAGAGGAGACGTGGGGACTCCTCAGCTGTTTTATTCTGTAGTGCCTCCAACTCTCTGTCTCGCTTTCTCTCTGACGCCGGTACCCCTGTGATGTCAGAGTGGCGAGGATGCCAGCAGCTTTTCTCATAGATCACCTGACGTGCCCGGTGGTCCCAGGGTATTCTCTCTGTCAGGCAGGGACACACTGCATCAGCCAGCCAATTTACACCACTCCCCAGTGGATGACCTCCACCTGCCGAAAGTAGACAATCCTGTGTGTGCTTGTTTGGATTGTGTGTAAGGCTTCCCAATGTATTTTTTGTGTTTGCGTCTTTGTCTGTTTGCAATAGGGACTGTTGTTTGTGTCTATATTTGTGTATGTGGGTGTGTGAAGCCGTTGTGGACGAATGGGAGGCCTGGCCAACCTCACATTTTACCCCAGGACGCTTTTTTCTTTGAGGCATTACTCTTGACTGAGAGCCAAATTTGAGTCCTAATAAAACAAGCTGCACAATTACTGTTTTACCACCCAGTAGCAGAGCAGAGAAGCAGAGGCCTTTGAAATAGAAAATGCACAATCAAATAAAAAGTAGGCCAAGATAAATTAGATTAGAGACTACATCCAAGCCGCGGCGGCAGCCAGAAATCTCCCATTTATCATATCCAGACGCTTTCCGACCACAATGCTGATGTTCTACAAATGAGCTTTTATATGTTCCTTCATTTTAAATCTGATATTGTGCCTCACCTCACTCTTCCCTCCTCCCCTCTCTCCCCCATTCTCCTCCTCTTTGTCTCCTTTTCAATTCTCAACTTACTTTTATCTACTCACATCTTTATTCCGTCCCCTCCGCGTCTCTCTCCTGTTCTATATTCCATGGTCTTTGGCCTTTTCCTGCTCCCCCCTCTCCCTCCCCTGCCATCTCCATGATATCTTTCACTTTTACAATGCTTTGTTTTGATTTTCTATCTCTTCCTTTCTCCTTCTGCTTCTCTCTGCTCCGATGCACCTCCTCTGCTCCAGTATTTGTGTGTCCTGGAACACTTCTGCGGGTTCAAGCGGCCAGCTCTCTGCAGGAGGCGGAGCACCAGGCAGGGGCGTGGTGTAAGGACCCACTGCAGTCTGGGGACCGTCTGTACGTCATGCCCTGGACCCCCTATCGCACAGACATGCTGTATGAGTACGCCTCCTGGGAAGACTTCAAACAGAACCGAGCCACCACCACCTACAAGTGAGGGCGCCTCCCACTGTCCTGGATGATCAAATAGCATCTGCTGCTGTATTGATTTATTGGCTTTTGATGTGGCTATGGATGGCGATAGCAGAGCGGTCCCACTGTGGTGTCAGCTTGCTCACAATGAGGCCATCTTGTAGGCTTGTGTCATGCCGAGGAGATAAATTGATTTGTTCTGTTGAATATCTGCACTACTCATGCGATGCTCTCTCAACAGGTTGCCCAACAGAGTTGACGGCACGGGGTTTGTTGTGTATGATGGTGCGGTATTTTACAACAAAGAACGCACGCGGAACATTGTCAAGTATGACCTACGGACGCGTATCAAGAGCGGCGAGGCCATCATCACAAACGCCAACTACCATGACACCTCACCCTACCGCTGGGGAGGGAAATCAGACATTGACCTGGCTGTGGATGAGAATGGGCTCTGGGTGATCTACGCCACCGAGGCCAACAACGGACGACTGGTGGTCAGCCAGGTGGGAGAGCAGCGCTGCACAGAAGGGGATGAGATGTGGATTATATATGCAGGAGTGGATTATGTCAAAATCTCATCTGAGTAGTCAGGCGAAAGGTCACATGTCACACATGAACAACTTACTATGGAGATTACACAGGTGCAGTGGCAAATGAGATGATGTTGGCCAAGAAGAATAGTCACATAAATATTATATGCAAAAGGTTAAGCCTAAATACAAATCCCATCATATCCAAAAACTAATCTTCACTAGCAGGGTAAATATTTGATTTGTTTTATTGTTGCACAACCAGTTTATTTCTTTCTTTAAACATTTTATGATTTTATTACTTAAAAGCATAAAAAAGTGGCATTATGTTATCAACTCATTTGTATAGCAATAGTTTAAAATCATATACTGTGCATACTATTTAAAACAAAGTCACATTACTTTGTCCCACTTACTTGACAAACTCAAAACATCATCCATCACTGTGAACTTTGCAACATTCATATTTTAATGCCACTTGGTTCTTTGTTTCTTAACAAACAAAACTGCAATCAGGCAGCAAGTTTCCACACAAACACATTTTGAATTAATGTGCTGTTCAGATAGACGGGTCCCATTTATTATCACTATCTTTGACCTAACCAGGAAATTGTTTTTCTAACTGTATAAGTTACACTATCCATCTAACATAATATCAAACCCCGCATGAGCTATGAGAGTGTAAAATAATGGAGCAACAAAGTCATAAATAAGGAAGTGATCACTTTCATCATCAAGACATTGTTTGGGTTCTGGGGAATTTATTATTTTTCCGACAGAGCGCAAAAAGACGTGGAGGTCTCTATTAAGCCTCGCCATGCGGTTTGAAGGTATATTGAGCAGACGCAGCTTTGCATAAAGGCATAGAAATATCTCTTTGGAAGCCGAGGGTTTAATTAATTTTTAAATGTTTTTCGAAGTGCTTACAAATCTTTACATTATTGTACAGAGGTACTCTTTGGGCTGCTGTGGGCTCATGTAAGCGTGTAATATGGAAAATGTTACGTCAAATTTCTTTTTTAAACGGCCTTTATAGATGCCTAATTAGAATGCAGTTTTGTTAACTAGCCATTCTACATTGGATTTTTGTCATTATTAAAAGACTTAACCTTTGAGCTGCCGCTGTGAGAAACAGGGATGATCTTAATGTGTAGTTTTCCTGACCTGAGGTTTAAACTTTGACCAGTTAAGTTGTCTTAATGTAAGAAAACACTCTGAAAACAGTCAAAATTTAATACAATTTAATCTATATGGTTAAACACTGTCCTAATAAATATTGCATGAGAGCCATTTGAAATTGTTGATCACGTTCTTCAATAACTGATACATATATTAAATGCCACTGAAATGTATGGTGCATTATGAACATTGCAAATTATGCCTCAAAACGTGACACAAACTCATCAAAATAAAAGTTAACAAAAATATATATTGATATATATTGAAAACAATATTGTTTTGGGAAATAAATCATTAGGAAATGTGCCTGATTATTATGAAGACATTTTCATTTGGTAAACACAATTGCATTGCATGAAATCACAATAATTTTAGTGACTAGTATTTATAGTGCCAAATAGGGAAGGTTGCAATGTTTAATGGATTAGTTGACAAACAGTATACATCCCTCGTGGGCAAGCCTAAACTAGCTGCCCTTAAACTGCACACAGAGAAACTACATCAAGAGATCAAATGCAAGCAGAATACTTTTTATGAAACATGACCCATTACAATTTTGACCTCTATGACCGAGAATCTGAAGAAAAAAAGAAAATCTCCTCAAAACTGTCTCTTTAAGCTTCTCAGAATGATCGTTAAGCTCTATTAAGTCTTTAATGTTACCTCTTTCCATAGGTGAACCCTTATACCCTGCGCTTTGAAGGCACCTGGGAGACAAGCTTTGACAAGAGGATGGCGTCCAATGCCTTCATGGCTTGTGGTGTGCTTTACGCAGTGCGGTCCGTCTACCAGGACGATGACAGCGAAGCAGGCGGCGACTTGGTGATGTATGCCTACAACACCAATCGTGCCCGGGAGGAGCCTGTCAACATCGCTTTCCCCAACCCCTATCAGTATATCTCCTCTGTGGACTACAACCCTCGAGACAACCAGCTTTATGTCTGGAACAACTATAATGTGCTGCGGTACCCACTGGAGTTTGGGCCACCAGATCCCACTACAGGTAAGGAGTGATCCCACAGAAAGAATGCAAAAGCAGTTTACGTCACAATTTGTAAATTGGTGAAAAACTAGAAGCTAATCACAAAAACGTATGCAAATGTTTCCCCCAATTATACTTGTTTTTTATCTGAGCTCAAGTTAACATCAGACAAATTGGTAATAAGCTATTAGAGTAACATTGATTTATTCATGAAGATTTTAAATTGAGACTTAAATAAAAAACATCCCACTAGAATAAAAAGGCCAAAGGCATTGAGTCAATATAGGGGGGGACTAAGTCTCCAGGGAGGTCATCCCCAAAAGAAATTCCAAATTTGAAAACTCATTTCCTACTATATGATATAATTTATTATAGCAAGTACAGCTATACAGTGTACTATATGAATATGAAATTAATAAAAGCTACTACTCTTAACAAAAATTACGTATACAGTGCAACATAAATGACTGATGCTTTACTCAGGCTTAATGTGAGCTATCTGACAAATATAACGAAGACATTAATTTTAGTTGAATACGGCCGTGAGCCTTGTTCTGCTGTGGTATGGCTTCGCCATTTGAACAAACCACACAAGGGTTTCCCACACATTTATTTAATTGCTATTAATTAGGAGCACTATTGGAATGTTTTTCGTTCGGTTATCAATTACACCACACTGTTGGAGTGTAGAGTGTACTCTTGGCACAGACGGAGCAGAAGAATGCCGGTCACCGTGATAGTGAAACTTAATTGTTTATTGCGCTGGGTCTAAAAGTTTGCTTTCACTCCCTCTGCAGCTGCTCCATTCATCCATCAGTCTAATATATATATATATATATATATATATATATATTTTTTTTTTTTAAGATATTTTTCGGGCATTTTTGCCTTTAATTGATAGGACAGTGCAAGTGGGGATGTAGGTTGAGTAGACTGAGTAGAAACATTGGGAATATATTTTCATGCTGTTTTCATACAGAAGAAATGACTTTGGTCACAAAATCACAGATCTATTTCTGATAACATGTACTACTCATGATTATTTTTTATTCATACTGTAGTACAAAAAGTTCACAAAAACACGCAGAATCAGACAACAGAGCACTAGATGCTGGACAAGAGCTACTACAAGAGTAGAAAAAAACAAAGTCCACACACTAGATTATGCTCCCATAAATATTTAATACAATTACCACTGAGGTGACGTTTCATGCTGCAGGCTCTTCATCAGACTGTAGAACATGAAATTATACAGAAGCACCTTTTTCAGTGTTTTGTAAATGATGCTTTTTGCTTGATCAGGGAACACTTCAAACAGCCCATGCAGAATGTGTTTGTGACTGTTTCTTATCTGACATTTGGGTTTCTCAGATATCAAATCATTGTATTCCCATCCACAGTCATAGTTACAGTAAAGAGCAGCCTCTCAGGTATGACTGCTACAGCACTTCATATCAACTTCTCTGTGTCATGGATAATGAAAAAGTCATTCTGAAATGATAAGGGGGGAAGATGAAATGAGAACACCACACTGCGTTTTGGCAGTCCATCAATAAGAGAGGAAGGTTTGGATGTATTGTATATCTGAGCCACATAAAGGCCTGTATAAAGCTCAGATTATGCCCAGAGAGAGTAGAGGCAGAGACACATGGGCGGCGGTGCTCATAGTGTGCAAGCGCTGCCTCTGCGTTTGATCAGTTAGGATTTTGTAGTTGTGATGTGTTGCTTTTATCTTCGCATTAGGTTTGGTTGTTAGTGATGGTGACTTCTCTGATACATTTGATCAATTATTTACTTCTCCCTGACTTGTGACGATGCGTTCTCTCCATCTCCTCCCCTGTTCCTCTCATCTCTCCGGAGACCCAGCTTTGAGAGGCTCCAAAAAGTATTTGTCACCCCAATTATTGTCGGGCTAACTTTTGAACTCAACTTCTGAGAGACATCTTAAATTCACATGCATGTGTCCTTCAGTCTCTTGATCTCATTTTTTTGGCTTTTGCTGTCGGCTTGTGCCGCTCTCTTAACAAATCCCTTACATCCTTTTAAAACTCTAAATGTCTCTCACTCACTGCAGGCCTCATTTGTAGCCTCTAACTCTTCTGTTCTCTCTGTGTTGCTCTCCGGTTACCTCAGGCCCTCTCACCACCACACAAGTTACCACCACTCTTGCGGCCAGGCCTTTCACCTCCAGTGCCAGCCCCTCTACCGCCCGCCCTCTGGCACCCACCTCGCGCCCAATCGGCTCCATCAACAAGCACCCTGATCTTCGACCGATCACAGCCACCGTGCCTGTCACCCGCCGCCCACCCCGCCCTCCTCCTCAAGGCCTGGAGCCCCACGTCTGTGAGGCCAAGCTGGTCCGTGGTGTCCAGTGGCCCACCACGCAGAGAGGCGAAACAGTAGACCGCCCATGTCCCAAAGGATCTCTAGGTGAGATTTGCATGTGTATTTTTGACCGTGTGTGCATTTCTTCCACCCCACGAAACAAACACGTGCGTTTCATGTTGCACTAACACACTATGTTCTCCATGCATGTGGGTGTTTGTGCAATATACCTCTCAGCATGTGCCCAAGTGATCAGCGTGTTTGTGCTCTCACACTTGTTTTTTTCCGCTGTTGTCTTCTTCTGTCCCCGCGTTGGTCCCACCAGCAGGCACAGTCCCAGAGGACTCGCAGATGAAAGCCCGTCCTCCACATATGAAAGGCTCATCTCCCACAGAAACAGAGCTGATTGAAAGTGGCGAATAATGAAATGAAAGGCTAGACAACACAGGCTTCACCTCTCTTCACGCTAGTTCCCATACCTCTAAACATGCAGCAATCAAAAAGCTCTCTTTAGTCACAGGGAGAAAAAAAGAAAGACATCTCCTTCCACTGAGCCTTCCAATGCTTATTTGCTGTTTCTGTATGTTCTCTCTGTGAACGACAGTAACATTAAATTAGCAGCTGGCTTAATTGCCGCGTCTTGGCAGAGCTCTCAAACCCAATCTGTGGTCGATGGAGGAGAGTATAGAGAAAAGGGGGAGAAAAACTCTGCGAGAGAGAGAGAGAGAAGAAGGCGGTATGAAATGCAGAGCGCATCTGCTCTGATCCCTCTACAACTGTGAAGCGTTGCTGCATTGTCTCTGTCATCTCTGCTCCTCTGTACTCCTTCTGTCTCTCTCGCTGTGGTTTCTCTTTTCCTATTTTCCCTGCCATCACTTTGTGACTTGACGTTGGTTATTTGTGTTAGCAGCAGCATATAGACCCTTCTCTGGTTTTATCCCCGCGTGGTGTCCTTTCTCTGAACCCACGTAACTAGAAAAACCTAGCTGGAAATGAGGGTTGGTGGAAGGTGCTTCCCTTCAGGTGTTTTTATTTGACAGTGAGGTATCATACCTGATGTCTTTGGTGTGTGTTTGTGTGTGTGTGTGTGTGTGTGTGTGTAACGGTGTGCGCTGTAAATGTTATGTGGTATGTCTGCATGTACTCCTTTTAAACTGTTCCTTTTAGAGCATGAAAGCCTGTTCAGCCCCTCTCCCCCCCTTTCTCGTCCCTCACTTTCTTGCTGCCCTACACTCCATTATTGAACCTTTTCCACTTCTGACCCATTTTTACTCTACCTCCTCCCTCCGTCTTCCCTCTCATCTTCAAACACTTTGAGTATTACATTTTTAAAATTCATTTCATTCCGTTTTTCTTGGGTGGGGAAAAAAAATCATATCACATTTTTTTGTGCTCATCCATCCTCTCCACACTTTCCCCTTTAATTGCAGACACCTAACGCTTATTATCTCTCCATTACTTTCCCCCCTCCTCTGTGTCTTCCCCCTCTGCTCGTCTCCAGGCATCGCTTCGTTCCAGTGCTTGGTGGACCAGGTCATGTGGAACCCGCGGGGTCCTGACCTGAGTAACTGCACCTCCCCTTGGGTCAACCAAGTGGCCCAGAAGGTGAGACCCGGAGCCGTACCCCAAGGCCGTGGGTCCGTCCCCTTCCTCTGCCCCACTGCCCTGACCGTCCTCCCTGTCCACCTGCACACACACATTAACATATCTCCAAGGCTGGCCTGATTAAAATACAGACTCATTTCAACTGGCCCTTCATTACAAGGCATCTGCTCTTGATACTTAATTAACTTCCTTTTTTTCAGTTATATACTTTAATCACAGCCAGGTGAAATTATTTTTAATAATCAAGCTTGGGGCCTCACAGCTTGGAAAGTAGTCGGCCACTTTAATTTCTCCATCATAGACTTACCTGTGCAGTAGCTAAACATCACAGTCTCTAGATGATGCTGGTGATTTTAACTTGGCTCATTGCTATTTAAATTACCAAAATGTATTACTACATATCAGAGACTTGAGTCAAACTCAAGTCACAAATTTAATTACTTTACACTCAACAAAAAAAAGACCTGCAATTTGACTTGGACTTTAACACCAACGACTCATTTAAATCAACTAATGTTAATCATTTTATTTTATATAGACTCAATACATCAACATGCAAAAACTTAAAATATGAATTTAAAGGAAGAATAGTCTTCCAGGAAAAGGCTTAACAGATCTATGAAAAGAAAGCTGCAGCCATTTTTCCAGTATGACATTTGTTAAATACAACAAGACAGGATGGAAACACACATAATCAGTTCTGTCTTGGCACTGGTTGATACTACGACATGCCAGTGCTTTTTTTTTTTTTTTTTTTTTAAGATAAAGTTCAGTCGTACTTGTTCTTACAAACATGTTTCAAGAAATAAATACAAATTTCAAAAAGGCATTCAGGAAATTTTGAATTTAATTTATTATTACTCTGTTGTTAAGGTGGCATTATATTTAATGTAGAGTGCAGAATGACTTGTTTAGGACACAAAACTTAGTGTATAAGACTCAGGTGTTGACTTGGGACTTGACTCAAGACTTGCCTGTCTTGACAAGCGACTTGACTCAGGACTTGCTCATCTTGACGGGACTTCACTTGGAACTTTACTGCAAAGACTTCAGACTTATCTGTGATTTGCAAACCAATGACATGGTCCCACCTCAGCTGTTTTTGCTGTAGTAATCTGATCAATCCCATCCTGATTTTGGCAGTTATCAGATTTTAGCTGGTTACAATTCTGCAGGAAAATAAAACTGATTATTTAACCATGCTTGTCCTTGACCGGCATTTTTAAAGGTTGTTTTAAGTGTATTTATGTGTCTGGAAGGGAAAGCAGCATCATAGCAAAAATCAATTGCAATTGCAAAGTGGTTGCTAAGGGTGTGATTTGCGAGTGAAACAGCACAGGGGAGAATAAAAAGTTCACAATGTGCTATACAAGGTCCATTTTTGCTTACAATGATGCAAGAGGGGCGGATAATAAAGATCCTTTTTTTGGCAGATTTCTGGAGAAATCTGATTGCTGACCAAATAGGGAATTTTTGTTAGTACTGAGACTAAACTTGTGGTTTCTTTTAATGTTAGTGTGCAAGTAAACATTTTTAATCATCTGTGTGTTCATGTGCAGATAAAGAGCGGGGAGAATGCTGCAAACATCGCTGGAGAGCTTGTGAACCACACCCGGGGTCGGATCCAGGCTGGAGATGTCAGTTCGTCCGTGCGACTCATTGAGCAACTGCTGGACATCCTGGACGCCCAGCTTCAGGCCCTGAGGCCTGGGAACAAGGAGTCAGCTGCACGAAACTACAACAAGGTATAAGAAAGTGTAAACACGCATAAGCACACACGTCTATATTAAATTCAAGCATTAGAAAAGGATGCTGAGGTTAATGTGAATTTTCCCCCCTAGTGCACATGCAAGGACAAGTGAGTTTTTAATTTACTGCGTCCTTTTTTTTTTTTGTTTAGCTGTTTAATTCCGTGCTTTGTTTTCTCCCTTCCAGCTCCAGAAGCGAGAGCGGACCTGTCGGGCATACATCCAGGTAGCTTTCCTCTTTTATCTGCCTGCTTTACATGCCTGTGGAGTAGGACTGCTCTGCGACTTAAAATAACTGAGGGAAGATAAATCCTTGAGTAGACTAGGTTTGAGGATGAGATTCCTCTGGCTCAGTGCTCTGTATTATGATTTATATTGCCTTTGGAAAATCATCACTTACAGAATTTCTGTTTTGTTTTTTGTTTTTTTTATTCTGAAGAGCAGTGTGAGTAAGTTTTTGGTATAACTCCTGGCAGGCATTGGTGTAGTGTTTCCCAGAGCAGCTGATTTGTGGTTTTTCAGTTGCCCATTGTATGCATATGTTTGAAATATGCATTTGGTTCATGTGGAAGTCATCTGTCTTTGACATAATGTTAGTTTTGTTTGACTGTGATTGAGTCTAACTATATAATGTCGGCCTTGGTGTCATTCTGTTGCACAATAAGGTACAATATCAGTGGCTCTGAGCAAATGTAATTTGACGATAGCACTGTATGGAAGGCAACAGTTTGTGTTACTACACCCTTCTGTGCTTTTCCAATATGTGTGCAATATCTCTGGTTCTGAGAAAGCTGTAATCTAATATCATGAAAAGGCCTTGTGTATGCTTCTCTGTAATGATGAAATGCGGCGCTCTGCAGAACACAGGCTTTTGTGTATCTTGACCTGTCTGCAGCATACTGTAATATGACACCACATCTTCTGATCTCTGCTGGTGCCAGATGAATTTAAAGGCTGCTGTGTAGTATGCAACTGACCATTATGTTTTTTATCACTCGCTGCAAATTCACTCTGTAACGTTCAGAGGATGAATCCAAAAACACCCCCCGTCTTTCTCTTTTGTAGCAGGTAGAGTGCATTCTGATGATAAATTCATTTTGTTAACAGTAATGCTCTTTATTCCACACAGCAGTCAATCCTTCATTTTGAGAGGCCTGAGCAAGAGAATTACATGATTCATCAAGCAGGCTACTCCAATAAATTGGATAGCTGATACAACCATCAAAATTGCCATTAAATGAATTGTAAGTGTGAAATAGAAAGGTAATATGTCTGACATAGCACAGTAATAAATGTAGTGCAGAGGAGTGGTGAGTTTCTAGGAAATTATAGTGGAATAGTGGTGATTTTACTTCTAAGTGTTCAAAGTATATGGTTACACCCAACATATGGTACAAAAAAAAGGTATAATTAGCAAGGGATCAACACATCAAGGACTAACTAATTAGGTAACTAATTATTAAATAGCTAATTAACAGCTAATAGTACTAACTTAAAACGGAGAACGAGTCACTACTGAAGATATCTGTAAAATCTGCATACCAAGCAATTATTTAATCAGTTGCTCCCAAATTACTTCAAAGATTCTGTACAAAATGGCACAAAACCACTAACTAATCAGTATTTGGAACAAGTGATTTTGTGTCCCCTCAGTGAATATCTTACTTAATAGTTCCTAGGAATACATCTATACTTCATGATTTCTTTACCATTACGTTTTTATTTCAGGGGCAGAGGTATTATGTTTTCCAGTTGTCCATCCCTCTGTTCCATTCTCATGAATGCTACACCTCAAGAATGCCATGAAGGATTTTTTAAAAAATTTGACACAAACGTCCACCTGGTCTTAAGGATGAACTGATTAGATTTTGGTGGTCAAATGTCATGGTCACTATGATTTCACGTTCCTGCCATTGTCGTGAATGCAGTGTTTAGGAATGCCTTGAGAGAATTTCTTCAAATTTGGCACAAACGTCCACTTAGACCTCAAGGATAAACTGATTAGACTTTGCTGGTCATAGGTCACTGTGACCTCAGGAAACATGTTTTTGGCCATAACTCAAGAATTAATACTCTAAATAACTTAATGACAAAATTTCACACAAATATCTAATAGAATAAACTGTCAAAATGATGGCATTTTATATCCAAAAGATCAAAGTTTACAAATTTACTGTGCCATCATAATTTTCTGCATTTTTTTTTCTGACTGTAACTCAGTAACAGAAGGAAAGACATTTGGTCAGATACTGATTTGGTAACTCTAATCTTGGGTTCCCACTTTTAAATTGTGCTGATTGTATAAGTTCTCTGCACTGCTGGATTTAAAATGTGAGTGTTGCATACATGTTTAGACAATAAAAACACCTAATACCTTTTATTAAGTTCTTTCAGAGTCATCAGTACATATATTATACGAGTCTGGACAGACATAAATGTGAACTGAAACTTGACAACCACAAGGCAATTCTAGTTTGTGTTTAGTAAAGCAGAACAAAATCCTACTGAACTCAAAAATAGCTTATGAAACTTAAGTGGAAATTAGGGATTAGTTCAGGAATAACATAAGGATGAGAAAGAATTCTACAAAGAATTTTAAGAGAAAAACATCTTTTTTTTTGAGCATTTCCTTAAAATATCACATCATATCTGTATGTATGTATGAGCTGGTTATTAATTCTCTGTTAGTTCCTGATTTGTTTGTTACTTGTTTCTTGTCAGCTACAGGATTACATGTTCCTTGTTGTGTTTTAGCTATTAGTAATGAATGCTATGCCTCCTGCATGTGCCAGGCGGTGGTGCAGACAGTGGACAACTTACTGCGTCCTGAGGCCCTGGAGTCATGGCAGGACATGAACAGCACAGAACAGGCACACACTGCCACCATGCTACTGGACGTCCTTGAAAAAGGAGCTTTCCTGTTGGCCAACAACATGTATGGGAATCGCTTTTCTGACCGAGCTCCAAGCATCGGTGAGGAAACAGCGTTCATGGTGTTAATTGTAGAGAACCCCAGAAATGAGTCCTAAAATCCAGAAATGACTTAGCATTTTAGCACCTTCGGTTCCCTCTTCTCAAAGTCAATAGGTTTTTGGTTAGAGGCCTGAAATAAGGTCTTTGGTTAACAAAGCTTAACCTTCGTAATGTCCTCCCGATTACTATACAGCTTTTGTCCTCTGGGGTCATTCTGACCCGGTCCTGTTTTGACTGTTATTTAAAGCATATTGTATAAACTGTCAATCCATTCTGTGTTACACCTTTAGTCTTACTTCAGCCCAACCCATTATCACACATTTTTCACAATCTAGGGCCAATAGACCTTGTTTACCTAAATATAAAAAATATATTTTGATAGCAAAAGATTTCATTCAGGGTCACATTGACCCCAAGGACAACAGGAGGGTTAAGAGACTTTCTTGTTTTGTTCTATGACGTAAAATACGACAGTAAAAACCCCACACACTAGCTCTGAGGCTTTTACATGTATTAAAAAGACAGATGCTAACAAGTGGCTAAATGAGACTATTATCATGCCGAACTGTGCAGAACACGGCTTTACAGCCTCGTAGCGATGGTGATGTGGCCACAGTGTAGTTTGTTTTAGCCCAGCAGTAGCTTATTATTTCTGGCAATTTCATTAAGGCTTCAAAAATCCTGAAAGTGGTGTTCATTTGTGTAGATTATCTTGCTGGACAAAACGTGCAAGTATCATAAACGTTTACCACAGAGCTTATTTTCTGCAATGATCCAAAATCCAATGAAAAAATCCCATAGACTCTTTGACTATAAAATCGAGGCGACGTTATCTTCTGATTGGCTTACAGAAAAACGTCATCCCTGGGGCACTCTGTGGTGGATTAGCCACAGCTTTGACCACTGTTTGTGTAACTGTACCCCCAGGTTGTGACTTTAAATCTGGAAAAATCAGCATGTTTTTAATTCCTCGTTTTATTTATTTGTGTTGTAAATATGTGTGTTTTCTCCTTATAATTTTTTGTGTGCTGTGTTTCCTACATCAGATCTCGAGGTGCACGTTCTGAACACAGAGATGGACCTGCAGGACTTGTCCTTCCCACAGAACTACGCCAGCGACAGCACCATCCAGCTTTCAGCTTCCACTATCAAACAGTACAGTCGCAACGGTCAGCAGCCCTCCCCTCGCCCCCTCCTCACTGTCCTGAGCAGCCCGCTCTTATGTTTCCATTTGCATTTTCATGCAAGCTTAAAACAATCTGCATACAGTTGACTAAGTTATTGGTTCATAATAATAGGCTAATCAGATTAACAAAAGTGCTGAGACAATTTCTTTTCTTGATGGTTTCTTAACAGCAGTCTTAATAGAATAGCTGGGGAGGCGTGTAGATTACAATCGGCCCCAGTCTGACAGAGCAATCTCAGCACTCCCTCTCTTCTCTCTTCCCCATTCCATTCCCTCACTCCGTCTCTTCGCCATCTTATCCCCCTCTCTCATCCCTCTTGTTTCTATCCCCCCAGCCCCCCTCCTCTGTCATCCCCCTCTTCACCGCTCCCCTCCTCCCTCCATGGCCCCTCATCCCATAGCCCTTTTTCTGTTTTCTGTCTCCACTCGGCTCTGCAGTGGGAACGAGATTAGAATGATTGAAACAAACGCACATGAAATATTCATATGGAATAATAAGAGATCTGTGAATGCTTGAGGGATGAATGTTCCATTGCCCTCCACATTAAATCTCGCTCTCTTCCACCAGTCAAAATGAAACGGTCCTTACCATCATTCTAACCTTCACTAACTCTCTCTCTCTGTCTCCCTCCCGCTCACCCTGTCACTCCCCACTCTCTATCTCTGTCACTCTCGTGCTATTACCATATTATGCCCCTATTTTTTTATTTGCCCCCACCCCTTTATTGTTATCGTCTGCATCTCCCTTTTCAAATAACGTCTGCCTTTCTGTTCTTTTTTTCCTCACTCTTGCTCTCTTTCACTCTCTTTGTGTTTCTCTCCCTCCACATGCAGGACAAGTCAAGGTGGTGTTCATTCTGTATAAAAACTTGGGATCCTTCCTGTCCACCGAGAACGCCACAGTGAAGATGGAAGTGGATGGGCTGAGCCATGATAAGAAGCGTCTGGCGGTCAACTCGCATGTAATTGCTGCCTCCATCAACAAAGAGTCCAGCAGAGTGTTTCTCACTGAGCCAGTGGTGTTCACACTCAAACACCTACAGGTGGCCTAATTCAATCCCTGTCATGCTCAATTTTCTGTCTGACACATGCGACTGCCATCGACGTTTTCCATCACCCCTCTCTTTGCTTTTCTTTTTTCCGCAGTTGGAGAATTATTACACTCCAAATTGCTCCTTCTGGAACTACTCAGAGCGCTCCATGACGGGCCAGTGGTCGTCGCAGGGCTGCAAACTGCTGGACGCCAACAGCACGCACACCACCTGCTCCTGCAGTCACCTCACCAACTTCGCCGTGCTCATGGCTCACCACGAGCCCGATGTGAGTAAACAAGGGCGTGGCAGGCGCATGTTTTAAAATGGAAGTCGGGGTAATTTATGCAGACGTTCATTCGTGCGCGCATTAGCGTTCGCTCACTCTCAGTCACACACACACGCACACACATGCACATTAATGTACCCTCTCAAGGCTGACAAGCTCTTTGTTTTGAATTTTCTCCTCTCCTTCTTTCACTCCGACATTCAGGGAGGCACATGCTTACAAATTCATGTCCTGCTACTTCTAGCTGACATTCACATGAATTTGAATGTCATGTTTTTTTTTTTTTCAGGACGTCTTGTCTCTTGTCTCTACACTTTAGCTCCTTGCATATATTTACAAATATTAAATAAAGCAATTTTGCTCTCTTTCTCTCCCCTCCCCCCTATTCTGTCTATCTATCCTCCTATTGTTTCTTCCCCCCACTGTTCTCCCATCCATCTCCGTACTCCTCCTTCCCATTCTGCTGTCTTATCCCATATTTTTCCCTCTTTATTTGTCTGATTCTGCTGTGTATCTTTATCCCTCTGCCCTCTGTTTGTACCTCATTCCCCACCCAACACAACCCGGACCTCAGTACCAAGGGCGAATGCACGAACTGATCCTGTTTGTGATCACCTGGGTGGGGATTGTCATCTCCCTTGTGTGTCTAGCCATCTGCATCTCCACTTTCTGCTTCCTGCGAGGCCTGCAGACTGACCGCAACACCATCCACAAGAACCTGTGCATCAACCTTTTCATCGCTGAGCTGCTCTTCCTCATCGGCATCGACAAGACAGAATACCATGTGAGTTTTGACAGTGGTGGAAGAAGTATTCAGATCCTTTACTTAGAAAAAGAAATACTACCACCATGTGAAAATACTCTGTTACAAGTAAAAGTCCTGCATTGAAGTAAAGTAAAAGTAAGTATAATCAGGAAAATGTACTTCAAGTGTGAAAAGTGAAAGTACCCAATGCAGTAAAATCTTAAAAAGAAAGAAGGACCACCCCCCCAAAAACGTATTAAATAATATAAAAATAAAATTCAAAAAACATCCATAAAACCCCATGTTATATAAAAAAGAAAAAAACACACCTAACTGCAAAATTTTAAAAAGAAAAGAACACCCCCAAATGTCATTTTTAAATAGAGCTCCCCCGAAGTTAAAATTATTTTTTAAAAAAAGAAAAAACAGAAGAAAAGAACATCCCCAAAAATATTAAAATTAGGAAAAACAGAAAAAACACCCAAAGAAGAAGAAGAAAAAACATTCCAACAATTCAAAATTATAAAAAAGAAAAGAAAATAACACCACCCAAAACTCAAAATTATTTAAAAAAAAAAAATAATAATAATAATAATATATATATATATATATATAAAAAGATTTAAATGTTTATCAAAATAGTATGTAATTAATTTTCTGTGAATCCTGTGTACCTGTATAACTGTTTGGTAATTTAATTTATAACAAACATCATATTTTAATACACATTTCTTTTTTTTTTCATACAAAAATCTTTATGTGTAAGATTTTGTAGGTACCTAATAGTAGAAAAACAAAAAGTAAAATATTTTCCTCTGAAATGTGGTGGAGTAAAAGTATAAGTTACATGAAAATAAAATACTTAAGTAAAAATACCTTGAATTCATACTCAAGTACAGTCCTTAGCTACATTCCACCTCTGGAGTTTGAAACCACTTTTAAGCCTGATAGCTGCAGAGGATGTTGGTGTCATGAGTAGAGTTTTGCTTATTTCCTCAGAAAATGAATAAATATCTGTTCTTTTTAAAACCTTTTTAAAACTCAGTTGCCCTGTAATGAAAGTAAATCAGTAGATCGGGTCAGGTTTTATATTTTCCAACTTGAAACTGACATCAAGACTTATGGCGTAACACCAGCAACAACTTTTTTTATTACATTAAAAGTGACCGAGAAACTAAAATTGAGGCAGCGTCTCATTACGTTACTCTATAAAACATTAACTGCACTGAGTAATGAATTACCCCTCAATAATATGCACTGAGCAAATCACCCAGGGGGCAGCTTTTCATTTTTCCTCTATGAATGTCCAAAACTACTTCCTGATAGTGACTCTGTTCTGTCCTCTCTGGTTTTTCAGTCAGTTACATGTCTTGATCTTCTCCTTCATCTTAATATTCTCATTCCTCCTCTTCTTCTCCTCTCTCTCCCTCGCTGCTGTCCTCAGATTGCCTGTCCCATCTTTGCTGGCCTTCTCCATTTCTTCTTCTTGGCTGCCTTCTCCTGGATGTGTCTGGAGGGTGTGCAACTCTATCTCATGCTGGTGGAGGTCTTTGAGAGCGAGTACTCCCGCAAAAAGTACTACTATCTGTGCGGCTACTGCTTCCCCGCACTGGTGGTGGGCATCTCCGCGGCCATAGACTACAGGAGCTATGGGACCAAGAAAGCGTACGTGTGAAGACAGGTCTTTTGCACCTGCAGATTGAGAAGTAGGATTATGCTATTCCCCCAGCTGGAAATGTAATATGCAGGGCTGTGTGAACGGCTCTTGCACCTCCCTGCGGACTGGCTTTTCTGAACACACTTAGCCAAAGCCTGATGATTAGCCTTCATAAGATAATCCGCTGAGACAGGGAAGAAGTGTGTGCATGCCTGCCTGTGTGTGTGTGTGTGTGTGCATGTGTGTGTGTGTGTGCACGTGCGTGTTTGTTCATGGGCATAATTGTGTGTAACTCTCTCTTCTCCTTTGTGCCACTCCAGATGCTGGCTGCGAGTGGATAACTACTTCATCTGGAGCTTCATTGGCCCCGTTTCATTTGTTATTATGGTATTAGCTTTACTGTCAGACAGTATTATTCTCCTCTCTATTTTTGATATCACCCAGTCACACCAAAAATATTTCACCATGCTTGCTTTGTGAGGTTAATTACAGTGCAAAGTCGGTATTTTTGGTGCAGACTGTGAAGTTCACATCACGTTTATTTGATTCTTTCTATCCTCTGTCCCCAGCTCAACCTCATTTTCCTCATGATCACTTTACACAAGATGATCCGCAACTCTTCAGCACTCAAACCTGACTCCAGCCGCTTGGATAACATTAAGTGAGTTCAAATTATTCAGTGGGAGTCATACTCCTTAAAAAAGTGTTTTTGTTGTTGTTTTCAAACAGGTTTCCTGCAGATCTGTAAAATCTTTAAAGGCATTGAATTCATTTATTTAAAAATAAGACCCTATTTGTTATTTAAAATGTGTGTTAGATTATTTTTTTCAAAATTCCTTAAAATTGCTAAGAAAGGCAAAGTATGTAGTAAGTAAGATGGACCAGTCAGTATTTGTTAACATTTTCTTGCCCACTTGCATCAGGTCGTGGGCTCTGGGGGCCATTGCCCTGTTGTTCCTGCTGGGGATGACGTGGGCTTTTGGTCTTCTTTTTATCAACGAAAACACGGTTATAATGGCCTACCTCTTCACCACCTTCAACGCCTTCCAGGGCATGTTCATCTTCATCTTCCACTGTGCCCTGCAGAAGAAGGTAACAATACTACAGCAGTCTTTGAGACCTTACTATATGTTATGGATGGAATTCTGAATAAGCAGATGAAATGTTGTGGAGACGGATGGATGGATGTGCACATCTGATATATTCAGCGTACAAGTTCAGAGTGATTGCATTTTGCTGTTTGCGTGTTAAAAGCCTCTGCTGCTCCACATTGGGTCCAGGCTATTGAAGCTAAGTGTTTGTGTTTATGAGTGGCTTTAAAACACGTCCGCTGTGCCTGTGGTGTTATTTCTTTACAGGTCCATAAGGAGTACAGTAAGTGTCTGCGTCATTCCTACTGCTGCAGCCGCACCTCCACCACCAGCTCCCACGGCTCCCTGAAAAACTCGGGCCTGCGTGCCAACAACCGCTACTACAGCGGCAGCCAAGCTCGCCACGCAGCGGCCCACAGACAGGTGCGGGTAGGACGGACCCACGCACTTTAATGATGGCACACACAAAGCACATGCAGGCACACTTTTTATCCATCTTTAGGCATCAGCCTGTGTGGAAGGAGGATTTCCGCAGAAATCAGCTTGTTTCAGTGGAATGAGATCTATTTTCTTGAACCAAATTGACACAATCCAACCTTTATTTATTTTTTAGAACACTGTCAAAAGGGTGTCAAAACAAAATAAAAAGCTTTGGAAACAAGGGACATTTCCTCACCCTGCTGGTATATTTTCCTTGGTTTAAGAGGTTTGTTATGTAAGATTCAAGAGCACAAAATGATTGCACCTGCGGGGGTTTGATTGCTGATCAATACCAATGACTCACCGATTACATTGCCAAGCACTTGAATTTACTTACATACTTTTCCACCCACAGTCACGTTGCTTTTATTTGTCAGTGACAAAACGATGTGCAGCATTACGATACATTTTGTTCCCAGTGAGAGCAATTTTAAAACATGTTACATCATGATTTGTGATGTGATCATTGGATGTTTCTGATGCTCTAATCAGCCGGCGTGCTCACCTTGGTTTTACTTTTATGTTTTCATCTATCACTGGCAGCCCCGTGCTTCCTAGAGTAGATGACTCATTAAATAAAGATATCCTTTGAAGTCCGTGCACTATATATAGACACAGACACCATAAGAGGCATCTGGAAATACTGTGCATGCTGGTGTATGCACTACACACACATACTGTACGCACACATTGACAGTTAGTCCTCACAATCAACAAACAAGCTTTCCCACAATTTAATAAGACGCTTCCAAACAACAATTGTATCAGCCACTGCAATCATGTCTTACACATCTCAAGTTTATTAGCCCCCCTCCTGATAACATGACATAGCTGTGTGCCTCTTTACCCGACGCCTCGGTCTCTTTGTCTACCATGTTTGCCTATTGTTCTTTGCGGATTAGAGCGAGCCCCACAGTTTTGATTACAGCAGCCCCGCTGAGTTACAAAGTCTACCCGTCGCGTTGCTATATTTAACTTGTTGTCTGTTTGCTGCCACTCACTGAGCTCTGCTCCTTCTTCCAGAGTCGGATCCGCAGGATGTGGAACGACACGGTTCGAAAGCAGACGGAATCTTCTTTCATGGCGGGAGATATCAATAGCACCCCGACACTCAACCGCGGTGAGGCCTCCCTCTCTATCACTGCTCTGCTTCCCTCGTCGTTGAGTTATACACACTCAAATGAACACAAACACATAGAGTCCTGCACACTCATATGATTTACACAACTGACCAAAAAGAAGTAGAGTAGGACAGAGCAAAGTGCTGTTATTCAGTGTTAAATGTGCACATGTGACGGTATGGAAGATGATGAAGCATGTGTTCCCACACCTGGTGTGTTGAGGATGACTCGATGGGCCAGAAGGCAAATAGCAGCTAGCGGCAGTAAAAGCTTAAATTCAATATAATATGGTGGAGGCTGGTAGTTAGGTTTCAGTTTGCAGTGTATATGTATTAAATATATGCAGACATCCTGTTATGTGAATATGTGTGTCGTTGAAACTACACAATTAACTCCTGTTAGTGTAATTAAGCAGATTTAAGCTGCCTCACAAAGGCTGACTGCAATAACAGAATTTTGGTCAAAACTGAAGACAAAAGGAGGGTTTGAAATGAGAGGCAGTGTTAAATCTATTTAAATGGTCACTTGTCCATGCAATTCACTTTACGCGTATTTCTGCACTGTGGGTGTATTTTTATGCGGCAGCCTTTTTGTCCAAGACAAATCTCCTAAGGTACAATGAAATAATCTTGAACTTTGAATCTTGAAAATTGAGTTACTGCAATTAATCCTTTTGATTACTGTTCTATTTTGTGGCAAAAATTTCCTGGTTCAGTTTTGTTCTCTTCTAGGGAAAATAGGGTTTAAAAAATTGTATTAACTACTACATCCAACCAAAACCCAAGGCAAATCGAACTTGATGTAGTTGCACACTGTCTCGGGACCCTGGAGATTTTGGATTCTGTCTGGCCAGAAAAAAAAAAACACAATTAGTGTATTATGGCACGTGTTGTACATGAGAATTAGGATGACGCAAACAACAAAATAATTGATAATGTGGCGCTGACCATATATATAAGATAATGCCAAGTGATTAAAGTAATGAAGTGAGTATAACAATAAAATATTACTTAAGGGTTGCTAAAAAATAAAAGAGACATCTATTAGTTAAACAAATACAAACTGAATCTAGTGAGAAAAAAAACAGTTTAGATAATGAAAAAGATAAGATACTAAAACAGTAGTTACTACACTAAGCCTTTGCATTAACTGTACAGCTAATTCTACTGGACTGGAATTTTAGTGCATTTTTGGGGTGACAGGTCAAATCATTGATTATATTTTTAGTCATATTCTCATCATATGCTTAATGAATACCTATTTATTAAGTGCATTACTACGTCAGTCAAAACACTTTTTCTCAGTTTCAGTGTTAGCATAGTTCCTGCGGTCAGTCTTTGTAGGGCAGTGTAAATGTATTTTTTCATTTTTGAATACTTAAAGTCAATTACACTAATTTGATTTAAAGAAAGAGGTAGTGTAGCCACTTCACAGTCATATATCACATCTTTCACAGAATACAATTCTTTGTAGACTCTCCATAACCACCAGAGATGGTTTGTAGCCACTTGCAGTGAAATAGTTCATCATCAAAAACAAGTCATCTGTCTTTGGTTTATTTGTTCACTCTGTTTTATGAATTTCAGTTTTTCAATTAAATAAAAAGTCATTTGAAGCAGGAACAAGACAAATAATCAATATCACAGTATATTGTGTCATTAACAACCCAGACATATATTCTGTTTTTCCTCCTAATATAATTTTGATTTTGCTTTGGAAAAATGTTTTTTTTTTATTATCGTCCACATAAGTTACTCAAAAGTCTTGATATGTCAGTGCATCACAGAGGGGCATGTGTTGTTATACTATCATTATAAAAAATACTGTAATAGCTGTGATTTATCCTGAGATTACCAGCCCTCATTTGACCTCTGTCCTCTCAGCCTTTTTATAGCTGCATTGGATCGATTGCGTCCGAATCTTCTTTGCTTGAGTGCAGTGACGCATGCCGTCCCCTCTGAACTCCACACAGCTGAATAGCGCACTAGCAAATATTTAAGAAGTGGAAGAAAAAAAATTGTGTGGAGTCACTGATTGTCTCGGCCTCTGCAACTGGTGGCGTCACTGCTGCAGCCATCAGTAACGCGGAGACGATCAAGGTTGGCGCAGGTTCAGGGTTTGGGGGGGGCATGGTGGGGTGGGGGGTGTTGATGATGACAACAGAGGCAGTCACAAAATCAGCCGTCACTCTTTATGCTAATTTCATCCATTTTGTTTTTAATGAACTGATTAGCGTGTGAGCGAACAGGGGGTAATTATTCTAATTGAGGAGAGTGACAGGCGCAAGGCAGGGGACTGAGGAAGAGGGTGCTACGAGTGAGTGGGATGGATGAGAGAGAGAGGTGTGTGTGTGTGTGTGTGTGTGTGTGTGTGTGTGTGTGTGTGTGTGTGTGTGTGTGTGTGTGTGTGTGTGTGTGTGTGTTCTTGTGGTCGGGCGGGTCGGTTTCCAGGGTTTTTTTCGTCACGACAGAGCAATCACCAGACCTGTTGGAGACACACAATGTGGATCATTCCATGTTGTGCTGTCAAACACAAACAACTGTGCTGTGAAGCCTTTATTTTCTGTGCTTCAGAGGAAAGTTTGTCAGTTGGCAGAAAGTGAAAGACGAAGGGGAGCACAGGAGGGAGGGAGAGGAGAGTAGAGAGAGAGCTGGAGAGGGGGAGAGAGAGAGAGAGAGGCGCTATCATGGAGGAGTAATTAAAGAGGCCAAATCTGGAGAAGAGACTGCGTTGTTATCACTTGCATCTCGGATTTCTTTGATTTCTCCACTTCACTTCTTTTGGAACCACAATCTCTTCCTGACAATAGTAGTGTGTCCAGAAGATGTGCAGTACACACACACACACACACACACACACACACACACACACACACACACACACACACACACACACACACACACACACACACACACACACACACGGAGCCTCCCATGATTCCCCCTGCCCTACTTTCTCTCCCCACTTAAAGCTAGTTCCTTTAATTTCCTACAGGATATTCCTATGAGGTACACACAGACAGCTAATCCCAACTAATTTGGTGTTGTTTGTAAAATTCTGGCATGAGGAACTGAGAAAATGTGGTTGAGTCAAGACACAGCAGAACGAGCCAGAGAATTGAGGGGTTTGTGCGGCGTGCCAGAAAGATGGACAGGGGGAGAAGTGTAAGAGGAGGGAAAAAAATGACAAATAAATAGCTGTGTGTAAGTGCATATTTTATTTTATTTTTTATAGAATCCCCCGCTTCCTTGCTGTGTGATGAACGGTAGGCGTTAGACCTGAAGGTTGCACTTTGCCTTGGACTACTCTCCGTCATGCTGTCCTATTTTTAATTTCATGGCATTTCTGTTTGAGTTGCCTCAGGCTGCAGCCATACATGGGCATTATACAACATTCTGTGTGCCATTTCTTTGAATTATATTTGTCTCGTAGTGGCATTCACATTGCACTGGGAAATTAACTATGTTTCAATGGCTGCACCCCTAGACTACATAATGGCATGCATTACTGTTCTACCCCATCTGACTACATTGTCAGGAGCCAAAAGAGAAAAAAAATAATGGCAATGCTCCAAACAGTACCTTTCCCCTGCAATTGTATTTTTACTCAAAGGTTACTATCAGCAGTCATAAACATTGAGGAGAACACTGTGAAATGCATTACTCCATAAAGCACCGGCATAACAAAAATAACCCCATCTGAATAAACAGTAAATATTTTTATGTCTCCAGATGTTATTACTGAGTCTGGAAACGTGAATTTCAGAGCATTACACCTATTGTGTGCAGTGTTTCTGCGTGTGATTGCTTTGCATACATTTTTAGACAAAGATAAGGACCCATTTATGATTCTGTTTATTTTTTTTAAATGTCTGTGTCTTGCAGCGACCATGGGCAACCACCTTTTGACGAACCCGGTGTTACAGACTCGCACTGGTACCTCTCCTTACAACACTCTGCTGGCTGAGAGCTTCACCCCACCATCACCTGGCGTCTTCAACTCTACCGGTTAGCTCCTCACAAACACCCTGGTCTGTGTGTGCAGTGTAGTTAGTTTGTGTGTGATTGCAGTAGGGATGTCCCAATTAAGTTTTTTTTTGCCCCTGATCCCAATCCAAGTCATTTGATTTTGAGTATCTGCCGATACAGAGTGTGGATCTGATACCAGTGTATATCCTTACAGTTTACTTACTCTGCAGTGCAGTACAGGATATTGTCTGCATTCAAACAGTTCCTTAATGTTTTTTTTCTTAATTTTATTTTTAGAAAATAACAAAGTGAACAAACAAAAAATATTTTTTTATGGCTGTTTTCACAAATCCACTTAGTGCAGCATTTGTTTTTCGATAAAATAACAAATAAACTAAAATGTGTCTTCAAAAATGCAAATCCAGCAATGCAATGCAATAAAAGTACAGCGCACTATAAATGATTAATATAATCACAATTTTACATCAATGTAGTGTTATAGCTTAACTTTAACACTCCTAGTCACAACAAATAAAAATCCATCATAATTACGCTTATTACAGGATTATAGTAAAATTAGCTGAATGAAGAACAAAAATTCCACCTAAAGTGGTGTAACAGCTTAAGTTGAACATGAAAAAAAAAATAGTTTCTACTTATTGGAGTAGCAGCATTACAATAAAACCTGACTACCTGCTGGAAATTGTGCTCTCTTTTAATGACACCTTTGTGTTGGATGTAAACAAAGGATTGGGTAGGGTGAGTGCTCAAAATAATCGATCTCGATCAATTAAAAAAAATATATGCAGACATCCTGTTATGTGAATATGTGTGTCGTTGAAACTACACAATTTCTTGGGCCTGATACAGATCCTTCATTTCCAATTAGGACATACCTAGATTGCAGTATGCACTTTCTATCAAAACAATGTGAATAGTATGTGTTTATGAACTTTGGTTAACTTCCCCACATCTTACCAGTGCAGAGATCTCATTTTTGTCCTCCGGCTGATGTTTGCTGGCTCTTGGGCTGTTTCTGGAGCTACTGATTATACTGCCTCATTTTTTAGTCAAGGAGGCTGAAAAGAGGAGAAGTTGTGGCGTCATATCATTGGGGTACAACACAGTCTGGTAAAGTCTGGTCTGCACTTGCCAAAAGGCTCAATAGCTGGCACAGGATTATAAAAACTGGGGCTGATTGATTTGTTTTGCTGAAGCCTCCACAGTCAGCCTAGGGTCAAAATATATTTTATACAAAAAATAAAGACATCAGGAATGCAGACCTTACTTGGAGAGGAGTAAGAGAGGAGAATTGGGGACTTTCTCTTCCTAAACTGATTTAAATAAAATATGCAACAACAATTTAAGTCTACTTGTTGTCCTCATAGGCGCAGTAACCTACTTTATGGGTCATAATAACAATACTGCTATCAATGCAAAGATCTTCAATTAAGGACCATAAACCAATGCTCTCTATACCGTGGACACAAAGCGTATAGAAGCAGATTAAAAGAGAGGTTGAGAAAGAGAGGGAGATGACTCTTTCTCTGAGATTGTTTGGTAATGGCAGTCTGCAATATTCCTTTTGGACAAGCACTACGTCACCCCACAGCAGGAACATTTATTCGTCCAGTGCAGTTCCACAAATGACCACTTGAAGCTGGCTCCAGAAGCCAGTTAATCTCCTTAGATCCCCATGTTAAAATGTCAATTTTCCAGCAGAAATAAACATGTTTAGCACCAATTTCAAAAGTATTACCATCTTTCTACTGCATTGAAAGCCCAGTTTTATGCAAAGACAGTCTTTCCTGCAGTGAATTACTTCTTTAATGTCCTTCTGTACGTTACTCTGATCATACATTGGCATGGTATACTCAAACTCACCACTGTATTTGAGTGCTTGCACATGTGTGCATGTGTGTTTGAGCCTGTTTGTGTGTTGTTTTTTCAGACTTTGTAGCTGTCAGACGGATTCACTAGGCTGAGCAGAACAGAGCCAAACAGTGCCTACAGCCTAACCAGCCATCTGGTCAGATCTTGAATCTTCATGAGAACAGCCACAAATTGATTCGAAGTTTAGCTACAGCTGTGACTGCCAGAAATCTTCAGGACAGTTTTCCTGTTCCCAGGCAGAAAAAGTAGTCGATTCAAATCATGATGGCCGTAGAAAGGGATCAGACAGCTCGGTGGTCAGAGACAGTCCATGTGGGTGTAGGTCAGTCAGGTGTGAGTGCTGCTGTGTGTGCGTGCTTGCTTTTATCTCAGAGTCTCTTTAAACAACTTGATGGCTGTTTTATCGCATTGCTGCATTCCCACACCCCTCTTTGGGTGCACATAACTGCTGAATTAGACATGTTCTGGTAATTGCTCCACTACAGCGCCGATATTCCAGAGAGCTATGACTGCGTGCGGCTGGTTGCTGGCTGCACCCGCAGAGTATCAGGCCTAGTGTCTGAGGACTGAAATTTAAGGCGGCGTTTCTGTTAAATATTTTAAAGCCTCTCCGCACAATACGTCAAGCCTGATGGCCACAGGCCTGGCAGCTGAGACATTTTTAGAAGAGAGTGGGAGAGGAAGTAGGGAGAGCACTTCATTAGAATGTCTAATTACCCACACCACCACCGAAGGAACGTTGATTAAAGTCATACTACGCATTAAATTTAAAAAATGAGTACGCCTCTCGCTTTTTGGGCGGCTTTTGCTTTGCTGTGTGATGTTAATTTGGGAGAAAAAGCACAACACCTTTGGTGTGTCGAAGGAATAAAATAAACATTTCTGCTACTGTACAGGGTTTTGTATGAATTATGTATGTATCCAGGTATCACTGACAGTAGTAAATAAATATACAGAGTATTTTCTGTGGCTTAGATGTAAATGTTGGAGGGATATGGTGTCAAACAAACAGGACTAAGTCTGCATAAATCAGAGATAATGTGACTGTGCATGTGTTTGTGTGTGTGGTAGGAGTTGGAGGGTTTGATGTGAGAGTGTGAGTGTGCGAGAGAGAAAAGAAGAGGGGCGGATAGACATGGATGTTTTTTATTCCGTTAATGGTTCCCTTTTGAAATGTCTTAAAAACTCATACATCAAGTTAATGTTGCACTATTAAAGAACACTTTCTGACTCGTGTCTTTTATTTTATTCACTCCACATGACTTTCTCTGTGATTCACAGGAACCTTCCGTGACCCAAGTAAGTGTAATTCACCTCAGGACACATCACTTTACCATCTGATATTTCTTCGTCTTCTCTTACTGACACTTGAGTCTGACTGTAAGATAATAATGCCAAAACCCTTTGTCTCTCGTCTCTCTTCTATTTGTGTTTGGGTCCAGAGAGTACGTTATCTAAGGCCCGCGACCCCTGTGGGATGGAAACCCTGCCCTTGAATGGTAACTTCAACAACAGTTACTCCCTGCGCAGTGGCCCAGGGGGCGTAGGCGGGGGCAGCTGTGACTTCCTTGGTAGTGGTAGCGGAGACAGTCCCCCGCCCCTCCTCAATCCCCGCAGCTCAGATGCACTGGGAGGCGGAGGCATCCGACGAAACCTCT
The DNA here is from genome assembly GCF_026936395.1 of Plectropomus leopardus. Lineage (NCBI taxonomy): Eukaryota > Metazoa > Chordata > Actinopteri > Perciformes > Serranidae > Plectropomus > Plectropomus leopardus. Next base: position 15,857,998 of record NC_142193.1, on the reverse strand, counting down.
CTGATGCCGCTGCCTTTGAGAAAATGATCATCTCTGAGCTTGTGCACAACAACCTGAGAGGTGGTGTTGGAGGAGGGAGCGGGGGCGGTGACATAGGGGACAGGGTGTGTGGCAGCCTGGCCAGGGGACGTCCTCACGGTGGGGTTGGTCGGGGGACAACGGGGGCCGGGCCGGAGCCATCTATGAGTATGGACGAAGACGAGGACTTTCTGAGAGAGGGGCGGCAGCGCACTCCGCAGGATGTGGAGCTGCTTTATAAAGCTCTGGAGGAGCCCCTGCTGTTGCAGCGAGCCCAGTCGGTCCTCTACCAAAGCGACCCTGAGGAGTCGGAGAGCTACACGGCCGACCTCACTGAGAGCCTGGGCCACAGTGGCCACAGTGGCCAGAGTGCTGGTGGGCAGGCAGGCAGCAGAGCGCCAGACTCCCCTGCCCATGACTCCCTGTACACCAGCATCACCAACCTGCGAGACTCACCCTACCCCAACAGCAGTCCTGAGCCCCTGGAGGTGGTCCCCCGTTCAGCCCAGCCCCCTGAGGAGCTGTACTACAGCTCTGGGAGGCCTGCCCTCGGCTCTCGTGGGGCCCCCATGCAGACCTTCTACCAGGCCCCACCCCGGAGACCGAGCGGGGAGGGACACCAGGCTCAGGAGCCTGCTCTCAATGAGGGAGACGGACAGATGCAGCTGGTCACCAGCCTGTGACTGGAGCCTGAAGGAGGAAATCGAGGACTAATGTGACGGCCAGAGCTGCCTCCTAGCCCGCCTCGTTCTCGCGTCTCTCCACTTTCTGCTTGTTTGGTTGCCTTTCTTTCTCTTGACTTTTATTTAACTAACAGATGAGCAAACAGAGTGACCTTCAGGGGGAGTCGTGGCTGACTCTGCAGGATCAGCCTTTATCTTGAACCCTCCCCTGTCTTTTGGAGATGAGTGATGGGTGTTTTTCCAACAGAGCGTGCGTCGGCTCTCTCCAACCCCAGTCCTCCCCAGCTTCTTTGGTACCCTAAGGCCAAGTCCAGCACTCTGAATGTACCGATTCACCCCCTTTACCTTCGGATATTTAAAAACTTTAAAACTTTGTTAAAGTTTTTTATGTAATTTCTCTTCAGACCTGCCTCCGGATATGGGAATATCATTTTATATTTTATCTCATTTCCCTTTCGTACCATCCATAGGTCGTTTTTTGAGTCATCATTTGATAGGAGTAGTTAGCTGTGGAGACAGGGAATATAGTACACTATTATAACCTAAAAAATGTCTCGCAGAAAGCTCTTCACTGTTGCCAAAAATATCTTTTATTGAGCCAGGACAGAAACTAGAACATTCACAAGGCAAACACACACACACATACACACACACACACACACATATACGCTCACTCATCCAGAAGTGCTCATTACTGAACATCAAAAGTGAAAACAGTACTCCATCTAAGTAAAGGGGAACAAGAGCTTTTGTTCCAAGCAGGCAGTGGGAGCTGATTCAGAGTAGTTGCCTTCATTTTCTCTTGCTGTGAATCGACGACTATGTACAGAAGTGGAGTAGAGGCAGAGACGGATACTGAGGAAGCGCTGCACCATCCCTCCAGAGCAGGAGAAAACCTGCATCCACAAGACTGGCCGATCCTCTCCACTATTCTCTCTGGTTGTTTGCTTTAGGCATTTGAAAAGTTAAATGACTGCCTTGCTGTTGTTTTGAAGAGAGTATTCAATTTGTTGACTTTGGGTCCTCCGGGGGCTGCGAGAGCGGACTGGTGTTGCCCCCCTCCCCCGGTACTTTGCTGTTAGAGCCTAGCCAGTTGAAGTGGACTTGTTTCCTGTGTGTGGTTGTGACGAGCAAAGACTGTAAACGTCGCAAGCGCACAGGTCGACCAGTTGGTATAACCGTGTACATAGGAACCACACATGAATCTACTTTATTCCTACTATGTAAATAGGGACACCAGATGATCAAAAGCAACAAAAAGTAACAAATACTATGAAAAATGACTTCTTGTACTGCAACGAACCAACGAAAGAAAAAAATAAAATGTTTTTGAGTTTGTGAACTGAATGATAAACCCTTATCTCTCTCCCCCGTTGCTTGATCTCTAGCTCTCTCTCGCTCTTCTGCGCCTCTCAGTGAAAAATCCTTAGTGAGAGGAAGGCCGAGAGAGAGAAAGATTACAATGTGTAGTAGATTTTATTTATACAAATGAAAAACAGAACAAAAAAAATCCTGGCACAATTTTATGTAAAATAATCCGTTACATGTTGTTAATGTGTGACTTTTGACATTCCCGGCGGTGGAATTGCCGAAGTCAGTGGGGGGGGCGGGAGGTGCGAGGCGAGCCAGATAGATGTCGTCAGATGTCATACTGTGCCTCACAGGCACGACAAAGCATTGTGGGTGAACGACAGCATCCATACAGTGATTTGGTTTGTTCTTGTATTATTTGGAAGATATAACCAGATGACATACTTTTAACAACATGGGTTTTAGCATGTATGATAATGACATTTGTTTTCCTATCAGAGAATATTGCATTTTGCTGTTTCTTAAAGATAGTTTCAGCATTACTCCAGAGCCTAATGTGACAACTTTTTCATTTCCTGTGTGCATGTGTGTAAGTATGAACGGCTGGTTGTGTGTGTCCAGTGTGTGTGAGTGTACCAGACTTTTTGTATGTGCACACACATCTGAAAGGCTATTTTTTTTGTGACATGACTTGAATGCACATCAGACGTGGGGGGGGGGGTACACATCTCAGAGAGCTGCCATTACTTCTCCGCCTCAAATGGAAGTTACTCTTGCGATGGCGTTCAGGTACAAGGAGGACAGGAGAAATCAGACCGCCTCGAGAGATGTGAGATAACCATATACCATGAAAATGACAAGCAGGGTTGACTGATCGGGAGGAACATGTTTCCAATATGCCACCTTATGCAAGCGATACATTTGAGAAATTAGCTGTCAAAAGAGAGCTGCTCGTGAGGCTCCTTTCCAGCTGAAATCTGTCTGACCTTTAAAAAAAAACTGGAAGTTTGCCTTCTTCTACGCTGTATTTATAGGTATTTGTTATGGTTTATTTATCAGTTTTTTATGTGTTTTTGTGGAATATTTATTCGCATTGATTTATTCATGCCATTGTTTTTTTTTTTCTTTTTCACTGTCTGCCTCGTAAAACCTGCGCTGAGTGAAAGAGTGTGATGTGTGGACAGAACGTGAGCAGAAAATAGATGCATCCGCTGCAGTGTGACATTTGCCGAGGGCCTGACTGTCCCACATCTAAGAGAACCCAAAGGACAGCTTTTAGCTGTGGCTCCTGGGGCTGAAAGAGAGAGAGGGGTTAAAGACAGATAAGGGAGAGGGATTACAAGGATTTGCCACCATTTATTCTTGTTATTCAAATCACTTGTGAAAAGTAGCATTGTATGGGCCGCCGAGCGCGATGAGGCTCAGAAAAGAACAAGCCCTGGTATCATCACTTGAGCCATAGGGGGGGAACATGTGCAATACTGCTTTGATGGTACATGAGTAGGATTTGCAGCTGAACTTCTGAGCTGTCTGTGTTTACAATTGAAAAGACAGTATGTACATGTACAGTGCCGTGCAAAAATCGGAGGCCACCATAGACTGATTGTTTTAGCAAAGTTGTCATGAGGATATATATATGTTTCTCAGTCTCTTTATTATAATACAAACAAAGAATACAGAGATAATGTCCAATGCATTAAAACTAGGACTGTTAAGTAATTCATTTTTTAAATTATGATAAAGCAATTAATCACACTTTATTTCCATTATTTTGCATTACAAAGCAGTTTTGAAGTTTATATTGAAAAGGTCAAACAATTCTTATCAGACTGTATTGAATAAGAATCAAATGAAGCAAAAAACTGCATGGGACTAGCGTAAAGTAGACATTTTTGTAAATGTAGCTTAACTCTGGAGTGTTTTTCCACCTCCTCTCTGAGAAGCTAGAATGACATGGTACTGCTGGATTCCCAAAGTCTTCTAGTTTCCCATAATACCAGTATCATCACTTGCCAGTAGAGCCTCTTAAAAACGCGTTAATAACTAGGGGTGTAACGATCCATTGATATATATCTATTAAATGAGCAATGATCACGTCACATTGATGCAAAGTGTAAACGTCGATCCACATCATCCTCTTTTAGACGCGCCCTTATTTTGAAATTCTGTGTCACCCTGCACACAGCGTCCGGCAGATGATGGCGAGCAGCCCAGAGAGAGATGATGAGCATGACACATGCATAACGTCCTTTACTCGGGAATAAATCGTCAGTGTGGAGATGTTTTGTTTTCGGAGAAAGTATGAGTCAAGAGATGGCGCATATCATATGAAAACAAAAGCCGAACTGAGGAAACATAAGGTACCTGCCGGCCACCTGCCTGACTTTTTGCTAACACCTTAGCTGCTCTGTTTCAACAATGTTGACTGAAAAAACGTGCATGTAGACTGAAACTCACCCATGCTGTCCGATCGGGAGATGCAGCGACTTAAATCAGCGGTGAGTAAGACAAAGCAGAAATAATAGTAAACTCGTTAAGTTATGAGTAAAGGAAAGGTCCGCTAGCTGCTAAACTAATTTATGCAATGCAGAGTGCCACAGGCTTATGCTAATAACATTAGCATGTTGTGTATATGTGACCTACAAAAGATAGTTGTTTTATTATTGAGTTTTATACTTTGGTGCAAAGATCTTGTTATTAATCCACGTTTTGAGGATGTTGGAAGAAGATTGTCTCCAAGTCAGACAGCCCTGAAGTTTTAGGAAAAAGATCATGGTTTGAATTAAAATGAAAACATTTTTTCAGAAAGCATTTTCAAACAGTTTGAACCAGTTTTAATTATTTCCTATAATGTATATGTTGTTGTTATCTTTTCTGGCCAAAAGCGGAGAAAATGGGGGCAGCTTCTCCTGTAACCGACTGTGTTAAATGAGTATATAATAACAGTTCATATTGTTCACAGGCCCCCAAATCGAATCGCATCGAAATCGTATCATGGTAGACTTTGCGATATTGTCAAATATCTTATTGTTGTCCAAACTACCAATGTAATATCATAACGTGATGAAACCAGTGATTTACATCCCTATTAATTACTAACCTTAATCTCATTGTGATTAATGCCTTACTGCTAACAGCCCTAAGTGGCTTCTTCAGACTAAAGTTGATATTAAGTGTGAAACATTGAATAGTGCAACCATAACAGAAGCTAGCTCAAACAATCAATACTGAGCTTTGGATATGTCTTGAATGCAACCTGGTGTAAATGCACCAGGAGATTCGTATTGTAAAACTCATATTGTCTACCCAAGGTAATTTACAACATGCTAAGTGAAAAGGCAGGTCACACTAAACGCTTGCAACTTAAATGTGTTGTAACTGTTAATTCTAAAATATTTGCATTTTTAATACTGCATACATATTTCCTGTATTTTCTGGTTGTGTTTTAGTAAAGAGAATACTGAGAAATAGATATGTCTGATCATTATAACCTTGCTAAAATAACTAAATTTAAGATGGCCCAAGACTTTTGCACACTGCTGTTCAGCTCGGCTGCAGAGCTGGACAATGTGGAGCATGTATGTCACAGCTCAGTGGCAGCACTTTCTGGTCAGCTGAGGACAACTGAATGTATTTTAACAAGAAGATATAACAATTCACTCCAGGGCGGAAGTGTTAATGGGAAACACAAGACGGCCATCATCATCTTTATCCCCATCATTCTCATCACCATCATCATTAACTCCATCCCTCCCTCATTGTATTTGACATAATGTGCTGATGCTGATTTCTACTGCTCAGCTGGGACCCGCCCTGGGGAGATTCGCTGTTTAGACAGGCACTCCCCATGAGAGGAGGAATGTGCGTCACCTTGGGCCTGCTTATCTTTTCGTTTTTTCCAGCACCTCCCACCTCCTTTTCTTTTCCTTCCCCCACATCTCATCCACATTTTTAATATCAATCTCAATGGACTCCATTAGTGCAGCGCTTCTTCGTGAGTGTTAATTTGTTTTGTCAAAAGCTTTGTTTATCCCAGATTAATATCTCAATAAACAGAGGAGTGCTGTACTGTGGTAAATGATAGTGATTATACAGTAGAAGGTCCACGGCCCATGCTGTTGGACGGAGGTTCACGCAACGGGAGTTTCTCCGCCATTCAAATCCCTCCAAACCTGTGATTACAATAATAACACAGTGGGTACTAATTTACTGCAGCAAACTCGCCCTCGCTCCCTTTTTTTCAGTCTCTGTCGGCGAATGTTTAACAAAACTCCTGCACCACGCTGGTGGCGAGCCTGACATGCATGTGCTCCAGTGGTTGGGTGGGAAGTTGTTTAAAAAGGTGGGACGCCCAACCTTTGACACAGTGCTGTCTCACCCCTGCAGCTTAGTGTCAGTGGAGAGTGAGCTGTGGCATTGTTCAGTCTATCATTAGACAGCGGAGGTCCCAGCAGGCCTACAGTCCGTTTACTCGCAGTTGACCCTTTCACACACACAGACCTTTTTTTTATTTTAACCAATGGATTTGTGTGGCCCATATCAAACCAGGGGTGCGGTCGCTTGGGAGTAAAGGGGGGACTGTGAGTTCAACAGCAGCAATTGAGCAGGGGGTCATTATGTCTGCAAAGACGGGCCCAAGAGGGGACGGAGTGGGGACAGCATCAGCCGAGATGTCACAGATGTCACAAATTCATAGCCATAGGCGGTAATGGAGAGAGAGGGCGGCTGGAGAGGGGGGTTTGCAGCAGTGAGGCTGTGCAGGGCTGGATCTGGAGATAAGGAGATGGATGTGCTGCTTTGTTTCAGAGGGCTTTCTGTTGGGGGTATGAAGTCCAGAGGTTATCAGTTTACGGTTTGAATCGATCAAGCTGGCATGTCAGATCTCAAGTTTATTCATTGAATGAATAAAAAAAAAAAAATATATATCTAGAAAGATGACGTGGTTGTTTGTTCTGACCGATGCTTCCTTAAAAAGAAAAGAGTGAATCCACTGCCGCATCAGCCGATTTAAAGGAGATTTTTAGAGTGCTAACAAATGCGACAGAATTTTCCTATACAGATTTTTAAAACTCAAATGTAAACAAAGTAGTACTATTTTGTTATTGGTCTGTTGTTACGTGTCCACATGACTCCTGAATACAGTACTTATAGAGTAGTTTTAAGAATATATATAGGGGCATGGCATAAACCCAGTGATGAGGATTGTGCTGTTTCTCTTTCGTGCTGAATCTGTGTCTGTAGAGCTGTGCCAGCAATTCAGGCTGTCTTTGATGCACAGGGTGGGACCAACATCAGAGGGGCCTCTGTGCGGGATGGGCTTCTCCAAATGTTAAACCTGTGAGGCTCGTTCTGCATTGAGACCCCACGGTCCAAAACAAACATATCTTTTGAGACATATATACAATATTCAGTCAGGTTAGGTAGTTTTATACACTGAAGTGGAGAAATACACAAATAGCAGGAGCAGGCTGAATCTGTTGGCATGATTATTATTATTATTATAATTTTGTATTTCTTCCTTTTCCTCCACTTGGTGCACTGTCTCTGAGAGTGGGGAGGAGCTGCCTGCATGTGCCTGGACGGGCCAGGACATGCTGCCCGAGACGACCTGTGTCCGTTATCAGAGGAAGAATAGCTGGCTATAGCAGGTGTGAGTGGGATATCAGCTAAACGCTGTGTGATTTAGCTCAGCACAGTAGAACCTGGTCAGTATTGACGTCCCTGAAATGCTTCATTTAGTGGGATAAATTATCGGGTGCTAGAGGTTTTACATAACAGGCTGTAGGCATCTGTAGAAGAAATGAGTACTGACGTTGTGCCATGTGGGGTTCTACACATCGCATCATTTCCAGAGCTTTCTGTGATTTTCTATGAAATAAATGATTTATCATGTACCACTGAGACATTTGTAAACCGGGATTAATATAACCCCCTGATTCTGTTTCAGTTTTCTTTGAGGAATAATGTTCTTTTTGGTTTGTTTTCTCACAGTCATTGCTTTGACAGCTGTCTGGGCCAGTGTGTGTTTGCGTCATCGCAGGTCAGAGCGACCTTGTATCAGCACATATTAATAAAAAACTATTGAAAATATATACTTTTCATGCTTTGGGGTTTCTCTGGGAAACAAGGATACGTTTGGTATTGTTCCACCTGGACCTTATTTTCCCATGTTTTTGTATATAAGTGACTAATGGGATGGGAACGACCATTTTTGAAACTGGCCCAGGATTGAGTGAGACAACTGCAGCCGACAGCTGAGACACAGGCTGCAATGTAACAATCCAGGACACTTGTGAACTATCAGATTATGTCCATGAAAAGTGCTTGTGTTTGCCACTGACAGGGTCAGACGATTATTATTATTATTATTATTATTATTATTATTATTATTATAACTGTCTGTCACGCTCATGGAAAGGATCCCAACAGAGAAAGAGCACTTTGTTCCGTTATGTCCTTTTTGTTTAACAAGCAACAACCTAAAATAGCTGTCTCAAAATCCACCAAACTCCTTGTGAGTTTTATTCTGTCTCTGTTGACTTTGAATGAGGCATGTTTTACAATAATAAATTATTGTTTATTTAAATTGCATCTAGAGGGTTTGGCAACTTCAGAGCTATTTCTGGTTGAACGTAAAAGATATTACTCTTCATCAAGAGGTCTATCTCAGTAGAGATCCTCTCCATAATTTTGTCAGACACTTGGCATAATAATCCGAGCCTAAGAGTGGCAAAAACAAGCACTTTTAGTCATTGTAAAGTCAAAAAATGTTGTCGTCGTCAGTCATTTAGACATAAAAACATGGTGAAATAGGGGCACTGGTTGAAAAAGGTACTCTTTAAATGGGCTCAGTGTGTGGTTGTACGCTTATGTGTTGCATAATTATTTGTACTTTTACTCATGTGCCAGTGTGATAAAAGCATAACAGCACGCAGCAATTGTGAACAAATTAATCTTTCACTGTGCCATATGCATAAAAACTTCAATATACCTGCTTCATGATTCAAACAGGAAATGAAAAGACGTCTTTAAAGCCCTAATACAGCAGTTATGTTTTATTCATGGTCTGTCCTGCAGGTTACGACAGCATTGTGCTGCTCATGTTTGTACCATGGGAAGCAGAGGACTGAAGCCTGGCAGCTCGAGCCCCTTCCTGACTCAGCTCCCCTTTGAACCACTCACTGTATGCATATGCAGATTTGACCCGGTGGTTTGGATGATGATTATGTCAAATGCTGGTCTGTGTCCAGAGCATATACTACACAAAGCGATCAAAGAGATGCAGAGAAAAAGCAAGCTGTCAGTTTAGGAGTCGGAACCCAGAGACTCAACAATTTGTGTTTGGACAGGGACTAGTAAGAGCTTTATGCCGGACGAGAGGACTGGTCCCATACTAATCTGGAGAGAGCTCGGCTTTGTTTCACTACAGTAACCCTGAGTCAGTATTACTGAGAGCTGCTACAGTGATCAACCATCTCATATGTATCTGTATGTACATGCAGACCTGTGGGCATACTTGCTCAGCTGGAGTCATCTTTACAAAGCATCAGTCAAGGTTAATTAATCATACAGTGTGGTATGATCCCTGATGTAATCTTTTAATAACTGCCGTGTGAGTACAGCTTACTGACTTCTGGATGCAGCACTGTTTGCTTGCAGCAGTCTGTGAAGCTGCAGCAACTGTAGGCGACCTGCAGTAGACTCGGAAACATTGTGATCAACCAGAGATCAGTTAGGGATAACGCGACTAAGTGTCTCGGTTATTGCAGGCCATGTAGCTTCCCTTAAGCCTGCTTATCCCCAATGCGGTGCGATCAGTGTTCATCTCCTGCTGAGTTTTGCTTCCTTGACTGCTCATAATACCGTTAACAGTGGAGTATGATTGGTAACTAATTAGCCGATATCTAATTATTATGTGCATCTGAGCATAGAGGGTTCATCCATAATTACAGCTTCTCCCATGTACTTTTTTTTTCTCCCCACATGTCATACTGAACGCTGCACATGCATGACGGCATCACCCCCTACCCATCCACCCTTCTGCCCAGCCCCTGCCTTGTCCCCTCGGTGGAACTCCCAGAGAGGCGACGCTCTGAGGCCTTGACCATTCAATCACCCTCTTTTCACTGGTAGTATACGGTAACACTTTCACACACTGACATACCAAACATGAGCAACAGAGCCTCTATTCCCCAACACACTCTCCTCTTGGTACTCAGTCCATCTGTGAGGTAAAAAAAGGGGCTTTTTCAAGGTCATTGCACATTTAGGGAGGCTCAGAATAGAATCAGACATTGACTAACAGCAACTCTCAGCAGATCCCAGGAGATAGAGAAGGGAGATGTATTAAATTCAGCCTGAACCCCTGTGTGTTTGTGTGGAACTGTAATTACTACCATGCATCAAGCCACAGGGGCAACAAATCTTTTAAGTACTGTAACACTTGTACGTAACATTTAAATTACCAAGTGATGTGCTTGCTGTTTCTCTGTTGGCTTATTAATAAATCAGAGTGCTATACTAAAAAAAAAAAAATACAGCCCAAAACATTGACACTGATTAGCATTAGCATAAAAGAATCACAGTAGTCAATCAGCAGTATGAAAAGAGGATGCCTCATTTATTGGAACAAAAGCATTTTTAGCCCCACCCACAGTTGTTGATCATAAAAATACATTATGTAAAAATGATATTGGCCTATATTTTGTAGATGTAAGTACAATTAGGAATTTTAAAGCTTTTGCAATCTGGAATGAATAATTGCATTTCCACCACTCAACAAAATTAATAAAAGGCCTAATTATGCTGCTTATGTACCTCAGTGATGTTGAAGTCATGACTGTTTACTGCCCCCTTGTGGCAAAAAGTTCATACAGCGATAGTAATGAAACCAACCACAAAAATGACCAAGAGGTTAAATCCAGAATGGAGTACAACATTTATTTCAAAGCTCATGGCAAGATTTTTTTTGCTTATTGTTTTTATCATAGGTGTAGATTCTGGGTTCTCCCTCAATATTTATTTTTTATAACCAATAAAAACATGAGAGTGGCAAAGGACTTTTTAATTTGACAAATATTAAGGCATTTACACTATAAAATGAAGCAAAAGAGGCACAAATCTATTAAAAAAACAATTTGCCAGAATGCAAGAAATTAAATGATTGATGCTCATGCATCTACATACTATCTATATATAAATCGATCAATTAAAAAGCAAAAGCTGAGTACATTAGCAACAAAAGAAAAACAAAGAATCACAATATGAATTTATAAATGCAGAGTAAAATGAAAACACCATTACTATTTGATTGGATAAATGAAAAATTACTGTGGTAAACTCAAAAAGAAAAGATTGGACACACACTGCATGTATGTGTTCCACTATGCATGATCTCATCATACAGAGGTATAATATAATATAGAATATATACTGTACGTTATTGTTAGTACATCATCAGTTGGTCTTACAGCTGTGCATGTGGTACTTTTTCTGACAGGTTTTCGGACCACCCTATCCTTTGGTCAAGCCATGCACTTCAAATTCAACCTCCCATGTTTTTTGTTATGTGTAATGACAATGCATATTAATATGTTATATGAGCTTTCTGATTACGGCTCCTATATCAAGAAGCAGACAGCGACGTATAGACACCAGTTTCCACTGGGAAAATGCTGTTTCATTTTTCTGTGATAAAAATCATCTCATCAGAACGATTTAAAGACGATGTAATCATGTAAATTTTGCTACATAGGTCTTGGAGAAAATGGCTCTTCTCATATTGTGAGAAAAGACAGCATGCCCCTTAAGAGAGCAGTGCATCATGGGATGAAAATGATTATTTAAACAAAACTTTTGCACTTGACCTCAAAGGAACTGCCAGAAAATGCACCACACAGCTTGAGATGGTGTACATATAATATAGGTTGATATTATTATTATTATTATTATTATTATTATTATTATTATTATTTACTATTTCTGTAAATTATAGTTGTCATGTTGGGTGTTGACTTCACGTCAGAGTCCTGCAGAAAAAAAAAAAGCCAAATCAATGAAAACAGCATTTTACCACATACAAAAAATCATGTATAGCACAGAAAGCTTTCCACTTACTGGTGCAGTGGAGCACCTGATCTGGCCGCGGTCAAAGCTGAGTTCGTCCACCGAAACTACGGCTACATCTGTCTTGTCAAAACCTTGGATGGCAGCTCTGGAGACAGAAACAACAAGGAGAGGAGACATGAGCCTCTGCACAGAAACAGCAAAGCTCAGTTAATGCTCACTCTGAGCAGACGTCAGACAAGTTCTGAACTTCAGATTGGCCCGTCACATTTGGGATAGAGGTGAGGGAGGGGGGTGCAGTTCATAAAGTTACTCCTGACAGCTGTCCAAACAGCAGCAACAGGCAAAATGAAATAAGGTATGAAGGAGAGTAGAAAGTGGAAACTGACAGAGATTTCTCTTTGGGCTTAGTATGAATGCAGAGTGACTGAGAGCAAGAGGCAGTCTCACCCCTGATCCAGAAGCAGCGGCTGCCCTTCATCCACATGATCTCCACGATCTCCATGATCTCCATGACCTCCATGATCTCCATGACCTCCATGATCTCCATGACCTCCATGGCCACTGTCACCAGGAGTCCGTCCTCCGGACATGTCCCTCATTCTGAGGAAGAATTCACAGCCATGATCGTTGACAGATGGGCACAGAAAAACATCAGAGTGAGTACTTAAAGTCACATTTTTTATTTTTTACCCCCTCTTTGCATTTTGCACATATCGGACAAAATTAATTCTATTTAATTTGAGATCAGTTTATAGTTTGCCTTTGATCAGTGCGATTGACATTCCAGGATGAACTTGTTTTAAACATTTAGGCTTGTTGAACTAATTTAAACATTTAGGTTAGCGTTTCCCAAACTTTTGAGGCCCCCTCACTATCATTGAGTTAACTGACGACCAAGTGAATTATTTCATGAATATTTCAGATTGTATTCAATGAAATTTTTTCAAGCTCGTTGGTTGTTTTTTAGCTGTGGATTTTTCTAATCCAGAGTGAGGCTGTTTATCAGAGGGAAGGCTCTGTGAATATAGCTTGTTTTCATGACTTTGATTTTCTTGATTTTTTTTTGCACCCCTTAAGATCAAAAGGAGCTCGCAAACCACCCCAAAGCTTTGGTGAACCCCCCCCCGGCCACTGTAAGGACAATATGGGACACACACTTTACCAGGTAAGCTAGAGGTCACCCCCTATTAGCTATATTATATAAAATGTTCTTACTTTTTTTTCCTTGTGGAATTTGGGTTTAGGCATGTTGGTTTGCTGTTAAATAACAATGTATTTGTTTTTACAAATTGGTGCTCTCTTCTTCCCTGCTTTCATCATACTTTATCATGTGGATTTTTTTATTATTGTTTTTTCATCATTTTGCTTTTGCATCCTAAATGAAAGCTAATATAGCCTGTGGGTTGCTGTAAAATGAAAAAGAGATTCCTCAAAAAATGATTACATCTGATACAATTTATAACAAATATTTGTACTGAACTGCTAGTAAGATCTACAAGACTACAAACTTACCCAATAGTGTCTTTTCCTGTGTTATTATTCACTCCTCCTGGATCATCCGTGACACCCCTGAGGCAGACAAATACAAAAGTTGTAAAATACTGTGTGTGTGTGTGTGTGTGTGTGTGTGTGTGTGTGTGTGTGTGTATAAGCTCACCCGTTCATGGCTCGATGATTAAAGGCTCTGTTAATATCAGGGGCGCGTATGTCTTCACTGCAAAACAAATACGAGATAAGAATGACAGACTCTTCTCTGAAAAATCTCATTCACTACCTGCCCAGTCAAAGGAACACTTCTCCTAAATCCTCAAACAAGCACACAAACAAAAAAGGCTACAGACACAAGCAGGAGTAAGCAGTTCTCATTCTCACTTTATAGTCAGCTGGATGCACCCGTTGCTCAAATTGCGGTCCAGACTCAAGGATTGAGGAGTCTGACCATCAGCGTTAGGATCAATACTATGGAGACAAAGGTAGCTTTTAGCAGATTACAGTCTAGACTTCCAATTGCTCTTTAAAAAGGCTAACAAGAGGTCAGAGTGGATAAAGGTATTTTATTGTTAACATGGCCTAACCTGTCAACAAGCTCTCTTCTAAGAGTGTTATTCTGCTCGATATTATAGTCACCACTTCCATGCATTTTGGAGGCAAGCACACTTTGTCTGTAATGACAAAGAAAAAAGAGATTGTATTAAATTTCACTGATCTGTGCTCAAAGTATTTTATAAAAGTTAGCTCACCTCATAACATTGTTCTGCTGAGTCTCTGAATCATCAGGTTGGACCACTGGGACGGCGTTATATTCAGTAACACTGAAAATGTCCAGTTAAATTAAATTAGCCAATGTTGAGTTTCAGTGAATATAATTATTTTCTTTCCCACTTCTTCTTTAGAGCAGCTCAACAAGAAAACATTTGAAACAAGTTTTTAACTTTAAGCAGGCAAAAGTGTTTTTTTTTTATTTTTTATTTTTTTTTATTTTTAAATGGATATGCATTTAGGAAGATTAAACTAATTGAGTAGAGAAGTTGCTCTCTTTGTGTACCAGTGACTACTGAAACATATGTAAAAAGTTAAACTGACCCATTTTCGTGTGCCTCTCTCCTTTCTGCCAGGAAATTCCCCTCTCTACAGGAACAGGAAGTCCGTAGGTATCTGAAAAACTCAGAAACTCCAACTTCGCCCTGCTGCTTCCTGACACAAGCAACAAACAACATACATTTCTGAATCCACTCAAGAAACTGTAAGTAAAAGTTCAAATGCCATTTACAGTCAGTTGTTATTGCAAATAGAACAAAGCTCACCTTTTCCAAGAAATGTATAAGCAACAAAGTGTCACGATGATGATCCCGATGAGCACTGCCAGGCAAACTGATACACTGACTGCTACACCAGACAACACACAATTTGCAAACATATTATTGTCAAGGATCTTTTTGAGTTATTGTATAGCAGCGTGACATAAATGTTGGGAAACAGTAGAATAATTACAGTGTCACTCAGAATAAACTGACACTCACTGATGGGGTCCCACTGTTTAGGATTCATTGGTGAATAGCTGGGTTCAGGAGTTGTCTGCATCTCTGTTTAAGATAAAGAGGAGGGATGAAACACAGTATATAAGTATACATGTACATAATATAAACATGGACGGATTATGAGAACACGGGCCTGTAAGCACAGACATGCAGGTGACCCCACCACAACACCAAAGCAGCAGGACACAAACTTTAAGCTTCTTTTTTCATCTCTGTGGTATTTTTTTGTCACTTTGTAGTAATTTTTTCGTCTTTCTGTAGTTTTTTGTGTCTCTTTAATATTATTTTGAGTCTCCTTGTATTAGTTTGTGTCTGTTTGTGGTCATTTTGTGTCTCTCTGTAGTTGAGTACATCTCTTTGTAGTCCTTTGTGTCTTTTATAATTATTTTGTATCTCTTAGTGGTCATTTGGTGTCTGTTTGTGGTCATATGTATCTCTTACTGGTCATTTTTGGCTCTATGTGGTTGTTTATGCCTCTTTAAAGTAATTTTGAGTCCCTTTGTAGTTGTTTACTTCTGTTTGTAGTCAATTTAAGTCTCATGTCATGTTGTAGTCATTTTGTGTCTTTTTAGATTTTTTTTGTTCGTCTTTATAGTCATTTTGAGTATCTTTGTAATTGTGAACATCTGTTGTCATTTTGAGTCTCTTTGTAGTTGTCTAAGTGTCTTTGTAGTCCTTTTGTTTCTCTTATTAATTATTTTGTATCTGTTTGTGGTCATTTTCTGTCTCTGTGGTTGTTTGTGTCTTTTTACAGTAAATTCAAGTTTAATTGTTTACATCTGTTTTGTGTGTTTTTGTAGTTGTCATTTTTGTCCTTTTTTTTGCATCTTTATAGTCATTTTGAGTATCTTTGGAAATTCTTAAATTTCTTTTTAGTCATTTTTTGTCCCTTTGTGGTTGTTTTTATCCTTTTTGTAGCCTTTGTGAGTCTGTGTCTCGTTGCTGCAGTTATGCATCTTTATAATGATTTTGCGTGTTTTTTTTTACATTTTGAGGGGCTGAGATTTTGGGCCCCCTGGCCTGTGCCTTGTAGGCCTGTTCAGTAAATTATCCATGGATATAAAGTGAATCAGTTATTCACAACATCTCATTGCCTTACCGGTAATTGTAAAATCCCAACAGATCTCATGTACAAGCTGCTTCCCCTAAAAAGCAAAACCAAAGTCTGTATTATGAGAATGTAAAGAGCATATTTCCCGTTTACAAGAAAACAAGTCAAAATGTATTTCACTAATTCTGTTGATATAAATACACAATAAAATAGAAGGAGACTCACTTCAGAAATGAAACATTTTACTTGCAGGTCTCTGCATTCTCTTGTCATGGTTGAGTTGTTGTTGATGCTGATCACTGCAGGCGTAAAATTAGTGCCATCTTTACGATGCGCAATCGTCGTCTGTCAGAAAAATAAAAAGCAGCTTAATATGACTCACTGAAGGCACGGCAAAAACACAGGAAACAGTTATTTGTTCGCCTAATGTCAAACTTTCACTTTCACTTTTATCTGTTCCTTCTTTTTGTTTCTTTCTTTCTTTAAACACACACTGTAAAGGACCATAAAACAAATAAAAATACCTTATTATCATACACAAGACTCTCACTTTCCTCAGGACAGTCATACGTGAACAGGAATCCATTATCAGTCTTAATGCCGTTGCAGGAAATGTTAACTTGAGTGCACCCTGCGAGGCAACAGAGTTTTACAGTATGTGATTAAAAAACAATACAGTCAGCAATCTATAAACTTCCTAAGGTAGCAACAGGTACTGGTAACATCCAGTAGCTCGCGTATAATTAGCTTAAAGTTACAGGAAGTAGTAGTAGTAGTAGAATTGCACTTAAAAACTAATAAAAGTGGAAATAAATACATATTCCTGGTGCCCCATGTCTTACCTTTTGTTGTGATGACATAGAAAAACATAAGGGAAACAATCGGACTAACTTTATGGACAGTTTTGTCGGGGAAAAACAGGAACTCCATTTCCAATTCTAACTGCGTACTTCCAACTGCCCACACTGAGGTAACGTCAAGTAAAGCAGGAAGTGACGAAAGCCTTAAAAAAAAATGTTTTAAATCTAAATCTAAATGTTAATGCAGGGATACTTGTCTTCGCCTCGGCTAGAATAGTGTGATTAGTTAATCTGAAGAGAATTTTCCCCCACTTTTATTAAAATCAATTTATACCGTACTTCTAGCTTTAATGTTTTTGTTGTGCTCATAAATCTGTACTTTATCTCACCGGTATTCATCACTCAAGCTTTAAATTAAAGCTATCTGGAACAGTGCCATGGTTTTATTTCAAATTATCCTGATTAAAGAATTGCTTACATAAGTATCATACCTCATAAATTCTTAGTTTAATGACTACGTCTGTAATTTTTCCAACGAACACAAGGGGAGGCCCTTGTCCTACGGGACAGAGACACGTTGAACTGAATGCCCTCAGACTCAGCCTGTTGTGAAGAGACACCAAAGGGCTTTAATTTCATTTCACATAAAACAAAATAAAACAGATGTGTTGTTAGATAGGCACCGTACATCCTGCGGCCTAGTATGGATTCTGTATCGTAGTGGGACATTTTTAGCGCTCAGGTGGACACATTAGTATTCATGCATGTTCGCATTTGTGTTGCGCACATCCTCCTGTTATGTTTGGAGATGAACCGTGGACAGGGGATGGCAGAAAACAGAGGGAGAACAGGCCACTGACTACTCAAAGAGGCCTCTGTCATTTCTCCTCACACACACACACACACACACACACACACACACACACACACACACACTCACTGACATACAGTGCTAGGATAAAGTAGAAGCCGCCATGCTGCAGCACGCTTCATTTACACTGCATCTTCTCTGGTCCACCGAGAAAACACAGACCATCGTCTGTGTCACTCAATATGGGCCCCTCTCTATCTCTTCAACTCTGTCTACTTCCTCTCTGTCCCTCTCTGCCTCTCCTTTGCTCTTCTCTGTCTCTCTTAGCGCACCAGCATTGTGAGTGAAAAAAGTCCAAAACATACTCTCAACTGTTTTTTGTTTTTTTTTTTACCCTAAGCATAATTATCACATTGGCTTAGATGTAGGAGACGATATCAAAGCCAAGCAGATTTCCTGATTAGCCAACGTGGTGTGACTAACCAGTTCAACTTTGGATCATTTTCGATAGCTTCATCACTTCTTGGAGAGAGCCGTCCGCATCACAACAGGCATGAATGAGGGAGTAAATGGACTTGGCTTGGCTCCCCCAATTGGGAGGCTTTGTGAAAGTGGACTTGTCCAATCATCTGATCCATTTTCCATAGATATCAAGTGACAGTGGGAGGCTTGGATGTATCCTACCATCCATCTCCATATCCACATAGCGCCTGCATAAACAGAGGAGAGGAGTGATGACGCAGGACAGACTGAAAACACACACAAAGCTCTGAACATGCATGTCCCACGGCCCGCACTCCCACAAACACTGTGCGTCCAGTTCTGAGAGACAGAGTAAATTCCAGCCAGTCTAAACAGGACTTTTAGGGTAAATAATTACAATTTGGCTGCTTTTGAGTCCTCTCCCCATCTGTCTCAACTCTTCCTTCTTCTTCCGCTCATAAGAGCAACGATGAGAGATAAACAGCTCTCTTCCCGTCTCACTGCCACCCCCTCAATCCCTCATTCTCTGTCCATGTGGATGCGGGCAGTACTATAAGGGCTTGAAAGGTAGACAGATTTTGGCGCTGGTATTAGGAATTGTTTTGAACTAAAGAAAGGCAAGAGGTTAAAAGAACCCCCATAAAGTTTGTACAGTTCACCATTATGAACCCAAGTGTAAAACTAAAGCTGGGTGCACCATTCAGAGCGTGTGAGTCAAAGCTGAGGCAAAGCAACACCCTGAGAATCTTGAGTAGCTCTGAAACAATACCTCCTGCTGCCTAGTACCCCGCTTGGCTTGAGTTCGAGTAGCTCCACCACAGTTTCTAAATACACCCAGCAGAAAGTCGACTGCAACCATAACAGCATATACAGGCCAGGAGCGACTCCTTTTAAGAAAGCAGTATCATGTTCACACCCTGACAGTGAGTATTTTAGACTTTGCCTTTAGATAACAAATGTTCCAGTTGTATTATTCATGCAGAGAGCAACGCCACAGGCAATTACATTGCATTTTCCCTGAACCCAAACCTTAGAAGTGATTGAACCGTGGCTAGGAAAAGCATCAAGTCACAAGGGGTGCTTTCAAGTAAAATGGTAATAAGCATAATCCCTCATTCTGAGTGCGAGACCAAAGGAGAAGCGAGTTTAGAGAACGGCAAATCGTGCAGGGACTGTTACACACACTTTGGTCTGTCCAGTCAGCTCAGTATGAAGCCTGAAACCCCCACAGGCACAGGTTGGATATCACAAAGGGGCATCTACACACCAACACACTAGCATTTTTATTCACATATAGTGATGGGCAGACAGATTCTTTTCACAGTACTGTGTCCTTCAAGTTAATACATGTTAAAGTGTCAAACCCATGAATGGATTACTGATTGGGCCTTCTGGGCACAGGCCCAGGGGCTCAACATATCAGGGCCCCCCTAGCCTTTACCTGCAAAATGTCACTCAAATTAACCCATACCGACCAGAAAGAGATGCAAAATAACTATGAAAATGGACAAAATGACCAAAAGAGACATAATAATATCAAGGAGATTTTAAAAAAACAACAAATAGACATAAAACAATAACTAAGAAATACATAGTGACACCAAATTACCTCAAAGAGACACAAAGTTACCAAAATTAGCCACAAAATGACCTCGAAGAGATGCAAAATGACTGCAGATAGACACAAAACAATCACTTGTAGACACTAAATGAACAATAATTTAAAAAACAACAACAAAAGAGACACAGAACCACAAAAGTATGCATAACAACAAAGAGATGCAAAATTACCACAAAGTCTATGTGTATTGCTCCTGTGTAGGAGAGGGTGTGAGGCCATTTGCATATTTGTGCTCAGGGGCCTATCGTCTCATAATCCGCCCATGACCAAACCTCGTTTGATGCTGCAAAATATGCATTTTGTCTCTGACACTCAGTTATAGTACCTACACATCCAAGCTAGTGCTTTCTGCCAAACAAAAGTTCTCTCTAAAGCATTATCATGTAGCCAAAGTTTACATGCATTTGCATACATTGAGATAAAATTTTCTTTTAAAGCACTGATTCAGCATCCCACTTGTTTGTAGGTGTCTATGTAAGCAATGTGTTGTTTAAACACTATGAGCAACAAAATACAACACTTTTTCTGCGCAGTAGCGATCTCTGCAGCATCGATTTCCCGCCATTACCCCTGTCCAAACGATCGTGAGCAGCACCATTGATCACAAGCCCACCGCTCGGCACCAACAGCTGTCAGCCATGATGTCAAACTCCCTTTCATAGCATCAAATAACTTCATAAAACTTAACTTATCAGAAAAGTAAAACGATTGAACATACATCAGCGGGATAAGAAGTACCTAAAATGACAGAAACCATTTTTGGAAAAAATATATTTGTCGTGTACTTTGAGATTTTAGTTTGGCCCATGTCCCATCTGCTAACATAAAGAGGGCGGGCTGTATGACCAGCCCAATCGACATATTTTGGCTTTACTTTTTGGGAGCTGTTACGTTTTCCACTTTCATTATACAGTGTATGGTCTCCACTTGAGTCAGATGTAATTAGTCCTCGCTTGTTATTTGAATGCTTTTGCTGCAGTACGTTATAACATCTGATGGATTCATGAGCATTCTGATGTCCGACAGGCTGATCTGGTAAACCAGACACTAAAAAGAGTCGTTCAAAAAAATTTCTTCATTCACTTTTGCCCATCACTACTCACTTATAGAGAAATACGTACACAGTAATCACATTCATGTGGGTTTCGCCCAGCTCACCCACTGGATTGTGTTGTGTACTGTAATACATAAACATTAAATCATGCTATGCAGTTACATTATGGAACTTACATACCAAAGAAATGAACAGCTAATAAAAGTGAATTAACAAGTCTGAGAGAATATTCTGCATGATTGCTAGGAGTGGAGGCGTCACGGCAATATATATATGAATATATGAAGTCACAGGGCCTCACACAATAACATGCACACCCCACCCACACCTCCTACACACATATTAAAGCCCCTTCTACTGCAGCCAAGTCTCCCCCTCATTTCCAAAAAACCACAGCTCCCCTTTACAGAGCTTGGTTTGCCTGGGCACAGCAACCTGATCCTGCTGAGAAACTCTTATAAAATGGCACAAATAAAACAACCCAATCCACAGCACCTCTCCTCCATAGAGCCAAACATGAAAGTTCTGAATGATTTCTGCAAACAGACCAACCCCTGCTCGAGGGCTTATCAGTGTCTGAATATAAAGGCTTGGCAAGGTTGCATCTTGTACATTAGGCCCAAACAGCCACGTCGAAGCACAGTCTAATGCACAGCAGCTCTTATTCACATGGTGCTCAGGCACATGTTGTGCAATATCAGAGAGCAACTTGGACAGCCTCTATTAATCTGTTTTCCAGCTCAATCTCCTGAGAGGGATCTCTGTCAGAAAACAAACCTCTCTGTTTGAAGCTTGGCCTCCAGTTAAACTTGCTCAACTTCTGCCTTTCTCTGTACTTTTTACTCTCCTTTCTCTGCATTTCTCCCACTTTCTCTTTCACCCCTCTTCTCTTCCTCTGCCGTTTCTTCCTCCCTCTCTCCTTTGCCATCGTTTTCCCCCCCTTGTATTTCTTTTCTTTACTCTCTTCATGTCTTTCTCCCCCTGTGCTTCGTTGCTGGCGTAAGTCTCAGTATTTGGCCGGGTGAACCCAGGGCGAGCGTGTCTTGTTACAGCAGTCCAGGCCGTCTGATAAAGCCCTGCATTGTGGAGTATAATCCCTCAGAAACAATCAGGATTTTTATACCGTGCACTCTGTTATTCCTGTAGCCTCACACGTAAAAATGCATGCACACACATATGCTGCGACTCAGCTCACACACGCCACCATTTGTTCTGACACACAAACAAGCAGCGGCATGCACTGCACACTTAAGTGGACCCATGAGAAAGTACGCAAGAAGTTCACATCATATTACCCTTTTGGTTCATTTAAGCTACTCTCTTAAATGTGCATACTGCTCTTTGTCATTCACAGTAAAAAAGACTGTCTCACCTACAGCTTTGATAACGTGAGTGAGAAAGGGAATTGTAAATGTGCAGCTGCTGCAGTGCTGTAAAATGTCAGTTAAGTCAGTATGTCTATCACTGTCATGTTTTGTTAAGGCAGCCCTCCTGTAGCTGTTCACACTTGGCTGAGTCCTATTGTTAAATAAACAAAGCCTTGTGTTTGGTCGTGCTGCGGATCAGTGAGGCGATCAGGCACTCACCTGAAAAATTGGAGAGAAGAAAGTGGAGAGCAGAGCAGGAGAGCGGCACACTGCAAGAAATGTTTCAACATACTTAAAACGTCATTAAAACGATGAAAAAATGGGACGTTTCGCAGGTATTTTTGACATGTTGTAGCATGAAAAGTAAGGTGAAATGAACAGTGTGCAAACTAGGTGTTCCAGTTACAGGGCCCTGGTACCTTACCGGAAAATTTGAGCTGCAAAGGCCGACAGTTTAATTTGATTTGATTTGGACTGTCATAATCAGAACATTCCAACCATGTACTTGTACTATACTCATAATTCAGATCTGATACTGTTCATTCCTTTCTATAAACAGCCCACCTAGACTGGTCCCTGCAGTGAACCTGTTTATTTTTCTATGATCCATACTGTTAATCTGATTTTCGTTATCTTAGTCTTTTTGTATTTGCACTTCCCACCTTGTATTGCAACGGCTGCACAGCAGTTTCCCTAGGAATAAAAAACGTTTTTTCTTATCTTATTTGTGTGAGACAATTTTTTCTTCTATGACATAAGGCTGACCACTCACCTGATTGCTCGTACCAAAATGATAGCGATTAAATTCAGTTACAGGGTATGTCAAACTTATCCACAGATTGCTTTGTATTTGTTTTGATTTTAACATTTTATTTGCATTTGATATTTTCTTGCTTTTTAATTATGTTCACCAGGTTTAATCCACAATGGGATCATGGCCTTGTGTGTGTGTCCATCTGTCCATAGCTAATCTCACAAACTATTGGACCAATCAGCTGAATATTTAGTGTTCTCTTTTATGACTGTATGCTCAAGGATCTCTTGTGGTTGTAGTGATTCTCAACTGTTGAAACACTGTTTCATTAACCTTTTTTCTTTAACCGTCATTGACTGCTGACTCCTCTCTCCAGATGATGGGGGCAAATTTTCCAGAAATTGGGCCTTTGTAATGATTCAAAATCTGAGATCTATAAAAATATGGTTAAGTCTCTCATATTGAATCCAAAGATAAATTTTATACCCAATATGTTCTGATTCACTAAATTTAGGCATGATTCAAAATGAACTAGTCCTAATTTTTTAAATTTTTGCTGCCATCTTGACAGTAAGGGAGCCAGGGGGGACACATTTCTCTCTATGGTCCAACTACAACCTGTTTTTATTCTGTCCACCCCACAGTGTCATACCACATGGGAGCTTTTCAGAAGCAGATCATTTTGCCTGCTTGATCATGTAGACTTGCAGATTTTGTTGATTTGGTCATTTTTCCTTGATGTTTGTGTAAGTAGGCTTTATGAGCTTTTTGGATGCTTCTGAAACACGTTGTGGCGTGTCTGCTGGAATAACAAGAATTTTCTGTAGAAGCCGGGATAAGCTCAGGTAGCCACCTGGCAGAGATCCGCACTCTTCTGACTGCAGTTTTTGGGTTTTTGCTCTGTTTCTACACTCTTTGCTTGACTGCAAGTTTGTTTTTATGTCAACATTTTGCACAGTCTGCATTTGTAATTGTTCATGTATTTATCTTTAATCTGTATTTTATATTATTCACAGTATTTAGTATTCTTCCACAGTTTGTACATTTTATTTTGATCACCTTACATTTGCAACATTACCATTAGCATATCTGTTATAGTGACAGCTTGTAGCCAATTTCACTATAGTATTTGTTTTTATTCTTATGTTTTTAATCTCATGTTTATATTCCTTTTCCCTGTGTGGCAATAACTGCGTCAGTGAAGCTGATTTGCACTGTAAACAAGTCATATTGCATTTTTAAAAACTTTAACCCATGCAACTGACTTGTGTTTCTTTTTTCGTTTTCTTTTTTTTTGCAGTGTGCACGCTTGCCGAAGACAGCTGTTGAGTGTCTAGACAGATAGATACTTCTGTGGTTCCAGGTCTGGGATTGTCTCCCTGTCTCTGCCATCATTCCTCATCTTCCAGCAGGAGGTTTCCTTCACCGGCTTTTCCACTGCAGGCATCGTCTGTCACCACAACCAAGGGGAAGGAGAAACATAATTACAGGACACAGGAAACCACAACTCGGCCCTGAAGGTTAGCACTAATAACAATGGCAGCCAGCAGCCGCGACTGTCAGACTGACATTGTTCAACAATTACACCAAATGACTGTAAACAGTAAAAGCTGCCGTAATCCACCTGTCACTAAGTAGTGCCAGGAAAATGCATTTTAAGAGATACTAGCAGACAAGAAATGAGGCACATGGGCATTAGATTTAAGAATGATTTATTACTGTTGTTAAAGATAATATCTGCTACTTACTGTGTTGTACTTACTGCCCTCTATCTACACAGGCTCTCCTTGGCAAGTGATGTTAGTAGATCAGCATTACACACACAAATTACTCACAAGTTCACCTCATTCAAAACTAGGAATTACAGGAATACTGGTGTAATATAGGCGTCTGCAGTGAGAATACTCATTAAACTGTTGGTTCTGAGCTATCATCACACTGCAGCAGAGCGTAGATGAAAGAATGTATACACACACATGCACATACAGTCGCAGAAAGAGAGAGGCTTGCACTGTATTTAACAGTTTCCTGGGCTCAAACGAGCACATTTCACTGGCTCTCTGATTTACTGCAGTGTTCTAAGTGTGACCTCAGCACCTTGGGTTCTTTAGTGCTCCTTGTTATTCAAGGTAGTTCCCAGAGAGGACTGTAATTAGGAGCACTGCTGCACCATCCTCTCTATCACAGACACACTCTGCATCATGCTCTGGCACATACAGCACTTTACTGTCCCAAATACTGTACTTTAATCATCATTATGTACACATTTACACTCACCTTGTTTAGCAGCCTTATACACTAAAAAGAAGATAAGTTAACTCATTAGAGAATTTATTTCAAATTTGCCATAATTTTAGCAAAACAAGATAAATGCCAAGTGCAGTACTGTGCAAATTTGGCTGAACAGTGACCTCTGTGGCAACAAGTGGCAATTTCAGGATAATGGCTCTTTGAATTTCCCTCTACTATCTGTTTTACCTTTGTGATAAATCCATTGAAATATATATCTCTGACATGCGGTGGTGGAATCTAATTAATTAACTACATTAATTCATGTATTGTACTTCAGTACAATTTTGAGGCACTCCTACTTGTGTCTTTTTCATACTACTTTATACTTCTACTCCACTTCATTTATTTGACACTTATAGTTAGGCCTACTAGTTACTTTGCAGATTGAGATCATTAATTAAAAACATATATCAGCAGATAAGTTATTATAATCGTAGATAAACCCTTTGAAGCCTGGAGCAACATCACTTTTCTTGTGCTGCTTTCTCCTCTCACAAGTATTTAACCTTTGAGCCCTGAGCACATTTTGCTTTCTTTCAAAAACACAGGAAGAAAAGGGAATGAGCAACAAGAAATGTTCTACAAATTGCAAGAAATTAATATATTTAGAAAAACATTTTTAAAAAGCTTTGGAAAAAATGTCTATGGAAAAAAAAGATGGGTAAAAAATATATTTATAATTATCATAATTACGTATTTAAAATTATGTTACAGAATAAATATACATTTTAAACACTTTTTCCAGGTAAATTCATGTTTTGTTACTAATTCTAAGGTAATTTTCATGTACTTTTAAATTTCTTGCTAATTTTTGGATTATTTTCTCTTTTATTCTCTTCTTTAGTTCTTTTGTACTGTTGTTGCTCATTGCCTTTCTTCCCATGTTTTAGGGAAAGAGTCAATCCACTTTGCCCAGGTTTCAAAGAGGTAAACTACCCAGCATTATATAAAGCTGCCTTATTAATATTAGGTCCACTTCTACCAGCTGCAACACTAAGGTGATATACACATTAATGCATCAATAATCCAGTGATATAATATATATCATTCTGAAATGGGCCATTCTGCATACTGACTACTTTAATTTTTGTAACTTGTGAGTACAACCAGTGCCAAACAATATACTGTCTCTTTAACTCATTACATTTAAAAAAAAAGAGCGAAAAAAAGAGAGAACGAGGATATAACCTGAGTGTTACGTAGTCTAAATCATTCTCGATTTTTAAAGTTTTTATCAAGTATTATTAGGTTATGTCATTAAAAGTGTCATAAAAAGTCATAGTAAAGTATTTCATGAAAAAGTATTTAGAAATATCATAGCAGCAAAGCTATTGAGATACATTTGAGCACAACATTTATGCACTTGTGTTTCTAGATCTTTTCAGCTTTATTGCCTTGTTTAAAACATTTGTTAGGACAGGAATCAAAAAGTAATCAAATGTAATAAGTTACATTACTTTGATAAAATAGTTTCATAACTTATTACTTTTTTAACAGGGTAACTAGTAATCTCTTACCTATTACATTACAAAAGGGACCCTCCAAACACTAATTATGATTCTGATGTTTACACTGAAGTATTGCTAAATTAAATTAGGTCAAAGATCTAAATACCTTTTCCACCATTGTTGACATCATACAGTGTCGTGTAAAAGCACCACAAGAATAGAAAAGTCATGGAGTCAGTAAACAAACCTAATAATGCCGGTTATTCAACAATATCTATCTAAAGTTTGTTATATTAGCCTCCATAGGCGACTAGTCTTACCAGACCAAGTGGGCTCTACTAAAAAAAAAACCTCCTGTGAGTTTGATTAGTTAAATTATTTTTCCATATGTATCTCCCATAGCTATATTGTATTTTACACATATTTTCTTTCCCACATAAACTCATTGTCTCACATATAATAGGCTATCAGGCTATCCACACACACCATTATTTTATTCACACACCACAATTCTCTCTCACACAAACACTGTCATTCTCTCCCTTTCTCTTTGACAGACTGTAATCCCACCCACCCACACACACACACACACACACACACAAACACAATAATCCTCTTGTATATACAACATCAATATTTTTCATACCAACCAGTGTTCTCACATTTATTACAATAGAGGCTAAAATGGTATTTACAGGAGAGTATGACAGAGTGTACGGGAGACTGTAGCCGTGAGATTATAATGGTATTTGAAAGGGAAGTTTGTGGCCTAAATAACCTCTCGAATCCACTTTCAGAAACAGTTGTACGCTCACACACATTTTAATGCATAAACATGGAGTCTAGTGGGCAAAAACACAGTTTAAACATACACACAGATGCTAACCCGCACGGGCATACACTGACCCATAATGTTTTATACACACAAGAGATGTGTTTTCGCTTGTGAGATCATCTCCTTAGAGCTATAGAGTGAGCTCTGAGGTCACTTGTGTACATCCAACTTTATGAGGTTCACTTGAGTAATGTGCTATGGTTTGCTTCAGTGATGAATGAGCTGTTTTCACGATTCCCCGGATTGTATTAACATGGGCTGAGTGTCATGTCACTTTTATGTTATCACTACATGTGAATGTGTGTGTTGCGGGAGGCTGTGGCTTGTTGACCTTGGAACCCAGGATTGTCCTCCCACCTCTCGGCTGCAGCCCTCACTGACACCTCACTGGTCCCAACTATTGTTTTTATTCCCATGATCTTGTTTTTGCATTCCAGTCTGCCCTCAGCAGCCTGCAGGTTATGGAACAAACATGAACACACACACACACACACACACACACACTAGACATCTCTCATCCTTCAGCCCGCACAATGTAAACAAAGTGGTTTGGTATCTCTATCGACAACGTGTCTTGTCTAGGCTCTGGTAGATAAGCTTGTTTTATTGAAGAATGTCAAAGTCTAACTGGCTTTTCATGATTTTGGGTCAAATCTTTACCTGTCAGACTATTTAAATGTGTTTGCTTCTGGTTTGTTTCACAGGTGACACAGAGAGAGAGAGAGAGGAAGAGCTACATCCATAACTGAAAACACCTCGTGCTCAACAGGGAGACGCTGCAGGTAGTTAAGGTCAGCATACCCCAAAACATTCAGCTTGACACTTAAATAAACACACCACACATTATGGCGCCAGGTCTTATCAGGTAACCTTTTCCATTGTGTTGTACTTTCGTAACACCTCACCCCTGCAGAGACAGCGATATGGCCTCTAATATGGTAAACAGCGGCATGCTTTCTGCTCAGTTTGCTGTTTGTCATGACTGGCTATACAAGGCTAGTGAGAAAAGCTCTTCAGGGAGAGGTGCGGTTGCTTTTCAACAAACCTAAAAAATATGATGAAGTATGAACGATCTAATGGCATCTAGCAGTGAGGATTGCAGATTGCAACCAGCTTAAACTTCTCCCATGTGCCTAGTGTGAACTCCTGGTTAGGATTCTTTCTGTGTTCATTTTCCAGGAAGTTTTTACCGGGAGCCATATTATCCACAGAGGTCTCTTCCTCTCCAATATAAACAGACCAGGTGAATAAAATGAATGAATGAATGAATGAATGAATGAATGAATGAATGTCTTTATTGTCATTGCATGTCCACATATAACGGGATTGACTTTGTCATTTAAAAAAAAAAAATGGTTCCATTCACTCTGCTCAAACACACTTACCTACTCACGCATGAAAATAAATGACTGTAAAAAGAAGATAAATATACACAAAAATGGAGTGCTTTCTCTCTTGGAAAAGAGATTTTAAATCTCAATGAGTCTTTTACCTGGTTAAATAAAGGATATATATATAATGTGTGCACACATATTTCCTCCAATAACTTAAGATCTAGACAATCAGGAGGTTTTTACTGTGAGCTGAAAAAAAAAAACCACAGAGGTTTCATGCTCTCCAAAACAAATAGAACTGATGATTTAAACCAATAAAAACTCTTAATAAAGCAGTGTCAAGATAAAAACCAATGTTTTTCTCATGCTATTTGACAACTAACTATGGTGGCCAACGTGAAAACATAAAAAAAATGACAATGCAAATGGCCCTATCGAAAGCCAGTGTTTGGTTTGTCCGGGCTGCTGTAGAAACATGGTGGACTCTGCAGATGAGGACCTGCTCCCTGTATAGATATAAAAAGATCATTCTAAGGTAACAAAATCACAACAATTCTCATTTTTTGGTGATTATACACCAAAGAATAAATACTTATCATATCATATTCAAATTTTGCTAATAGATCTGCCTAAATCCTACAAACTGGACCTGTAAATGATTTATCTCCCAATGAAATGTTAAGCTCTGAGCAGTCATAAAATGTTTGTTCTTTTAGAAAGCTGACGAGCAATTAGAAAAGTGTGTGCCACAAGTATTGATGCTTTTATATATCAACTAACAGAGATATTTGTTAGAATTTCTCTGCAAGGGAGGTATTTCATCACACTGCCATGTTTGTTAACACAGTGGCTGACTCCAAAGTAAACCTTTTACTCTGTCTATAGTTCCTTACCAAATTATTTAAGTTCAAAAGTATACATGCACTGTATGTGTATGCACACTATACAGCCTCAGTGACCCAACACAGTATGCGTGGGGGAGTACATAACTGCCTTGGTTTGTTAAGTGATGCTATCCTCATCAGATAGTATGTGTACTAACTTATCTGCTCATACCATATGTGTTAGACTGATAAACTGGGTACTGGTATGCATTTACTGCTGTGTATGTGAGGAAATACACATCACACAACTGCGCAAACATCACACAAGATTTCCACATTTGACAGTGATGATTGCCTTGCTATGCACCTGTAGTTCCCATCAGCTCTTTGTACTCCACTTTTTTGGGGGTTGATCTCTTTGCTTATTCAATGAGCCAACGTGGCTTATTGAAATATCCTAATCCCTGGAGAGCAGAGGGGGGGAGAGAGAGAGAGAGAGAGAGGGGACAGGGGAGGCAAGATTTATCTAACCCTGAACATGCAAACTAATGCCTTTCACAGACTCATATCAGGACACAATGTGCCCACTTGCAGTCCTAATGGCTGCAGCTAGTGTATTCACTGAGTAATTACTATGGGAGATTCAGAAATATGCATAGCAGTTCAGGCTGGGGGAGCAAGCCTGAACTTGAGCATACTAAAGAGCCCATTAATCCTTTTAATTCTATTAAGAATTGGACTACAGCTGGATAAGAGGCCAGCAGAGTTCCAGAGACTACGTGTGTAATGCCTTGGAGACCCACAGTGAAAAGCTCTTACTTAGCAAAAATTCATTTGCAAGGAAATGTATTTTCCTCTATGCAGCTGAATCAATTCACAGCTTTAAGCAGCATTTACTTGGCTGTAAAGAAAAATACATTGAATTTTGTGATGACTGAGAGGAGAGGTGTGTTTTACATCTCCGTCAAAAGGACTATTCCATCACCTCAAACTGGGGCAGAGTTTTGCAAAAAGAATTTAGCTTGTCTGCAAATGCCTTTATGATGTTATCAATGTCAGACAAAAAAATATGTGACACGTGTCCTTTCCACAGACACGAAGAGATACGCAGGTGAGCTACGTGCCTACCACCGCACACTTATCTCTGTTGATTTGGATCAGCACTCCTGAGCATCCGCCCTGCTATTTTTGCACCTGTCCAACTTCACAACAATCAGAATATTATCAAGGAATTCCCTAAAGTCAAGTGTGAGGAAGCACTGGTGCCTTCAAGGGGTTGCCAGAGGAGGCCTCTGCCCCTGACACAGTTTCTAGCCCTCCCCAGAGAAAATAATTGGAGGCCCCGAAATGCCAAGCTGATCATCAATTGGTCATTTTACAGCCAGCGGTGAGCATCTGTCATCCCTGTCTTTGCAGTCTGTCCTACACTGTTGGCCCAAGCCCTTGAGACCTTTTTTATGTTTTATTTTTTCACATTCAGCATGTTGAATCCACATTGAAGATAGCAGAAATAGTTCATTATGGTTGGTGTTATTGTTTGCTAGTGCACAGTAAATAGCCTGTGCTTTGTTATTTCAACATCAGTGTTTGTTATCAATGTGCTAACTGGCTAACTAGGGCCTTGAGTTTGTCCTGTTGGTCTTCCAGAGTCCCCTTTTTAAAGAGGAATATATACTACCACCACCTGCTGGTATGAAGAGTTATTTCCTCATATTCAGACACAGAAGTTACATTTCCGTTGGCTGCTGAATGTGGTCTTGGTGGGGTGTTTAGGGCAACTTTTTGGCCGAAACACAGGCAACATGGGGCAATGCAACAGCTGGCCTTTGTTGCAACTGGTTTATTGATGTGGGTTTGGTGTGTCTGGGCCTTAAGAGATTGTGGCATTCTCACTTTTTAAGCAAGGTGTTTGACATTAAGGTGATGGTATCTTGTAAAACTAGACAAACTAAGGGATATATTGGTGGAACAATGCTGGCTTAGGTTGTCGGTAAGAAAACTAAATGATGCACAAGACTTAAGCTAAACTGTGCACCAAGCCTTTCCCCTATATTTAAGAATTCTTGTTTCCAGTAAATGTTTTGTTCCTTACAATCAATGAACGCTTTCAAATTACAGCAGTATATTTGTCAATGAAAGAACAATGGATTGACAATCATGTATGGATCCATAAAAGATTAAAACATATATTAAAACAAGGATTGTTGTGGAACTCGTAACGATATTGACAAGGTTTTCAACCAGCGTACCCCAGTAATGAGTCCTAAAACCCCGATATCTAATAGCATTTCAGTTCTCTCATCTCAAATTCAGTGGGTTTTTTGAATGTGTTGTTTTTTGTTAGCCTTAAATAAGGTCTGTGGTTAACACAAGATCAAGAGACTTTCGCGTTTTGTTCTACGACATAAAAAATTTCAGTAAATACTCCACTTGTAAACATTTAAGTTTTTTTAAAAACCATTGCTAACAAGTGGCTAAATGAGACTACAAAACGTCATCACGTTGAACACTTTACAGCCTCTTAGCAGTGGTGACGCAACAGTAGTGTAGTTCGTTTAAGCTTAGCATTAGCCTTTTACTCCTTGTGATTACATTTAGGCTTCAAAAATCCTAAAAGTGGTGTTCATTTGTAAATATTATCTTGCTGAACAACACGTGTGAGTATCATAAATGTTTGTTTGGCACAGAGCTTATTTTTGGCAGTGATCCAAACTCCAATGGCAAAATCTCAGAGGCTTTTTGACGAGGGAACTTCCACACTGGCCCACAGAAAAACACCATCCCTGGGGCACTCTATATACTTCAACAGCATAATCAAATTTCTGAAATCCAGTTATGACTTTTTGTTATGGTGTGCCAACCC
Organism: Plectropomus leopardus; assembly: GCF_026936395.1. NCBI lineage: Eukaryota > Metazoa > Chordata > Actinopteri > Perciformes > Serranidae > Plectropomus > Plectropomus leopardus. Next base: position 15,825,343 of record NC_142193.1, on the reverse strand, counting down.
AAGATTATTAGTGGACCATCTGGCCACCCCTTGAAAAATTTCTGGGGGCACCACAGTGAAGTAGAGGGAGAGAGTGGGTTTAGTTTTCTTTCACAGTGAAGCATGTGGACATGATGGCTTTCACCTGTGGAGATAAGAGTTCAAACACCCCCCTCTCTAAATGATCACAGTGCCAGGCTACTGTTCCTACCGTGTGTGCAGAGTCACAGCAGTGTAAATATTGAGGTCCCTCTACCCGGACCTCTGTAATCTGAACATAACCGAATGTGCCTCTGCTTGTCGACCCCCATTCATTTCCATTCGGGCCAAAGGGTTAGCGAGGAGGACGCCAGTCACAGTGTAAACGAGATGTCATGTTTGACAGGGTGTGTAAGCTCAGCTCAGCGGAGCAGCCTGCCTCTTGCTCGGCTCAGTCACACACACCTAACCACGAGACAATAACAAGGAGTGCGGCAGGCACAGATAGACAAGAACCTGTCACACAAGCACAGGCATATACGTTGCTCAGGAATGAAACATGTCTCCTTAGTTACAGTTTTAAACAAAACAGGCCCGAAAACCGCAATCACATTCCTTCCCACCCTGACACCCCACGCCCATCACCCTCACTTTCCCATATCTACCGCCCCATCTGTTCTGCCAAATGCTCCATTACTCCTTCCCTTCATTACTCGACCAGTTTTCCTGCTTGTCTATCCGACCTTACCTCGGCATTATACACAAACCCATTACTGAAACTCGCTTTTTCTCTCTCTCTCATTTGCTCTCTCTGTCTGATCTGGGCTGCTTTTTATTCTCCTCCCTCTGCCTGGAAGTGGATCGGAGAGAGAAAAAAGAAATGAAAGAAAACTGCCTCAGACACCCCAATCTGTATCTGGCTAAGCATCTCCATGGTAGCATGACCCTCTGAAACAGCCCATCATGCTCCACTGCACTCAAAAAGGACTGAGAGCAGGGAAGGGGCAAAGCGAGGACGGGTGTGAAGGAAAGAGTGTGTGTGTGTGTGTGAGAGGGAAAGAGAGAGCTATAATGAAATAAACTTGCAGAGCACCGGAGTGGAAGCCTCCAAACAAAACAAGAGGTTAAATCACTTATCATTTCAGTGTTTACTTTTTGTTTCAGCCCAGATTTTCTTACCTCTTCACAGACCCTGGTATCCTGTTTCTAAAAAAAAAACAGGCTGTAAGCTGACTGACTCACAAATGACTGAAATGGCTTACTTTACCAACTCTGCTGCTTGCTTGAGTAGCCAGAGGCAACTGAGATGGCACTGACATTAAAAGGTTCAGTGGGTAGGATTTAGGGGGATGTGTTGACAGAAATGGGGAAAAACATAAATATATTGTAGTCATAGTATAATCACCTGTCTTTTCCCTGCCTTAGAATGGGTCGGTACTCTTCCATGCAGTCCACCATGTTGCAGTGTTATGTTTCTTTAGCATCCTGGAATGGACAAATCTAACACTGGCTCTAGACAGGGCCATTTGGGATCATGTTGGCCACTGCAATTAGCAGCACGAGCCAACTAGCATTTGAAAAACTCTGTGGGAAAGGTGCGGAAAGGAAGAGAGGAAGGGATGTCTGCAGAAAATTCATCTCATGTTAAAAACCTTCTGAACGTCTGGATCTTTTCATATAAACAAATGTCTGTTAAGTCACTATCTCTCCACAAATTAAGTAGCACAAAGGGGATTGAGGCTAAGGACCACGGATGAAAGGACTGCATTATTTATATATCTGCAGTTTTATGAACTGGGTGTTGGGGGCAAAGTTTATGGAAAAAATGCTGTATTAAGTTGGTGCAAACCAAACTATTTCCTACTGCTGCAGATTAACAATTAAAGCATTTAGCTGTTAAACATGAGTTGACTTTACTATCAAGTAGTCACAGGAAATGCATTGTGTTTGCCGGTGAGATCAACACTATTGCTACTTTTGTGGCCATTTTCAGTATATTTTTGACAGCAGATCGGTTAGAAATATTGCAGCGAGTAATGGAACAGACAGCAGCAGCTACGATGAGCCGTTACATGAAGAGCTGCCGGCGACAGGCTGCACACCTTCAACTTGGTGAGACAACTTTTGCTTTCACTGTGCTCTGCTGTCTGCAGAATCATGTCATGTGAAGCATAAAATCAGATTACCATTGCTCACAGAACGATGGAAAAAATGGAAAGTTTTTGCGTCGGCCACTGTAGTTAGAAGCCTATGGTAAAAACCTCCTGAACACTGAAGAAATTCTAACCGGGAGAAGTTTCGGATGGTTGCAATCTATAATCCTCGCCACTTGACACTACTAATCCCCCTAAAACTTGACGTGTGTGTGCGTCATGCTAACACAAAAATAATGGTGGACAGAAGAAGTTAAAAACATTCAACATTCATTTTATTGGTTTGGTTTTTTGAGTACAGTGGTTATTTCTGCCCTTTCTGGCGTTCACAGACAAAACGAACAAATAACAATAATTGGGAACAAAAAATATAGCTTTCTGATAATATCTGTGGCTCAGTCTAGTAGTTACAACAGATACAATAGTAACTCTCCGTACCTGATTGACACAAACGTAAATACAAACACTTAATAAACATGTAAAAACTGTCCAAAAACTGGAACTAATACTTATGAAATTCTGTGTGGTTTATAAAATGACAGCTATTTACATTCAATTTGAATAATTATCATTTCAAGAAAAAAATAGTGTATGAGTTTGACATTAACAAAAATAAACACTGATTATTCAAACATGTGATAAAATATATAATATTGATTATTATTAGAGGGTTCCATTACGTACGTTCAAGTGCTATTAATAAAGATGCACAGAGGGGCTGCTGGGGTTGCAGCCACATCGGCGCTCCTGTCAGAGTGGCATAAATCAAGGTGCAGCTCAGAGATTGGAGTCCGGTGGGGCGAAAGGTCAAAGGTTACAAAATTCAGTCAAACCTCCACCTCTGAGACACAGTCAAAGTGGTTAGTAGAGAAAAGTGGTAGTGCTGAGGAGGGTCAGATTCCTCCCCATCACCACCTTGGTTACACAGAAAGAAAGATAACGTTGTATTACAGCTCAAATACTGTTTTTTTTTCTTTGCTTACATACAGGTTATTGTTTAGTCATAGTGATGCAGGGCAGTCTGATTAGAGCAGTGGCACATCAGAGGGTAAAGTTGGTTAGAAGTTGAAGCCACTGCCGGTTCCTTATCACTGGGCACAGAGCTGTCTTTACATCTGAGGTCTAATGGTCTCAGTTCACAGCTGCAGGGTGACGTTTTCCAAACTGAGCAGAAGATCAAAAACAAAGAGGAGTCTGGCTTTTTCTCCTCTCTCACCAAAGACCAAAGAGTGACCACTTGTGCTTTGAAAGCTAACTAAATGCACTGACCAAATGCCTCCATCACAGAAGAAAACTATCAACATTAGCAGCTTCTATAAATCCTCTTGAAAAATAGAGATTTGTTTTTCATATATAAAAAAATATCTGTAATATTGCTATGCAGTTCTTTTCACTGGACGGGTTTGACTTACAGTCAATGTGCTTCTTGTGTTTCACATGTGTGAGTGTGTGAACATTAGATTACTGTGTGAATGTATCAGTATGCCCTGAAAGAGCAAGCATGTGTTAGATTGTACTCTTTCATCGTATCCTTCTCTTAGAATGATTCCCTTTCTTTAAGACTTTTCTCTCTGCTCCAGAACTGTGCTGTCTTGACATTCTCCCTGTCTTTCTGCAGTCCATCTTCTCTTGTCTCTCGACTCCTGGAGTGATTGCCATGTGCGTGCTAACAGACAGTTTGCTGGCTGGACAGTGGACTCTCCAGGGACATGCTTGTGGGAGACAGGTCTGGACGGGTGCAGGGCTTAAACATGGAGGAGATGTAGAAAGCCTGCAGGCACAGACGCAAAAAGCATGTCAAGGAATATACACAGACCACACACGCTGTCAATCACTCGCTGTTTATAATCACCATGAGAGATCAGAGAGAGTAAAATGAGGGAGAGAGCCTATTGTTTAAGCTAACTCTGCAGAGAGAAACAAATCCCATGAGGACACAGATAACTGTTATTCAAGACTATTTAGACAACAGGGATTTTCAACATACCACCCAGTAAGCAGTCAGTCCTCCTTGGATAAATCCTGTGAGGACGTCAGTTGGATGGTGACGGTAGTCAGAGATGCGGCTCAGGCCGGTGTAGATAGCAATCATCACTAAGAGGAACTGTATTAGTGGGCGTAACAACCGAGCTCCTCGCCACGACAACCGCGCCTGCAGGTAGAACTTCAAGAGAGAGAAATATTGTTATTGTATTGTTACTGAGTTTATAGCTACTACAGAAAAGTTATTACATGCATGTGGGTGCTTTTGTTAAAGGGACAGTTAACCTCAAAATAAAAAAAAAATGTTTTAAAAGTTTCCTCTTACCTGTAATGCTATTTATCGATCTAGATTGTTTTGGTGAGAGTTGCTGTTGGAAATATTGACCATAGAGATGTCTGCGTTCTCTCTAATGTAATGGAACTAGATGGCACTCAGCTTGTGGTGCTCAAAGTGCCAAAAAATACATTTGAAAAACTCAACAGCAATGTCTCTTTCCAGAAATCATGACCGGGTTACTCAAGATAATCCACAGATTTTGTTGTGAGCAATCTAATGCAGGAACTTTTTTCCTTCCGCCATAATAGACAGATCTACTTCAGCGGAAATGTGTTTTTTGTTGCTTCGAGCACCACAGGCCGAGTGCCATATACTTTCATTATATTTGAGAGAGGGCAGACATCTCTATGGCTGATATCTCCAAAACTCAGCTCACACCAGAACAACTTAGTTTGATAACTTGCACTACAGGTTAGAGGGAAAATATGTATTTTTGATTTGGGGATGAACTATCCTTTTAATGCCCAACAAACATAAACTGATGACTGTAATACAGGTTCTATAAACACAGCCAGAGATCTTTAAGTGCAGCATGGACCTCAACTCAGTCTGCTACCCAGAGGGGGAAAAAAAGCTTGGCACGAGTCCATTAACACTATCTAAACCCCATTTCCTCCTTTTGTTCATCCTCATCTCCTGCCTCAGCACTGTAGTGCAGAATGGATGTTTGTGTCTGTAAAAATGGGGTCATGGAGGCGAGCGTGATGCAGTTGCGGGACTAGCCTTATTATGAGTAGACTGGAGGTCTGTCTGGACCCGTCGACCACTAGAGAGCATGTGGCCTACATTTCTGCGGTGAGGCCGACCCTCACCACGTCCTTCTCTCTCCCTCTCCTATCCCAGCTGAGAGCAGGTGTCACAGTTCCTGCCTTTACACAAGCAGCTGGCCTCAGTGCAGGTGGCATGTAGCTACAGGTTTGACACAATCTCTCCAGGTTGTCTACAGTCTGCTGAAACACTAGCGAGCAGCAAACTTGCATGCAAGGCTGTAAGTTTGTGCCTGCGGTGTGTTTGTGTGTGTGTGTGTGTGTGTGTGTGTGTGTAAGACGTAGAGAGGAGAGAAAACAGGGGAAACAAACAGTGAGATTCTTGTTTTTCTCAAACCACTTCTTCCCTTCAGCACTCTTCCCTTTTGTTCTTCTTATTCAGTCTCTCCCTACTCATCCTTGTTTGTCTCTTTCTGGTTATAGAGGAGCTGCTTTTCATTTGGACTTCTATAGTGTACAAGTGCTCTTTGCATTTTGCATAGCAACACCTTCACTTCACTTTGATTTTAGCTTTAAATATTTAAGCCACCTAAAACTGTAATTCAAGGGTTAATGAGGGGGAATACATGAGGAATGTGGACATTTTATGGTTAATAATGTGCTTTTGTCTCCCTCTAACTGTCGTTTCTCTCCCACAATGCACCCATGACTGCTGGGCAGTGCAGTGTGAGAGAAAGATGAAGAGATGGGGGGGTTGTGAGGGTGTCTATTGCTGAAAGAAGCCTGTCGATCTCTCAGCAGGCATATTTAGCCCTCCACCCCCTCCTCTAAATGAGACTCACAACAAGGCCTCCTCTGTCTGCATAGCCTCTTCATCTATTCATGTTCCCCGTGGAAAAACATTCTCCCTCATTCTCTTACTCCCCTCCTCCCTCCCTCCCCTCCTCTCTGTCTCACCAGCTCTTTCAGCTTGGAGCAGGATGCCTTTGGAGAATTGCTGCTCTCAAAGATCTCCTCCCTCACGATCAGGAAGTGTGAATATATTTAACAGCAAATGTGCTGGTGCTGGTTTGCGCATGTTTAATTAGCTTATCTAGTTAATAGTTGCACTCAGTGTTGTTCTCTGAGCCTCTGGGGCTCTGTGTTTTCTGGAATTACTGAAATGAAAGTGTGAGTTCTAATATTTCTCAAACAGTGTAAACACAGCACCAACTACTGTAATTACACAGCACAAGCTCAGGTGAATATGAAGGTCACATTCCAGATGTGTGAGTGTATTTAAAATCAGCTGTGACTTACTGCCAAGTAGAGCATGGTGTACATTGCAAAGGAAGCGTGGCCGGAAAAAAAAGACTTCCTGAAAGACAAGATCAATAAAAGATGCCGAAGGTTATACATTAACTGCGTGACTCAAACTAAGATAAGTCCCACCCTTAGTAAACTAGTCATTTCAGAGCAAAAACACTCATGTGCATGCACCTTGCCTCCTCCACCATCTTCTGATTAGTCGCCCTGCAGGTGACCTTTGGCACGTAGCTGCCTGGAGTGCAGTTGATGGACGCGTAGGTGATGTTACAGACAGACAGGAAGTTAGGTCGCAGGCGTCCCACGCTTAGCTTGGCCATATTGGTGAGAGACTGACCCACACAGCAACCAAACAGGAAGCTTCCCAGCTCCTTGTACAGGCACGAAATATAGCAGTTTCGGACAAAAGCCCGCGAGTGTACACCTCGGAATCGTACCCGGTAGCATTCCCCCAGCGCAATCTGACAAGGAAGTAAAACAAGAGAAACTGGTTAATGTAATTCAAACAGTGTAGCTGAACAAATACTGGAACGGTGAAAGTATATTTATTTTTGTCTTTAAAACAAACACATGCTCCATGACATCATATAAAAGTTAACTCTGTGTCAGTAGAGCTAATCTTGTCTTACTGTTAGACCAGTGATGGCTATACCACCACCAATGAGCAGGCTGTCAGGGATGGCCTCTTTGTCCTTGTGAGGATAGGTGATGCTGGAGTCTCCACAGAAGAAGCCTCGCTTGTACGGAGTCACTGCCTTCAACTCACACGCAAAGAATGGAATGGAGGCTGATGAGATGTGGGAGATAAAGGGAGGGGGGTGGGGGCGGACAAAAAAACAAAAGATGGCTTGATGAATGTCTGTGAGCATGTGATCTGTGCAAAAACAGTCAGAAACAGGAACAGAAGCCCCTTTTACACTGCCTGCCCAATGCGGGAATATCGCGCCGTTATGCCATATCGCCTTTCTATATATAAAATATATGTATTCTATATGAAACCATGTCGATATAAACAGGTCAGCCAGCAGGTCAAGATCCTGGGCAAAATAAGGGGTGGCATATTTTGACGTGTTATACGTGCGACCCTCTGCAGGAGATTTTTGTAGTTAGCAACTAAGTCAATGACAACAGTTATGCCAATGACAAATGTTATGCCATATTGTTAATAAATCGCTGCAGACACATATGTCATATGTCACAGGAGAGGCCCACGCTGTTGTGTTGTCTGCTTTTGGTTCTGAAATGTTGGCATGCTAGTTAAAATCACACACTGGAGTGGGATGATGCCGCTGTCTGTGTGAAAATGCAAAGGTGGCATGAAGAATTGAGTTAGTAGTGGCACTGCAGTGTAATCTCTCTGTAAAAAGGGCTAGAAAGAGAACAAGATGCAGAGGTAGTTGGTATAGTCAGCTAATATAAAGTTGAGGATTATCTTTAAAGAACATCAGTCATCTGGTGACATGGTTTTGGGGGGGATGAAGCATTCCACACATAGCTGCTTCCATCAGACGAGCAGGGAGAAGAAAGGATGACAGGCACAGAAAGACAGACAGACGAGGAGATGGGCATGACAGTGGAGAATTAAGATGAGGAAGGAGAAAGAAGATATTAGCGGGCGTACACAAAGAAATTCAGTGTGCCAGAAGAAGACAATAAACCCACTGTAGGATGAGCAAGGTATTTTTCACAATGGCGCTTTGTTCCAGTAAAAAGCAGTGACTTTAAAGGGATACTGACTTTCAACCAGCTTTGTATCAAAACAATGTGGGTTGTATGTGTAAATGAACTCCGGTAAACTCCCCTCCATCTAACCAGTGCCTTGATATCCCTCCTACCTCAGCAGCAAAACTCTACTGTACGAAACAAATTGATGCAAAACACGTTATACAGAGAGTTGCATCAGCTCCCCGGGGCTGCTGCTCGAACTACAGGCTGTACTTCTGTATTTTTATATTGCCCACCACCCATGCCACCACTGTGGACACAGAGTATAAAGGAGCAACATGATGCAGGCCCACCCCGTCTCTCTCTCTCTCTCTCTCTCTCTGTCTTTCACTGTCAAACTCGGTCCGAAACGGTAAAAATAGACTGTGCTGGTTGAATATAAATCAAGATTATGTTAATGCACTGCCTATTTTTTGCCTAAAATGTTCCTAGAAACATATTTTTTAGTGCAGTATTTAGCTGTAATAGCACAAGCTTGTCAACAGGAAGTGGGCGCCATACTGCTTCCTGCACAGTGACAACCAAGGCTGAAAAAACTGAGATCAAATTGGAAAACTAAGCAGCTCTGATCAAATATAAATCAAAATTCTGTTAGTGTGTTGCCTATTTGTTGCCTCAAATGTTTTCAGAGACACATTTTAGCTTACTGTTCAACTGTAATATGAGATCATTTCTTGCCACCATTGTTTCGCATTATGTCGACCACCAGCTGGAGCATTTACTGGGCGCAGCACATTCTGGTAGTTGTAGGTTTTCTAACTCTTGAGCAAAAGTGTCCTTTTTCTCCTTTTTCTCTGATCATATAGCACCTGTTTTAAAAGTATTTGCATCCTTCTACTGAAGAGACAGCCTTTTTTAAATTAAAAGGCTATCTTTCAAGCAGTGAAATACCTCTTTAAAAGGATAGTTCACCAAAACATGAAAATTCAGTCATTATCTACTCACCCTCATGCCAATGGAAAGTCGGGTGAAGTTTTAAAGTCCAGAGAGCGTTGCACTCATTTCCCAAACATTGAAGCAAACGGTGTGTGGGAGCTGCATTCACGTATGCGCATTCGAGCAAGACCAACGAGAGCTTGCTGTATCTGCACACCAGTATTTACATGCTACCCGGAAGCCTCCCCCACAAAGAATAGCTTCAAATCCAACAATGAGACTTGTTACTTGCTGGTAACTCCAGTAGTCTCTCTCTGCTTGTGGGGGAGGCTTCTGAGAGCTCTCGTTGGCCTCACACAAACAGGTATACATGACTGGCTCCAATACTAGGAGCTACAGGCTACAACAAGGCTAAAAACATGGTGCCATTGACGTTTTTTAAAACAACTTGGCACGTTGGGGCTTCAGGACACTTGGATTACTTTGGATGAGCAATATGGAGACATTTTTTGGTTATATTATGTTTTTTTTTTAACATTTGAATCCTGGTCACCCTTTCCTTGCTCCTTTTCCCAACACCGTTTCCCCATGAACCTGCAGCAGTGTTTTGTGGACTATAAAGCTTCACCCAACTTTCGACATGAGGGTGAGTAGAATTAAAGAATTAATGACTGATTTTCCATTTTTGGTTGAACTATCCCTTTAGTCCATCTAATTGTACAACATACAAAATGTGTCAACTGTGTTTCCTGGCTAGTCACTAATTATAAGAAGTATCAGGTGAAAGTGGGTCAAGGTCTAGCACACTTAAGCAAACAAACCTCCCAGCCTGATAGGGAAAGTTCATTGAGTAAAAGTTGTGCAATGTTTTATTGATGACAAAAAAGGAAACGGTGTGTTTTTATCCCCAGAAACAGGAGCTGAGCTGCACAGCATTTATTCTCTGTTGTGCTTCAAACTAATAACCAATAGCCCTGTGAAAGACTGCTCCAGTTTTCTTGTTCCCTATCCCATGTCCCCTTGTCACCCCATGGAATGCAGCGAGAACATGGGACTAATCATTAACCTCTGTGCCTCTTCCTGTCATCCCAGGCCTGCTGGTTGGCTGGAACGCACCCAGGCCAAAACACTGCTTCTGCCAGGGAATCTCTCAGACTACGTGACTGTGTAGTGCACAGGATACACACTCGAATCAGGCCAAAAGGAAAAACACACACTCAAACACATCAACAATGGCACACAAATATGTCTTGAAGCATGATAAATCGGTAATTATTAACTGAGAGAGGGCATGGCATGAAGTTCTGACCTACTCTGCCCACTTAAAGATTTGTCCACATCGACTTTGTTTCAGTTTTATTATTCTGTGTGTTTGCTGTCACAATCAACTTATTCAGCCGCCCTCACCTGATTAAGGATAGCAAGTAAATAATTTATAGCTTTAAGACTATCAGCACTGAAAACACACTGAGACAACTCTTAAGAGTCAAAAGTGTGTTTAAGTGACCTCCGTAGTCAAAGTCGTGCTGCCCTAACAGAAAGACGAAACACAGATAAAAGCCAGCCCACTTCAGTATAATTTAAGATTGGCCTTTGTAAGACAGCGAGGAAGGGAAACACGTTGCAGGCAGATAGCAGAGGCCGTGACGCCAACAAAGAGAGAGAGATAGCAAACACTCATCTGACCCTGATCTCTTGCTCATCTCTTTCAGTCGCCACGTCTACAGGCTTCTTCTCACACACACCTACATATGTTACATAAATGTGCCTCATGTAAAACATACAGGTCACATATGTGATCTGTTTCTTATACAAAGGAATTGATGATAATTGATCTATTCTATATTATATTATTTTGAAGTTATGGTTTTATCTCTTAGAACTCCGTCTTTTATAAATATTGTCAACTGAATCTTGTCGATCTACTAGATTAGTAGTTTAAATTTATTAGTGAGATAATGTAATGCAGTTCATTGAAATAATCATGCTATCGATTCTATAGTCAAATCATTTATCGTAAGACTCCTATAATGTTGAATTTTGTGGACACTGTATTGCGACAATAGTTAATAGAGGTACTAAAAGGTATTCTTAAAGGGAAAACTTGGAATTTTTCAACTTGGACCCTATTTTCTCATGTTTTTGCGTCTAAGTGGATAATGGGGACAACTAGTTTTGAAATTGGTCCAGTATTGAGAAACACTGCAGCTAAATAGGCCTTGCACAAGGAGAACTTAGTGTTATCTTAGAGATTTTCAATGTCATGGCTGAATGTTTAGCTGATTTTGACCATATGGAAAAGTCTGCGAGATTTCACAACAAGATTTCTCCTTGAGCGAGACTTGTTTTACACACATTAACAAATAGATAGGATCAGGCAGAAATACAAACAAACACACAAACAAAATGTTTCATCTCTCTGTAGGCCTTTCCTGTAATGTTGTCAGACACTACTAATAATCTGGGCCTTTCAGTGGCAAAAAGAAGCACTTTTAGGGGATATACAGTGACTGTGCTAAATGCCCCAGGTGTTTGCTTAGATTCATACAGTTTAGACACTGATTATGATATTGCAGAACAAATTATAGCATGTAAAGTTGAGTGATAAATCGTTTTGACTGATAAATCAGGTGAAGTTGTCCCGAAACAGGTAAAACCAGGATCGGCACACGTTTGTCGAAATCAAGGAATATCGGTAAAGAATTGTCAAAGTAAAATCTGAGGTAATTTAGAAACTGTGATGTAATAACATACTTTGTCCATTACAGAGTACTGACATGTTTTAATACTGTTAGTACTTCATGTATATGGTACTTTGTTTGTTTGTTTGTGACACAATTGTCTCCTTGTCTTGTATATGTATAGTTTTCACCAATTCTGGCATTATCCATTAAATTTCAGCCATGGATTTTGTTCTGTTGCATAACTGCTTGGCTTGTGTGGCTCGAACTGCCAACCTACGAGACTTCAACCATCCTTTTTTTTCCCCTGAGCCTCAGTTTAGTTATTTATACCGTTTGAGACGTTGCCTTTACCTTTCACATTTGGACAACAACCTTTAAAAGTCAACTGTCCCGTATAAGGCTCAAACCCACAACCTCAGATACCAACCGGCCGTCTAACCCACTGAGCCAAACCTCCTGACACTCCAAACACTGACACTGTTCTCGATGTTCTCTTTCACACTCGTTTGGACAGCAGTCTTTAAAACTCGCCTGTCCTGGATAAAGTTCAATCTCACAACCTGAAACACTTTTAGAGCTTATCCAACTGACATTTTGACAATTTTCAGCGTTCTTTTTCCCTCTCTGGTTTGGACAGCTGCTTGTAAAATTCACCTGTCCTGGGTAAGGTTCGAATCAATGATCTCATAGTCTGCAGGCAAACCCTCTAACCAACTGAGCTAAACCTCAAACATTTCAACTGTGTTTTAAGTTGCACTTCAGACTCTTCTCTGGGAAGCTGTCTGTAAAACTTACCAGCCCTGGATAAGGTTCAGACTTAACATTCCAAATAGGTTTTATGTTTTAATATTAATTCATTAATTAATTTAGTTTTCATGGCTTGGTCTACAAATGATGTTCACCAAGATGACGTGGAATTTATGTTCCCTCTGTTGCTCACTCCAGGGTCCAAACCCTCTGCGTGCATTATCCGACTTTCACAGAAATGAACGGCCACTTTTGCGAGAGTTCATCAGTACTCTGACATACATGGGGGTGTGAGGGCCTTTTCATCACTGCTTGCGGCTTTAATTTAGAATGAATTTCCTGTATTAGGGTTTCCCAGTTCCTTTCTGTCACCTGCATAAAATGCACACTCATCTCCTAATCATAATCCTCTTATCTGTGTGTATCATACCTTGGTGGAGACCTGTGGAGATATGGTCTAGTTCATCTCTGGTTCAAACTGAGTGGGTGTGATTTTTTTTTTAGTTGGTTATAATGCAATACACTTAAAATGTTTAAGCTACAAAAAAAGCTATCCCTCACACAGTAGACAATTGTAGCTTGCTGGCTTGACAAGACACCTTTGTGCATGTGTGTGAGTGTGACTGTATTTGTTTGTACTATGTGATTAAAAGAAGGGGAGAAAAGAATGATTGTTCTGCTGGTGAGTAAGATAAAGCAAACAGACAAAATCATCAGTATGCATTGTAATTGATGTATCACTGTGATTTCAGGGGCTTTCCCATCAGAGACCTGGGCCTGGATACGAGTATACTTGACCCCAAACTTCAATTTGTTCGATGGTGTGAACACTGTGTACAGCACTGTGCAAGGTACGTGTATCTGTTACTGAGTTCACTGAAAAGCTTTTCTTAAGTATGGGTTCTTGTCTACTGCATTATGTTTGCCTCAGGTGTAAAAACCAACTGTACCAAAATAGTATCAAGTGAGTTGAGTTGCAAAGGTCTGCATATGAGGACAGCATGCAACAATCTCATTTTCTAAACTTAACTGCCATTAGTGATAAAGTAGGAGGGTAGGTGAGAGGGTCAATCTTGAATTTGTCTCCAAATTATAAACAATAGTAAGCATAATGCAAAGGTCGACTAACAGATGGGTTTTAGAAACTTACAATGGTGCTAACTAAACTGTAATGACAACATAAACAAATTTCACATAGATGATAACGCAACTATACTTGGGTACGGAACAATGTCACTAATGTGAAAGCTGAGCAGTCTTGGAGTGGGGACAGGGGTCCTCAGTAATGACATTGATTGGGGATGAAAATCTAAATTGACTGACTCAACAATCATTGGTAGTTCCCATTATACAATAAGTAATGCAGCTTTTGTTTCTTTTTTATGCCCAAATGTGGACAATACAACTCATAATCAGGAGTTGACAATGCTTTGTAAGCCATTCTGAAATGTGTTTTTAAAACATATTTTGGGTTGTTTTTTGTGTGCTCAAATATTGCAACATAAAGTGCGGCATTTGATGCTATTCTGTCAGTTAATGGACTGCTTTCGATGTAATGCGGTCAATTTTGAGGCAAATATTGCCCTCCATACCATCCATTAACAGGGTTTTTTGTGTCCTCATCACATTCCACAATATGGACAGTCCTCTTTCAATAATCAATATTTTGCTGCACTGGCAGAGAGGTAATGGACAGAGTCTCCATTAAGGACACTCTGCGGTTTCAGAAGGAACATGGACTTTTTAAGGGATCATTTTCAATACATATGGAGGTCTAATGGGAACCTGAAGTGCTGAGCAAGATTGCAGCATATTTTATGACCTCAGACCTGCCGGTGCTGATGGCTGTTGTTTTCCCTATTTTTGCATTAAGTCCATGGCAGACTCTGCTCTAATGGCCATGCACCAAAGATCGCCCGCAAAGCTGTTTGCAAAACTTCTCAATAAAATAAACCAACCAATTTAACATCAACCTGAGTTTGGTCACAAATTCTCAGTACTGTGTAATTATTAAAAAACAAAGCAATACTGCTAGAAACCAGATGCAAAGCCATTCAGTATCTGCAAACTCCCATACAAATTACAAGCTCCTGTGTCACAGTCAACCTCCATGCTTTACAACTACATTAAAACTGTTTTCACAACAAGACATGAAAACACTCCAGAGACCCTCACATCATCTGTCAGGCAGCTGTGAGTAAACCTCTGCACCTGGCCAAGACATGCTGAAAAGAGAGCCAGGCCAAGAAGGCCTGCAAGGGGACCCAAAAGGAGGCGGAGGAGCGGGTCGGCTCACACAGGCAGGCCAGAATGTGCTGCTCACTGGGCCTGACACTCAAAGCAGGAATGCTTTCAAATAGTCAAAAGGGACAGAAAGAAAGAAGGGGGGAACGGAGGGAGGGAGGAGAGGAGGAGGAATGAGAGCAGAGGGGATATTTGCCTCACTCTGAGAAACTCTTCTGGTTCTAATTTACACATCTATGACCGCAGCCCAGAATGAGCTCACTGTGAGTGGAGAACAACAACAACCAAAAGCAAGAGAAAAAAACCCCAAAAACTATTGAGAAAGTGATTAAAGACAGAATGCATAAAAAATAGGACCGATGATAGTTATTCATCGACAAGTTTTATGGTCATGTTGCTAACATCTGCTGATCAATACAGCATTAAACATTAAACTAGGCTAAAATGCATGGCCAGGAGGCTAGAAAATTGACAAATAGGGGTGAGGGCAGTAATACTGGGGTGAGAGAAAACAGGAGAGATGGAGCCAAGGGAGATGCGGCGAGGGTTTCTCTGCAGAGAACAGCAGACGGAGCCGATTAGTGGTGGTTCTGGAATGTGAGGGTCAGAGATCTGGGCTCTGCTGGGACCCGCTCTGTAAACACGACCCCACGTCAACCAGGAGAATATCCACAACACACATACAGACTCAACACACATAAAAACCACACTGGGATGCAAACAAACCAAACCCACAGCCAGATAAACTAACAGACAACCAAACAAACCACCAAAAAAACCACTAGCACTTCGAAAAAAAACTAACCAACCAAATAAACCACGCAAGAGCATGCAATGAGACAAACAGCCTCTCTATCACAGACCCAAATCACAGCTCCCGCTATTGGACAAACAGCCTAGGCATCCTCATAGATTAGCATGACACCCAGCCTAAAGCTATATCTAACACAGTAATGACCATCTGCTTCATCATGCTCAATAATGTTTGACTGTGCCGGCCTCGTTTCACATTTGCCTATTTGATTTTGACAGACGATTGGTGACCTGTCAACACAGGTCCATTTGGCCTGCAGTTTAGGACGAGGGCTGAGCCTGGGCTGCGGCCCAGCTTGCTACAGCACCCTTCAGGGGTGGTCCATCCTCCCTGGGCCCCTCACCAGCTTGCATGTGCCAATGTTTCCCAGCTAAATTTTAAGCTGTCTGTTTACCTTTCAGTCACCCTTGCAAAAAATAGTAAGCTGGTGAACTGAACCCTGAAGTGTTGTAATTTGAATTTTTGCGAGCAAGATAATCCCTGGTAACGACATTACAAGGAGCAGCATGACAGCATGCTTAACATGCTCGTAAATAGCAGTTTCTAGTTGGTTTGGGTGGGTTTGTACAATGATTTGTGCAATAATGACTTTAAGCTGTCTTCATGCGCTCCCCTTGATCTGTTCTTTCATCTGATCACTATTCAGTTTGAGTCGGGTACTTTAAGTCTTTAATGTTTCACCTGATATAAAAGATGACTTTGTTTGAAGAGGCAGCCAGGAAGAGAGTGTATGCTCCATCACAGAGGCTCAAGCACACAAAAGAACACAGACTGTTGTACTGTCAGGCAGGTAACACTTAAACAGGAGGTGAAGTCATCCGCACCAAGGCTGTGATTATGATTGGCAACCATAAACTGCCACAAATTAAATGCTGTGCATGAGTTTCCTAGATGGTGGTTCTCCCTGTTCATCCATGGTGGCCCAATGCAGGTGGTGGAGAGGTGGAATAAGGGTGGGGGGTGGCCCCCTGCACTGACACACACCCATTTCTTTTTCCATAATTGGCTGGATTGTTCTGAGAGACTTGTCTGTTTTGTCTGCCCTGATGGCAGCACATAGAGACTAATCAGTGAAGAACAAAAAGGGACTGAGGAGCCATAGCAGGCTTGGATCTTTGTTAACCATCTGCTATCATCAACATCTGCTGCCGCTGGACTCCATACCTCTTTAAATACTCACTGCTTGATTTATCATGGCACATTATTCCAAGGCCCAGAGAGAAACAGATACCCCTTCACCATGAAAATTCTAATGTATAAGCAGCTTTTTTAAACACAAAGAAATAGGCTCAAGACCCCTACCAGTTGCCAGTAGTACTTTGCAGCAGATGAGTATGCCTTTGCTGGTGTCTATAGGGAATTATTTTGAGTGTCATGTTTGATGTCACAGAGAGGCTGAAAAACAGGTTAGTAAACAGTAGAGAGCAGCATGGACAGATGTCTGTGAAACTTTAGGGTGGTTGCTTCTTTTTATATATACGCGTTATTCAGTCTCTCAAACTCGGAGCAGTCTTATGCATCTCACCATTTAAGAGGCTAGAGTCATCTGACGTGGGTGTGAATGCCGATTGTTACCTTTTGCATCACATTAAAAGCAAGATGTCAGTGTGTGTGTTAGCAGGGTTTCTTGTGCAGTGGAAAAAAGGCTAAGGCGACGGCTGAAAGTACCTTGCTAGCTGACAATGCTAATATTTATGAAGCTTTTGTTGTGCAAAATCAAACACGAAAGAGTGTATAAACTCAGACACAATGTTTCTTGTGAGAGAGGTAGTTCCAACTGCCTTTATGTTGCTTTAACTTCCACCAGTGCACCAGGAGAGCTCCTGCTTGCCCCTTGCACTGTTACTGTTTCTGCTGGCCGGTGGAGACAGGCTTCCCACAGCTGCTTCTGTTCTCTCCACACTTCACTGACCTGCTTCCTGGAGCCCAGCTTTGGAGTTCAGGGCAAGACTGGTGAGGTCTGAAGTGGGCCGTGTGTCTGCCTGTCTGATTCAGCAGGAACATAAAGGACCCGCCACTCTGGTATGTACCTCGGAAACTTTAAAGGAGTTCTTTGGTGGTTTTTGTGGTGTGAAGGTGAGGCCGTGCGCAGAGAGCTGATGGCTGGCAGTCTGCAACGTGAGATCGACGCAGGATTGTGGTTAAGACTGCAGGGGAGGTATTTAGCATGGAGCAGCCTGATTGTGGTGGTAATGTATGTATGGCAAGAATTGAGCGCTGCAGGGCTGTTTTGTCAGTGTGTTTTGGTTTGCGGGGAAACATGAAGTTGGACCAACTTCAGAGCTTGAGAGGATAAAGTGAGAAAAGGCTCCAGCAGGTGAGATGTGACAAAATGATAAAATGGTCTCGATGATGGGTAACCATGACATGGCGCCAAGGGGGGCTGTCTAAGTCTCCTTATGGGGGAAGAAAATGAGTCATTAGTTCTCAAAGATGAAAAAGGCGGGGCTGTACTTGGATTCAGGTAGATACTTCGATGATAAGCCTCCAACTCATTCTAGCTAATGAGCACTGAGGTTTAGAATACTATACACATCTTTGTTCACTCATTACGGCTAATACCTATGGACCACCCTGGGCACTTATGGAACAGCCATCAAGGAGAAGACTGCAGCTGCCTCATTAAAAGTACATTTGAAGCTATTTGCCATCCAAACCATCTATCCTTCTCAAGGCTACTTCCTCACTAGGACATAAACAGACAGCTGTGGGTAAGTTCCCTTAGGCGCCCCTGGGTCTGACCTCTGACCCCTACTGTATATCCTCAACCCCTTCCACGCCTCACTCTGCTCTCCCACCTTGGGGCTGTTCATTGATTCAGGCTCTTACTTGCCCCTCAGCCTTCAGGCACCTGAGACGTTTCGAAGACCTCAGCTGGTTTTGGTGCGCTAATGGGTGAAGGAAGACATATTGACAGCAAAGCACATGTGCCGTTATAGTCCCGTCTAAGGAAGGGTGCAGCTAATGGATTCCTGAACCTCTGCAGTGCTGTCAAATGGGAGGGAGATGCATTACACTAACGAGAGAGAGTAGGCGCAATCACTTCTTCCACTGACTAATGATTTGACTGAGACATTTTTAATGGCTCTCCATCTGTCAGCTACACAGTGACGCCAGTGTGTTCCATAACTTTGGAGCGTGTTTGATCACGACCTTAAAAACGCGCTGCAAAACAGGACCGGCAAATTTGTCAACAAACAACACGCACATGGCAGCTTTAGTAGGGTGTCTGCATTAGCAGCCACAATGATGCATAAGCGCCCACACCCACACTTTTACTCATTGGCACGCACACACATATAAATACACACATAGTAGAGAATTTAATAATCCTGGCCCTATACACACACTGACATGCTGTGACATGTTGGCCTCTTGCTGTCTCACTCACTTGGCAGCTTTCTCTGCCAAAAGAGAAGAACCAGGAATCCTCTAACATAAACCCGCCGTACACCCAAAACACACATGCAGACGTAAAACACACACACACCTCTGTCGGTCACTACATTGCTGGAACACCTGCGGTCTCAAAATAGTCTGACTGAAGAAAAGAGAAGAAAAGGCAAAGGGGGCAAAGACAGAGATAAGCTGGAGAGAGGGAGCACTTTTAGAATTCAGATCACTGAGGTAGATACCGGCCCTCTCGTCCTGGCATGCTGCTTCACGTCTAGAACAAAAACACACGCTCGCACACAACAGCTATCAACTGATTCCAGCTTTCTGTTTTGATAGTATCCAAAAACGACTTTGTTTTTACAGAATGAAATCCATCTAATGTTTTAAATAGATATGTCTAAGCAATTTTAACAGTGTGAATAAATTCTCTCTTTTATATTAGTTAACACAGCCAAACATCTTGTGCACTTCAAGTATGAAACAATTTCACAATTAACCTCTACAAGGAGGTCAAGCCTTGTGGCAGTCATAATGCTCCTCTAAGCCATATAAGTTAAAAGTGGGTTTTCAGGTGCCACTTCCAATAATTCCCCAATTACTCTTAAGAGAGCAATAACTGGTTTTATTGGGGTGATGACAGAGTGAAGACCACCTGTGCAGGAGGCAAACAGCAGTGCGGAGCTGGGAGGCTTGTCCCTGCACGCTCTGTAGATATGACAAACACCCAACACCTCCTGACCTCTGGGTGGCTGGACGCTAGATGCGGCCACGGGGCGCAGATTCTGTCAGCGCTGTCCTGGTCAAACCCCCGCAATCCCAACAGGAATGCATGCACACACTTAGACACACAAGCAACACTTGCGTTCTGCAGCTTAGGTGGAACATACCGACACTGAGATGAACTAGAACAATCCATCTTTGTGCCACATCCATCATGTTCATGTCAGAAAAGCGGCAAAAACAACATAGGCTTATTGCCAGAGTGCAACATTGTTAGGCAAGCCTGGTGTTGAGTAAGAGGTTGAGGATCAGGTAACCTGAAGAAATAAAACGGCCCTCAGACACAAAGAATTAATTCATAATGCCACAATTTTTTGTCGCCACTTAAAATGCAAAGTAAATGCAAACACATGGAGAGAGCAAAAACCTCACAGTGGAATCCCTCAGCTGATAACACAATGAGGATGGGATGCTTCAGGGTAAAATTCCACAGTTACAGTGGTGAATGAGCGCCTTTAACAGGGTGAATAATGCTTACGGGTTAAATGTCTGAGGAAATCTGATGAGGGCATTTTTAAGGGAAAATTGGGTTAGTCAGAGATAAGAGGGTTTTGCTTAATAAAGGGCCCAATTCATCTCCACTAAGTGATAGCATTCACAGGCGAATGCCCACAGATGAGTCAAGGTCAGGCTTCTGCCGATTACTGACATGATGGTTAACAGGGTAGAGACGGGAAAGATGGAGTCAGACAGCCAGGAATCTGTAAGTAATCTTATAGTTTCTGAGCTCTATGAGTTTCAACAAAGGGTTTAATTAAGGTTCAACGGTATGAGATTTTCACAAAACGATAACGGTCTCGGAAAATATACCTGTTTCACATACACAATCACTATTATTATTAGAAACAGTTACTCTTAATGGAATAAAAATAGATTTTTTTTTTTTGTGTTTCAAAAATATTACTTGAAACTTTTAATAAAGGTAAGTGTTAATAATCTGACAGGCAGTTTGAGAGGAAAGGACATACACGGTCCTCTGTCCAGTTGCATTTTTTTTTCACAATACCGTAGATAAGCAAATTTGCATGGTATGATAACCATCAATTTTCATAATACTATACACCTTAAAACCTGTATACCACTGCAACCCTAGGTGTAGCAAAACGTTATATTGTGCTATATAATGAAACATTCTGTTATATTTCAGTACAGGTACTGCAGTAAACAAGTCACCACATGTGATGCTCAACAGGAGGTGTTGCAGCTTTTGATCTGAGGTGATATCTCTTTTTATTTTCCAGCACATCTGATTTTTGATTGTGTTCGATAAAATTGCAGAGCACTGTTTTCTTTCAACCCTTACAGTTTTCTACAGTTGAAAATCATAAATTGGTTTAGTATGTGCAAGACACAACACACCACTAAAAATTTAAGGACATGGGCAGAATAACTCGCTACCCGATTTACACCACATGCGTTTTTTTTTTTGTTTGTTTTTTTTTTAAATAAATTACACTCATTTTGGAAAATCTGAATTTAGGACTTTTTTTTAAATTATATTTTGCTTTTCTACTGTTTACTTACTATATTGCTTTGTGTTTGTTTTTACAGATGCTTCCTGTTTGCACTATCCCTTTGCTGCTGTAAGTTTTATCTTATTTTATCTTCAAGAGAAGTTATGCAAAGTTATGTACCCTTGAAATATAAACCATTATGTCATTGATAATCATAGATATTTGACTTAGATACTAATCACAAGTAAGAAGGCAATAGCAGGGAATTTGTACAAGTTTGGACCCCCTACTGCAGAGCAATGCTTAAAAACTATAACAGAGATTTATAGTATGGAAAATTTGACCAGTCAGCTTAGAGTGAGAAAAAATATTTGTGTTAGTAAATGGAAAAAAGTGATGATTTATGTGCACAGTGGAGAATGCTTGTGGTCTAACTGATGTATAAACGTTAAGACATTGCATATGTACATACACATTTTGTTTGTTTTCCCTCTTTCTTTATCTTTCTGATTGTCAAAAAAGTCATGAGTAATGATATGATGAATATAATATGTGTGGTTGTATGCACAAGCAAAGAATCTTTTGAAAAGAGGGAAATCGTAAATTGAAAATGGAAACGCATCAATCTGTCAAATCAAACCAGAACTTTTATGATTGTTATAACTTTTGCAAGAAGGTGAACTCCTTCAAGCTCAAAAATATTTCAGTCACAAGACTAACTGACTCTAAATCCTCTCAGCTGTGAGGCTCAGTGACTCAGTCTCAGTGTTGTAATCTGGTTGGGGGAAAAGAGGGGTCAGGGCACGCAATATTGTGACAAAGCAAGTGCTGTGCTCAGTGTGCCGCTTCAGGAGGAGAACTGAGAGAGACCATTTCCTCCGTTGTGCTGACTGATGTTGGATTGCTAGCCACTTCCTACACGCAAAACAAAGCTGCTAACAAGTGTGCAGAATGTAGGGCTAATAGCATACCTGCAGGGGTTAAGAATAACGCGGCAATGACACTAACTGCCTCACACTGTTGTTTTGTCTGCCAGCTTACTTCCTATGCTTTAACTGCCAACGAGGCTGAGACCTGTCAGTCTGCCTGGACGGGTTCCGCCTCTCTCTCGTGTTTACCGCAGTTCCGAACCACATACACAACATGCTTCCTTCCCCATCGTAGTCATGTGAGATGACGGCATTAAACCGCTGAAATAATACAATCTCACTCTTGAGTGAATATCACAGTCCTGTACAGCAGGCAACTCCAGCAGGCTTTTTCCTGAACAGAGGAGGAAAGTAATTAAGTCCTTCTTTTTACTTTTACTCAAGTCTTGTAAAAGTCCAGTACAATTCTGAAGTACTGGCATTTCACGGGAGCCAGATATTTCTGCCACATTAAAGAGAGAAATGTTGTTACATTTCCTTCCCTACATTCTGCTGACAGCTTCAGTCAATAGGTTCTTGACAGATTGACATTGCACATGAAAATCTTCTATAACATGATGCAATCCTATGGACCAATCAAGCACTTCATACCAGTAAGCCTACATGTTAATGCAAATAATACAATGTCACTTCTGCTCTGTGAAATTATATTTTATTTCTAATAATTCTTCATGGTGGTCTTGCCACATTTATGTACAACTTTTTATGAATGACTTTTTCTGCCAAAGAAAAGTTCATTAACTTTTTTACTGTAATTTATTAATTATGATGGCACAGTGGGTGTATTGTGATCATATCAACTAATTTGCTGATTACAAAGTAAAAATAAATAAGTAAATTTGCAATTTTTGCAACATTTGCGAGCCTGCTTTCCATTTATAAGTTCAGAATCTTTGTAATTTTGGACTACTCAAAATAAGGAAAAGGTCATTATATTGTCATACTAGTCTTTAGTTTCAAAAGTAGACAATAAAATGTAAAAAATAAAATAAAATAAAATAATAACAACAAATAAACAAACAAAATATCTACAAATGATTGATGGTTTTCTTGACAGGTGGAATGCACTATGATTATGTCCTCTGAGTTGTTGTCAACATGTTGTCACTGATGTGTTTAATTCTCCCTATGAAAACTGATGGTTATTTTTTTTTTAACAATAAGCCTGTAAAGCTTTCTATCTGAGCACTGTAAATGATTAGTGGCTGACATTCAGTAAAGCTGCCGTGAGAGAGGCTAAAGAGCTCGGTCAACAGAGGTAATTTTCGGCACGAGAACACAAGCATGTTTTTATCCCATTTCCCACGTTCTTCTCCCGGGAACTTCGGGAGTTACCATGGGAACAGATGAATTCCCGGGACAACTCTGCTGCTGCCAGCTGAGCCCCCACCTCCCTCCCTCCTGCTGCCCCACGTGCACCGAGGGGAACAAGCTGAAAGTTTTCAGCCCGTTTGAACAGTTTCCATTTGACTTCTGGAAAAATGCTTTGCAGCTTCGTTAACTCTTACAAATCCCCATGCAGTGTGTTTTTTTCCTCCCGAAAGCCAACTTCGCTGAACCTCTAAAGAGTTAATATGATCTACAAAGGTGCTGTTGACACATGCGTGCAATCAACACACAAGCTGACAGAAGTTTGTTTTTTAACCCTTTGAAACCTTAGCAAATTGGCTTCTTTAAAAATATATATATATATGGAAAGGCAGTGGGCTACTTAATAAGAAATGACCCAAACAAAAAGAGAAAGTTACCGGAAAATATGCTAAAATAAAACAACAATAATAAATATAAATAATAATAGTAATATTTTTCGGCAATCTAATTTTAAATAGGCCTATATAAATTTAATAATTATAAATACAGTTTTCTTGATAATATTCCCAGTCATGTGATCATTTGTTATAATTTTTTAGCAACTTTTTTTTTTTGTTGCTGTTTGCTTTTTTGGTTCTTGATTGAAATCCCTTTTCAAAGGTATAAATAGCTAATTGCCAAAGGCGTCTTAACACTACAAGAAAACTGATGTCATCCAGGTTTTAAAGGGTTAAAGATAAAATAAAGTTGATTTTATTTTAAAAAGCCTGCATTTAAAGCTTTGAAATGACTTATCAAAGTGGTCTTCGGGTGCATTTATATCGTAGTTGCAGTTGTTAAACTGCAGTCCCAACACACAAAAAAAACAGCTTGCTAAGGTTATAACTACTAATTTAAAAGAAGTAAATACACCTATTCTTACCGACACATAGACAAATTACATCCAAACCGACAAGCATCTTCCTCTTGGTGCAAAACGAGCTTTCCTCCGCAGGTTGGCTGAGGAAATGATTCCCACCACCGTTTTCTCTGCCGTCGCCGACTGCTCCAGTGTCTGACAGACGGAGCTGGAGCTCTGCGTCCCGGGGCAGCGTGTTGCCGTGGGTACCGGTGGAATTAAACTTCTGCATGTCTTTAACCAAAGCCAAGTTATTTTTAAAAAAGTACTAGCAATGACACTGTTCTTTCGTAGCCCTCTGGTGAATGATGACAATTCCCAAACTTTTCAGTCCGTCCGTCGTCGGTGCAACAAATCCATGTCAACGAAAGTTTGACAGCAGCAGCAGACCCTAGTTAACCAACCGATCGCGGGCTGAGGTACGCGTTTGTCATCAAATAGCAAAAGTGCAGCGAAAAAAAAAAATCAGGAATGCGATAATAGGAAACACGATGGAGCGCAGGCACCCGGGTAAACTTCAACTCAGTTACAACTTCTTCTGACAGGGTGCGTGTTGTGCTCTCAAAACGTCCCGTACGAGACCAGCGCTCACGTTTATGTCAAATACACAGGAACGACACGCAAACGATTTGCTCAGACTTTCAAAGTAAAATGCTCTCTTCCCAAGTACCAGTCTCGCATTCGGTCGAGAAACTGCGAGACTGGTAACTTTCGTTGGAAAGTTGCGCAAGATCCGGTGTGATTCGTTTTGGCTTGACGCAGCTGCAGTCCACGGTAAAAAAAAAAAAAAATTTAAAAAAAAAATCAATAGTAACGATGAGGCTTTAGCTGACAGCCACATTTTCGATCCAGCTGACCCGACAGCTGCTTGGAAATGCCCGGTCCTCTTCATTGAGTTGTCTCCTGGCCTATTTATCTGTCCCATCCATTTGAGGACACCTACTTACAGTCTTAGAACACAAAATTAAGATTTGGTTTTCGTTTGCACAAACCCTGCAGAAAACAAACTAAAGCAAAACTTTCCATCAGGGTAATCCTCTAAAACCTGGGCAAATTGTCTTGATTACTTTCAAAAACATGGGAAGAGGACAAAGAACAACATAAGAGGAAATGACCCCCAAATTAGCAAGAAATTAGTAACAAGAAGTACCCGAAAATTAGTAAATAATAACAATAATAATAATAATAATATTAATAATAATAATAATAACAAGGGAAAAGTAATTAAAAATCGTAATAATTATGTAACAGTTATCTATAAATATAGTTTTCCCTATATTTTCTCCCTATTTTCCCCTAGCTTGAAAAAAATAGTTTTCTAAATCAACTGATTTCTTGCAATTTGTGAACCATTTCTTACCAAGTTCCTCATTGCCTTTTTTCCATTGTTTCCATTGTTTCATTGAAAGAAATCACACCACTTTGCTCAGGGTTAACGATTTAAATTATTTAAAGCATCTAAAAGCAGCACAAGAAAAGTGACATTGCTCCAGGTAACAAAGGGTTAATCTAACTATGAAATTGACAACTAATGTAAGAATTAATGCAGCTGACTCTCTAGGTTATTTTTTATTATTATTATTTTTTAATTTTTTGTTATTTAGATCTACAGTAACACATTAGAAACTAACCCTTATTCATTAATTTTTCATAGGCTGTTGTTTTTTTATGCTTTGCGCCATGTTTCCTGCATGGAAGACTTCCTGGTAGCTTAAGAAAACTTTCCACAATATTGCCTGTTGTTTGACTATTTGCCAATACACAAGGCAGTTAGCCCTTATAAACATCACATCTAGACACAAGATATAGTCCTTCCATTAAAAAGCTTATTGTAAGTTTATGAGGCCTTATCAAATGCATGCTGCCACAAATACAATTTCTTCAATCAGTCAGTCAGCTGCATGCCTTCTGATTTCTCAGTGATGAACTTATGGTTGTTTTTAATAAAGCCCTGCTCACTGTGTTGACTGTGGGTAAGAGGTTTCCTGCCACCTTGTGTAAAGACAGAAGCACAGCTGCTACCACTGTTAAAGGTTTCTCAACATTTGAAACGATTTTTCTTTGGTTGGTTTTTTTTAACTGCGGCAGACTGTTATTTTCATTATTAGTTAATCAATTTATTGCTTGTTCTATGATGACAAGAAAAAAAAAGTCACATTTAAAGGTCCAGTGTATAGGCTTTAGTGGCATCTTGTGGTGATAATGCAGAGCTGAAACTTCTCCTGTGTGTTAAATGTGTAGGAGAACTACAGCGGCCAATGTAATGATGCAAATGGCTTCACAACATTGTGAAATCCTTGGAGGAGGGATGGCTTTCAGCTGTTTTTGGGACGTGTCAAATTTTGAAAATTTCTGACATACTATACAATGACGTTCTGGGTCTTTTTTCAACATTCTATACTATGATGTGTCTTAACATGCTATACTATGGTTTTCAGCTGTTTTTTGGGCATGTCATATTTTAGTATAGTATAGTATGTTGAAAAATGTCAAATTTTGACCCCTCGTAACGATGGCTAATAATGACATATAATAGCTTGTAGAGATGCGTTATAGTATACTATGTGGAAATAAAGGCCAAAAAAGTCCCAAAACGTCAGATTTTAGCATGTCAAAAAAATGGCCAAAAGTGCCATAGTATAGCATGTCGAAAAATGTCAAATTTTGACCCCTCGTAAAAATGGCTGAAAATGACATAGAATAGCTTGTAGAGATGCGTTATAGTATACTATGTGGAAATAAAGGCCAAAAAAGTCCAAAAACTTCAGATTTTAGCATGTCAAAAAAAATGGCCAAAAGTGCCATAGTATAGTATGTCGAAAAATGTCAA
This sequence comes from Plectropomus leopardus, assembly GCF_026936395.1. Taxonomy (NCBI): domain Eukaryota; kingdom Metazoa; phylum Chordata; class Actinopteri; order Perciformes; family Serranidae; genus Plectropomus; species Plectropomus leopardus. The sequence continues at coordinate 15,798,212 of NC_142193.1, read as the reverse complement.
ATTTTGACCCATCGTAAAAATGGCTGAAAATGACATAGAATAGCTTGTAGAGATGCGTTATAGTATACTATGTGGAAATAAAGGCCAAAAAAGTCCAAAAACTTCAGATTTTAGCATGTCAAAAAAAATGGCCAAAAGTGCCATAGTATAGTATGTTGAAAAATGTCAAATTTTGACCCCATCGTAAAAATGGCTGAAAATGACATATAATAGCTTGTAGAGATGCGTTATAGTATACTATGTGGAAATAAAGGCCAAAAAAGTCCAAAAACTTCAGATTTTAGCATGTCAAAAAAAAATGGCCAAAAGTGCCATAGTATAGTATGTCGAAAAATGTCAAATTTTGACCCCATCGTAAAAATGGCTGAAAATGACATAGAATAGCTTGTAGAGATGCGTTATAGTATACTATGTGTAAAATAAAGGCCAAAAAAGTCCAAAAACTTCAGATTTTAGCATGTCAAAAAAATGGCCAAAAGTGCCATAGTATAGTATGTCGAAAAATGTCAAATTTTGACCCCTCGTAAAAATGGCTGAAAATGACATAGAATAGCTTGTAGAGATGCGTTATAGTATACTATGTGGAAATAAAGGCCAAAAAAGTCCCAAAACGTCAGATTTTAGCATGTCAAAAAAATGGCCAAAAGTGCCATAGTATAGTATGTCGAAAAATGTCAAATTTTGACCCCATCGTAAAAATGGCTGAAAATGACATAGAATAGCTTGTAGAGACGTTATAGTATACTATGTGGAAATAAAGGCCAAAAAAGTCCAAAAACTTCAGATTTTAGCATGTCAAAAAAATGGCCAAAAGTGCCATAGTATAGTATGTCGAAAAATGTCAAATTTTGACCCCATCGTAAAAATGGCTGAAAATGACATAGAATAGCTTGTAGAGACGCGTTATAGTATACTATGTGGAAATAAAGGCCAAAAAAGTCCAAAAACTTCAGATTTTAGCATGTCAAAAAAATGGCCAAAAGTGCCATAGTATAGTATGTCGAAAAATGTCAAATTTTGACCCCTCGTAAAAATGGCTGAAAATGACATAGAATAGCTTGTAGAGATGCGTTATAGTATACTATGTGGAAATAAAGGCCAAAAAAGTCCCAAAACGTCAGATTTTAGCATGTCAAAAAAATGGCCAAAAGTGCCATAGTATAGTATGTCGAAAAATGTCAAATTTTGACCCCTCGTAAAAATGGCTGAAAATGACATAGAATAGCTTGTAGAGATGCGTTATAGTATACTATGTGGAAATAAAGGCCAAAAAAGTCCCAAAACGTCAGATTTTAGCATGTCAAAAAATGGCCAAAAGTGCCATAGTATAGTATGTCGAAAAATGTCAAATTTTGACCCTCGTAAAAATGGCTGAAAATGACATAGAATAGCTTGTAGAGATGCGTTATAGTATACTATGTGGAAATAAAGGCCAAAAAAGTCCAAAAACTTCAGATTTTAGCATGTCAAAAAAATGGCCAAAAGTGCCATAGTATAGTATGTCGAAAAATGTCAAATTTTGACCCCATCGTAAAAATGGCTGAAAATGACATAGAATAGCTTGTAGAGACGCGTTATAGTATACTATGTGGAAATAAAGGCCAAAAAAGTCCAAAAACTTCAGATTTTAGCATGTCAAAAAAATGGCCAAAAGTGCCATAGTATAGTATGTCGAAAAATGTCAAATTTTGACCCTCGTAAAAATGGCTGAAAATGACATAGAATAGCTTGTAGAGATGCGTTATAGTATACTATGTGGAAATAAAGGCCAAAAAGTCCAAAAACCTAAGATTTTAGCATGTCAAAAAAATGGCCAAAAGTGCCATAGTATAGTATGTCGAAAAATGTCAAATTTTGACCCCATCGTAAAAATGGCTGAAAATGACATAGAATAGCTTGTAGAGATGAGTTATAGTATACTATGTGGAAATAAAGGCCAAAAAGTCCAAAACTTCAGATTTTAGCATGTCAAAAAATGGCCAAAAGTGCCATAGTATAGTATGTCGAAAAATGTCAAATTTTGACCCTCGTAAAAATGGCTGAAAATGACATAGAATAGCTTGTAGAGATGCGTTATAGTATACTATGTGGAAATAAAGGCCAAAAAAGTCCCAAAACGTCAGATTTTAGCATGTCAAAAAAATGGCCAAAAGTGCCATAGTATAGTATGTCGAAAAATGTCAAATTTTGACCCCTCGTAAAAATGGCTGAAAATGACATAGAATAGCTTGTAGAGATGCGTTATAGTATACTATGTGGAAATAAAGGCCAAAAAAGTCCCAAAACGTCAGATTTTAGCATGTCAAAAAATGGCCAAAAGTGCCATAGTATAGTATGTCGAAAAATGTCAAATTTTGACCCTCGTAAAAATGGCTGAAAATGACATAGAATAGCTTGTAGAGATGCGTTATAGTATACTATGTGGAAATAAAGGCCAAAAAGTCCCAAAACGTCAGATTTTAGCATGTCAAAAAATGGCCAAAAGTGCCATAGTATAGTATGTCGAAAAATGTCAAATTTTGACCCCTCGTAAAAATGGCTGAAAATGACATAGAATAGCTTGTAGAGATGCGTTATAGTATACTATGTGGAAATAAAGGCCAAAAAGTCCCAAAACGTCAGATTTTAGCATGTCAAAAAAATGGCCAAAAGTGCCATAGTATAGTATGTCGAAAAATGTCAAATTTTGACCCCTCGTAAAAATGGCTGAAAATGACATAGAATAGCTTGTAGAGATGCGTTATAGTATACTATGTGGAAATAAAGGCCAAAAAGTCCCAAAACGTCAGATTTTAGCATGTCAAAAAAATGGCTAAAAGTGCCATAGTATAGTATGTCGAAAAATGTCAAATTTTGACCCTCGTAAAATGGCTGAAAATGACATAGAATAGCTTGTAGAGATGCGTTATAGTATACTATGTGGAAATAAAGGCCAAAAAAGTCCCAAAACGTCAGATTTTAGCATGTCAAAAAAATGGCCAAAAGTGCCATAGTATAGCATGTCGAAAAATGTCAAATTTTGACCCCTCGTAAAAATGGCTGAAAATGACATAGAATAGCTTGTAGAGATGCGTTATAGTATACTATGTGGAAATAAAGAGCAAAAAGTCCCAAAAGCGTCAGATTTTAGCATGTCAAAAAATGGCCAAAAGTGCCATAGTATAGCATGTCGAAAAATGTCAAATTTTGACCCTCGTAAAATGGCTGAAAATGACATAGAATAGCTTGTAGAGATGCGTTATAGTATACTATGTGGAAATAAAGGCCAAAAAAGTCCCAAAACGTCAGATTTTAGCATGTCAAAAATGGCCAAAAGTGCCATAGTATAGTATGTCGAAAATGTCAAATTTTGACCCCTCGTAAAATGGCTGAAAATGACATAGAATAGCTTGTAGAGATGCGTTATAGTATACTATGTGGAAATAAAGGCCAAAAAAGTCCCAAAACGTCAGATTTTAGCATGTCAAAAATGGCCAAAAGTGCCATAGTATAGTATGTCGAAAAATGTCAAATTTTGACCCCTCGTAAAAATGGCTGAAAATGACATAGAATAGCTTGTAGAGATGCGTTATAGTATACTATGTGGAAATAAAGGCCAAAAAAGTCCCAAAACGTCAGATTTTAGCATGTCAAAAAAATGGCCAAAAGTGCCATAGTATAGCATGTCGAAAAATGTCAAATTTTGACCCCTCGTAAAAATGGCTGAAAATGACATAGAATAGCTTGTAGAGATGCGTTATAGTATACTATGTGGAAATAAAGGCCAAAAAGTCCCAAAACGTCAGATTTTAGCATGTCAAAAAATGGCCAAAAGTGCCATAGTATAGCATGTCGAAAAATGTCAAATTTTGACCCTCGTAAAATGGCTGAAAATGACATAGAATAGCTTGTAGAGATGCGTTATAGTATACTATGTGGAAATAAAGGCCAAAAAAGTCCCAAAACGTCAGATTTTAGCATGTCAAAAAATGGCCAAAAGTGCCATAGTATAGCATGTCGAAAAATGTCAAATTTTGACCCTCGTAAAAATGGCTGAAAATGACATAGAATAGCTTGTAGAGATGCGTTATAGTATACTATGTGGAAATAAAGGCCAAAAAGTCCCAAAACGTCAGATTTTAGCATGTCAAAAATGGCCAAAAGTGCCATAGTATAGCATGTCGAAAAATGTCAAATTTTGACCCCTCGTAAAAATGGCTGAAAATGACATAGAATAGCTTGTAGAGATGCGTTATAGTATACTATGTGGAAATAAAGGCCAAAAAAGTCCCAAAACGTCAGATTTTAGCATGTCAAAAAATGGCCCAAAGTGCCATAGTATAGCATGTCGAAAAATGTCAAATTTTGACCCCTCGTAAAAATGGCTGAAAATGACATAGAATAGCTTGTAGAGATGCGTTATAGTATACTATGTGGAAATAAAGGCCAAAAAAGTCCCAAAACGTCAGATTTTAGCATGTCAAAAAATGGCCAAAAGTGCCATAGTATAGTATGTCGAAAAATGTCAAATTTTGACCCTCGTAAAAATGGCTGAAAATGACATAGAATAGCTTGTAGAGATGCGTTATAGTATACTATGTGGAAATAAAGGCCAAAAAAGTCCCAAAACGTCAGATTTTAGCATGTCAAAAAATGGCCAAAAGTGCCATAGTATAGTATGTCGAAAAATGTCAAATTTTGACCCCTCGTAAAAATGGCTGAAAATGACATAGAATAGCTTGTAGAGATGCGTTATAGTATACTATGTGGAAATAAAGGCCAAAAAGTCCCAAAACGTCAGATTTTAGCATGTCAAAAAATGGCCAAAAGTGCCATAGTATAGTATGTCGAAAAATGTCAAATTTTGACCCCTCGTAAAAATGGCTGAAAATGACATAGAATAGCTTGTAGAGATGCGTTACAGTATACTATGTGGAAATAAAGGCCAAAAAGTCCCAAAACGTCAGATTTTAGCATGTCAAAAATGGCCAAAAGTGCCATAGTATAGTATGTCGAAAAATGTCAAATTTTGACCCCTCGTAAAATGGCTGAAAATGACATAGAATAGCTTGTAGAGATGCGTTATAGTATACTATGTGGAAATAAAGGCCAAAAAGTCCCAAAACGTCAGATTTTAGCATGTCAAAAAATGGCCAAAAGTGCCATAGTATAGTATGTCGAAAAATGTCAAATTTTGACCCCTCGTAAAATGGCTGAAAATGACATAGAATAGCTTGTAGAGATGCGTTATAGTATACTATGTGGAAATAAAGGCCAAAAAGTCCCAAAACGTCAGATTTTAGCATGTCAAAAAATGGCCAAAAGTGCCATAGTATAGTATGTCGAAAAATGTCAAATTTTGACCCCTCGTAAAAATGGCTGAAAATGACATAGAATAGCTTGTAGAGATGCGTTATAGTATACTATGTGGAAATAAAGGCCAAAAAAGTCCCAAAACGTCAGATTTTAGCATGTCAAAAAATTGCCCAAAGTGCCATAGTATAGCAAGTCGAAAAATGTCAAATTTTGACCCTCGTAAAAATGGCTGAAAATGACATAGAATAGCTTGTAGAGATGCGTTATAGTATACTATGTGGAAATAAAGGCCAAAAAGTCCCAAAACGTCAGATTTTAGCATGTCAAAAATGGCCAAAAGTGCCATAGTATAGTATGTCGAAAATGTCAAATTTTGACCCTCGTAAAAATGGCTGAAAATGACATAGAATAGCTTGTAGAGATGCGTTATAGTATACTATGTGGAAATAAAGGCCAAAAAGTCCCAAAACGTCAGATTTTAGCATGTCAAAAAATGGCCAAAAGTGCCATAGTATAGTATGTCGAAAAATGTCAAATTTTGACCCCTCGTAAAAATGGCTGAAAATGACATAGAATAGCTTGTAGAGATGCGTTATAGTATACTATGTGGAAATAAAGGCCAAAAAAGTCCCAAAACGTCAGATTTTAGCATGTCAAAAAATGGCCAAAAGTGCCATAGTATAGTATGTCGAAAAATGTCAAATTTTGACCCCTCGTAAAAATGGCTGAAAATGACATAGAATAGCTTGTAGAGATGCGTTATAGTATACTATGTGGAAATAAAGGCCAAAAAAGTCCCAAAACGTCAGATTTTAGCATGTCAAAAAAATGGCCAAAAGTGCCATAGTATAGTATGTCGAAAAATGTCAAATTTTGACCCTCGTAAAAATGGCTGAAAATGACATAGAATAGCTTGTAGAGATGCGTTATAGTATACTATGTGGAAATAAAGGCCAAAAAGTCCCAAAACGTCAGATTTTAGCATGTCAAAAAATGGCCAAAAGTGCCATAGTATAGTATGTCGAAAAATGTCAAATTTTGACCCTCGTAAAAATGGCTGAAAATGACATAGAATAGCTTGTAGAGATGCGTTATAGTATACTATGTGGAAATAAAGGCCAAAAAGTCCCAAAACGTCAGATTTTAGCATGTCAAAAAATGGCCAAAAGTGCCATAGTATAGTATGTCGAAAAATGTCAAATTTTGACCCCTCGTAAAAATGGCTGAAAATGACATAGAATAGCTTGTAGAGATGCGTTATAGTATACTATGTGGAAATAAAGGCCAAAAAGTCCCAAAACGTCAGATTTTAGCATGTCAAAAAAATGGCCAAAAGTGCCATAGTATAGTATGTCGAAAATGTCAAATTTTGACCCCTCGTAAAATGGCTGAAAATGACATAGAATAGCTTGTAGAGATGCGTTATAGTATACTATGTGGAAATAAAGGCCAAAAAAGTCCCAAAACGTCAGATTTTAGCATGTCAAAAAATGGCCAAAAGTGCCATAGTATAGTATGTCGAAAAATGTCAAATTTTGACCCTCGTAAAAATGGCTGAAAATGACATAGAATAGCTTGTAGAGATGCGTTATAGTATACTATGTGGAAATAAAGGCCAAAAAGTCCCAAAAGCGTCAGATTTTAGCATGTCAAAAATGGCCAAAAGTGCCATAGTATAGTATGTCGAAAAATGTCAAATTTTGACCCCTCAGAAAATGGCTGAAAATGACATAGAATAGCTTGTAGAGATGCGTTATAGTATACTATGTGGAAATAAAGGCCAAAAAGTCCCAAAACGTCAGATTTTAGCATGTCAAAAAATGGCCAAAAGTGCCATAGTATAGTATGTCGAAAAATGTCAAATTTTGACCCTCGTAAAAATGGCTGAAAATGACATAGAATAGCTTGTAGAGATGCGTTATAGTATACTATGTGGAAATAAAGGCCAAAAAGTCCCAAAACGTCAGATTTTAGCATGTCAAAAAATGGCCAAAAGTGCCATAGTATAGTATGTCGAAAAATGTCAAATTTTGACCCCTCGTAAAAATGGCTGAAAATGACATAGAATAGCTTGTAGAGATGCGTTATAGTATACTATGTGGAAATAAAGGCCAAAAAAGTCCCAAAACGTCAGATTTTAGCATGTCAAAAAATGGCCCAAAGTGCCATAGTATAGTATGTCGAAAAATGTCAAATTTTGACCCCTCGTAAAAATGGCTGAAAATGACATAGAATAGCTTGTAGAGATGCGTTATAGTATACTATGTGGAAATAAAGGCCAAAAAGTCCCAAAACGTCAGATTTTAGCATGTCAAAAAATGGCCAAAAGTGCCATAGTATAGTATGTCGAAAAATGTCAAATTTTGACCCCTCGTAAAATGGCTGAAAATGACATAGAATAGCTTGTAGAGATGCGTTATAGTATACTATGTGGAAATAAAGGCCAAAAAAGTCCCAAAACGTCAGATTTTAGCATGTCAAAAAATGGCCAAAAGTGCCATAGTATAGTATGTCGAAAAATGTCAAATTTTGACCCTCGTAAAAATGGCTGAAAATGACATAGAATAGCTTGTAGAGATGCGTTATAGTATACTATGTGGAAATAAAGGCCAAAAAAGTCCCAAAACGTCAGATTTTAGCATGTCAAAAAATGGCCAAACGCGCCATAGTATAGTATGTCGAAAAATGTCAAATTTTGACCCCTCGTAAAAATGGCTGAAAATGACATAGAATAGCTTGTAGAGATGCGTTATAGTATACTATGTGGAAATAAAGGCCAAAAAAGTCCCAAAACGTCAGATTTTAGCATGTCAAAAAAATGGCCAAAAGTGCCATAGTATAGTATGTCGAAAAATGTCAAATTTTGACCCCTCGTAAAAATGGCTGAAAATGACATAGAATAGCTTGTAGAGATGCGTTATAGTATACTATGTGGAAATAAAGGCCAAAAAGTCCCAAAACGTCAGATTTTAGCATGTCAAAAAAATGGCCAAAAGTGCCATAGTATAGTATGTCGAAAAATGTCAAATTTTGACCCCTCGTAAAAATGGCTGAAAATGACATAGAATAGCTTGTAGAGATGCGTTATAGTATACTATGTGGAAATAAAGGCCACAAAGTCCCAAAACGTCAGATTTTAGCATGTCAAAAAATGGCCAAAAGTGCCATAGTATAGTATGTCGAAAAATGTCAAATTTTGACCCCTCGTAAAAATGGCTGAAAATGACATAGAATAGCTTGTAGAGATGCGTTATAGTATACTATGTGGAAATAAAGGCCAAAAAGTCCCAAAACGTCAGATTTTAGCATGTCAAAAAATGGCCAAAAGTGCCATAGTATAGTATGTCGAAAAATGTCAAATTTTGACCCCTCGTAAAAATGGCTGAAAATGACATAGAATAGCTTGTAGAGATGCGTTATAGTATACTATGTGGAAATAAAGGCCAAAAAGTCCCAAAACGTCAGATTTTAGCATGTCAAAAAATGGCCAAAAGTGCCATAGTATAGTATGTCGAAAAATGTCAAATTTTGACCCTCGTAAAAATGGCTGAAAATGACATAGAATAGCTTGTAGAGATGCGTTATAGTATACTATGTGGAAATAAAGGCCAAAAAAGTCCCAAAACGTCAGATTTTAGCATGTCAAAAAAATGGCCAAAAGTGCCATAGTATAGTATGTCGAAAAATGTCAAATTTTGACCCCTCGTAAAAATGGCTGAAAATGACATAGAATAGCTTGTAGAGATGCGTTATAGTATACTATGTGGAAATAAAGGCCAAAAAGTCCCAAAACGTCAGATTTTAGCATGTCAAAAAATGGCCAAAAGTGCCATAGTATAGTATGTCGAAAAATGTCAAATTTTGACCCTCAAAAAATGGCTGAAAATGACATAGAATAGCTTGTAGAGATGCGTTATAGTATACTATGTGGAAATAAAGGCCAAAAAGTCCCAAAACGTCAGATTTTAGCATGTCAAAAATGGCCAAAAGTGCCATAGTATAGTATGTCGAAAAATGTCAAATTTTGACCCCTCGTAAAATGGCTGAAAATGACATAGAATAGCTTGTAGAGATGCGTTATAGTATACTATGTGGAAATAAAGGCCAAAAAAGTCCCAAAACGTCAGATTTTAGCATGTCAAAAAAATGGCCAAAAGTGCCATAGTATAGTATGTCGAAAAATGTCAAATTTTGACCCCTCGTAAAAATGGCTGAAAATGACATAGAATAGCTTGTAGAGATGCGTTATAGTATACTATGTGGAAATAAAGGCCAAAAAAGTCCCAAAACGTCAGATTTTAGCATGTCAAAAAAATGGCCAAAAGTGCCATAGTATAGTATGTCGAAAAATGTCAAATTTTGACCCCTCGTAAAAATGGCTGAAAATGACATAGAATAGCTTGTAGAGATGCGTTATAGTATACTATGTGGAAATAAAGGCCAAAAAAGTCCCAAAACGATCAGATTTTAGCATGTCAAAAAATGGCCAAAAGTGCCATAGTATAGTATGTCGAAAAATGTCAAATTTTGACCCTCGTAAAAAATGGCTGAAAATGACATAGAATAGCTTGTAGAGATGCGTTATAGTATACTATGTGGAAATAAAGGCCAAAAAAGTCCCAAAACGTCAGATTTTAGCATGTCAAAAAAATGGCCAAAAGTGCCATAGTATAGTATGTCGAAAAATGTCAAATTTTGACCCCTCGTAAAAATGGCTGAAAATGACATAGAATAGCTTGTAGAGATGCGTTATAGTATACTATGTGGAAATAAAGGCCAAAAAAAGTCCCAAAACGTCAGATTTTAGCATGTCAAAAAAATGGCCAAAAGTGCCATAGTATAGTATGTCGAAAAATGTCAAATTTTGACCCCTCGTAAAAATGGCTGAAAATGACATAGAATAGCTTGTAGAGATGCGTTATAGTATACTATGTGGAAATAAAGGCCAAAAAGTCCCAAAACGTCAGATTTTAGCATGTCAAAAAATTGCCAAAAGTGCCATAGTATAGTATGTCGAAAAATGTCAAATTTTGACCCTCGTAAAAATGGCTGAAAATGACATAGAATAGCTTGTAGAGATGCGTTATAGTATACTATGTGGAAATAAAGGCCAAAAAGTCCCAAAACGTCAGATTTTAGCATGTCAAAAAATGGCCAAAAGTGCCATAGTATAGTATGTCGAAAAATGTCAAATTTTGACCCCTCGTAAAAATGGCTGAAAATGACATAGAATAGCTTGTAGAGATGCGTTATAGTATACTATGTGGAAATAAAGGCCAAAAAGTCCCAAAACGTCAGATTTTAGCATGTCAAAAAAATGGCCAAAAGTGCCATAGTATAGTATGTCGAAAAATGTCAAATTTTGACCCCTCGTAAAAATGGCTGAAAATGACATAGAATAGCTTGTAGAGATGCGTTATAGTATACTATGTGGAAATAAAGGCCAAAAAAGTCCCAAAACGTCAGATTTTAGCATGTCAAAAAAATGGCCAAAAGTGCCATAGTATAGTATGTCGAAAAATGTCAAATTTTGACCCTCGTAAAAATGGCTGAAAATGACATAGAATAGCTTGTAGAGATGCGTTATAGTATACTATGTGGAAATAAAGGCCAAAAAGTCCCAAAACGTCAGATTTTAGCATGTCAAAAAATGGCCAAAAGTGCCATAGTATAGTATGTCGAAAAATGTCAAATTTTGACCCCTCGTAAAAATGGCTGAAAATGACATAGAATAGCTTGTAGAGATGCGTTATAGTATACTATGTGGAAATAAAGGCCAAAAAGTCCCAAAACGTCAGATTTTAGCATGTCAAAAATGGCCAAAAGTGCCATAGTATAGTATGTCGAAAAATGTCAAATTTTGACCCCTCGTAAAAATGGCTGAAAATGACATAGAATAGCTTGTAGAGATGCGTTATAGTATACTATGTGGAAATAAAGGCCAAAAAAGTCCCAAAACGTCAGATTTTAGCATGTCAAAAAAATGGCCAAAAGTGCCATAGTATAGTATGTCGAAAAATGTCAAATTTTGACCCCTCGTAAAAATGGCTGAAAATGACATAGAATAGCTTGTAGAGATGCGTTATAGTATACTATGTGGAAATAAAGGCCAAAAAGTCCCAAAACGTCAGATTTTAGCATGTCAAAAAATGGCCAAAAGTGCCATAGTATAGTATGTCGAAAAATGTCAAATTTTGACCCCTCGTAAAAATGGCTGAAAATGACATAGAATAGCTTGTAGAGATGCGTTATAGTATACTATGTGAAATAAAGGCCAAAAAGTCCCAAAACGTCAGATTTTAGCATGTCAAAAAATGGCCAAAAGTGCCATAGTATAGTATGTCGAAAAATGTCAAATTTTGACCCCTCGTAAAATGGCTGAAAATGACATAGAATAGCTTGTAGAGATGCGTTATAGTATACTATGTGGAAATAAAGGCCAAAAAAGTCCCAAAACGTCAGATTTTAGAAGGTCAAAAAATGGCCAAAAGTGCCATAGTATAGTATGTCGAAAAATGTCAAATTTTGACCCCTCGTAAAAATGGCTGAAAATGACATAGAATAGCTTGTAGAGATGCGTTATAGTATACTATGTGGAAATAAAGGCCAAAAAGTCCCAAAACGTCAGATTTTAGCATGTCAAAAAAATGGCCAAAAGTGCCATAGTATAGTATGTCGAAAAATGTCAAATTTTGACCCCTGGTAAAAATGGCTGAAATTGACATAGAATAGCTTGTAGAGATGCGTTATAGTATACTATGTGGAAATAAAGGCCAAAAAGTCCCAAAACGTCAGATTTTAGCATGTCAAAAAATGGCCAAAAGTGCCATAGTATAGTATGTCGAAAAATGTCAAATTTTGACCCTAAATAAAATGGCTGAAAATGACATAGAATAGCTTGTAGAGATGCGTTATAGTATACTATGTGGAAATAAAGGCCAAAAAGTCCCAAAACGTCAGATTTTAGCATGTCAAAAAAATGGCCAAAAGTGCCATAGTATAGTATGTCGAAAAATGTCAAATTTTGACCCCTCGTAAAAATGGCTGAAAATGACATAGAATAGCTTGTAGAGATGCGTTATAGTATACTATGTGGAAATAAAGGCCAAAAAGTCCCAAAACGTCAGATTTTAGCATGTCAAAAAATGGCCAAAAGTGCCATAGTATAGTATGTCGAAAAATGTCAAATTTTGACCCCTCGTAAAATGGCTGAAAATGACATAGAATAGCTTGTAGAGATGCGTTATAGTATACTATGTGGAAATAAAGGCCAAAAAAGTCCCAAAACGTCAGATTTTAGCATGTCAAAAAATGGCCAAAAGTGCCATAGTATAGTATGTCGAAAAATGTCAAATTTTGACCCCTCGTAAAAATGGCTGAAAATGACATAGAATAGCTTGTAGAGATGCGTTATAGTATACTATGTGGAAATAAAGGCCAAAAAGTCCCAAAACGTCAGATTTTAGCATGTCAAAAAATGGCCAAAAGTGCCATAGTATAGTATGTCGAAAAATGTCAAATTTTGACCCCTCGTAAAATGGCTGAAAATGACATAGAATAGCTTGTAGAGATGCGTTATAGTATACTATGTGGAAATAAAGGCCAAAAAAGTCCCAAAACGTCAGATTTTAGCATGTCAAAAAAATGGCCAAAAGTGCCATAGTATAGTATGTCGAAAAATGTCAAATTTTGACCCCTCGTAAAAATGGCTGAAAATGACATAGAATAGCTTGTAGAGATGCGTTATAGTATACTATGTGGAAATAAAGGCCAAAAAAGTCCCAAAACGTCAGATTTTAGCATGTCAAAAAAATGGCCAAAAGTGCCATAGTATAGTATGTCGAAAAATGTCAAATTTTGACCCCTCGTAAAAATGGCTGAAAATGACATAGAATAGCTTGTAGAGATGCGTTATAGTATACTATGTGGAAATAAAGGCCAAAAAAGTCCCAAAACGTCAGATTTTAGCATGTCAAAAATGGCCAAAAGTGCCATAGTATAGTATGTCGAAAAATGTCAAATTTTGACCCCTCGTAAAAATGGCTGAAAATGACATAGAATAGCTTGTAGAGATGCGTTATAGTATACTATGTGGAAAATAAAGGCCAAAAAGTCCCAAAACGTCAGATTTTAGCATGTCAAAAATGGCCAAAAGTGCCATAGTATAGTATGTCGAAAAATGTCAAATTTTGACCCCTCGTAAAAATGGCTGAAAATGACATAGAATAGCTTGTAGAGATGCGTTATAGTATACTATGTGGAAATAAAGGCCAAAAAAGTCCCAAAACGTCAGATTTTAGCATGTCAAAAAAATGGCCAAAAGTGCCATAGTATAGTATGTCGAAAAATGTCAAATTTTGACCCCATCGTAAAAATGGCTGAAAATGACATAGAATAGCTTGTAGAGATGCGTTATAGTATACTATGTGGAAATAAAGGCCAAAAAAGTCCCAAAACGTCAGATTTTAGCATGTCAAAAAAAATGGCCAAAAGTGCCATAGTATAGTATGTCGAAAAATGTCAAATTTTGACCCCTCGTAAAAATGGCTGAAAATGACATAGAATAGCTTGTAGAGATGCGTTATAGTATACTATGTGGAAATAAAGGCCAAAAAAGTCCCAAAACGTCAGATTTTAGCATGTCAAAAAATGGCCAAAAGTGCCATAGTATAGTATGTCGAAAAATGTCAAATTTTGACCCCTCGTAAAAATGGCTGAAAATGACATAGAATAGCTTGTAGAGATGCGTTATAGTATACTATGTGGAAATAAAGGCCAAAAAAGTCCCAAAACGTCAGATTTTAGCATGTCAAAAAAATGGCCAAAAGTGCCATAGTATAGTATGTCGAAAAATGTCAAATTTTGACCCCTCGTAAAAATGGCTGAAAATGACATAGAATAGCTTGTAGAGATGCGTTATAGTATACTATGTGGAAATAAAGGCCAAAAAAGTCCCAAAACGTCAGATTTTAGCATGTCAAAAATGGCCAAAAGTGCCATAGTATAGTATGTCGAAAAATGTCAAATTTTGACCCCTCGTAAAAATGGCTGAAAATGACATAGAATAGCTTGTAGAGATGCGTTATAGTATACTATGTGGAAATAAAGGCCAAAAAAGTCCCAAAACGTCAGATTTTAGCATGTCAAAAAAATGGCCAAAAGTGCCATAGTATAGTATGTCGAAAAATGTCAAATTTTGACCCCTCGTAAAAATGGCTGAAAATGACATAGAATAGCTTGTAGAGATGCGTTATAGTATACTATGTGGAAATAAAGGCCAAAAAGTCCCAAAACGTCAGATTTTAGCATGTCAAAAAATGGCCAAAAGTGCCATAGTATAGTATGTCGAAAAATGTCAAATTTTGACCCTCGTAAAAATGGCTGAAAATGACATAGAATAGCTTGTAGAGATGCGTTATAGTATACTATGTGGAAATAAAGGCCAAAAAAGTCCCAAAACGTCAGATTTTAGCATGTCAAAAAAATGGCCAAAAGTGCCATAGTATAGTATGTCGAAAAATGTCAAATTTTGACCCCTCGTAAAAATGGCTGAAAATGACATAGAATAGCTTGTAGAGATGCGTTATAGTATACTATGTGGAAATAAAGGCCAAAAAGTCCCAAAACGTCAGATTTTAGCATGTCAAAAAATGGCCAAAAGTGCCATAGTATAGTATGTCGAAAAATGTCAAATTTTGACCCCTCGTAAAAATGGCTGAAAATGACATAGAATAGCTTGTAGAGATGCGTTATAGTATACTATGTGGAAATAAAGGCCAAAAAGTCCCAAAACGTCAGATTTTAGCATGTCAAAAATGGCCAAAAGTGCCATAGTATAGTATGTCGAAAAATGTCAAATTTTGACCCCTCGTAAAAATGGCTGAAAATGACATAGAATAGCTTGTAGAGATGCGTTATAGTATACTATGTGGAAATAAAGGCCAAAAAAGTCCCAAAACGTCAGATTTTAGCATGTCAAAAAAATGGCCAAAAGTGCCATAGTATAGTATGTCGAAAAATGTCAAATTTTGACCCCTCGTAAAAATGGCTGAAAATGACATAGAATAGCTTGTAGAGATGCGTTATAGTATACTATGTGGAAATAAAGGCCAAAAAAGTCCCAAAACGTCAGATTTTAGCATGTCAAAAAATGGCCAAAAGTGCCATAGTATAGTATGTCGAAAATGTCAAATTTTGACCCCTCGTAAAAATGGCTGAAAATGACATAGAATAGCTTGTAGAGATGCGTTATAGTATACTATGTGGAAATAAAGGCCAAAAAAGTCCCAAAACGTCAGATTTTAGCATGTCAAAAAATGGCCAAAAGTGCCATAGTATAGTATGTCGAAAAATGTCAAATTTTGACCCTCGTAAAAAATGGCTGAAAATGACATAGAATAGCTTGTAGAGATGCGTTATAGTATACTATGTGGAAATAAAGGCCAAAAAGTCCCAAAACGTCAGATTTTAGCATGTCAAAAATGGCCAAAAGTGCCATAGTATAGTATGTCGAAAAATGTCAAATTTTGACCCCTCGTAAAATGGCTGAAAATGACATAGAATAGCTTGTAGAGATGCGTTATAGTATACTATGTGGAAATAAAGGCCAAAAAGTCCCAAAGCGTCAGATTTTAGCATGTCAAAAAATGGCCAAAAGTGCCATAGTATAGTATGTCGAAAAATGTCAAATTTTGACCCTCGTAAAAATGGCTGAAAATGACATAGAATAGCTTGTAGAGATGCGTTATAGTATACTATGTGGAAATAAAGGCCAAAAAAGTCCCAAAACGTCAGATTTTAGCATGTCAAAAAATGGCCAAAAGTGCCATAGTATAGTATGTCGAAAAATGTCAAATTTTGACCCCTCGTAAAAATGGCTGAAAATGACATAGAATAGCTTGTAGAGATGCGTTATAGTATACTATGTGGAAATAAAGGCCAAAAAGTCCCAAAACGTCAGATTTTAGCATGTCAAAAAATGGCCAAAAGTGCCATAGTATAGTATGTCGAAAAATGTCAAATTTTGACCTCGTAAAATGGCTGAAAATGACATAGAATAGCTTGTAGAGATGCGTTATAGTATACTATGTGGAAATAAAGGCCAAAAAAGTCCCAAAACGTCAGATTTTAGCATGTCAAAAAATGGCCAAAAGTGCCATAGTATAGTATGTCGAAAAATGTCAAATTTTGACCCTCGTAAAAATGGCTGAAAATGACATAGAATAGCTTGTAGAGATGCGTTATAGTATACTATGTGGAAATAAAGGCCAAAAAGTCCCAAAACGTCAGATTTTAGCATGTCAAAAAATGGCCAAAAGTGCCATAGTATAGTATGTCGAAAAATGTCAAATTTTGACCCCTCGTAAAAATGGCTGAAAATGACATAGAATAGCTTGTAGAGATGCGTTATAGTATACTATGTGGAAATAAAGGCCAAAAAGTCCCAAAACGTCAGATTTTAGCATGTCAAAAAATGGCCAGAAGTGCCATAGTATAGTATGTCGAAAAATGTCAAATTTTGACCCCTCGTAAAAATGGCTGAAAATGACATAGAATAGCTTGTAGAGATGCGTTATAGTATACTATGTGGAAATAAAGGCCAAAAAGTCCCAAAACGTCAGATTTTAGCATGTCAAAAAAATGGCCAAAAGTGCCATAGTATAGTATGTCGAAAAATGTCAAATTTTGACCCCTCGTAAAATGGCTGAAAATGACATAGAATAGCTTGTAGAGATGCGTTATAGTATACTATGTGGAAATAAAGGCCAAAAAGTCCCAAAACGTCAGATTTTAGCATGTCAAAAAATGGCCAAAAGTGCCATAGTATAGTATGTCGAAAAATGTCAAATTTTGACCCCTCGTAAAAATGGCTGAAAATGACATAGAATAGCTTGTAGAGATGCGTTATAGTATACTATGTGGAAATAAAGGCCAAAAAGTCCCAAAAGCGTCAGATTTTAGCATGTCAAAAAAATGGCCAAAAGTGCCATAGTATAGTATGTCGAAAAATGTCAAATTTTGACCCTCGTAAAAATGGCTGAAAATGACATAGAATAGCTTGTAGAGATGCGTTATAGTATACTATGTGGAATTAAAGGCCAAAAAAGTCCCAAAACGTCAGATTTTAGCATGTCAAAAATGGCCAAAAGTGCCATAGTATAGTATGTCGAAAAATGTCAAATTTTGACCCCTCGTAAAAATGGCTGAAAATGACATAGAATAGCTTGTAGAGATGCGTTATAGTATACTATGTGGAAATAAAGGACAAAAAGTCCCAAAACGTCAGATTTTAGCATGTCAAAAAATGGCCAAAAGTGCCATAGTATAGTATGTCGAAAAATGTCAAATTTTGACCCCTCGTAAAAATGGCTGAAAATGACATAGAATAGCTTGTAGAGATGCGTTATAGTATACTATGTGGAAATAAAGGCCAAAAAGTCCCAAAACGTCAGATTTTAGCATGTCAAAAAATGGCCAAAAGTGCCATAGTATAGTATGTCGAAAATGTCAAATTTTGACCCCTCGTAAAAATGGCTGAAAATGACATAGAATAGCTTGTAGAGATGCGTTATAGTATACTATGTGGAAATAAAGGCCAAAAAAGTCCCAAAACGTCAGATTTTAGCATGTCAAAAAAATGGCCAAAAGTGCCATAGTATAGTATGTCGAAAAATGTCAAATTTTGACCCCTCGTAAAAATGGCTGAAAATGACATAGAATAGCTTGTAGAGATGCGTTATAGTATACTATGTGGAAATAAAGGCCAAAAAAGTCCCAAAACGTCAGATTTTAGCATGTCAAAAAAATGGCCAAAAGTGCCATAGTATAGTATGTCGAAAAATGTCAAATTTTGACCCCTCGTAAAAATGGCTGAAAATGACATAGAATAGCTTGTAGAGATGCGTTATAGTATACTATGTGGAAATAAAGGCCAAAAAGTCCCAAAACGTCAGATTTTAGCATGTCAAAAAATGGCCAAAAGTGCCATAGTATAGTATGTCGAAAAATGTCAAATTTTGACCCCTCGTAAAAATGGCTGAAAATGACATAGAATAGCTTGTAGAGATGCGTTATAGTATACTATGTGGAAATAAAGGCCAAAAAAGTCCCAAAACGTCAGATTTTAGCATGTCAAAAAAATGGCCAAAAGTGCCATAGTATAGTATGTCGAAAAATGTCAAATTTTGACCCCTCGTAAAAATGGCTGAAAATGACATAGAATAGCTTGTAGAGATGCGTTATAGTATACTATGTGGAAATAAAGGCCAAAAAAGTCCCAAAACGTCAGATTTTAGCATGTCAAAAAAATGGCCAAAAGTGCCATAGTATAGTATGTCGAAAAATGTCAAATTTTGACCCCTCGTAAAAATGGCTGAAAATGACATAGAATAGCTTGTAGAGATGCGTTATAGTATACTATGTGGAAATAAAGGCCAAAAAGTCCCAAAACGTCAGATTTTAGCATGTCAAAAAAATGGCCAAAAGTGCCATAGTATAGTATGTCGAAAAATGTCAAATTTTGACCCCTCGTAAAAATGGCTGAAAATGACATAGAATAGCTTGTAGAGATGCGTTATAGTATACTATGTGAAATAAAGGCCAAAAAGTCCCAAAACGTCAGATTTTAGCATGTCAAAAAATGGCCAAAAGTGCCATAGTATAGTATGTCGAAAAATGTCAAATTTTGACCCCTCGTAAAATGGCTGAAAATGACATAGAATAGCTTGTAGAGATGCGTTATAGTATACTATGTGGAAATAAAGGCCAAAAAGTCCCAAAACGTCAGATTTTAGCATGTCAAAAATGGCCAAAAGTGCCATAGTATAGTATGTCGAAAAATGTCAAATTTTGACCCCTCGTAAAAATGGCTGAAAATGACATAGAATAGCTTGTAGAGATGCGTTATAGTATACTATGTGGAAATAAAGGCCAAAAAGTCCCAAAACGTCAGATTTTAGCATGTCAAAAAAATGGCCAAAAGTGCCATAGTATAGTATGTCGAAAAATGTCAAATTTTGACCCCTCGTAAAAATGGCTGAAAATGACATAGAATAGCTTGTAGAGATGCGTTATAGTATACTATGTGGAAATAAAGGCCAAAAAAGTCCCAAAACGTCAGATTTTAGCATGTCAAAAAATGGCCAAAAGTGCCATAGTATAGTATGTCGAAAATGTCAAATTTTGACCCCTCGTAAAAATGGCTGAAAATGACATAGAATAGCTTGTAGAGATGCGTTATAGTATACTATGTGGAAATAAAGGCCAAAAAGTCCCAAAACGTCAGATTTTAGCATGTCAAAAAATGGCCAAAAGTGCCATAGTATAGTATGTCGAAAAATGTCAAATTTTGACCCTCGTAAAAATGGCTGAAAATGACATAGAATAGCTTGTAGAGATGCGTTATAGTATACTATGTGGAAATAAAGGCCAAAAAGTCCCAAAACGTCAGATTTTAGCATGTCAAAAAATGGCCATAAGTGCCATAGTATAGTATGTGGAAGAACGTCACAGATAGACCCCTCGTAAACATGGCTAAAAATGACATAGAATAGATTGTAGAGATGCGTTATAGTATACTATGTGGAAATAAAGGCCAAAAAGTCCCAAAACGTCAGATTTTAGCATGTCAAAAAATGGCCAAAAGTGCCATAGTATAGTATGTCGAAAAATGTCAAATTTTGACCCCTCGTAAAAATGGCTGAAAATGACATAGAATAGCTTGTAGAGATGCGTTATAGTATACTATGTGGAAATAAAGGCCAAAAAGTCCCAAAACGTCAGATTTTAGCATGTCAAAAAATGGCCAAAAGTGCCATAGTATAGTATGTCGAAAAATGTCATATTCTGATCCCTAGTAAATATGGCTGAAAATAAAATAGAATAGCTTGTAGAGATGCGTTATAGTATACTATGTGGAAATAAAGGCCAAAAAAGTCCCAAAAGCGTCAGATTTTAGCATGTCAAAAAATGGCCAAAAGTGCCATAGTATAGTATGTCGAAAAATGTCAAATTTTGACCCTCGTAAAATGGCTGAAAATGACATAGAATAGCTTGTAGAGATGCGTTATAGTATACTATGTGGAAATAAAGGCCAAAAAGTCCCAAAACGTCAGATTTTAGCATGTCAAAAAATGGCCAAAAGTGCCATAGTATAGTATGTCGAAAAATGTCAAATTTTGACCCTCGTAAAAATGGCTGAAAATGACATAGAATAGCTTGTAGAGATGCGTTATAGTATACTATGTGGAAATAAAGGCCAAAAAGTCCCAAAACGTCAGATTTTAGCATGTCAAAAAATGGCCAAAAGTGCCATAGTATAGTATGTCGAAAAATGTCAAATTTTGACCCCTCGTAAAAATGGCTGAAAATGACATCGAATAGATTGTAGAGATGCGTTATAGTATACTATGTGGAAATAAAGGCCAAAAAGTCCCAAACCGTCAGATTTTAGCATGTCAAAAAAATGGCCAAAAGTGCCATAGTATAGTATGTCGAAAAATGTCAAATTTTGACCCCTCGTAAAAAATGGCTGAAAATGACATAGAATAGCTTGTAGAGATGCGTTATAGTATACTATGTGGAAATAAAGGCCAAAAAGTCCCAAAACGTCAGATTTTAGCATGTCAAAAAATGGCCAAAAGTGCCATAGTATAGTATGTCGAAAAATGTCAAATTTTGACCCCTCGTAAAAATGGCTGAAAATGACATAGAATAGCTTGTAGAGATGCGTTATAGTATACTATGTGGAAATAAAGGCCAAAAGTCCCAAAACGTCAGATTTTAGCATGTCAAAAAAATGGCCAAAAGTGCCATAGTTTAGTATGTCGAAAAATGTCAAATTTTGACTCCTCGTAAAACTGGCTGAAAATGACATAGAATAGCTTGTAGAGATGCGTTATAGTATACTATGTGGAAATAAAGGCCAAAAAGTCCCAAAACGTCAGATTTTAGCATGTCAAAAAATGGCCAAAAGTGCCATAGTATAGTATGTCGAAAAATGTCAAATTTTGACCCTCGTAAAAATGGCTGAAAATGACATAGAATAGCTTGTAGAGATGCGTTATAGTATACTATGTGGAAATAAAGGCCAAAAAGTCCCAAAACGTCAGATTTTAGCATGTCAAAAAATGGCCAAAAGTGCCATAGTATAGTATGTCGAAAAATGTCAAATTTTGACCCCTCGTAAAAATGGCTGAAAATGACATAGAATAGCTTGTAGAGATGCGTTATAGTATACTATGTGGAAATAAAGGCCAAAAAGTCCCAAAACGTCAGATTTTAGCATGTCAAAAAATGGCCAAAAGTGCCATAGTATAGTATGTCGAAAAATGTCAAATTTTGACCCTCGTAAAAATGGCTGAAAATGACATAGAATAGCTTGTAGAGATGCGTTATAGTATACTATGTGGAAATAAAGGCCAAAAAAGTCCCAAAACGTCAGATTTTAGCATGTCAAAAAAATGGCCAAAAGTGCCATAGTATAGTATGTCGAAAAATGTCAAATTTTGACCACTAGTAAAAATGGCTGAAAATGACATAGAATAGCTTGTAGAGATGCGTTATAGTATACTATGTGGAAATAAAGGCAAAAAAATTCCCAAAACGTCAGATGTTAGCATGTGAAAAAATGGCCAAAAGTGCCATAGTATAGTATGTCGAAAATGTCAAATTTTGACCCCTCGTAAAAATGGCTGAAAATGACATAGAATAGCTTGTAGAGATGCGTTATAGTATACTATGTGGAAATAAAGGCCAAAAAGTCCCAAAACGTCAGATTTTAGCATGTCAAAAAATGGCCAAAAGTGCCATAGTATAGTATGTCGAAAAATGTCAAATTTTGACCCCTCAGAAAATGGCTGAAAATGACATAGAATAGCTTGTAGAGATGCGTTATAGTATACTATGTGGAAATAAAGGCCAAAAAGTCCCAAAACGTCAGATTTTAGCATGTCAAAAAATGGCCAAAAGTGCCATAGTATAGTATGTCGAAAAATGTCAAATTTTGACCCCTCGTAAAAATGGCTGAAAATGACATAGAATAGCTTGTAGAGATGCGTTATAGTATACTATGTGGAAATAAAGGCCAAAAAAGTCCCAAAACGTCAGATTTTAGCATGTCAAAAAAATGGCCAAAAGTGCCATAGTATAGTATGTCGAAAAATGTCAAATTTTGACCCCTCGTAAAAATGGCTGAAAATGACATAGAATAGCTTGTAGAGATGCGTTATAGTATACTATGTGGAAATAAAGGCCAAAAAAGTCCCAAAACGTCAGATTTTAGCATGTCAAAAAATGGCCCAAAGTTCCATAGTATAGTATGTCGAAAAATGTCAAATTTTGACCCTCGTAAAAATGGCTGAAAATGACATAGAATAGCTTGTAGAGATGCGTTATAGTATACTATGTGGAAATAAAGGCCAAAAAGTCCCAAAACGTCAGATTTTAGCATGTCAAAAAATGGCCAAAAGTGCCATAGTATAGTATGTCGAAAATGTCAAATTTTGACCCTCGTAAAAATGGCTGAAAATGACATAGAATAGCTTGTAGAGATGCGTTATAGTATACTATGTGGAAATAAAGGCCAAAAAGTCCCAAAACGTCAGATTTTAGCATGTCAAAAAATGGCCAAAAGTGCCATAGTATAGTATGTCGAAAAATGTCAAATTTTGACCCCTCGTAAAATGGCTGAAAATGACATAGAATAGCTTGTAGAGATGCGTTATAGTATACTATGTGGAAATAAAGGCCAAAAAAGTCCCAAAACGTCAGATTTTAGCATGTCAAAAAATGGCCAAAAGTGCCATAGTATAGTATGTCGAAAAATGTCAAATTTTGACCCCTCGTAAAAATGGCTGAAAATGACATAGAATAGCTTGTAGAGATGCGTTATAGTATACTATGTGGAAATAAAGGCCAAAAAAGTCCCAAAACGTCAGATTTTAGCATGTCAAAAAATGGCCAAAAGTGCCATAGTATAGTATGTCGAAAAATGTCAAATTTTGACCCTCGTAAAAATGGCTGAAAATGACATAGAATAGCTTGTAGAGATGCGTTATAGTATACTATGTGGAAATAAAGGCCAAAAAGTCCCAAAACGTCAGATTTTAGCATGTCAAAAAAATGGCCAAAAGTGCCATAGTATAGTATGTCGAAAAATGTCAAATTTTGACCCCTCGTAAAAATGGCTGAAAATGACATAGAATAGCTTGTAGAGATGCGTTATAGTATACTATGTGGAAATAAAGGCCAAAAAGTCCCAAAACGTCAGATTTTAGCATGTCAAAAAATGGCCAAAAGTGCCATAGTATAGTATGTCGAAAAATGTCAAATTTTGACCCTCGTAAAATGGCTGAAAATGACATAGAATAGCTTGTAGAGATGCGTTATAGTATACTATGTGGAAATAAAGGCCAAAAAGTCCCAAAACGTCAGATTTTAGCATGTCAAAAAATGGCCAAAAGAGCCATAGTATAGTATGTCGAAAAATGTCAAATTTTGACCCCTCGTAAAAATGGCTGAAAATGACATAGAATAGCTTGTAGAGATGCGTTATAGTATACTATGTGGAAATAAAGGCCAAAAAGTCCCAAAACGATCAGATTTTAGCATGTCAAAAAATGGCCAAAAGTGCCATAGTATAGTATGTCGAAAAATGTCAAATTTTGACCCCTCGTAAAAATGGCTGAAAATGACATAGAATAGCTTGTAGAGATGCGTTATAGTATACTATGTGGAAATAAAGGCCAAAAAAGTCCCAAAACGTCAGATTTTAGCATGTCAAAAAAATGGCCAAAAGTGCCATAGTATAGTATGTCGAAAAATGTCAAATTTTGACCCCTCGTAAAAATGGCTGAAAATGACATAGAATAGCTTGTAGAGATGCGTTATAGTATACTATGTGGAAATAAAGGCCAAAAAGTCCCAAAACGTCAGATTTTAGCATGTCAAAAAATGGCCAAAAGTGCCATAGTATAGTATGTCGAAAAATGTCAAATTTTGACCCCTCGTAAAATGGCTGAAAATGACATAGAATAGCTTGTAGAGATGCGTTATAGTATACTATGTGGAAATAAAGGCCAAAAAGTCCCAAAACGTCAGATTTTAGCATGTCAAAAAATGGCCAAAAGTGCCATAGTATAGTATGTCGAAAAATGTCAAATTTTGACCCCTCGTAAAAATGGCTGAAAATGACATAGAATAGCTTGTAGAGATCGTTATAGTATACTATGTGGAAATAAAGGCCAAAAAAGTCCCAAAACGTCAGATTTTAGCATGTCAAAAAATGGCCAAAAGTGCCATAGTATAGTATGTCGAAAAATGTCAAATTTTGACCCTCGTAAAAATGGCTGAAAATGACATAGAATAGCTTGTAGAGATGCGTTATAGTATACTATGTGGAAATAAAGGCCAAAAAGTCCCAAAACGTCAGATTTTAGCATGTCAAAAATGGCCAAAAGTGCCATAGTATAGTATGTCGAAAAATGTCAAATTTTGACCCCTCGTAAAAATGGCTGAAAATGACATAGAATAGCTTGTAGAGATGCGTTATAGTATACTATGTGGAAATAAAGGCCAAAAAAGTCCCAAAACGTCAGATTTTAGCATGTCAAAAAATGGCCAAAAGTGCCATAGTATAGTATGTCGAAAAATGTCAAATTTTGACCTCGTAAAAATGGCTGAAAATGACATAGAATAGCTTGTAGAGATGCGTTATAGTATACTATGTGGAAATAAAGGCCAAAAAGTCCCAAAACGTCAGATTTTAGCATGTCAAAAAATGGCCAAAAGTGCCATAGTATAGTATGTCGAAAAATGTCAAATTTTGACCCCTCAGAAAATGGCTGAAAATGACATAGAATAGCTTGTAGAGATGCGTTATAGTATACTATGTGGAAATAAAGGCCAAAAAGTCCCAAAACGCCAGATTTTAGCATGTCAAAAAATGGCCAAAAGTGCCATAGTATAGTATGTCGAAAAATGTCAAATTTTGACCCCTCGTAAAAATGGCTGAAAATGACATAGAATAGCTTGTAGAGATGCGTTATAGTATACTATGTGGAAATAAAGGCCAAAAAGTCCCAAAACGTCAGATTTTAGCATGTCAAAAAATGGCCAAAAGTGCCATAGTATAGTATGTCGAAAATGTCAAATTTTGACCCTCGTAAAATGGCTGAAAATGACATAGAATAGCTTGTAGAGATGCGTTATAGTATACTATGTGGAAATAAAGGCCAAAAAGTCCCAAAACGTCAGATTTTAGCATGTCAAAAATGGCCAAAAGTGCCATAGTATAGTATGTCGAAAAATGTCAAATTTTGACCCTCGTAAAATGGCTGAAAATGACATAGAATAGCTTGTAGAGATGCGTTATAGTATACTATGTGGAAATAAAGGCCAAAAAAGTCCCAAAACGTCAGATTTTAGCATGTCAAAAATGGCCAAAAGTGCCATAGTATAGTATGTCGAAAAATGTCAAATTTTGACCCCTCGTAAAAATGGCTGAAAATGACATAGAATAGCTTGTAGAGATGCGTTATAGTATACTATGTGGAAATAAAGGCCAAAAAGTCCCAAAACGTCAGATTTTAGCATGTCAAAAAATGGCCAAAAGTGCCATAGTATAGTATGTCGAAAAATGTCAAATTTTGACCTCGTAAAAATGGCTGAAAATGACATAGAATAGCTTGTAGAGATGCGTTATAGTATACTATGTGGAAATAAAGGCCAAAAAGTCCCAAAACGTCAGATTTTAGCATGTCAAAAAATGGCCAAAAGTGCCATAGTATAGTATGTCGAAAAATGTCAAATTTTGACCCCTCGTAAAAATGGCTGAAAATGACATAGAATAGCTTGTAGAGATGCGTTATAGTATACTATGTGGAAATAAAGGCCAAAAAAGTCCCAAAACGTCAGATTTAGCATGTCAAAAAATGGCCAAAAGTGCCATAGTATAGTATGTCGAAAAATGTCAAATTTTGACCCCTCGTAAAAATGGCTGAAAATGACATAGAATAGCTTGTAGAGATGCGTTATAGTATACTATGTGGAAATAAAGGCCAAAAAAGTCCCAAAACGTCAGATTTTAGCATGTCAAAAATGGCCAAAAGTGCCATAGTATAGTATGTCGAAAAATGTCAAATTTTGACCCCTCGTAAAAATGGCTGAAAATGACATAGAATAGCTTGTAGAGATGCGTTATAGTATACTATGTGGAAATAAAGGCCAAAAAGTCCCAAAACGTCAGATTTTAGCATGTCAAAAATGGCCAAAAGTGCCATAGTATAGTATGTCGAAAATGTCAAATTTTGACCCCTCGTAAAAATGGCTGAAAATGACATAGAATAGCTTGTAGAGATGCGTTATAGTATACTATGTGGAAATAAAGGCCAAAAAGTCCCAAAACGTCAGATTTTAGCATGTCAAAAAAATGGCCAAAAGTGCCATAGTATAGTATGTCGAAAAATGTCAAATTTTGACCCCTCGTAAAAATGGCTGAAAATGACATAGAATAGCTTGTAGAGATGCGTTATAGTATACAATGTGGAAATAAAGGCCAAAAAGTACCAAAACGTCAGATTTTAGCATGTCAAAAAAATGGCCAAAAGTGCCATAGTATAGTATGTCGAAAAATGTCAAATTTTGACCCCTCGTAAAAATGGCTGAAAATGACATAGAATAGCTTGTAGAGATGCGTTATAGTATACTATGTGGAAATAAAGGCCAAAAAGTCCCAAAACGTCAGATTTTAGCATGTCAAAAAATGGCCAAAAGTGCCATAGTATAGTATGTCGAAAAATGTCAAATTTTGACCCCTCGTAAAATGGCTGAAAATGACATAGAATAGCCTGTAGAGATGCGTTATAGTATACTATGTGGAAATAAAGGCCAAAAAAGTCCCAAAACGTCAGATTTTAGCATGTCAAAAAAATGGCCAAAAGTGCCATAGTATAGTATGTCGAAAAATGTCAAATTTTGACCCTCGTAAAAATGGCTGAAAATGACATAGAATAGCTTGTAGAGATGCGTTATAGTATACTATGTGGAAATAAAGGCCAAAAAGTCCCAAATCGTAAGATTTTAGCATGTCAAAAAAATGGCCAAAAGTGCCATAGTATAGTATGTCGAAAAATGTCAAATTTTGACCCCTCGTAAAAATGGCTGAAAATGACATAGAATAGCTTGTAGAGATGCGTTATAGTATACTATGTGGAAATAAAGGCCAAAAAGTCCCAAAACGTCAGATTTTAGCATGTCAAAAAATGGCCAAAAGTGCCATAGTATAGTATGTCGAAAATGTCAAATTTTGACCCTCGTAAAAATGGCTGAAAATGACATAGAATAGCTTGTAGAGATGCGTTATAGTATACTATGTGGAAATAAAGGCCAAAAAGTCCCAAAACGTCAGATTTTAGCATGTCAAAAAATGGCCAAAAGTGCCATAGTATAGTATGTCGAAAAATGTCAAATTTGACCCCTCGTAAAAATGGCTGAAAATGACATAGAATAGCTTGTAGAGATGCGTTATAGTATACTATGTGGAAATAAAGGCCAAAAAGTCCCAAAACGTCAGATTTTAGCATGTCAAAAAAATGGCCAAAAGTGCCATAGTATAGTATGTCGAAAAATGTCAAATTTTGACCCCTCGTAAAAATGGCTGAAAATGACATAGAATAGCTTGTAGAGATGCGTTATAGTATACTATGTGGAAATAAAGGCCAAAAAGTCCCAAAACGTCAGATTTTAGCATGTCAAAAAAATGGCCAAAAGTGCCATAGTATAGTATGTCGAAAAATGTCAAATTTTGACCCTCGTAAAATGGCTGAAAATGACATAGAATAGCTTGTAGAGATGCGTTATAGTATACTATGTGGAAATAAAGGCCAAAAAGTCCCAAAACGTCAGATTTTAGCATGTCAAAAAAATGGCCAAAAGTGCCATAGTATAGTATGTCGAAAAATGTCAAATTTTGACCCCTCGTAAAAATGGCTGAAAATGACATAGAATAGCTTGTAGAGATGCGTTATAGTATACTATGTGGAAATAAAGGCCAAAAAGTCCCAAAACGTCAGATTTTAGCATGTCAAAAAATGGCCAAAAGTGCCATAGTATAGTATGTCGAAAAATGTCAAATTTTGACCTCGTAAAAATGGCTGAAAATGACATAGAATAGCTTGTAGAGATGCGTTATAGTATACTATGTGGAAATAAAGGCCAAAAAGTCCCAAAACGTCAGATTTTAGCATGTCAAAAAAATGGCCAAAAGTGCCATAGTATAGTATGTCGAAAAATGTCAAATTTTGACCCCTCGTAAAAATGGCTGAAAATGACATAGAATAGCTTGTAGAGATGCGTTATAGTATACTATGTGGAAATAAAGGCCAAAAAGTCCCAAAACGTCAGATTTTAGCATGTCAAAAAATGGCCAAAAAGTGCCATAGTATAGTATGTCGAAAAATGTCAAATTTTGACCCCTCGTAAAAATGGCTGAAAATGACATAGAATAGCTTGTAGAGATGCGTTATAGTATACTATGTGGAAATAAAGGCCAAAAAAGTCCCAAAACGTCAGATTTTAGCATGTCAAAAATGGCCAAAAGTGCCATAGTATAGTATGTCGAAAAATGTCAAATTTTGACCCTCGTAAGACTGGCTGAAAATGACATAGAATAGCTTGTAGAGATGCGTTATAGTATACTATGTGGAAATAAAGGCCAAAAAAGTCCCAAAACGTCAGATTTTAGCATGTCAAAAAATGGCCAAAAGTGCCATAGTATAGTATGTCGAAAAATGTCAAATTTTGACCCTCGTAAAAATGGCTGAAAATGACATAGAATAGCTTGTAGAGATGCGTTATAGTATACTATGTGGAAATAAAAGGCCAAAAAGTCCCAAAACGTCAGATTTTAGCATGTCAAAAATGGCCAAAAGTGCCATAGTATAGTATGTCGAAAAATGTCAAATTTTGACCCTCGTAAAAATGGCTGAAAATGACATAGAATAGCTTGTAGAGATGCGTTATAGTATACTATGTGGAAATAAAGGCCAAAAAGTCCCAAAACGTCAGATTTTAGCATGTCAAAAATGGCCAAAAGTGCCATAGTATAGTATGTCGAAAATGTCAAATTTTGACCCTCGTAAAAATGGCTGAAAATGACATAGAATAGCTTGTAGAGATGCGTTATAGTATACTATGTGGAAATAAAGGCCAAAAAGTCCCAAAACGTCAGATTTTAGCATGTCAAAAAATGGCCAAAAGTGCCATAGTATAGTATGTCGAAAAATGTCAAATTTTGACCCCTCGTAAAAATGGCTGAAAATGACATAGAATAGCTTGTAGAGATGCGTTATAGTATACTATGTGGAAATAAAGGCCAAAAAGTCCCAAAACGTCAGATTTTAGCATGTCAAAAAATGGCCAAAAGTGCCATAGTATAGTATGTCGAAAAATGTCAAATTTTGACCCCTCGTAAAAATGGCTGAAAATGACATAGAATAGCTTGTAGAGATGCGTTATAGTATACTATGTGGAAATAAAGGCCAAAAAGTCCCAAAACGTCAGATTTTAGCATGTCAAAAATGGCCAAAAGTGCCATAGTATAGTATGTCGAAAAATGTCAAATTTTGACCCTCGTAAAAATGGCTGAAAATGACATAGAATAGCTTGTAGAGATGCGTTATAGTATACTATGTGGAAATAAAGGCCAAAAAGTCCCAAAACGTCAGATTTTAGCATGTCAAAAAATGGCCAAAAGTGCCATAGTATAGTATGTCGAAAAATGTCAAATTTTGACCCCTCGTAAAAATGGCTGAAAATGACATAGAATAGCTTGTAGAGATGCGTTATAGTATACTATGTGGAAATAAAGGCCAAAAAAGTCCCAAAACGTCAGATTTTAGCATGTCAAAAATGGCCAAAAGTGCCATAGTATAGCATGTCGAAAATGTCAAATTTTGACCCTCGTAAAAATGGCTGAAAATGACATAGAATAGCTTGTAGAGATGCGTTATAGTATACTATGTGGAAATAAAGGCCAAAAAGTCCCAAAACGTCAGATTTTAGCATGTCAAAAAATGGCCAAAAGTGCCATAGTATAGCATGTCGAAAAATGTCAAATTTTGACCCCTCGTAAAAATGGCTGAAAATGACATAGAATAGCTTGTAGAGATGCGTTATAGTATACTATGTGGAAATAAAGGCCAAAAAGTCCCAAAACGTCAGATTTTAGCATGTCAAAAATGGCCAAAAGTGCCATAGTATAGTATGTCGAAAATGTCAAATTTTGACCCTCGTAAAAATGGCTGAAAATGACATAGAATAGCTTGTAGAGATGCGTTATAGTATACTATGTGGAAATAAAGGCCAAAAAAGTCCCAAAACGTCAGATTTTAGCATGTCAAAAAAATGGCCAAAAGTGCCATAGTATAGCATGTCGAAAAATGTCAAATTTTGACCCCTCGTAAAAATGGCTGAAAATGACATAGAATAGCTTGTAGAGATGCGTTATAGTATACTATGTGGAAATAAAGGCCAAAAAAGTCCCAAAACGTCAGATTTTAGCATGTCAAAAAAATGGCCAAAAGTGCCATAGTATAGCATGTCGAAAAATGTCAAATTTTGACCCCTCGTAAAAATGGCTGAAAATGACATAGAATAGCTTGTAGAGATGCGTTATAGTATACTATGTGGAAATAAAGGCCAAAAAAGTCCCAAAACGTCAGATTTTAGCATGTCAAAAAAAAGGCCCAAAAGTGCCATAGTATAGTATGTCGAAAAATGTCAAATTTTGACCCCTCGTAAAAATGGCTGAAAATGACATAGAATAGCTTGTAGAGATGCGTTATAGTATACTATGTGGAAATAAAGGCCAAAAAAGTCCCAAAACGTCAGATTTTAGCATGTCAAAAAAATGGCCAAAAGTGCCATAGTATAGTATGTCGAAAAATGTCAAATTTTGACCCCTCGTAAAAATGGCTGAAAATGACATAGAATAGCTTGTAGAGATGCGTTATAGTATACTATGTGGAAATAAAGGCCAAAAAAGTCCCAAAACGTCAAAGTCCAAAAAGTTTAGCATGTCAAAAAAATGGCCAAAACACCATGGTATAGTGTGTCGAAAATTGTCAAATAATGACTGGTCATAAAATCTGAAAACGAATTGCTGTTTTTACAACATTTTATGCTATGCCGTGTGTCGGCATGCTCTTTTAGGTGGTTTTCAGCTGTTTTTGGAACATCATATTTTCATGTTTCGCCATACCTTGGTATGGCATTTCTGTTCGGTTTTAGACATGCTATATTTAAGCAATATCACACTCGCGGTTGTGTTGTACTGTATACCATCACAGCTGTGATTATGTTTGGCCCTCAACCTGCGGCCTTGAGCCTTTGACCAAATCACAGCCGTAATGATATACAAGTACAACATCACTCCCTGTCATGTTATAAATGTCAAACATGATATGTCCCAAAAACAGCATGCAAAATGGCGTGCCGAGATGCACCATAGCATAGAATGTTGCAACAACGGCCAAAAACACCATAATATAGCATGTCGAAAAAATTACCAAAAATGCCATACTACATATATACAAGAGATCTACAAGCGTCTTTTATGAGCGACAACAGATTATAATTTTGTTGTTTAATTAATGATTTCTTTGGCTCAGCAGATGCACATAGTTCCGCAACTGCTGGAAGTGACAGCCGTTGCCTAGCAACATATAAACATTTTCCTTCATGCTGCTTGCTAATCTGTGTGTCCCTATCTCACTGCACATCCTTGTAACATCTGTGCCAGCAGGTTTATGAATGGCAGTTTACCAAAACCCATCCGTCACAGCTGTCCCCCTCCTGGGCTGCAGGTAGAGGCCTTTTGCATTAGTTTTGCATCACTTTAGTGAAAATGGGATATGATACATGCATGACTTCTATATCAGCACTCATGGAATGCCTCTCAGCCTCTCAAATTGCTTGGTTTGAACTAACTGTTTCATAATATGATGTTTTTGTTTTTGATCTTTTGCTTTTGCCATAGTGGCAGTATCTAACCAGAGCTGAAAGGACTCCAAACGACAGTGAGTTAGCCTCATTTCTGCTTCACAGCTAAATTATTGCACTGTAATGCTGCAGGCTCTATGTTGTGTTACTGTGATTTTGCTGTGGAGCTAACGTTAGCTTGCTTTCAGTGCTAGGGCTGATTAGCATTGACTTACTGCAGGGTGGTTAAAAACTCCATTGAAGTGACCAAACAGTTTTGTAAGTTTGAGTTTATTTTATTTTATTTTTATCATATTTTAGCATATTATAGTCTTGTTTTAATATCTAACAAACTTTGTAGCAGGATGCAAATATTTGTAAATAATCTTACTTTCTATTTCATTTACTTTTATCGTAGCATAATGCACATATTTTTAAATATATTTTTTATTTAGATGTTTTATTCTCTGCTTATATATCGACTGAGAGCTAACTGTAAAATGTCACAATTTTACCCTGGGGACCAATAAGCATTTATGATTCTATTCCAATTGTATATTTGCTATTTACCCATGTATTCTACCCACCTACCTTGTATTTCAGTCATCTACCAAATAAAACTTGAAAATATGTAAATTGTCATTATTTGTTTTCATAAGCTTCTTCTCAGATATTACTTTTGAGACATTACATCCTAAGTATTGACTGTGAATCTCAAAGCTACAAATGCAGATTATTATACTGTTTAAATTTGCTTCAAAATGTATTGTGATAACATGATATGGTAATGTGCTGTTTGATTTATGCAAGTGGAAACAAGTTTCTTTGTAAAACAAATTTAATAATAGAATAATATAGTTGCATCCATTTTAATATAATTTAGAGATACAAGTTCTGGCTAAAACACAATCTATTTACAGTACAGTACAGCACTCGGAGTATTTACAAGACACATGGGTAAATGTATAAGTATTGTCCGTGAGAATCTGGTGATCAGTAAAGAACTGACTAGCTTCATTCACCTATGACCACTTGTGAAGATCCCATGCTACCATGAAACGTGACGGCACTGCTCGCTGTCCTCCCCTGCATCTGAAGGTTCGGCTACCAACCCCCCTGCAAGGCGCAAGGCTCCCTTCAGCAAAGGCCAAGGTCCTCGGGTGTTGGGTCCGCACAGTGCCCCGGAGCCCTCCTCTCCTTCCCGTCTGCTCGTAGTATCAGTTGCAGGGGTGATTTCTTCAGCGGAGGCCAGTGTCACACTCTCAAAATACCTGTATCAACACAGCAGCATGTCAACAAGCTTGTAAAATGACAAATGTAAATAGGCTAAGCTGCTAGCTTACAGGCCTGCCTGAAGATCATGCTGCCGTATGTTCAGAAACACTGTAACGCTACCGGCATCACACAGACTGCTTATTCTTGAATACACAGGTAAAGTAATGAAGACCACGTCTCTAGCTGAAATATAGTCGTAAACAATTATATTAAAACACGCTGTTTCTGGTTTTATTGCTGGTAATACGGTCTTACCGGCGTGTGCGATATGTCGTCTTCCTTGCTGCACCAGTTGCCATAGTAACGAGCCTGCACGTGTTTGAGGGTCTTCTCTGCAGGGGAAGGGCTGTAGAGGCAGTGTGGAGGCAGATCCACCCTGGCACACAACTGCATCTAGTCACAGAAAATTAAAAAAAAAAACATCAAAAAACATCATAATATAGCAAGTTGAAAAACAACCGAAAACACCATACTATATAGTATAGTATGGCAAAAAAATGTCTGCAGCTGAAAACCACATAGTATAGCACGTCAAGACATGTCATGCCAAAGACATCATACTATGACATTTTTTCATGATTTTGGACGACATGCTGAACTATGACGTTTTTTTTATGATTTTTGAAAAACATACTTTACTATGACATTTTTTCATGAATTTGGACATCATACTATATTATGATGTTTTTTCATGATTTTGGACGACATACTAAACTAGGACGTTTTTTCATGATTTTGGGTAACAAACTACAATATGACGTTTTTTTTTAATGATTTTGACCACAAACTGTACTATGCAGTTTTTTCTTAATGACTTGGGACGTCATACTATACTTTGACATTTTTTTAATGATTTTGGACGACATACTATACTATGACATTTTTTCATGATTTTGGACAATATACTATACTACGACCATTTTTCATGATTTTGGACAATATACCATCCTATGAGATTTTGTCGTGATTTAGGACGTTATACTGTACTATGATGTTTTTTTCATGATTTTGGACGACATACTGTACGATGACATTTTGTCATGATTTTGGACGACATACTATACTATAACGTTTTTTTCATGGCTTTGGACGTCATACTATACTATGACAGTTTCATGATTTTGGACGACATACTATACAATGACATTTTTTCACGATTTTGGACGACATACTGTTCTATGACTGTTTCTCATGATTTTGGACAATATACCATACTATGAGATTTTGTCATGATTTTGGACGACATACTATACTATTACGTTTTTTCCTGATTTTGACCACAAACTGTACTATGCAATTTTTTCATGATTTTGGACGACATACTACACCATGACGTTTTGTCATGATTTTGGAAGAGGTAGTATACTATAATGTTTTTTCATGATTTTGGACGACGTACTATACTATGGAGCTTTTTCATGATCTTGGATGACATTCTCTATGACTTTTTGTCATGATTTTTGACATCAAACTGTACTATGACTTTTTTTTAATGATCTTGGACAACATAGAATACTATGGGTGTTTTTCATGATCTTGGATGACATTCTTTACTATGACTTTTTCATGATTTTAGACGACATACTGTTCTGTGACTGTTTCTCATGATTTTGGACAATATACCATACTACGAGATTTTGTCATGATTTTGGACGACATACTATACTATGACGGTTTCATGATTTTGGACGACATACTAAACTATGACTTTTTTATTATTTAGGATGTCATACTATACTATGACGTTTTCTCATGATTTTGACCACAAACTGTTCTACGCAATTTTTTTAGTGATTTTGGACGTTATACTACACTATGACATTTTTTCATGATTTTGGACGACATACTGTTCTGTGACTGTTTCTCATGATTTTGGACAATATACCATACTACAAGATTTTGTCATGATTTTGGACGACATACTATACTATGACGGTTTCATGATTTTGGACGACATACTAAACTATGACATTTTTTCATGATTTTGGACGACATACTAAACTATGACTTTTTTATTATTTAGGATGTCATACTATACTATGACGTTTTCTCATGATTTTGACCACAAACTGTTCTACGCAATTTTTTTTGTGATTTTGGACGTTATACTACACTATGACATTTTTTCATGATTTTGGACAATATACTATACTATAACGTTTCTTTCATGGCTTTGGAAATTATACCATACTATGAGATTTTGTCATGATTTTGGACGACATACTATACTATGATGTTTTTTCATGATTTTGGACATTAAACTGTACTATGATGTTTTTCATGATTTCGGACAACATACTATACTGTGGAGCTTTTTCATGATCTTGGATAACGTTCTCTACTATGACTTTTTTTTCTCATGATTTTGGACGAAATACTATACTATGACGCTTTGTCATGATTACTTTACTACGAAGTTTCATCATGATTTTGAAAGACATACTATTCTATGACGATTTTTAATGATTTTGGACGACATACTGTGCTGTGACATTTTTTCATGATTTTGGACGTCATACTATACTATGACGTTTTCATGAGTTTCGACGTCAAACTATACAATTACGTTTTCATGATTTTGGACGACATACTATACTGTGACTTCTTTTTGATGATTTTGGACGTCATACTATAATATGATGTTTTTTCATGATTTTGGACGTCATACTATACAATGACGTTTTCATGATTTTGGACGACGTACTATACTGTGACATGATTGCATGAGTTTGGACGACATACTATACTGTGACATATTTTCATGATTTTGGATGACATATTACACTATGATGTTTTTTCATGATTTTGGACGACATACTATACTGTGATGTTTTTTCATTATTTTGGATGACATACTATACTATGGGGCTTTTTCATAATCTTGGGTGATATTCTTTTCTATTTTTTTCATGATTTTGGACAACATACTGTACTTTGATATTTTCTTGTGATTTTGGACAATATACCATACTATGAGATTTTGTCATGATTTTAAACGACGTTTTTTTCATGATTTTAGACAATATAGTAGGTAGTATAGTATGATTTTTTTCTTCATGGTTTTGAACCGCACACTATACTGTCCCTTTTTTTCAAGATTTTGGACAGGATAGTATAATATAACATTTTTTCATGATTTTGGACGACATTCTGTACTATGAATTTTTTCATGAGTTTGGAGGACATACTATACTATGATGTTTTTTTATGATTTTGGACGACATACTATACGATGGAGCTTTTTCATGATCCTGGATGACATTCTATACTGTGACTTTTTTCATGATTTTAGATGACATACTATACTATGATATTTTGTTATGATTTTGGACAAGGTAATACTATGATTTTTTTCATGGTTTACTATACTATGTCATTTTTTTAGGATTTTAGACAAATTCTATACTATGACATTTTTTCATGATTTTGACCATAAACTTTACTCTGCAATTTTTCCATCTTTTTGGATATCATGCTATACTATGACATTTTTTTCATGATTTTGGAGGACATACTATACTATGACGCTTTTTCATGATTTTGAGCACAAACTGTACTGTGCATTTTTTTCATGATTTTGGACGACATACTATACTACGATGTTTTTTTCATGATTTTGGACGACATACTATACAATGACGTTTTGTCATGATTCGGACGATGTAGTAAACTATGACGTTTTTTCATTATTTTGGTTGACATTCTTTTCTATTACGTTTTTTCATGATTTTGGACAACATACTGTGCTTTGACGTTTTCTCGTGATTTTGGACAATATACCATACTCTGAGATTTTGCCATGATTTTGAACGACATACTATACTATGACATTTTTTTTCATGATTTTGGACGTTATACTGTAGTACGATATTTTTTTCATGATTTTGGACGAGGTAGTATACTATGACGTTTTTTCATGATTGTGGAAGACATACTACACTATGGAAGACATACTATACTATGGAGCTTTTTTATGATTTTTTTTAGACGTCATACTATACTATTTAGTTTTTTCATGATTTTGGACAATATACTGTACTGTGACTTTTTTTATGATTTTGGTCATCATACTATACTATGACATTTTTTCATGATTTTGACCACAAACTGTACTATGCAATTTTTTCATGATTTTGGACGACATACTATACTATGGAATTTTTTCATGATTTTTGACGACATACTATACGATGGACGTATAGTCATGGTTTTGGACGTTAAACTGTACTATGATGTTCTTTTTCTGATTTTGGATTACAGTCTATACTGTGACGTTTTTCATTATTTTGGACATTAAACTGTACTATGATGTTTTTTCATGATTTTGGACAACAAACTATACTATGGAGCTATTTCATGATCTTGGATGACATTCTCTACCATGACTTTTTTCATGATTTTGCACAACATACTTTACTTTGAGGTTTTTTCATGATTTTGCAGGACAAAATCATCGTAGTACATATATGACATTTTTTCGTGATTTTGTACCACATTCTATACCATGACTTTTTTTTCATGATTTGGACAACATACTATGACGTTTTTTTCACGGCTTTGGACATTATACTATACTATGATGTCTTTTTCATGATTTTGGACATCATACTATACTATGACATTTTCATGATTTTGGACGACATACCACACTGTGACATTTTTAATGGTTTTTTGACGACATACTACACTGTGACATTTGTTCATGATTTTGGACGACATACTATACTATGACATTTTTTTATGATTTTGGATGATATTCTACATTTATGATGTTTTTCATGATTTTGGACGTCACACTGTACTATGACGTTGTTTCATGATTTTTGACCACATGGTAGGTAGTATACTATGATTTTTTTTTTTTTTTTTGATGGTTTTGAATCACACTCCATACTGTCACGTTTTCTCAGGGTTTGGACTAGATAGTCTAATATGATGTTTTTTCATGATTTTGGACAACATACTAAACCAGACACTTTTGCATGATTTTGGACGACATTCTGTACTATGACATTTTTTCATAATTTTTCATGAAAAAACGCATTTTTCATACTATTCTAAGATGTTTTTATCATGATTTTGCAGAGCATACTTTACTATGATTTTTCTCTCATGATTTTGGGCATCATACTATGATGTTTTTCATGATTTTGCACAACATACTTTACTGTGAAGTTTTTTTCATAATTTTATCGATATACTGTTCTATGACATTTTTTTCATGATTTTGGACAACATGACTTTTTTCATGAATTATTTCTTCTTATAGTATGTCCTACAAAGTCATGAAAAAACATCATAGCATTGTATGACATCACAAATTATAAAACATCATAGAACAGTGTGTTGCCAAAAATCATGAAAAACGTCATAATATAGTATGCTGCATTATATAGTATGTCACCCAAAATATGACATAAAAAAGTCAGCGTATAGTATGTTGTCCAAAATAGCATAAAACGTCATAGTACTAAATAACATAAAAAGTCATAGTTTAGTGAAATATAGCATAAAAAGAAAGTCATATTATAGTATGGCATCCAGATAAGCATAAAAAAAGTCATCCATACAGCAA
Organism: Plectropomus leopardus; assembly: GCF_026936395.1. NCBI lineage: Eukaryota > Metazoa > Chordata > Actinopteri > Perciformes > Serranidae > Plectropomus > Plectropomus leopardus. Next base: position 15,759,091 of record NC_142193.1, on the reverse strand, counting down.
CAAAGTCAGAATATAGTATGTCGCCAAAAAGAAAGAGCTTAAAAGAGCTTAAAAAATGTGGTGTGTTGTATGTTGTCCACAATCGCCCCCTGTATAAAATGTGCAAAATTAAATGGCACAAACCAGGATTTGCAATTGAGTTTCAAAGCTAGGGGAATACGACAAACCAAAAGTAATAACTGAAAAATATGTTTCAACAACATTATAACAGGACATTAAGAAACCTCACAATTCATAGACATAAACGATTTTGAAAGCATAAAAAAATGTTTCATGGCAAATTTGGACCAGAGTCCAAGCTAAAGATTTATGAACTGGACTATACCACAAAATATATAGTAAGCAGACATAGATATTTAGATAGATACATATATACATAGAATTTGAAATTGAACACAAAACACTTTTCTTAAATCAATAAAAAAAATAAGCCATAGTGATGTCTGTGCTAAGTAAGGCACCATTTTAATGGTGTTGGGCAACCCTACAGGCTAGAAATGATGCAACTAACAAATAATATCAAATGTTAAACAACAAAATAGTCATCAAACCATACAAATTTAAGACAATATGAAGAAAATATTGCCGATGAAAAAAATGACTTTTGTAGCTCAAAAATGAAGACATCAGTTTGTCCCCTGGCAGGCAGAGAGGGATCATCTCATACTGTGTGCATGATGAGTTTCATAGTTCTCATTTTTGCTTGTTGCAATTTGAAATGTTACAATTGCCCCCGGTCTCCCCTAATGTTCTTGACAGTGTCTGGGGGGTAGATTTAGCTGTTTTACTATACAATCTTAATGCTTAAGTGATTTATTTTCCTTGGTGAGTAGGTCGGTCTAGTCCTGGCTGTAATCTAAACTGTAACTGTGACTGAAACTCTTTACACAAAACGTCGATGAGGCTGAGTCTGCGACTTTGTGTTCAGTGGATGAGATATTATCGCTCACCTCAGAGCCACAGGGGAGTCTGGAGGGTGAAGGAGAAGATGAATGTGAGGGTTGGCGGGGTCTCTTACTGTTGGAGTTGTTTGTTGTGTCCTGATCCATGATGAAGAGTTTATTGTGGTACTCGTCGATATATTTTTCCAGATGATCCAGCTCGTACGTTTTGTAACTCGGAATGTGATGTTCGATTGAAGAGATGAATCGGGAAAAGACGTGAAGAAAGAAGAAAAGTTTTGACGTTTGAAGAAAGTTTGTTTCCGCGGTCTAACTGGAATTCGCCATCTTGACTCTCGCGCTGTCTCGCGACACTTCGTCAGCAGCCCAGTTTAGCCATACTTTTTTTTTTTTTTTTAAAAAAAGTCATTGTGTAGTACATTGAAAAAATATAATAGTTTAGCATAGCACTCCTAAAAAAAGGTTTAAAAAAAGTCACGGTATAGCATGTTGAAAAAACATGATTTAGATTTAAACCAACTTGTACAGCAGTTGGTAACCCCTCGTAATATTCCCACTAATCCCAGAAGTTAAGAAGTAAATGAAGTAAAGGATACATTAGAAAATCAAAAGGAAAAATTAGAGTGAAAAGGAGCCACTTTTGCTTACTGAAGGTAATTTTTCCATCTTAAATTGTCATCTAAATATTTGTTTCCCATCATACATGCACTTTTTAGAGACACAAAGATAAAATTATTCTGAAGCAACTGTCGGGTGAAAGAGGGGTCCAGATATTGTAGTATAATGCAATTTTATCTCTATATGTTATAAACTTTTGTCAAAACCACATCTGTTTTTTATGTTTTGTTGTGGCTTTTTTGGGGGGGTGGGGGGTCCCTTGCTGATGTATTACAAACAGACAGTAAAACACCAGTTTAGTATGTGTTTTAGGGTTATACAGTTTTACTGTTTTACATTTAGGCCAAGATAACGCACAAAGATGCCATAATTTTATAGCCTGACCTTTTCTTTTCTTCTTTGATGAAGACTGGCTGTTTTGGTGCATTAATTATTTGAATCCACTAGATGGCTGTAAGTCATCATTTAGTGACAGAACATCAGAGGAAGTAAATGTAGTATAACAACGCCAGCATCAGAAGTCACATTGAGGAGTGGATCTAAAATGGCTGGAGACAAAGTGATCGCTGATTTTGTGCTATGTATTAAAAGACGTCAAGTTAAGGATTTTAACATACAGTGGCTTTGAAAATCAATGTTTTGTTCAGTAGGCTACATCTCTTGCAGTCACTGTTGTTATCTTGATGTCATCGCCCTCAGATGTTTATGAGCGGATTTTCCACCCTTCTATTAAAACAGCAGGTCACTTTTTTCGCTATTAATTTATCCCATAATCACAGGTATCCATCGTCGCCCACTGACAGTGCTGGATGAAATTTTTATTGATTCATCACACCGGATTTCCTCTGTGCCTCTCAAATGAAACTATGATTCATTCAGTGTTATGCCATTTGGTCTGGCTTTTGTTTGGAAATTGTTACATTACCCGAAAATGCAGAATTAAGCTAAAAACACTGCTGAACCCGTCCTATTTCCCTTTTCATTTCCATCCATTGTCATCACGGGCCAAGAAACACTCAAAATGTGCACACAGTACTGCTGAGTGTCAAAAATGTAATTGCTCTTCTGTTGTTTTATCTTTGCCATTATCTTACTAAAATACAATCCTACCATCCTGCGGTGCACATAAAGGCCAGCAGTCACTGTGGATTCATATGAGTAATGTCTGTGCATGTTGTTTGTTACTGTGCTACTTGACCACTGCTAGTCATAAAGGTACCCTATACCTAAGATGCCTGCTTTATTTAGTCTGATGACACATACCTGAACCAAAGCCCATCCTGTTTTGCTGCCATAAAAACTTTCCCCGTGCAAACTACAAACAGAGAAAGTGAAACCACGTTTACTGACCTCAATCAGAGGTTAAATGTAAGTGGAATTTTTCAAGAAGTGCATATAATGACAACATATCATAACAATTTGTGAATTTCACCATGAGTTTGACATTTTGTTTTTGACCATATCACCCACATAGTCTTGATTGAAAAGCTAAAAAAAGCACATTTTTTATAAGGTGTAGAATGTGAAAGTACATAAAGTGTCTGAAAAGTCCTCTAGAACTTTACAGGGGCTTAGTTACTCCGTGGTGAGAAATCCTGTTTATGTGGCATTTCTGTTCTGTTTCTTTTTCCACCCAAATATGCAGTAACCCAGATATTTGAATAGAAAAATGTACAGAGAAGAATGTATCCAAAAGCTAGCATTCCTGCTTGAAAGCTTTAATAATTCAGTGCTCAACTGATATTTTGGATTCTTGTTTAATTGTCATAATTGTAACTAAGCCCTGCTTACATCATGCACATTATCCCGCTCGTATGTTATTTTGCAATGTTTAATGGCACTTTGAAAAAAAGAGGAACAAAAACAGCAAAGCAATGACTTTCAGTGCTGGCCAAAAAAACTCTAAAAAAAAAAAAAAAAACAGGATGACATGCAGATCACCACCACACGAGCACACTTCATGAAGTCTCATCATAAACAGGGAACTGAATAATTCAGATTCTTTCAGTGTTCTTTGCCCCTTGTTGTAAGTTCCTCCTTTTTTGTGTGATTTGTGGTGAGTAGGACATGGTCAGCTCCAAGATGTAGATACAATCTGGGCCTTTTGTGTTTGTCTTCAGCAACATACAGGGGGAAGTACCGCCTGGATTTCTCATTGCTCTATAGATACTCAGGGCAGAACAGAGCAGAGTCACACATCAGAACGTCCTCTTCACATGCAAACAGTGAGCTCAGGAAGCACACACACTGCTTCAGTGCACAGCCACAGTCGTCAGCTCTTAACATCAGTCCTCCTGCGTTCCCAAAGCTCAGGCCACTAAGAGCTCTGCCGTCGGATTGACGATGCCACAGCACCACCAGCATTCTCTAATCCATGTCCTCCTGTTGTGGATCACCATCCTTTCCATTGTCCAGGTTGTCTTCATCGTCTTCTTCTTCACAGATGTCCTGGTGAGACTTCTTAGAATATCCAAAAATGTAATGTGTGGACTTTAATGATGAGATACAAACTCAACATTGTACACAGTTTACCACAGCTGCATCACATTTGAATGTCAGTATAACACCTGCACCATGCAGCTGTTTTTCTCATGTGGTTTTGTCAGTAGCACCGCTGGTGAAAAAGACACCCATGCCTGTGGTCTGCAGCTGGTTACAAAGACCCCTGTCATGTCTCCAAAACAGTGACATCTTAGAAATGTTTGTGTTAGTCATAGATGAAACAAAGTAACACTACATATACAAAAATAATGAAGCATAACTAGTATAATATAAAGAAAACGTATAAGCGTTATGGTTGACAACAAGCAAATGTGTTCACTTTTGGTGTTTGGAGTAAATATTTGAAAGGAGAGTGCTTTTAATGGATAACTTTTAAAATGTTGATTTAGTATTGTCTAATTTATTATTATTATTATTATTATTATGAGCATATTTTGTGCTTCTGTTTTCTTCTCCAGTCTCAGAACAGTAGCGCTGTAGCATCAGGGCGCAAAATGCCAATCCAGGCAAACAGTACAACTTTGGTAAGATAACCGCAGCTTCAGAGTTTGTTCCTGTTGACCTCACTGTGTTGTGTTATTCTCACAATTTCACACCTGTTCTTGGTTACTAAGATGCTATTGATACCATTTTTTAAATGGTGTTGCAATATTCTGGACACACAAGTTTTGTAGACCAGGCATTTCTTTCTCAAATGAATTTTCTCGTGAGTTACTTATGACAGTAACCGCTCTCCTCACTTCTTGGAGGAAGCACAGTGACGTCATTACCAGATTCGGGGAAATGCCACTTAACTAAACTTTCCTTTTTCCTTCTGTAGATAGTGTATGATTCTGTTCTCACATTTAAGATGGAGCACCTAGTCCTGTCACCACATCAAAAAGAAAATTTATGTTGCTGCTCTTTGTCACTGTGGGAGCCATGCAGGCACCACACTTGTGTGTGTTAATATTTTGAGATTAATGGATCTCTTCCTCTTTCCACAGCCCCCTTCTGATCGTGGGCATCTCTTGGGCAAAGGCAAAATGCTCAACTTTAAGGTTGGTGGAGGTAAGGCAAATCAAACCAAATAAAGTTTATAGCACATTTAAAAACAACTGCAGTTGACCAAAGTGCCGTACAAATGAAAATAAATATCACACAGATAAATAACATTTAATAGGCATAATAACAACAAGAACAAAAAATAGTAGTAGAAATTACAAAGCAGTATACCAGCCAGTGTACACAAATATAAAACAAAATAAGACTGTTAAGATCAATTACATATGTAAAAAGATTAGAAAGATGTTGTTTTTGAAATTCTATGAGCAACCAAAGGCCTGCATGTATCTACATTTTAAGATTAGTCTTGAAAGTGTCAGTGGTGAGAAAACATTTAATTGAGAGTGGAAGACTATTCCAAAGCTTTGGAGCATCTAAAGGTACCATCTCCCTTACCACCCACCAATTAAAGTATTTCTACATGCAGCTGTGTGACAAAAGCTGCACCATTTACAAGCTGTTGGAAAAAGAGATAATGCACTGGTCAGAGAGAATATATAAATCCAGCAAATAAAATGTCATTGATGCACATTGCTTTGTGTAAAATTGTTGCCCACAACAGGATACTCAGAGTACAGAAAACAAACTCACATTTAACAGCATCTTGTCTGTCGCCCACAGTTGAAAAAAACATTAAATGGATAGCAAAGAACCCAGATCCAGTCCTGATCGCAGAAGAAGAAGGAGGAACAGTTCTAAGAATAAAGAAGGATGGATATTTCTTCGTAAATCTCCAGGTGACACTGGATTCATGTAATGCAAACCGGGGATCACAGCAAAGTGTCCGTCTGATGATAAAGGACAAAGTTGCCCTGAACGGTTGGATCAACACAAACACGTGCAGCACAGGCTTCCTCGGCAAGGTGGAGGAGCTTCCTGCTAGAGCAACCCTGAGGGTTTCCGCCAACCTGACTCACGAAACCATTAAAAAAGCTGAATCTTACCTGGATATCATCTACATTAACAGGCCTTTGATGTAGCTCTGATACAGTGTTGTTACCAAATAGACTTCTGTCTCTGCCTTTGGATCACCAGATCACTTAACTGTCTTCCCGCAGTCAGAGAGGTGACTGAGTCACAGAGAATGCATGAAAGGGCTGGATTCAACATTGAGGAATGTATTTTACCCACAGGCTGGGTAAAAAAAAAAAACTCACCCCTTTAAATTCCAGTCTGCTCAAAAGAAAAATCCACCCTAAAACAGAACTTACATTGATCCATTGTCAAATATTTGGGCCTGTAAAGCAAATATGCTATATAAGAGATTCAGTCTAAGGTTGACACCAGCACTACAAATCTGCTTCTCCACTGTTGTCAGAAAATGAGATAGGATAGGATAAAATAGAATAACAAAACAGAAAGTTTTTTCTCAGATTTGAGATTTGAGGGGTTGAGGGATCATCATAAGGCAATTTTCTGTGATGAACAAGCTCTATTTGGATGCTTTTATGCAACTGTGGCACCGTATTTACTCTATAGAATAAAATACTTTTTTTCTTTCCAGAGTAATTTTTAATTTTGATGTTAATATATTATGTAATATAATATGAAATATATAATTATTAGTATTGAGTAAAAACAGTATACCTTCAACTGCAATCATAAAAAAATGTATTGAATAGACTTGAAAAAATAGTCAGTATTGATTTATTGATTTATTGATTTATGTAACCAGTGGTTGAATGAACTAAGTACATTTATTCAGGTACAAGTATGAACAGAATCACAGATTATTATATGCAGGGCTTTTTATTACTATTGTTAGGCCTAATCTTATTTTTGAAACATATATGTAGACTACATATTTAGATCCTGGGCTATTTGTAAAACAGGGACCGAAGCTTTGTCTACAAAGGCCCAACAGTGCAACTGACACATAGTTATAAGAAAAGTAGTATGAGCTAGAGGGAAATGTTTTCAAATGTATATCAAACTAAGCTTTAAAGTACTAAAGTAAGACACGGAGCACATAGTATTTTTGAGAAAGGTAAGAAAAGCTATATTCTAATTGCTTAAATGGGATCAAGAAGCACATATTTAGTCAGTGAAGCAGGTCTTCAGAGAAAACCAATTTTACTTGATTGTTCTCGTTTCCTTGTTGGAGTTTCTTACATTTAAAATGTGTATTAAACTGCAGGAATGTATCATTCTAAAGGGCCATATTTACTGGCAGCACTGTGTTTTTCTGCACCGCAGCTTCTATTTGATTTATTTCTTTATGTTTTGAACTATATAAATTACACATTTATTTGTATTTATTTATTGTTTGGACCTAAATATGTACCCTATACAGATACTGTATTTAAACACAATATCATTGTCAGATCAGCAAATGAATGTATGTCACTGTGTGACAATGTGTGTCATTGTGTGACATACATACAGTGTATTGTTAGTGAGTCACTGGAATGTATTTACGGTGTTTTCTTCATTAATTACTGTAATTATATAGAAAAGCATGGTTGGTGCATTTCTATTAACTTAATTTTAAAAAGTACTAAAAATGTGGAAGTGATTAATTATTTATTAGTATTATGGAATATTTTGGTCTTTTCTCAATCTGTAATGATTTTGAGAAATGTAATGCAAGTAAAGACCACATTACATACATTAGTATTCATGATATAAATTTAAAATGAAAAGTGAAAATACTTGATCACACATTATGTAACATGAAATCACAACTTGTGGTTTACGCAAAACGTTTCATGTGTTAAGAGAGTTGAAAGAAATATTTGGTTTCGTCAATGATTTTCAGTTGTTTTCAACTGCAACAAGACACCGTATACATTTGTGTGATTATGCTTTTAAAAATGTTTGTTGTAGATTTTTTTTAACACGTCTTTACACCTGACTACATCAACATACTGTAACTGCTGCCTCGAAAAAGTTCTTATTAAAAGCCACATTTTCCTCACATGGTTTATTATTGCTAATGTGTTTAAAAGGCCCAGTATGAAGATAAACAGAGCAAATGAAATTACAAAGAAGACTGTGAGTCATTTTGGAGGTCCTGAATATGAAGTGAAAGTGAGAGGTCACAAGTTAACAGTGGGACCCCGCAAATACTGAGTCACCAATAGTAAGATACAGGGCTACCCTCCATGCTGCATGCTCTCGAAGAATATCCCCTCCAGACTCTGACAGAGAAAAATAAAAAATCTACACAAACATCCAACATCCTATCTATCTATCCTATCTGACCTACATCTCAACAACAGACAGACAAAAAGGTCACTGGAACATGATATTCGTCATCATTGCCAAGACACATAATTTCCAAATTACTGCGGTTTCATTTGAAAACTGTTTTCCAAACCACAGCCAAAGAGTCCTATTAGCTGTTGCCACCACAGCCTTCAATTACCCCGGGGAGAGGTCCAACATGCTGAATTCAAAAGCACATAAGAGACGTATCCAATCACTACCCACTCTGTTTCATTTATTAGAGGTTTCTGCATGGGTTGGTTTGTTCCCACCTTTGCTTTCCACTGCCAGACTGCACTATATGAGCCTCTGTATCTGTTAAAACATGTGCGGCAGCTTCTGTGAAAACCCTCGTTTCTATCATTTCCACCCAAATGTCAAAGTGTGTGTAGTGTCAGACATGTTCTCAATGTACAATCATTTAATAACCTGCTCTGTCAAGCATTTCTCTAGCTGCTAAGAAAAATGTCACACAATATGCTAAAAGAGGGGAACTTCAATTAGAAATTCAAATATGTTTTTTTTTTTCTGTGGGCCAGGAACGTTCAGTCAATATTTGACAACATGAGCTAACCAGAAACCAGAGAAGTAAGCCCCAAAAATTGTGAAGTAATCGAGTTTAAAGTCTAGAGTTGCTCCATAAATTATAAATGGAAGCCTGATTTTATGGTTACACAGCATACTTGTTTTCTCTTTTATACCCCAAATAAGTTTTATTCTGTTATAGAATATGTTCTGAAACAGAAAATGTACCCAAGTAGGAAGTAAGTGATTATTGATGTCAGGCTTACATCAATAATCACATCCAGGTAGCCATCTGACAATCAATAGCGGAGATATGTGAAATTGAAAAACTAATTTATATTTGCTGTTATTTTCAGCTGAATCTGTAACATTTAAAAACCTGGAGGTCCAATCTGATATTTCTGCTTTGTTTATTATTTTTATATATTATATGCTCTAATATAACATCTTTTCCAATTTATTGTCTATGGAGCAGTTCCTGACTTTTTACCCTATTACATCACAAGTTTTAGTTTATGCTTTTGGATTTGGGACAGAGTTTTCATGTTTACTAATATTTTTGGACAGTCTTAAAGTATAGCAATAACATGTATGAATTTTGAAAATGTGCATAGTTTCCCTTTAAGATGTTTTCATTCACTGAGCAGTGAAGTAGACCCTCTGAATGCACTGTTAACAGATAACTTTACTGTCAATACTCCACTGTTCCCCACCTGATCTTAGAGACCAACACAAGGGGACAGCATTTAGCTGTGGACTGTGTGCTGTGACCACCTTTCATTTTTGCTTTATAGAAAATATGTTGCTGTCGGCCTCTCTCGTTGTTCACAGTAGATAAAAAAAATGCCTCTTACTGATAAATAGTGGTTTATTTCCAAAGAAGCGTATGAAATTGTTGACAGTGTCTCACCAGGTTGATGTCTGACAACACAGCCATGCTTTATCAGTGGAACATATCGTCTCATATATGGAAGTGTGAATAACCAGTTTGAAATCAAAGGCAAATATAGATTACTTTCACCCCACACAAATTCTCTGTAAAAGTCATGTCTAGCCAGCAGTTTAATTTGAATTAAACAAGGGCATGAATCCCAACCACAGCTGATACCGCTCGCCCTCGTTTGCTACTACTGTCTCACACACCTCTCAGTGACAGGCCAGCCAGCGCTGGAACATAATGACTCACACATGCATCAGGAAGTGCTCACAAAAGAAGACTGTATAAAACGTCTGAGCTGAGGCCTCGCATAAATGGACAGATAATATCTTTGCTAATGAATTCACAATGTATATGGCCAAAGCTTGAAATATAATAATGCTCAACTCAAAATAATTATAATAATAATAGTAGTAATAACAATAATAGAGTGAGAGCAGCATAAGAAAACATGCTGAAGGGAAAATGAATTTCAGGTTCACTTAAACTATGAAGATAGCTGACTCATAGTCACATAGACATCCCAGTCTCATTAAACATACGCACCCATGACTACTCATGCTTGTTGTATTGATGAATTTGACCAAATTGACAAAGACTAAAACTAGTGGCACCTCCAAGGGGGACTTAGGGGCCATGCCCCCCTGATAGAACTGCTGGCCTCCTCGGTGAAAATAATTTGACACAAACACTACTGGCTAGCGCGTTCATTTTTTAAGATAGGTGTTTTGCTCTCACAAACTGTGTGTTTTCCTACGAAAAGCAGCTGGGAGCAGTCTTGCCAGGATGCAGATTGGGGTGATGGATGGAAATATGGTCTTTCCCCTTTGGACTTTCTCCTTGAGACATGTGTTCAGTACTGTGTAAACTCTGAGTCATTTAAAGGTACATCCTCACTATGTTTCTTTTCCTAAATCTAACCTCAGTTTTTTTTACTTGCCTAGACCAAACCTCTGTAAGTTTAGGTTAATTACCTAATTGTATGCTAAGGACATGATACCATTCTATGAGGATACATTAAGGTGGCGGTAATATGTGAAATTAGTCAGCTGAAGCCGTCCATTTGTCCCAACCATGTTAGCATAGCTTGTCAGAAAGAAGGGTAAGATAAAGCCTCCAAGTTATGCTAAATTTTTGGGGAAGGCTCAACTGACACAGCCATTTTCAAAAGGGTCCCTTGAACTCTCACCTCAAGTTATCTGAATGAAAACAGGTTCTGAGGGTCCTCATGAGTCTCCCCTAAACTTCAGAAGGCTTGTTCCCAATAAATGTTTTGTTCCTTACAATTAATGTACTCAAATTAAAATCTGTATGAAAAAATACAACCAGCCTGCTTAAAGAATAATGAATTGCCTAATTATCATTAATCATCAATAATAATTCCTAAAACTCAGTTGTGTCTATTGGTTTCACACCGCAGGATTTCCAGGAGCCCCATCTGGCCATCCCTACAAAGAATTTCTGTGGGCACCACTGGCTAAAACTTGAGACATTATTTCCCGTTTTTTTTTTGTTTTTTTTTTAATATATTATTGTTTTATTTAAGTTGGTTTTGTAAGTGCACAATATTGTTTGTTTTTTAAGCCTAGTTTTTATTTTTATTTCAGTTAACTAAAATGTTTAATCACACCTAGTTTTAGTTTTTAGCCTACTTTTAGTTAGCTATAATAACTTTGCTACGCACCCATCTGCACCCACATACCTCCCCACACACACACAAACACATACGCAAGAAGTCCACACACAGTACGTTTACACCAGCCACAGCTTTCTCCAGGTCGGGGGTTGGAAAGTGAGTCAGCCAATCTCTGCTCCCCCCCACCACCACCACCACCACCACCACCAGTGGCCCCCACCACCACTTCCTCTCCAGTTTACAAATATACAACTCAGTAAATAATAATACTAATAATAGTAATGATAACAATAATAGAGTGAGAGCAGCATAAGAAAACATGCTGAAGGGAAAATGAATTTCAGGTTCACTTAAACTATGAAGATAGCTGACTCATAGTCACATAGACATCCCAGTCTCAATAAACATACGCACCCATGACTACTCATGCTTGTTGTGTTGGCAAATTTGACCAAATTGACAAAGACTAAAACTAGTGGCACCTCCAAGGGGGACTTAGGGGCCATGCCCCCTCGATACAACTGCTGGCCTCCTCGGCGAAAATAATTTGAGACGAACACTACTGGCTAGCGCGTTCATTTCTTAAGATAGGTGTTTGATATTACGGTGGCAAAGCTGCTCTCACAAACTGTATGTTTTCCTACGAAAAGCAGTTGGGAGCAGTCTTGCGAGGATGCAGATTGGGGTGATGGATGGAAATATGGTCTTTCCCCTTTGGACTTTCTCCTTGAGACATGTGTTCAGTACTGTGTAAACTCTGAGTCATTTAAAGGTACATCCTCACTATGTTTCTTTTCCTCAATCTAACCTCAGTTTTTTTTACTTGCCTAGACCAAACCTCTGTAAGTTTAGGTTAATTACCTAATTGTATGCTAAGGACATGATACCATTCTATGAGGATACATTAAGGTGGCGGTAATATGTGAAATTAGTCAGCTGAAGCCGTCCATTTGTCCCAACCATGTTAGCATAGCTTGTCAGAAAGAAGGGTAAGATAAAGCCTCCAAGTTATGCTAAATTTTTGGGGAAGGCTCAACTGACACAGCCATTTTCAAAAGGGTCCCTTGAACTCTCACCTCAAGTTATCTGAATGAAAACAGGTTCTGAGGGTCCTCATGAGTCTCCCCTAAACTTCAGAAGGCTTGTTCCCAATAAATGTTTTGTTCCTTACAATTGATGTACTCAAATTAAAATCTGTATGAAAAAATACAACCAGCCTGCTTGAAGAATAATGAATTGCCTAATTATCATTAATCATCAATAATAATTCCTAAAACTCAGTTGCGTCTATTGGTTTCACACCGCAGGATTTCCAGGAGCCCCATCTGGCTATCCCTACAAAGAATTTCTGTGGGCACCACTGGCTAAAACTTGAGACATTATTTCCCGTTTTTTTTTTTTTTTTTTTAATATATTATTGTTTTATTTAAGTTAGATTTGTCAGTGCGCAATATTGTTTGTTTTTTAAATCTAGTTTTTATTTTTATTTCAGTCTAAAGTTTTTAGCTTACTTTTAGTTAGCTAAAATAACTTGCTGCGTACACATCTGCACACACACACACAAAGTCCACACACAATACATTTTCACCAGCCACAGCTTTCTCCAGGTCTGGGGTTGGAAAGTGAGTCAGGCAATCTGCTGCTGACACCTCACCCCCCACAACAGCGGCCCCCACCACCACTTCCTCTCCAGTTTACAAATATACAACTCAGTGGGTGTTTTCGAGAGCAGCTTCTTCGAACAGACACGTCTGAAGGGAAAGCGCAACAGTGACAGCATGAGAGACGCAGAAGAGGGGAAAAAAGCCTCAGAGAGTGATGAAGCTGTTTTGTTTGTACAGGGTATGCTTGTCACCATGGTGATGCTTTTAAAACAATCATCTGTATTGTTCCAGTATATATATATACTAAAAGCACAGCACGTACATTCTGGTTAAAGGTGGTTGACATACTGAAAGGTTATGTGTCGCTGCACTATTTAAACAGTACTTTCTATACAGTGCGAGTCATGTGGTTGAACTGTGTGGGTGAAATGGCAGCTACTGAGACCACTTAGCTGAGAAAGCCTCAACTGACGCAGCATTGGGAGGTGACTCCATTGACATGACAGCCTTAGAAAAGGCTTAAAAAACAAAACATACATGACTTTGAAATCGTTATCTGTTTATTTCAATCTTTTGAATATATTATTGTACATAAATACAGTAAAATTAAAGCAATTATATGAATAATTCTGCAAATGAAATAATAAATAAAAAGTGTGCAGTGTGTGTTACAGCACAAAGAAATGTGTACGGTTTTGATGTTTTTTTTATTTAAGCAAAAACATGATGCTGCGTTCACATGAAGCACGTTCAATCTCAAAATGTGCAACGTTTTGCTAAAGTTTATGGTTTAACGTTGTTTCTTTGACACAATGTGATGTGGGCTTTGAGCTACGTCTTATCTCGTTTAATGGGTGTGTCAGAAGTGGTATCCAGTCATTGTGATTTGTGTATAAATAAATGTCTGGTAGAACTGTACTTGCGTACTTGAGCTTTTTGGTTACATTTTGAACTTGCTTTGGCAATATAAACATGTTTCCCCTGCTAATAAATCCCAGAAGAACTGAATTTAATTAAATCCAACCATACTAAAAGGCAGCGCACTTGCATAACACAACAGAGGGTTCAATGCACTATCACCTAAAATAATGTTTTGCTACGTTTTATTGGGGGCAGAATGCAGCCATGGACGGGAGACTGGATAATGTTTTAGTGAACGTGAGCAGGACAGTAAAACAGGTGAGACCAGCAGAGAAGACCAGCAATGGTAATGGTCAATATTGCCACCTAAAGTTAAAATATTTTAACTTTTTGCTGCACTTCAATAATACATTGCTACATCATACAAGCTGAAAAACACGGGCGATCTAGACAATTATGGAACATTACTAGAAAATATTATTATATTATATTACATTATATAAAAATATTTTTATTTTAAAATGTTTCATTTTATCCTTTCTAAACAACCTGATATTTTTATTGCAACACATCATCATGTATGTTTTACTTTACCGTGCTGCTATTCTGTCAGACTGTTTGTTACTTCTGTGCCATCCAGAAAATATTGTCAGTGTGCCGCCTACCTTCTGCCTGATCTCATGTGAGCGCAGCATGACATATACGTTTATACAGAGAGACAATATGAAGATCAGGAAGACTGAACAATTTATCACAGTTATAGAAAATATAAATGTTTAAAAAATACAAGCATGAGCATATAAAAAAATTCCCTGAGAAGAAAAGCTTTGTTACAAAGTGAAAACATACTAATTAAAGAGTTTCACCTCTCAAGAGCCATGAGGTTTTCACACCTGCCTGTATTTCTAGTTAAGGACCTTCTCTTTCTCTACGAAAAGAATCCGTAAGATTCTCTAACCTTCATTTCAACTTTTATTTACTGTTATTCCAAACTTTCGCATTCATGGGGAAATATCAATGTGATATTTATAGCATATAAGCGCCGAAGACGTTCTCAAAGGATTTGTGTTTCACAATGTTTGCGGTTTTGCTCACTTTCACAAAGAGGGCATCATCTTTTGTGAGATGAAACACTCCGCCCAGGTAACTGTTGGATTGCATTTTGCTTGACCTCTCTAAGGTCCTGGACATCAGGAGGGGAATACTTTTTCCAGGGTATCGTTGAGTGTCTCGATTAATAGAGTGATAAAAAAGCCCAGTGTGAGAGAAGGACACTTTGGAATAGATATAGTAATAGCCCTCCTTCTCAATGATAAGACTTTTGTTTTCGTACTTCATTTCATACAGGGGAGGATCTGCAATCTTACTCCATGCCATGATTTCATTTCCATGTTGTACATCATCTCCACCTGAAGGAAAAACAGCAACAACATGACATCTGATTCTTCATTTTATTCATATAATGCATTCATATGATGTTTTCATCATTTAAACAGGGGGTATAAAATGATACATTACAAAGAGCAACAATTTATGTAATTTAATTTCTGCATTTGTAATAAATTGAACACTATAGAGCATTACCGTACCTGTCAGATGTGCAAGCGGTTTGGAAGGAGGATCAAAAAGACTGGGACTTCTGGTTGGAGTAGTAATGACTTGATCTGTGCAAAGACCAGAAATAATGTCACTGATGTGGATTAGGTATCCAAAGTGGTATTAGTCAGGTGTCTAAAAAAGCACTCAGACACACCTGCAATGATCTTAGAAGATGTTTGTGATGTGTCCTGCAATGAAAAGAAAAATGGTTAACATTTTAGTTGTATGTGTAGCCTATATTTATGTTTTTGAGCGTACAAATATTGATGCAGGTGCAATCACCATTGCCTGATATGTAACCAACTAAAAACTATGATCTCAAATGACCCCTTTCTGTTTTTTTTTATCTTTCTGCAGAATAAAGTAGGACATGTCTTTATGGTAATGAGCAAAAGGTAGATCACAATCATGCAACGAAAAATAGACCACTTCCTTTGCTCCACTGTCCCTCGTTTGCTCGGCATGCATGTTACCAAACAGTGTCAAACCGAGAAAGCCTTGTCCCTCTCCTCTTACCTCGTGACTGCTGACTGCTCACAGAGCATCACAGGACAGGAAACTGAGTCACAGCAATATAAAAACACTGACCATCCACCATAATGGAACATCACGTCTGCATGCCCCTGCCATACGGGGACGTCATTGTAGTTCTCCATAATTGGGCTGCTCTTTATCATACTTCTCCATCTCTACTCTCTTCCCCATATAGTGAAATTATTTCAACGTCAGCATTTTTTTTTTTTTTTGTGAGAAAAACAATCATTCATATGACTGGAGTTAATGAGCATTTTGTTTCTATCACGAGGGCTTTTTACGAGACACACCACAACTCCACTGCGTCACTGAGTTCATAGATAATCACAAATGGACGGTGGAATTTTCAACTTCTGTTATGTTTGGCCAATGTATGAAAGCAAAGCAGACAGTTTCCTACACATAGTATGTGACTTTGTTATTTGCATATGTTAAAAAGTTTTATATTTATATATATTATTATATATTTATATTATGCAATTTTGCGTTACAAGGACGATAGTTTTTATATATTTCTATCTTTCTGTCAATATGCGTAAAAAAATAGTTTAAAGTTAAGTATAAATATGTTGAAGAATTTAGAAGAAAATCAGGATATTACTGCTTTCTTTTCTTTCTTCTTTCTTTTCTTCTTTTTTTTCATAATATCATTCAAGATTTTCCCAACTTTGGATCAATAACGAACATCTATCTATCTATCCATCCATTCATCCATCCATCCATCTATCCATCTACCAAGTAATTACATAGGTGTGTAAACATGAGTATAAAGCATAAAGTATAAATATATGACATAATGTTTTTCAATAATTTCCCATCTTTAGGTCAATAAAGTCCATCTGTCTGTCTGTCCGTCTGTCTGTCTGTCCATCAAGTAATTACATAGGTGTGTAAAAA
The DNA here is from genome assembly GCF_026936395.1 of Plectropomus leopardus. NCBI lineage: Eukaryota > Metazoa > Chordata > Actinopteri > Perciformes > Serranidae > Plectropomus > Plectropomus leopardus. Next base: position 15,742,225 of record NC_142193.1, on the reverse strand, counting down.
TTAGTAGAAATACATTGAAGAATTTAAAGAAAATCAAGATGTTGCAGCTTTCTTATTTTTTCAGGATAGCATTTTACGTTACAAGGTCACTAATTTTTGTGTTTTGCTTTCTTTGTCTGAAGATTTTTCCTTAATATGATGAATATTTTTTCAATTTACATCAAGTATTTTCATTAGTGTGTAAAAATTAGTAAAAGTGTAGTGAAGTATAAATACATTGGCAGATTTTTGCTGCAGAGAAAAGCAGAAGAATTCCTATGATAAATACTTTCAGAAAACTAACTAGTGTTTTAAAGAAAAGTAAAGGTATCTTCAACAAAAAAAACAAAAACAAAAAAAAAACAGTTTTGGGTTCAGGGAAACGGAAAACAAGTAACAGAAAACTGAAAGTGAGAATAAAGTGTTAAAGCTGAAAGCAATCTTTTGAGGTTAGCAAGATTCAGTGGGATTTGAAAAGAAATTCAAGTATCAAAAAAGCAATATGACATAATCACCAGGTTAAAAACTGTAAGGAGGTGGACACTCAGAGCTCATGTTGATACTCACAGATTTCTGATGGTAGAGACTGTAGATGAAGCAGGCTTCTATGGCCATGCCGCACAACGCCAGGCTCACCAGCAAGATCAGCACAGTCTGCGCTGCGCTGGCACGCCGTCGTTGCCCCTGGCTCAGCCTAGGTGGCAGTGGAGGCCGGGTAGCGTGTGTGTCCACCACATACACAGCAGGATATCCACATTCAGACATAACTGCAGAATTCACTCTGTGACTGAAAAACGATTCTGTGTGAAATATCCTCTTGTAGCTGTCAGAGGGTGTTGCTTCAAAGGGGTCACAGAGACAAATGGAGACTTGAGAGACAGAGGGGTGAAAAAAAATGGGTGGGCTCACTTGCGGTTGGTTCAAGTAGAGATGGCTTGTGAGTAGTCAGATATAGAAATCCTGAGATGTATCACCAAAGACCCTTTATTGGCTGGAAATGTGCCTTTCTGTACTCTGTATCTGCAAAACAATACTGAACTTGTTGCAAACTTTTCCAGTGCAGCTGCAGATCATTGCAGTCAATCTGTTAAGAAGCCTTAAGGTAGAATGTGACAATCACTTAGTGGGAGACCAAGCACAATGCTTTTTAACCTCCCCTTCACACCCTTTCACTTCACTGTTGTAACTATGTTGAAATCTGCATTCACACTTCCTCTCTCACATGCATTCTCTTATCCACAGCATTTAAACCTCATGATTTTTTTATGAAAGACAGCGTAGTTAAGAGGAATAAGCTTGTAAAAATAAATAAATAACTTAATACTGAAGTCACCAAGTACGATGAGGTGAATTGGCAAGTTTAGTACATGAATTAATTAACACAAATTAATTGAAAATGCATTTGAGGATGTAAATTCTATATATGTTCTTTTGGATCACACCTAAGTGACATTTTATCCAACGCCTAAAAGAATTGTGACTATGTGTCATAGATGAAGTGAACACGATGAGAAAAAATTGTAGCTAAAGACACAGCTCAGAAGCTATTTTGGTGTCTTAGCACAAGCACAGGCTTTGAAAAAGGTAAGAGTCTGCATGTAACTTTAGTAATGGAGTAATGTATGGCTTTACTATTTCTCATATGGACCAGTGAAAGTGCATGAGGGCACAGGGCCAGATAATCTGAACTGAAAACCTAAGAAGCATGATGTGATGTCAGGAGATGGAAAGCCATCCCAGCAGCAGGAGTGTGCATTGAGAAGGACTGCTCAATTCCTGACCTCTGATCTCTGGCACATTTTCCCTGCAAAAAAAAATACACATATATATTAAACCCTGTCTCTAGTACATCACTAACATGTCCCACAAATATGATCACTTTTTTTCCAACACCAAGTCTGTACCTGAGTCTGTTCCTACACTGAGGGTCCTGTTCTTACGTCTGATGCTACCTGCAGATGCCAAGTCTGTTCCTGCATTGAGAGTCATGGCCAAAATCATGTCTGTGCCCTCGTCCTGTCTGTTTTTGCATCAAGGGTCCCAGTTCAGGGGTCCCACACCAATGCCAAGTCTGTTCTTGAGTCTGTTCCTGCATTGAGTGTCCAGGCTGATGCCAAGTCTGTTCCTAAGTTGGCTCCTGACACCCAGTTGGCGGTCAGGCCAGCTCCTGTCCCTGCTAAACTGCACTGGTCAACAGTTCCTGTGTTGCTGCAGTCTCCTGCTTCCTTGTTGTCATTGGTCTCCTGCTTTGCTGTCCTGTTACTAACATCCTGTTAAGCTGTCAGGTCACTGGTCCCCGGCTCAGCCCTCCTTGGGTCCGATCACAGCTCGGTCATCAGTTGTCGTCTGCCTTGTCTGACCTCATGCCCCCAAACCATTCCCTAATGAGGTCCTGTCTCTTTGGCTTTCATCCAGTAGGGTTCTGTCTCCACTGCCTTTCTCAGTCCCATTTCTGTGTTCTAGTGAGGTCACGTCTCTGTGTTCCACTGGGTTTCCATCTCTGTGGCAATCCTCCAGAGGAGTCCAGTCTCTGGTTTCCAGTGGGGTCCCATCTACATCCTCAGGTGGGGTCGCGTCTCTGTAACTGTCCTCAGTGGAGTCCTGTCTCCATGTTCTGGTAGGGTGCCATCTCTGTGTTCCTGTCAGGTCCTGTCTCTGTGTCCAAGAGAGGTCCTAACTTTGTCACCAACCTCTAGAGCAGGCAGCTGACAATATCGACTTCCAGAGTGGTTCCATCCATCTATCCTGCGTTCTGGTAAACCTCCAGAGTTGCTCCACATGTCTGGTCGTCCTCCAGGTCACCCTCCAGAAATGCTCCACCCTTACCCTCATCAGCCCAGCCCTCAGGCTGTCCACATTATGTCTCTTGCTTTGCCCCCCGTTGAGACCCCAGGCTATGAGCTTGGGGTTTCCTGTTCCGTTTTTCTGTTCCCAGACCCTTTGAAGACATATTTGAGCTTGTATGTTTACAGGAGCTTCTTCATATTTGCTGTATGATCTGTATCAAAAATGTATCTGTTACTCACATGGTTTTAACATACTTATGAAGAAAAATATCATGATTTTCACATTTACAAAATAAGGAATTTAAGAACATGGAAGTTTCTGGAAACACTTGACAATACAGAGACAAAATACAAGCTTACCTAATGCATAACTAATGAATGAGTCATGATAACATTGCCTAAAATGATTCAGGACGGATCAGGAATCCCTGTCCCTCTCCACTGAGAAATTATTAAGTCATTATGACTTTCCATTAGTTATTACTTAATGGATCATGAAATAACAATTACTATTGCAGTTACTTCATGAAACAAATACATGTTGCTGCATACTGTTTCTAGTAATGTTAATATATATGTTAATGTTAATATCATAAAATCGGATTCCTGACACGACAAACAACGATCTGTCATGTGGCAACTGCTGTTGGTTTAAGCAGACCTAAAAAAAAAAAAATACAGTAATTACATTTTTTTTAAAACAAAAAAAATCATGTTTCACCCCATAGCTTGCAAAAACAAAATTTATGGTGACTACTGGGTAATGCAGCAACATGCAGATGCCTGCCATAATTAAATGGAGGAAAAAACTTTGCTTAAAACCATAAAGCATTAACAAACCAATGATTTGATCATTTTAGTGAGCGACAGGAATTAACTATTCTACTTCAACTCAGGCATTAAATCATAAAGAATTAGCATGTGTATTGTACCTAAACAAGTTTTCTGTAAGCTGTTTACCTACCCATATTGAGTTCTTCGTAATACACCCATCATATTAGGGCTGCATGGCCTGCTTTTTGTCTGCATTGACCATAGCACTCCCTACAGAGTGGAAGAGGACATGACAGGCACAACACGTTAGAAGGAATTCACAATGAAGAAGAAAATGCATATTTTTCACAAGTAAAAATCTGTAAAAAGTGCTTAAAAAGTGAATGAAAAATCAAAACCCTCTTACCTTCACTATCTGTACAGGGCTTCACACTCAAGGCATCGTCCTGCATCACAATACTCAGTGTGTAGTGTGTGCTGCACCTTGTCCTCCCCACCTCAGTTTTGCATAAAGCTGCAGTCCAGACTGCAGGGTGCTATTGGTCGACACAGATGGTTGCTCTACTCATTCAGCTTTTATCAAGGAACTATGCTGTGAGGCTGTTTCTTAACTGTGGGAGTATGAGAGTCAGCAACAGATATAGTGTGCTATAAGTGCTTTATTGTGCATGTGTCACATAAAACAAGTTGGTGAAAGTTGGTGAGAGAGGATTACATGGACTGCAAGCGGAAGATGAAGAGTGTGTCTGCAGAGCTCTTTTTGCTGATATGTTTGATTCTGAGTGTAGACTTGACTTTGGGTTTGGGGCCAAGGAAAGACATGGCATTTACATTTTTATTATCTGCTGGAAGCACAGAGTGTTTTTACCAAACTACTTCGAGGAATGACAGCATGGAAGTTGAATACCAGGTAAATATAATTTTCTTTCTGTCTTTGTCTGTCACACTGACAGTGAAATGTTGTGCTTAAAGTTTTGCTTTGTTAAAGTTTGTGAATAATGTCTAACTGAAAAACAAGCAATCAGGCTTTGGACTTTGGTCTTGCATGCAGAGAGATAAGAAAAACACTGCTGCTGTTGTTGAAGACATTTGTCCTGAGATAGGGTGAAGAGGTAAACTTAACTGATTCCTCTGCTTCACACACTGCAAACACACATTGTACTTGACATGCATCCAGCAAAAGCCCAAACATGCTTTTACAGGATGATGACATAATAAATATATAGTCACCATTATTTATTTCAAATGCAAAATACATATTTTAACCAGTTTTGAACTTTTTTTGAACATAGCACAATTCAAATGAAAAAGCACTTGCCATTTTATGGCCGTGACCTTTGCATTGCTTCACACCAAAGTCATCACACTACTGCTGCACCCTCTGGCAGCTGCTGGACTGTTAGTGTGAAGTCACAGCCCTGGCTGCCCTGCTGTGTGGTTTCTGAGCATTAAGTCAAAGAGGAGCCTGGCAGGATAACTGGAACATTTCACACACGGTGCTGCCAGCTTGATTGTGGAGGTCTGCTTTTTCCCAAACCTTTCCCCAACAGACGCACATGTGCCTACAATGGCCTGCGAGGTCGAGGCCTGCTTCATGATGTGGAACTGTACTTTCTAACACATTCTAAAACTATTGCAGTCAAAACCAAAATCTGGAGAAAGACACTGAGTTCCTGCTCAGGCTGTTGATCTGTGCCTGACACAGAGTTCTTCTTTTGCCAAAGGGCAAACAACTGGCAATAATGGGTAGCAAAAGAGAGAATTTTCCTACACAGATACCTAAACTGTCCAGTTATTATCACTGTGGTATGTTATGTGAGACAGGGTAAGCTCATTGTACTATCAGGGCTTCAATTTAAATTTCAGGTAGTAGGGTTAGAGCTCAACCTGCATGCAGGGAGGAAATACGAGAGCGAGTTTTTGGTGGGTGACAACCCTGTCTGTTTCTTTTTCAGGTGATAGCCGGTTCAGGTCTGGATGTCGGCTTTGCCCTCATCTCACCCAGCGGATACCGGCTGGTCTCTGACTTCAGGAGATCTGACGGCATTCACATGTGGGTCACTAAATGCTCTCCAGCAACCACCTGCTTTTAGTGTGATCCATATGATACTATTTGTTTTTACTGTAACTCATTAAATACAAACAAGCGTCAAGGCTGAGTTCATTCCAATAAATACATAAAACGCAAAGAAAGGGGACTTGATTTCACTTTCTCAGCACTTTCACTCCCTTCGGAAACAAAAACAGCAACAGCAAACCTACATTGTTCATATGCATTTTCACCCACAAGTTCTAACCCTAATCCTGCTGTTTTGTTGAGTCATTGTTTCTACTGTTGAGAGCAAATGTCACCTGTTTCAAAACGTTGACTCCTCAGTTTTCTCCTGCAGGGTGCATGCCACAGAGGATGGAGACTACCGGTTGTGTTTTGACAACAGCTTCAGTAAAATCTCTAAAAAGGTGGTATTCTTTGAGGTGACCATTAATAGTCAGAGCAGCACAGGCAGAGGACGAGACGAGTGGTTGGACGTGCCTTCGACAGAGAATATGCTGGAGTACAAACTGGAGGACATCAGGGTACGAGGGAAAAAACAAAGCACTATTGCATGTGTTGCAGCCACAACTCCCCTTCAGACTGCACATGAATAATCTGATGGCATTCTCTTTAATGTTTACGCACACTGCTGCTCTGTTCCTCCTCTTTCAGGTGAAGATGGACTCTATGAACGAGCATCTGGAGAGGAGCCGTCAGCTCTTGACTGTGATGCGGGTCCTTGAGGCAAGAGACCGTTACCTTCTGGAGGACAACCTGTGGCGGGTGTCCTTCTGGTCCTGTCTCAACCTGCTTGTGATGCTCACCGTTGCTGTCATTCAGATCTACACCCTGCGACGCCTCTTTGATGACACCAAGCGGGTCTGCACATAGTCACAACAAAACTCTTTCATTTCACCTTTGGCCAAAGGAACGAAGAACTTGCATGTGCTTACAATTTAAAGTTTGACCCAAAACCCTTGACTAACATGTTTCTTGTGAGCCGAACTTAAAGAAGTTCACACTGTTGGAAAGCTGAAATCATCAAAGACTAGATCAGACCAAAGATTCACAACGAGATGAAACCGTTTTAGGACATTGCAAAGAAAAGCTGCCGCGGTGTGAAGTGGCCTCGATTCAGCCCGGCTGACAGGATCACTTGCGACCCAGCTAGTTAAATCACCATTGGCTGGTTTAGGACGGAAAAGCGCAGACATGATGAACCAACATGAGAGATCTAAAGACGACATAAGCAACTGTGCATCTCCTCACGTTGCCTGTGTCTCAGCGGAAAAGTTGCACATAAAGACACAGTTAAGACTACAACTGAGCGCCAACCATCACATATGATCTGTGGCTGGGTGAGAGAAAATAACTCTCTATACCAGCAGACGGTGGCAGCAAAAAGGAAATAGGAAGACTGTCATGACGCCAGTTAGGCTGTTATCACATTAATAACACAATCTAATGTTAAGGGAAAAAGCTTATTTAATGTGCGCCAGTGAACAATAATACAAACCATCAGGAAATGTTTCTCCTAAAAAGCTCAAGGTTTATTTGTTTATTTGTTTTTTTTAAAAAAAACATCTTAGCTTATATAATACGTTTTTGGGGACCTCACTCCTTGTTGACATTGGCCGTTTGGTTACTTTTCTCAATTCGGTTTTATCTTCTTGTGCACTGAGCTCAGCTGCCAATCAGAGGGACTGCATTCAAAGATGACCCCCACCATCTCCGACGTCGATTCAACATGCTGAATCGGATTAAAAAAGGCAGCCAAGGGCTGATGACAGCCAATGGTGTGGGGCCCACCACAAACACTAGGGCAACTAGGGCCCGATATTGACTTAGTATAACAGGGCCTTACGGCACAACAACCGATCAGCCTGTAGCACAGTCAACTTGTTAAGTCAGATACAAGCAGTCTGCAGACAGTGTGTTCACTTTCTGTGTTCTCTGACAAAAGCGCGCTGTGTCCCTGCTGAGCCCTTTGTCTACGGCCTCATGGTGTGTTTTGTTGGATGGAGGGTCGCTGTTGTTTGCTATGTGTGCTCACACACATATAGTCGACTCATTGACGTGATTAATTGCAGTGTATTTTTCATGAGTACTGAAGCTCAAGCCGTTTTTATTACTACTAGAGCTATACCTGTAGTAAGTATCTCACTATTACTACCCTCATTTATACTTCTAGAGGCTAAAAATTATATTCAGCTACAAAATAAAACGGAAAAGCGGTAAGTTAAAGACAGAAGTACAGAGAGACATTGTTCTGGAGACAATCTCGTCTCATCAAATTAGTGTAAAATGGCAGGTTTTCAGAACTTTGCAGACCAGCCAATTGCAAGTTAGTAAAGAGTGTAGCTGTTGTTGTTTGGGTTTTTTTTGTGTGAATTTGGCAGTACATCCAACTGGCCTCACTACCACAGACCACATGCAGCCACACCAGCCCATGACCTCCAAATCAAGTATCTTCACCTGCAAGATCGATTGAGACCAGCAGCAGATCCTAGCAGCAGCCTAAGAATTTCTGCACAAACTGTCAGAAACCATCTACATGCCCATCACCCTCACCAGGGTCTTGACCTGACGGCAGTATCATGCAGACATTGTTGACATCTTTTGGTAGTGAAATGAACATTCAGTTCATGAGCAGAAGTTCTGGTGGACATTTCTGCAGTCAGCATGCCAATGGGAAGTTCTCACAAACATGGATTTTAACAATTTTTTTTCACCAAAATTCACAGAAATATATCTATTGAGTGCATTAAAAAGTCTTGGAACTTTAACCTAAACCTGTGAAAAATGGTAGCAAAAACAAGAGTGTTGAGTTTAAATATTTGTCCAGTGTAGTTGCAAGTTTTAACTCGTCTTGTTGCAAATGTTTGGTCTGAACTAGGCTTTTGGAGATGTTGAATCCCAGTACTGTAATATGCACACACAGTACCACATACTGTACTGTTCCAAAATAAAATATGCGCGCGCGCGCACACACACACACACACACACACACACACACACACACACACACACACACACACACACACACACACACGATTACTTAGGTCCCTTTTGGGGAAATTGCATAGACTTACATCCATTTCGTGGAGACTTACTCTAACCATAACCACTGACTCAGCCTAGGGAAACGGCTTTTGTCCCCAATTGGACAAGCCGTCCCCAATTAACTGGTCTTTAGACTGATATGTGTCCCTGAAGGTAGCCTTAATCACACATACACACAGATACACACACACATATATACTAAAAGCACTGAAATTTGTTAGTGTCACTGTGGACACTAGAAAACCACAGCTGTTTTCACTGGAATGTTGTTTTATTGAATTTCAAACTACATTTCATACGGATATTTATGACTCCAGACTATGTTTCATCAAACCAATAGCCAAAATAAACCAAAATATTAAAACCCCACCTGAGTGTTTTTTTTTTTTTTTGTGTGTGTTTTTTTTTACCCTAAGCCTCAGGCTGTTTACAAAGACCACACTATTTACTGTTTAAAAAGGCAAGAATTAGCACATTTTAAAAAAGGCAGTCAATCTCCCTGATCAGTTTCTCCATCTGGAGGTTAAATATAAAACAGCAAGGACATGCAGATGGCAAGTTAGTTTAGGCTCAAACTGTTATTTCTTTCCATTATTTGGATAGATAACAGTCATTTGGTTCATGCAGTGGCACTTAGTGGTAAAACATACATAAGGCAACACTTTAATTGCATTTCAATCACTATGAGTTGAAACTTTCTGGGACTGCTCAGCTTCATAATTATTATTTTATGTCATAAAACAAATTTAGTGGTCACACTCCACCACCTTATAGGCATTTTTCTTGACACACACTACTAAAAAAGTTACTATTTAAAAAAGAAAAAAACATTCTCATGTTTGACTGTCTTTATGACTTGGCACTATATCTGGTAATTCATCTGTTATAGAGCTCAGTTATATTGTATCATAATTTACAGTTTTTGCTCAAATAAGTATTTGGCAGTCTTCTAGTAGATTCTGTGGTATAGAGTAGGAGACAGAAAATACCTGCATTGGACTTATGTGTAAGACTTCCTACAGTTACAGCTTAGACCAACTGTGGAAATGGGAACATTTTTTGTGCTCAGAACTATTTTAGACAACGTTCACTATTAACAAAATAATTTAGTTTGATGTCTCAATAACTTATAATTTGGTATGTTTTGCTGTCTTTTTTAGAATTCTTATGTAGTCCTGTAACAGCAGTGACTGAACGTTTCTCCTTCGAGTGAAGTGAAAATAAAAAATGTACTTCTTGTGCGTTCCTATTGTTGTCATGGTATGACGTCATCTCATGTCCACGTCAGGCTGGTCAAGGTCACCACTGGTTTCGACGGGGAGCCGGGCGCCTGTGCAGGAACAATCAGCCAACGTTAATTTCTTAACCTTATCACATGCACTTTGGTATTACAGGATCCAGTCACTGGAACGGCATTTGAAATGAGGCAACCTCTGTTAATAAAAGGGGTTTAGAAAATTCATCCTCCACTCTCATTGGATGATAAAATTAGACACAATAGCCTAGATTTATTAGTTAATGCTGTAGCCCAAAGACAATTACATTTGATCCAACTATTCAAAATAATCCACAGACTTTGTTATGAGCAGTTTCATGTAGAAACCAGTTTCTTTCTACCGTACTACACCCGTCAACCACTTCACCATACAAAAGGAAGCGTGCATCTACTGCTGGCTCAACTAGCACTTCAAAGCTAACATCACAGCTCAGTCAAAGAAGATGCCATTAATGTTTACATCTGGAGCTGTCTTGGGCTACAATAATCATAGTGCAATAGCAATAAGTGAAAAAGCCTACCCAAATCACAGGAGCTGCAATTTTTTGATAAAGGTAAAATGCTTGATATGTAAATGAAGCATTGCGGTGCTACAGAGATATCCTGGCTTACAAATCATATTCCAGACATAAGGGGAACATGCTTTTTAGGGGAAGACTGCTAGCAAAAAATACTATATCATTTTCATGTGTCAAAAAGAAAAGCAGAAATTACCATTCCCACTGAAATGGATACTCAAATCACAATCATATTTGTCAAAATAACCGCAACATTTTTTTTTCTATGTTGTGCAGCCCTTACATTGTTGCAAGCATGAGTTGATGCACGCTTCCTTCTGTGCTGTGATACAGTTGGCAGGTGTACTTCAGTAGAAATAGTTCTCTGCTCACAAGGTATGTGGATCATCTTGACTAACCAGGTCATGATTTCTGGAAAGAGACATTTCTCTAAAGTTTTTTTTTTTTTTTTTAAATGTATTTGTTTATTTATTTAGGTGTTTTGAGCACTTAAGCCAAGTGCCATCACATTAAATTATACTCGAGAGAAGATATCTCTACGGACCATATCTAAAACACTCGGCAACTCACACCAGAACAATCTAGACTGATAAAGAGCTCTACAGGTGGGAGGAATGTGCTTTTGATTTTGGAGGTTATTGCTGGTTATTGCAAAGATTATTGCTGACAGTGTTTTATACTGGAGAGATCTGAGCGACTCTAGCACTAAATTATGAATGTTGTGCCTATAAAAATATTTCCTCACCCTTGGATGTTGTTTTATTGTCTTGCAACAGTAAATTAAAGTAAAGATGCTTTCACCTTGACATTAAAAGTTATTTTCTTGTTATAAGGGTTCCCTCACATATTCATGGACAAAATCTCGAAACTTTTCCATTATTTTTCCAGGAATTAAAATTATCATTTTTTTTCTTTCTCCACTTGCCCGGAAGCTTTTGAAACATTAGAAAACAACTCTGCACAAACAAAATTTCAGCTTGCTGATTTAAATGAAAGGGGAGATGGAACAAGGGGAGAAAATAAAGAAATGAGCGTGAATGTAAACAAAACGTCACACATTGACACGACAGTGCTACCTTACATCGACAGCTACAGAAAATAAATTTTCCGTTACATTACACAGACATTATTCTCTGAGGAATAACGTAACTGTTTCATCACTCACAATTCCATGACTTTTCCACAACTTTCAATGATTTTTTACTAATTCCATGACTTTTCTGGGTTTTTCATGACCCTTGGAACCCTGTGTTAATCAAAAAAAAAAGAAAAAGAAGCCTAATTATTTCTACTTTGATTCAAAGCTGCAGGACACATCATTAAGACTTACAAGATAAGTCATTTTACAGGCAGTGTAAATGTCGATTCATACACAACAGTCGGCTATTGCTATGACAAGGTATTGATTTTTTTGTGTTCTTCACTCAACATCTTGTGAAAAATGCATGTGCTGAGAGTAACGAACAGTGACTACTGTTTGAGCCTCTCTAAAACAGGTAGCCTGCCAGTACAGGGTTGCCATAGGAACATTTGCTGGCTTGTGTCAGTCTGCGCTGCTTTAGATGTAGAGAGGGAGGCAAGTGAGGAGAGGAAAATAAGGAGGGGTGCTACGCTCTCAGAAAGAGTGAGAGAAGAAAGAGAATGTGGACCACACAGGACACAAGGAGACACCAACCACCAGAGCCAGTCCCTTTATTGTACACAACACCTCTTTATTAACTCTCCATCCTAAATCAGTTCATGATGCTTATTCAAATCAATTAATTGCTACAGAGGCACTTGACAAGGGTTTGCAAAAACAAAAAGAAGAGGTTGGTTTCCAACCCCTTCCACCAGATCAAGACAGGGGAGGGAAAGAGGAAGGAGACAGGACACATCCATTAGGAGGAAAGGCAGTGTTGCCACAGCCTAATGTATTACAGGGCATTACAGTTTGGGCTTCTCAAAGGCAGGCTGAAGTGACAGGCACGACAGGATTTCAAAAAGCTTTGGCCAATAAGAAGTTTTATCACATGAACTAACTTTTGTGTACAGGGAGTTTAACTTGAAGGGTCTTCAATCAAAAAGATCCTGGGCTGTTTTATAAGCTTATTTTAATCCTACTGGCACTGTCACTGAAAGCCTGACCTGCAGGGGAAGAAAAAAAGCAAACTCTGTCTCAAGTGTCTGCGGTTTGAGATGGTTTTGAATTTTCTGCTGTTTATTTGTCTCGTCAGGTTGGCTAATTAAGTTTTCACTCTCTGCGCTAGGAACAGAGAAAAGTCTAGACAGGTTCTTTAGACAGAGTGTGCCTCCATACACCACAAATCCCACCACCTGCTCACCACAACTACTGATCAAACCTAAAACAGAAAACATCATAGTTGCCCAGCGTTGCTCCCTGCTTGACCAGTTTTCCCCTAAGATGTTTTTCTTTTAAATGTTCAAATACCCTAAAAGAGCAATCAAAAGATATTATTATCAAATAATCAAAGCTGTGTAGATGATATCCAGCCCCGGGTGCCCTCCCCACACATTTAGACAGCTAATCCCTGTAGCAGACGTCCAGTAGAAGCTGGGGAGCTGAGTTGTACAGAGCTGATACAATTCCAACCAAAAACATCAAAAAGAAATGACAAATGCCCAGGTTATAAATAATGCATCAGGAGATGACCGATCTCTTTTTCCCTACAACCAAGGCTAACCTATGACATTACAGTGTTAGTGCTTCCTTTAATATGACGACTACAGATGGATTTTAAATGTGGCGGGCTTTGATTAGAATATTTTTTATCATCAACCCTGCGATTAAATGAGCTAACTCCCCAGTATAGGCCAGCTATATACAATAGTTTTAATGCGTGGAAGCAGAACTGATAGCAGTAATAAATGTCCTTGACAACTAAGTCCAGAAAGAGATGTGCCAACTCCTAAATGCTTAATACCATCTTTATACTCTGAATCACGTCCTCGTCTATACACCCCGCCGCTTCACTGAGTTTTATCCTCTCTGAGAGGAAGCTGTGCTGTGCGCTCTGCTCTATATGAATCAGGTAATTTAGGAATGAACAAAGTCTACCTGAAGGCTGAGGTCTCACTGGGGTTCATCTGAGACTGAAGGGGATTATAATTCAAGTTGGTAAAAAATTTACAGGAGAGAAAGCATCCGACACAGTGCAGACGGCCTTCAGCCTGTCTCTCTCCATCTCCCGTTTTTTTTTTTTTTTGTGCATAGTGTTCTGCTAACGGACTCCAACATCCCTGTTTTGAGTGGCTTGCTGTAAGGCTACATGGCTAGAAGTGCTTGGATTATAATGGTCAATCTGGCTGACATCTTTTCATCGTGGAAGGATAATTTACAGACGTGGCGCTGAAGCTACTCTCTGAAGTCTCATGCAACTCCGCCTTGTGTCTTTTTGCTTTTTCTGCGATTAGGATTTCATTTTTAAAGCTACATTTATGACGGTCATTAAAAAGGACAAAGTCACTCAAATAAAATAACAAGGGAGAAAAAAAAATAATCGGCACCACCAAATAACAACAATGATAATAAGCTATTGTTTTCAGTATGAAATCAGTTAGGAAATGAAAACCCAGTAAAACATTAACAACAGGTTAAGTGTGTATATTACACTGAGATCTAGACTTGAGAGTCTCGGCCAATCTAAAAAGGTGGCGGGAGGGGAGAGGAAAGCCAGCCTGTTAAAGGTAATAAGTTATTTAATGAGCTGCTGCTGGGAACCTTGTCAGAGGAAATAAACCAGTTACATTAATAAAAAATTTGATGCATCATCTCCGACTGATAGAAGCTAAATACATCTCCCTGATCAGCTGGCTTTTATTTTGTATTACACAATTTCCACAGCAGTGAAATGTAATATTCAAGTGGTTAAGGGCTTTCAGTTGTTCATGTGCACTGATAAAGATGGTATTAGCAGCTTATTACATTGCTTGAAGAGACACTTTTAAATGGCTGGACGATGCACATTATGCACGGCTATCGGTCAGCCCCTCCCCTCGAGCCCCCGCCCCTGGCCTTTCAGTGTGCAGATACACACACCCACACACAAACACACACACTTAAGGTAGGCTTGGCCACAGGTCTAGTCTAGCAGGGAGGGCTCGGCGGGGCGGATAATGGTGGGCCGGTGAGAAGGAGCGCCAGGGGGTCTTCGGCTGCAACAGGGAGAGAAGATACAGAACAAGGGGTGAGATGTGCTCACAAAGAGAAGGTGGAGAAACCAAAACAACCCGACAGAGTGAAAGAGGACAGAGGGAGAGAGGAAAAACTGACAGTGAGAGGAGAATGAATGTCGAGAAATGATATATCTGTTGAGAGTAGGGCTGCCCCTTGAAAGTCGGAGATGTTTAGGTCCCCTGATTTTGCTGCGGAGTAAATGCTCTTGACTCACTCTACTCTTTGCAGCTGCGGACATGCAGGCAGCAGCACAGCTCATAGTATTAGAATACAGTCGCTGGCTTTGGTTGACCTCTAGTGGCAGCAAAAAATGCTGTTGCACATTGGCAATCCGTTGTTAGCGGCATTAGTTAATTTATTATATGATGTGAATTCCGCTGTCACACTGGACGTCCCACAGAGCCTGTTCATTTGTTCAATGTTGGCATTAAACTGCCAAATCTGACAGGACCGACATAATTCTGAGTCGGGTACAGCCCTAGTTGACAGTGACATTGACAAACCACGCCTGTAAATCTTGAAAGGCAGACAATGATGAGATGTTAGTGACATAACATCACAAATACAGTGTGACAAAAATGGCATAATACACACGGGGTATGATTGATCATGTCATTACAGCAAGTCATACCTGGGAACACCTGGTGGGACGCGAGCTGGCCGTGAGGGGATCTGTGGGGGAGCGCTGAAGGGATCCTGGTGGCTGTTGAAAGCGTTGATGGGTGGACCTGGGCGAGATGGGATTGGTGGTGCACCGAAGGCGGGTGATGGGTTGAGCGGAGTTCCAAAGGCAGGGGAGGGGTTCAGGGGTGGTCCTGGTGTTGGGCCCCGTACAGCAGGCGGACGGCTGGGGGCCGGGGCGGCTGCAGGAGGCGGCCTGCGCTGAGGGGTTGGGCTGAGAGGAACGATATGATTATGTTTGGATTTTCCAAAGATTTATTTGCAGGTGCAAACCGACAGAAATACGACAAAAAGAGAGGACACAGTTGTGCAGGTGAGACTGAGAAACCCCTTGTGGCTTTTAAGGAATGCTCAATAAAAGGCAATAAATACAAATGCAGTGTATTTAAGAAACCACCAAAGAAGAATATCTGAAGGCCTAAATTGAAAACCTACCCAATTAACGAATACCCCGAATATTTGGGGTCCTATCCTAGTTTTTAGTTTACAAAAATAATGCTTAATAGATGCTGTATTTTCCAGCCGTTATACCTAAAGCTCGACTAAATGCTAGTTAACCCTCATCTCACCTGGCTTCTTGGATCCAGGTGTCATTTACGGGTGGGGGTACTGGGGTGGAGATGGTGCTGGTGCTGATGTCACCTATAATGTGCAGTGCCTCCTTGAGTGCGTGATACATGCGCAACATTTCGTCTCTACGCTGGGCCTGGTCAGCTGATTCCTCCATGAGGCTGTTCTGGTCCCCAGATGAGTAGAGGTAGGCCAGCAGCTCTGAGTGGATGAAATCCTTTGCCTGAAAGCAAGTTAAGATTATGAAAACAGAGGTTGGAAACTTAGAACAAGAAACACTGAGAATTTTCAAATGTGGTAGAGCAGTAGCCAAAATGTAAATGATCAAAACGTTCATAAAAATGAAAACAAAAATGTGGTTGAAAGAAATTAAAAACTACAGCTATTCAAAGGGGGGGCTATTTAAATTTAAAAGTAGAAAAACTATTTATCGATTGCAGATACATTTGATTTGTAAAGAAAACCTTGGTAAAGAAGCTGCTCAGTGGACAAGTGTTAGTTTTGTGTGTGTGTGTGTGTGTGTGTGAGTGAGTGTAGCTGCTAGATTGCTGGAAGCAATCAAGTGAGCTCACCACAATAATAAAACCTTATAAATGGACAGTGGACAAGTCGCAGTGAGCATGCACCATAAATCCAGTTAATTAGTGTCTTCAAGTTTATGACCTTGTGTGAACATGAAATACATGACCACTGTTGCTACTAAAACGAACAAGAAACTTAACGCTGCTCTGCACAGCTCAACAGTGCGATGACATTTAGACCTAATTAAACAGCACTTTGTCTGATCTTAGCTCACATCTCTGGTGTATCAGGTGCCTTGATTGCTTTTCCGATGAACAGAGAAATGAAGAATGCTACATTTGCTGGATAATGGCAACATCACTGTCAGCACACATTGCTAAACGCATATTAACTCTCTCTATATACATACATACATATATTAGGCCACGCGGAGCCCTGCAGAGCTGGATGCTAACATTAACAGTGTTCAGATAAACATCCAGCTACTGCCAATATTTAGCATAGCACACAGCCTTAAATGTGGGAGGATACACTTACAGCTCAACAGCCTTATTTTCTCTGAATTATCAATATGTGAAATATAGTGCACAGTGTTAATGTAATTATTCTAATGCCCATTTCCATTTCTTATTTGTACCCCTTCACCTTGTTTTCGAGTGCCCCTTTGTCCCTCGTAACAGAACTACGAGAGGGTTGTGGTTGAAATCTTCCCCCAGGAAGCGGGACGATTTAAGACCCTGATAAGTCATTAGTAGTCATCTATGGCATTTGTGTGTGGAGACACAACCATGGCAATAATGCTTTTATTTCAACACTTACCACTGATCGTATGGACAGCATGAACGCGTTTTGTTCAAAACCTAAGTTTCACACTATCAATTGATCAAACCAGTCATCAAATTAAAAAATAATTAAAAAATAAAAAAACAACCTACAGAGCACCAGGCAACTAGCAGTGGGCTAATGTTAGCAACTTGTGCTCCTACCATGCTGGTCTACACTGATATTATAGGAGCGGTGAGTGCAGTAACTTTCTGCTGGATTTAAGTTCAATTTCAGACTAAATATGCTATTAAATATGGGGAATGCAACATGGAAATGTGTTAAAATGCAGGCCTACCATGATAAAATTTGCAATAACAATGCAACACTAGCTTGCTGGCTAGTGAGCTATTGAGACATCAACATAAAACCAGCAATTTTTTATCATTATGCTTGTTATAAAGACATAATACATTGAAATTACAGTAAACTAAGACAGTGTGATTATAATAATAAAAAAAAGTCTTAATCCTTGTTAATGGAGAGATTACATTTGTGGGTTGCTTTTGTTGCTTGTGCGTCTTGCTGCTTGCAACATTTACAGAGTGTACCTCTGAAAAATCCCCATTCTGAAGCCCTAACACTTCACCCCACCCCTCTATCCAAACAAGAATCAGTACAGCCTCCCCCTAGATATAAATGTGCATAACAGAGGGTTTAAGGGCTTAGTGGTAGGCCAAGGGGTGTATTTGGACTGAGCGTTGTTTCTGGATCTGCAGCCACTCTGTTAATGGCTTGTGTCTGCTGCTGAGGACTGTTGGACTCACACTGTTGATCATGAGATGCATGATGGTCTTGGGCACAAGGTCTCTGGTGGATTTGTTGATGATGCCGATGTAGGAATCCACCAGGTTGCGGATGGTTTCCACTTGTCGCTCCAACTGAGGGTCCATAGAGAATGTGTCTGCAGGGGCAGCCTCTTCATTCTCCGTCTAACAACAACACACAAAAATAAAGATTAAGTATAAACACACAGGAAATACATCTCTGTAGCTGCTCTGTGGAAATAGAAATTATGACGGCTGTCCAAAAAGCACACACAGAGACATACAGAGGTGCATGTTTCGATGACAAAATGTGACCAATTCATAGAAAGACAAAGAAGCAACCACAAACCTGGTCCTTCTCCGGATAAACTCCTGCCCTGAGGAAGGACGCTTTCCAGCTGTCCACATCCTCTTGAGAATCACACGCCAGTTCTACTTGGCGAAGATCCTTGTACACGTTCCTGTACAGATAAACAAAAGACAAACACAAGTGTTTGTGAGTTTGTAGGCTTAGCCAGTACACAATACAAATACATTTATTGTAATTGTAAGTGTATAACAACTCTCAGTGAGCTGTAATGAGCTACAAGGACATGTATGCACACAAACACAAAAGGCACATGTGCTTCACACGTTTTCACTAACATCAACCTGACCTCTGTTCTGTGTTGAAGATGGCAAAGATGTGCTTTGTGGACATAAAGCCTTTCTCCACATCTCTGATCTTTAGGTTATCCAGTGGCAGCATATACTTCTTTTCTTTCTCCTAGCAGGAGGCGAACAGAAGAAATGTGTGTTTACGGCAGAACTGAAGCCTGGAATATTCAGCACAAAGAAACTGAGTTCAAAAAGTGAGTAACTGTATATGTTTTGATGACAAGGATGAAAACACCAATGAACAGACATGATGGAATGCACTTCCTCAGTGTGGACCACCGCCAGGCTGGTGAGATGGAGAAATGCATGATGGGGAAGAAGAGGAAGAAGAGGAGGAGCATGAGGGAGTTCTGGGGGGGATGGGGTGCCAGCTTTCGCTGTTGAGCAGAGACATCTGGAAGCATTTACGTCTGCACTAACACAGAGAGCGGCGCAGGCCCAACAGTTACATCACTCGCAGTTCCACACAATCCCCCGCCCCCACCACATACACTCACACACATATACGCACACACACACACACACAGCCAAATACGTAAATGCACGTGCAAAGACAAACAAACACACATAAGCCTGAACAACTTGAACAAACGCACAATTTGGAATTTGGGTATGTGCAAAAACATAATTTCATACAGATATGACCCACCGGCCAAACACTAAACGATACGGGAACACTTATGTGGACAAGCGCCTACAACACATGCACATTTGTACACACAAAATCACCCCCCCTCCGCCCTCCCTCCCCTCCGGCCCCCGTAACCCAGTACGATTTCCTGCAAATTCCAAAGTCAGATCCCGGCTGGAACATTTCAGCCCGCCTGCCACGTCAGTTTGCCTCCACCATCCTCCCTCTCTCATTCTCATTCTTTCTCTTTGCTTTTTCGCAAAGGGCAAGCGACTTTCCCAGTTGGTGTTTGGACGCACTACAGCCACTGGACTGGAGTTCATCTGTAGCAGTGGTCTGTAGTGGTACCTTTTAGAGGTCTTTTTTTTTTTTTTAATTTTTCAGGAAGAACGGATACGACTGAGGCCTTGGGAGGAAGATCAAGCGGTGAGTAAATCAAGTATAATGCTATCTGCACTTACGGCAACTCAGTCTTTAAAAATAAGACTAAAATCAAACCATCAGTGAAACTAGATTTTTCAGTTTGAGATCATGTAAGCTTTTTTCATCAGTGCACATGAAGTTACTCTCCAAGTCCTTGAAAGCAACATTTAATAAGGTCTAATTTAAATAAACTTCAGAGCAGAGTTTGCTGAGTGTGCACATATTGTAATATTTAGCCAAGATGGAATTCAGACCAGCCGTGTCTGGATTTGTTTGCTTGAAAGCAATGTTTTAAAGGGTAGATATTTCATCTTAATCTCTATTGAAAATAACATGTTTAATCAAATAAAAAAACATAAGGGCTTTTCAGCAGTAATGTGTCCTAATATATCAGCCATTTCTCTGTACGTGGCTCTTCTCACGTGTGCAGTTGTTTCACTGTGGTAATGTTTGCTCTCTGTGCCCTCTGTCCTACTGTCCTAGGGTAGCGACCTGCAGCCGCAATGACCTCAGGGTCCTTCCTCCAATCAGAGTCCACCTCACCCCCCCGCCTGCCCAGTGTTCAGACTACCTGTTCATCAGGCTACAGCTGAACAGTAGTCTGCACATTGGTTAGGCTGGGCTGGGACGCTCACACCTCTAGCCATCAAGCTGATGACACCACTTTAGATGGTTTATCCGAGCAGCGCCCAACGCAGTGTCTCCATCTTTGTGCATTCCTGTGGTGCTGTGTCACCCTATCTTAGCAAGCCAGCTATATCTACAGTGTCCAGTGAAATACAGCATGGGAACAAAAACTCTTCTCACCTCCTCATCTTTGTACCAGGACAGGGATTCTGCAGTCAGGACAAACCAGTACTCCTTAGAGCCTCCCTTCATGATACTGATGTTGATGGTTAGCCAGCCTTTTCTGATCACCTGCACAGCAAGGAAAAGATGAGGGAGAGAGGAGGGGGTACCGGGAGGACGGAGGAAAATAGCTTTGTCAATGAGGCTCACGCAGTGGTGACATTAGGACCCCATAAGTGTGACTGACACTAATAAAAAACTTACCTGCTTACCTGCCAGGTCGCTATAAATTTGTCTTTTCCCTTTTTGCCTAAATATTTAACATGTTTCTAACAGGGGTGCACGATGTTTGTTTTGTGAGATTGGCAGAAACATGCGGGCCGAATCCAATATTTCATTTTAAAGCCAATATCTGCAGATGCCAATGAGGTGCCAATTTTATTGTGCATCTCTTGTGTCAAATCTGCACTACAACACAGAGGTATGGATTTAATGTGACACTTTTTAAGTAAACAGCATGGAGTGACCAAAAGAAAGTGACATATACTGTGTGTAGTATGCCAAATAAAAACACAAAAGCATTGGTTGGTTTAGGTAAAAATACTGAAAAGGGATGTAGTTTGTGTTCTTTTTCACTCATTAGAAAATAAAGCCTTAAACCAACAAACAGGACTAGGTGGCGAACAGACAATGACAGCGCTGACACATTAGTCAAAGCTCGACGGTGGTGTATTAGTGTCATTGGGTCAGTAAAATGTACTCGTGGTTCCAAAAAAAAGCAGTGTTAGCTGGGTTAACTGGACTTGCAACTGTTAAAGTAAAAGAAAGGAAGACGTGAGTTTAGATGACAAGGAGGTAAAGGAGGAGAGAAGAATTGCAATGACTAGCTAGCTGGTCTACCAGAGGGGTAGAAATCTAAACAGCAAAGTTAAAATTTTAAGTGGCGATGGAGAGGGAGGAAATACATCAGACTGAGAGGCTGATTTGAGTGATCACTCTGAGGAAATAAGTCATGCATTTTGGAGGAGCCCTCTTAGCTACTATGACTCTTCATTTTTTTCCTCATTGACCCTCATGCATTTCAAGCACAATGGGGAAAATTCTGTGAAAAGTGTGCTCTTGTGCCATCAGAAAAAACTCTGCTTTAGACCTCTCTTCTGCAGTCCCTCTCCATATAGTAGAGGAGTGAGTTATGGGGGGAAAAGGGTTCATTAGTCCAAAAGCGCCAACATAAACACGAGTGAGGAGGCAAATGCATAGAAGCTAAACTTTTAGTTTGCCTTGGCGAGGAAATACCTCCAACTCTTTGGAGACAAGGTTTCAAATCTCCTATATATAGTCAGTTGGAAATGTTATAACCAAGTTGACATTTAGAAAGAGGAAATGATGGGATGTGAGAATGTCCCACAAAATGCTTTTGTTTCTACACTATGCTAGTAAAAGACAACTGTCAAGAATGTTAAATGCTTTTCTGAAAATGTACATTCAGTGTTGCAAGTTGTTAATTAAAGACGTGAGATTAAATCTCAGATTGGAATGAAACATGCCTATTTAAATTTGATTAAACAAGGAACAAATGAGGAATTTTGATTAAATTGTTAGAATACATCCCAAAGCCATAATCAGTCACCAGACAAAATAACATAACTTTGATCAGCTCTGAATACAGAAATAACACTAAGAGACTTCGATTTCTTCGATTTTCTTTCTTTCTAAAAAAATAAAATAATTTTTTAAAAAAATGACTGCAAATGAATGCAAATATATCGTCAAGAAAATCAAACTGTTTAATGGTGTTCCTGATTTGATCACTACCCACTCCCTCCCCATTTAGTCCCCAGTGACATTTAGGATGATTCTCACAAGGCAAACTTTTAATTCACCACGCATGAGGCAGCAGCAGAGGTATAAACACAAAGACATGGGGACTGACGCCATCCGCGGTCAGTGGTGGAAGATTTCCCACTCTGTCTGTGGAACACAGAGCTTTGCAAATTGTGGACGTAAAAATAATTCACATCTTGTTTAAAATATTTGGTGGAGAAAAAAATAAAATGTTAGTAGAAATGTGCAATTAAAGACAATTACTGTCTTATTAAAATGAAACCAAGAATTACTAGGGCTAACCTGCCGTGTGTTACTGTTAAGTCAGTTCCAAATTACTGGCAACTGCGTGCTGATGCTAGAATTGAAATTGATAACAATTCAATCGGTCTAGAGACTCTACCTTCTCCTCGAGGACCTCTCCGAGTCCGCCAAGCTGCAGAGGGGTAGAACAACTCATTATGATGAGGTTTCCACTCCTGTATTTTCAGGACGCAGCTTATCCTGTTATCTCACAGCATTTTCTCTTTTCTACTCTGACCACATTGTCTGACCTGTGTGTGATGGCCTCAGTCCTTCTGCATGGCCTACCCCTGCTGCCCCCCTGGCAGGGTGCGGTTTAAATCTTTGGGGTACTTACCAGAATCTCACCCTGCAGTAACAGGAAGGGGAGGGAAATTAAAGCAAAGGAGGGTGCAGTATAAAATCAAAGCCAAGAGAAATGAGAAAGCAAGCAAGCAAGCAAAGATGAGAGAAAGGAGGAGAGGTAGCATGTGGAGAGTTGGGAGGAGATAATGGAGTAAGGACAGAAGAGAATAAAAGAAAAGGTTGAAATTCAAGAATGACAGGTTTGAAGGGAGCAAAAACAGGAGGGAAGTGGGAGCAATAATTCATGAGACATCCGGAGAAAGACAGTTGGAGAGAGACAGGACAGAGAGATAGAGGGGGAGAGCAAGAGAGTTACGTGCAATTAGAATTACTTCAAGTAAACCACAATCTGGTTATGTCATATTTGTTGCTCAGTTGAAAGGTGCGAGGTCCATGCACATTCTGAATTTCAATACAAAAGATGCTTGTGTGAGTTAATGGGGGAAGGCAACAAAACAACCAACAGAATTCTGTGATTAATTGTTTGCTTCGCTGTAGAGCGACATGCCTGGGTCACATGCAAACAGCAATTAATAATAGCCATGGAAACAAATGCTCATTTCAGGAAAGGGGGGCAAGCGGAGTCTTATTAGGGTTCATTAAGGCAACTCTCCCCTCGCTGAAAGTGCAATCTCTGACGCTGATTAGCAGTAATATCCTAATCATGCTTCAGGATCTTATAAACAAACACTGAACTTCAACAATTTTGGCTAAATATCAGTCTGAATAAAACAGAAAAGGAGAGGTACCAGTTTTACAACATTGTGGAAAAAGGTATCAAAATGAGGATTAGAAAACAATGGGACTGGGTACAGTTAGCAGGTAAATTATGTAAAAGGGAGCTATCATTAAAAGGTTGGATAGGTCAAGGTAGATTAATTGCTATTGGCAAAATCATTGCTGAAGTGAGATATATTTACATGTTGACTAACAGGCTGGTAATGGGACGCATCAGTCAAGGGTGATTAAATCTGGGATTGGTGAAAAGGCCAGAGCTGGGTGATAAAATGTACCTGGTTGGGTATGGCCCTCTTCTTGTTTGCAGCTGTGTTCCTCTGCTGGGCACTGTTTTTTTTACACAAAGACGGGACAGAAAAAGACAATAAATACCGAGGATGGCACACCAAACACAGCCTGTTTAAAATAAACACACTAAATAATAAGGTGTCACACAGTACACTTTTTTAGAAGTGTTGATGCACATCCCTAGTTTGGCAACTTTGAGATAAATGATCCTGCAAGTTAAATCACACTGTAACAAAATTATTATTTTTTCCTTTTATTCAAACATATCAGATTTAAACTCTATTTCAATTCAAGGTTCCTGCACATTTTTACAAATTAATTTTAAAAACTCTTCCATAATATTTTACCTCATTTTCATGACTTTAAGTAGTAAGTAGTTTAATATGGGTAGGCCTATATAGCAACGCAGCCCCTGCATTATTTAACACTTCACAAGTATTTGTAAACTGCTGGCATTTGCGAGCACCGCTTGCTCCTTGGACATTTGAGCCACCAACTTCCTACACATGCAAATAGACCAGACTGGCACATACTGGTATAAAACATCAAGGCTGCACCATTTTTGGGGATAAAAAAAAAACAAATATCAAGTAGCTGTCAATACAATTCTTACATGCTTCTTATCTCAGTGTGAAAGCCTCAGTTAACCCCTACACAACAGCTGTTTTGTTATTTTCCTGTTCCTCTCCTGATAAGACAAACTGTTTCTTACTTATTTCTCTGACAACATTGTAAAAAACAGCAAAAACAATGTTGATTCAAAACTTTGACAAAACGTTGTATCATTTCCAAACTATTTCAGGCCAGGGAAAAAGTTTTACTATTTTCATGACATTTTTTCATTTCTCGTGACAGTGGAAACCCTGATAATTTCAGCTAGCCATCATACATAGAGGGAGAGATGGGATGTGGGGACAAAAATGAAGAAATGTACATGATGGTCAACAAAATGTTGTCACAAATTGGCATGTATTAAAGCTACGTTATGTCAACAGCAGCGAGCCTTAAGACAATAAATTTGCTGTTGTGTTACACTACATGAAAAGTTATCCACGTAAGATTACTACAACAAGTAATTTCAATACACAACAAATTCCATGACTTTTCTAAAACTTTAAAAGGACTTTACTAACTCCATGACTTTCCCAGGTTTTCCATGATGCGAGGAACCCTGATGCATGAAGGGGAAAGTGGCTCGTGGAGAAACTGGGACAACATGGAGAGTCAAACATTCTCTCACACACATACTATACACACAACCCTACATCCTTTCTGTTCGCCCACCTGTTGTTGCCGTACCCTGGGGAGCTACCATCATCCAGCCTTCTGTAGTCAAGACTGAAAGTGACGTCATGAGAACTGTTAAACAGCCCTAGCTGACCTGCCGACACATTACAGCAATCCACTTGCCATGCAGAGTCTAGGCATAAACTCTCACACACACATACACAGGGGCTTGCTTTGTTACTCGGTCAACGGCACGACCCACACAGAGGAGGGGAGCTCCACTCAACTACATGCTACTGTAACAGCTCCACTTGGGACTACGTGAATTTAACCACAAACTGTAAACTGTTTAGAGATACACCACAAAAAAACTGAGTGCTTTGCAGTGTGCAAATAAGTTTCCAGTGCACAACAGCAGCTACAAGCGGATGCAGTAAAACATCAACACTGTTCTTCCCGTTGGTACAGTCAGTGTTCTTTACAGTGACAGTCAAACAGCCTGCAGCAGACAGGAAGTGTATCTGTCAAGCAATCAAGTAAGCCTGATTGACTTTGTTTGGAGGGGGGAGTGATGTTGTTGCATGCAGGGGGGAGAGGTGGGAAACTAATGCGACCTTGATCATCCACCTCCCCCGCAGGGAGACATGCTCAGATGTGGCTGGATCACTAATTGGCATGCTACATCACACACTGATGCACCACAGCTTATAAACAGGGCTAATTATAAGCAACACTTTGAATCAGTCGCATTGAAGTGGTGGTGATTCTGTTAAGTTTATGAAACGGCAGCTGGGTTCCACATGTACTGGTGGCTGGCAGTTGTGAATAACAAGTACATCTCAGACAACGGGCAGCATGTAGTTAATGAGAATCACAATGCCTGTGCTGAGACTACGCTGCAACAAGCTGTAAGTTGGGCTAAAAAGGTGGAGGGAGGAAGGGTACATACTTAGCAAAGCCAATGAAGTCCTCGTGATTGGTGTTGATGTAGGACAGCTCAATGTCAATCAGCAGCAGAACCTTGATTAGAGGCAGAAAATCATGATTAGGATGGAGACGTCTCATTTAAATACCACTTAAAGAAGTCACACATGAAGTGTCACATCTGACACTTCACACTTGAACAAAACAACCCAGAGACAAAGAGATTACATCATATCCGTAACTACACTAATAAAGTCTGCAAGACTGATATTATCAATGCTACAAAATGCAGACGAAGCAGAGTTGTGAATATGATGAATCAAAAGTTTCAGTTTACAACCACTGCATTTCATCTTGCCTCTTCCTGTGTGACAGAACTGCTACGAAAACCTAAAGCTCTCATTAGTCTGTTTTTAATACTCTTAATGTGGTTTTCAAAGCTTCGCTTTCCCGACAAGAATAGAGTTCTGAAAACAACATTTAACAGTTATTGAAAGATAGCAACAGCGTCTCATGAATTTCTTTTCTTGTGGTGTCCTAAAATCTTTAGCGATCTCTAATTTCAGTTTCTGCAAACTGCTGCTCTGTCATATAATCTATGACAGGGTTTTTCTGTGTTGATTTAAATATACTGGTACTAACTGAGAAATCGCTAACACTGTCATTTAAAACTGGAACAAAAAGAATTAACGACACAATGACAGATTTTCCATCATGATACACAATGATGTTTAGCTGCAATATAACTACAACAGTTACACTAAACAAGAAGTTGGAAAATATGTTGCATCTGTGATTGCTTAATATATTTTTTTCTAATGAAGGCAGATAAGAATCTAACCACAAGGGACTTGTTTTTATTTTCACTCATTTAATCAAATAACACCCACAGAAAGATCTGCAGAACTGACACCTAAAAAATAAACTTATGTTCTAGGAAAAATGCTCCCAATGCCAGCAGGTCTTTTTCAAATGCATTCACAGCATTATTTAAGCTTGTTTGGAGGGTCAGTAAAAAAATCTTAAAACATACACACAAACTAAAGCTTAAAATTCCAACAAAGGCTTATAAAATAATCTCTTTCATAGCTTCTAACATTCAATTTGTGCTTAATTTGTGTTCTATGCAACCAACTGCAGCTGGGTTTAAGGGACTGTGAACATAGCATGTTAGCATGTTAAGCAATGGAAGGGCTTTTTGAGTTTTTACTGTTCTCCATTAGACAAATACCGAAGCAAAACATATATGATACCTGGAAGGGTCATATAACACACATGCTTTTTTTGTCCTCATGCTGCAGCTGGTGGATCAGACAAGTGTCCAAACCCATAGGACCATAATAATGCGTACGTCCTCTAAATACAACCGCGAGGAGCATTTCCTACGGAAAACAGCATACTTTGTATGTTTGTTAATGGTAGAGGTTTTAAGCACGGGGGTAAGGTCATGAAATGGTCACAGTTACGCCAAAAGTACATTGTTAAATTTAGGAAAAAAAATGGTTTGGCTTAAAGTATGTTTGTTACTAATATAAAGTATCAAATCTCCCCTGGCATACCTTGTCATACTATGTGTACTATGTGGTGGACTTTCTCGCTCTTTATACCACCGTACATCGCCTGACTTCCTCCCTTGCTCTCGTAATAAAGGTAGTTGCTTAGAAAGGAGCTTAAATTCATCATTTATATATTCATTTTCATTAACTACTTATCTTGTTAAGGGCTGCGGGTTGTAATTTCTGCCTGTAATATAATTTGGAGGACAGTCTTGGAGAATCAGATAATCTGATAACACCAGATGACACAATGCTATCATGAGTTTTTCAGGCACATCCCCCTTTCAGCATTTCTACTTTGGTGGTGTTACTTTGTCCCTCCAGCATCTCAACATAACATTGGAGTGTGGCTACATATGAATTGTAGAGTGCAGTTCTAACTATAATTTTTCTGCAAATGAAAAAGGTAAACATCAAAGGTGGACCTGAGTGCACTTAGTGCCCTTGAGAGCCTCTAGTCTATTCAATCAACATCCTAGCAGCTCACCTGGTCCTTGGTCTTCCCTTCTCTTTCTCTGACGTGGGTGGTTACGATCCTCTCAGTCTCCTCTCTCAGCCTGGGGTAGGAATTTAGCTGAAAGGCAGCACAACACACAACTGCAGTACTGAACAGAGACACACACACACACAAACATGATGCACACACTTCCATGTGAGCTTGAGCTTAATAAGACTTACCAATAAGTATCAGAGAGAAACAGGAGTGAGAAGTGAGAATGAGTAGAGAACAAAGAAAAGGGAAAGAGATAATCAAGTGACATTTCAGTGTCACACATATCCAAACATCCACAAACCAACAGATATATAAAACAGACTCTGTTCTAAAAGGTGAAAAGGTATTTACTATCAGCCAGGGATGACTTCATCAATCAAGAACCAATATAGTATCAGTTTACCATTGCTATAGGGGGACAGTTCATCCCCAAATCAAAAAATATGTTTTTCCCCTGCTTGCTTTTCTATTTGTCAATCAATACATTGTTTTGGTGAGAGAGACAGGTTTGTGGTGCTCAAAGCAGAAAAAAGTGCTAGGTGAGCTAGCAAGAGATTCAGATGTGTCAATTTGCAAGGTGATTCTGTTAGTAGGCGTATTTTGGTAGAAAGAAAAAAGTCCCTACATGAAACTGCTCCAAACAAGTTCTGTGGATTTTTTAAGCAGCCAGATCACAATGTCTGGAAAGATACATTAATGCTGAGTTTTATCAAATTCATCTTTTTGGCGCTTTGAACACCCGGCAACTCACTCCAAAACAACGTAGACCGATAAACAGCACTACAGGCAAGAGGCAAACATGCAATATTGATTTGGGGGTCCCTTTAATCATGCAATTGTTTTTAAAGATTTAACAGAGTTACTTTTTATATTTTAAACAAACAGAGCAATATCCAAATTTGATGACCTGTAAATACATTAAACCTGTCATCTCTAGCTGATGGTGAAGTTGTGATAGAGTTAATATTAGTGAAGACTGGATGAGAAAGGAAAGTACAAGAATGGAGTGAGGCAGATGTAAACCCCAGAGACAGGATGGCTGGTTTACTGTATGTGTGTGTGTTTGTTGAATGATTTCACACTGGCCAGTGCCTTCCTCTGTCCACAAGATGGCAGTGGAGCATTGTTGCTATGGAAACACTCCATTCAAGCCGCAACAGCACCCACAGAGCCCACGGGCTATAAGTATCAACCCCCTCCCTCACATCACTCCCTTTCCATCCGGTTCAGCAGCTAGCAGAATATCAGTCTGCCATGTGGGTCAGCGAGGGAGCACAGCCGTGGCTCTGCTCTGCCCAGACAGACAGAGCGGGGTCTTAGGCAGAGAGACAGAGGGAGACAGCAATGTGGAGGTGGGGAAAAGAAAACTCTTTAATGAGCTGATGCTGAGGTCAAACAGCATGTGGGAGATGGCTGATGGAAATTCTAATTTGTACTTAAAATTTCAGACGTGGTTTGCAAGTCAATGCTCCATCTGCATGGTATGGAGACTTCCAGAGGTGGGAAGAGAGTAGGCATGTCACGATACCAATAATTTAGAAGTCGATACCAGTACCAGTGAAATTCCAGTATTCTTCGGCACACAGTTAGCACACAGTGCTAACAGTGTTACCGAGATTGGGTCGTTAATGTGCAGCATGTTTTTGCTGACATTAGATATCAAACAAAAGCCAGACTGTATTATTTTAAGCTGCTGTGAGATGCAAATTCACCACTTTCAAGCAGAAGGTTTCTCCTCTCTCCTCCTCTGTATCCTGCATGTCGACAACTCCAAGGAGTAAGTCTAGAGCGCTCACTCTGCAGCAAATTCTAGGGACCAAAAGGTCTCCTGAAGTACAATGCATAACATGCTGACTAGCAAAAAACAAAACAAAAAAAAAATCCCCTCGACTTGAAGCAAATTTTAGTCAGCTGCGGGTCTTTGACTAATTTTTGAAATCTCCAACTTTCAAGGGGCAGCTCTAGTAAAAAGTGACAAGTACAGCATTTTATCCAGAGTAAAAACACGGCATTCCCATTGCAAAAAACGAAAAAGGAAATGCTGGCCACAGGACAAAAAACAGTGTTGTTCTTCTGTGCTAGTAGGCATTCTTCTTCCTTTGACATTTCACAGCTGACTAGAACACTTTTTGTCATACATGCTGCCCCGCTAGATCATAGGAATTACATCCCGGGTACCTACAGTACTGGAGAAAAAAAAAAGTACCTTCACTTTTTAAGAATTTCGGCACTGACGTGGTGCCAAGGTATCGGTTCTCGTGACATTCCTAGAGAGAGAGCAGGGATGGGACAATATACACGTTTGATGCAGTGGGCACAGATGGCAGGGGTGGGGATGGGGCTGATTTCACTGGGGTGCCCATTTCACTGGGATGACAGATATATACATGTAGAGAAAGAAAGAATCCCTTCTTTTTTTCATGCTATCATCCCAGTGGGTGTGTCCCTGGTTACCTTGACAGCACACTTCATGACGAGCGCGGTGAGCTCGGACACCACAAGGTCCACACATTTGAGGCTGGGCTCTTTGAGTTTGAGGATCTGCTTTTTGACTATTGCCTCGAAAGCCAGGTCAGGGGTGAAGAGCCCCGTTCTGAAAGGTCATGGGTTCAGATTGCATGTTGTTGTGGTGGGAGAGAGAGAGAGAGAGAGAGAGAGAGAGAGAGAGAGAGAGAGAGAGAGAGAGAGAGAAAGAAAGAGAGAGGCAAAAAATAGGGGAAAAAAAAGAGAGGACAGCCAGAAAAGAGAGGAAACAAAAAGAGAACAAGTCTTTGTTCAGTTAGTTGTTTCTAGTTGTTGACAGAAAGAAATCAAGCTGTGGAGAAGGACAAGCCACAGGTCTTTCACATCCTCTTCCCTGACAAGCCAGTTCCTCTTAAACTAGGTCAATATGGTAGAGATGGACATGCCACCTCCTACTCAAGGCCTAATTAGAGCTTAAGACGACCCCATGTGTTGCTGGCTTTGTGTGCTTAGCTATAAGACCTGCAGCTTGTCCACAAGAGACCAGAGATGCTCAGACAGTCCCTGAAAAATCTCATATCCACGACGACACGTCACCCGTCACAACACTCCACAACACGACAGCGCTGCCTGCACACAGGGCTAATGGGGCTGGGCTAGGCTGAGGGCAAACCACACAGAACGTTTCATTTTTAAAATATGTAACAGATAATTTTCTGGACACTGTAGGAAGCGGTTAGCTTATGTTCTGTGTCAGCGTACCCTCTGCCACACCCATGGCTGCCCCTGCCCTGTGTCTCGGCTGGGTCGGGAGATGCTGGACACCTGCAGTACCTTGTTGGTGCACTGCCTGACTGTGTTGATGAGCTCCTGAATGACCAGATCGATACATTTGAGACAGGGCGTTTTCAGCTTAACGATCTGCTTTTTCACGATGGCCTCAAACGCCAGGTCTGGAGTGAACAGCCCCGTTCTGAGGATGCACAGAGAGACAGAGGCACAGCCGAAGACGGATGGGACAATTAACAGACATGTAAGGCCAACACAACCGATGAATAGACCGATGATTAGGTACACAAAAAGGTGATTGAAGAGATCTGAGGCTCTGGACAAAGAGAAAGAATCAGAAAATGAACACACAGACAGCAACAACACGAAGACGGATGATTAAGCGCCAAAGAAGGAGATGTAAATGTAATAAAGCACAAAAATGAGATATGACAGAGAGGAAATTATCACTGAGGAACACATGACAACATTAGTGCAGTGGATACATGTAACATAAAACCTCATAATAATTGAGTGCCTCAGCAGACAGAAACAGAAAAGGAGTGGGTGGTGTTGCAGTGGGGAGATAAGGGGATTGAAAGAACAGTGAGGGAAAAGTAGGAAATACATTTCACATACAACAGAAACACTTTTTCTTTGAATTGCTACTTTTAGTTTGTGATGGCAAGGCTTGATTATAAAAACCTGAATTATTGTACAATAACAGCTTGAAGGGAGAGAAGTAAAGTAAGTAGAGCAGTATTTGATGTAAAAACAGAGTCCAGCCGTTTATGGTGTTCTGTGGGCGGCTGCTGTGGAAGGTTTTTGGTTTTCGCTTCACTTGCCTGACACCATGGACGTTCTTGATTGCATGACTGATTTCTCGCCTTAGCTCCTTCTCGTCAAACACAATCTGGGAGACAGAAGGGAAGAAGATGCAAATTATATTTTACAAATCTTAAAATATTT
This sequence comes from Plectropomus leopardus, assembly GCF_026936395.1. Classification (NCBI taxonomy): domain Eukaryota; kingdom Metazoa; phylum Chordata; class Actinopteri; order Perciformes; family Serranidae; genus Plectropomus; species Plectropomus leopardus. The sequence goes on along the minus strand of NC_142193.1, from coordinate 15,709,857 downwards.
TGATTTTTGCAGCAATAATTCACAACATTTAGAGCTGATTGATAAAAGGATAATTATCTGGATGTAATATTCTCAATAGAAATATAACAAAACTGTTTGATAAATATTTAACGCCAGCTGCTAGCCGCCATGAAGTGGAGAAAAAAGAAGACGACAACAACTCCCACTAAGCTAATGGGTATGATAACAAGGGCTGGAAATCACCAGCTTAATTCTGGTAAAATATGCAAGTGGCTGCTAAATTTGCTCCACTCACCAGCCAAAAAAACGACAGTAATCTACTGAGTCTTTGACCATGACTTCTGCCTGAACCATGTCAGAAAGATTTTTATCAAAAATGTATAAATAGACCCACATTTACTTCACAATGTCATTAAAACCTGTTTCTTTTGGATGTTTATTTTGTTGATATTGTAAACTATGTTGCTAAATCCATCACAAAATGTAATCTACAAAAACACTGCTGACCAGAATTAGGATTCCTTTCTCTATCTATTGTTTTTATTATTGACTTATTTTGACTGTAACTGTTTTGAAACTACCTCAGATTTGTGAAACTTCCAGTTGTTTGGCAAAGGTTTATCATATTCTGACAGTAAAAAAACAAGTTAAAACAACTTCAAGGAGCAAAAATCAACCTTTAAACTTGAAAATAATAATGAACTGACATTTACTGTTATAATTATTGATACAGACTGGTGAAACTGTTAACATGGTAACACCAGGGTTCCCACACATTTTTATGAAAAGAATGTAAAACTTTTCAATGACATCCAGAATCCATGATAAAAAAGCTGTTTTTTTCTTGTCCCAATTGCCTGGTGTTTTGTTTTTTTTAACATATTGGATTCAAAATCTATTAAAAACTTCAGCTAGTATGCATACATGAAGGAAGAGCATAAAAAAAATGTATGTGATGGTTATCAAATCGACACATATTAGAGCCATGTTACGTCGTCAGCAACAAAAAAAAAATTTGATGTCATGTTAAGTTATGTTGGAGGTTATCCCTAAAAGATTACTGTGACAACTTTTATTACACACAACAAAATTCCATGACTTTCCCAAAACTTTTTTATCAGTTCCAAGACTTTTCCAGGCCTGGAAATGTTATTGTGAATTTTCATGACCTACAGGTTTTCCATGACTGTGGGATAACACTTTGGGCTACATTGCTCAGCCCTACCAACATATCACTCCTGTTCATGGCACACTTACCTTGACCAGTTCAAAGGGGAAGCGTTCATGGAAGATGCGGTTGATCTTGGCGCCACCTGACAGCTCATTGGTGTCCACCTGGTCCCCAGAGCCCTCGATGCACTTCTCAAAGTCCACACCAAACTGCTGAACCATCCTGATAAGGGACAACCACAAGACATGTGTCCAGTGTTAGTTATCTCCTTGCAACTACAGCTACTGCCTTCCTGGAGATCTACTGCAAAAATTACTGCTCAAAGGAATCTTTTGTACAGCTCTTATCTTGGCAGCCCTTCCCTTTAATCTGAAACAGTGAATGTGAGATGTTTCAGTGCTGTTAACCTCAATACATTAATTTGTTTTAGCTTCATTAGTAGGCTAACTACACAGCAAGCTATGCAAGGCAATTAATATTAATATCTCACCCTATAAGCGCAAAAATTCATACTACTATGCTGGAGAAAGTGCTGGATACATGACCATATGGTCACACACATTCAAAAGCATACATTTTACCAGCATTGCCCTGCACTGTTAAAACTGTTGAGTCATAACTTGCAAATATCTGCTATTAGTGGAGTATCCCTGTGCAGCTGGCATCCAATATGGTTACCACAAGTAGCATTGCCAACTGTCAGTAAAACAAGTTTGCAGCATTGTTGTGAGCAGAAACATTCAGATAAACTCACTGCAACAACGCCTTGGTCTTGCGTGTCGGGTCATCTGGACGGAAGTTCTTGTACTCCTCCACCTCCTTCTCCAGTGAGAGGAGCTGACTCTGCAGCTTACTGCGCAGACCAGGCAGAGTGTCCCTGATGTGGTTGGTCAATTGCTGGAGACAGACAGATGTAATGCTGTTGTTTTAGAGAAACAATGGCATGGCAGTAAGGGAATTATATTTTACAATTTTTAGAAAAAAGTTAATAGCAGACCTGGTTCAGTGTCTTTTGTAGATGTGGTGTGCCCATACGCTCAGCTATATGTCTGTAGGCAGGATGGGACAGAAAGAACTTCCTCTCTGCAGCCAGAGCAGCACGGATGTCCTTCTTCCCATCAATGTCTTTCTGACTGCGGTTCACCACACCAATGTAGCCTGCGACCAGCAACAAAAACAGTCACTCTAGAGTCAAAAATAAATTCTGCAAATGTGTTTTGATGTTAATAATATTCACCTCTACGCAGTGGCAGGAGCTTATTTTCTAGAATGTCCTTTGCATCCGTCCCTTCGTCCATCAAGTCCAGTTTTGTTATAACACCAATGGTGCGCAAACCTGCATGAAATATAAAGCGTAACTTCATCAATACAAACTGATTTATTAAATATTATCTTGTTTCCTTCTACATATCTTATAGGATAATAGAGAAGAGAAGGACTGATACACACAATTATGTCAATAAACGAGATGAAAAGATTTGCCAAATACAGTTAATGGATATCAAAATTTTTCGTTCACCGGCTCTCTGACTTCTGAATTACTACACAGCTACATGCGTACCCTGTGGGTCCACCTCCTTGGCGATCTTCAGAGCATCGGAGTTGGCCAAGTCAGTGTTGGCGGGGGTGACGGCAAGGATCAGACAACTCTCCTTTGTGATGAACTGCAACAGCATGTCCCTGATCTGGTGCTCGATGTCTACGGGCTGGTCTCCAACAGCAACTTTAGTCATTCCAGGAAGGTCGATGAGCGTCAGGTTCAGCACTGATTCACATGTACAGAAGAAATTAAAAAAATAATTAAGTAAATAATCAGGCTTCCTGAGTCCAGAATGTCACTGTATAACAAAACAACCCTTCACATATCTTAACAAAACATCATCAATCATTTAAATAACATGTTTCCATAACCATTCATTTTCTTAAACAGCAGTTTATCTTGTTTAATTTGACACATCACTGACTTGATACTTTATTTAATTTGAAACCAAAGTACGAACAAATGTTTGATTGCTCAAAAGCATTTACAATAAAAGGTCACTGTGTTGAGAAAACACACAGCCTTTTCATAGTGCTGTTAATATGCTTTTACATGCCAAGACAAATACAGACCTGTGTTTTTAACCCATGTGTCAACTTCATTTTCTTCCATTAAATAAAATAAAAACATCAACAAACACCCACACCATCAGCCTCAATCTAACATGTTAATGGGTATATGTGGAGTCAGAGGAAGCCTTCATCTTGTGTACACAACACTTGAGTGGGCAGACATCTACTGCTGTAAAACTAAGTCTAATTTGTTTTCTTTACTTCATAAAAACAAAAATGCCCTCTGAGGTTTTACTTACAAGAGTTACATTTACTGAAAGAAATAAACATGAAAATGTCAAATTTGACAGTGAATTCCCGAGACGGCTCTCATAAGGAGATGAATAGATGTTTTTGGAAGACATTCAGTGATGGGAGTAAAAAACATTACAAAAGTGACTTTTTCTTTTTAATGTTTTACCAAAACCACACTGGTCCAAACCACAACAATCTACTTTTTTCTAAAATCTCACAAGGCTCTCTGGAAAACACATTTTGTAAACAGTGAGAAGCAGAAAACACACTGTGTTTACATTAGGGGTACACAACACTGATAAATCTTTTATCATTGTAAAAGTCATATGACATGCTGTATCTTATGATATATATAATTTTCTTAAGATTCAACTGATAAAATACGTATGGATGAAATCACCAGCTTTTTGGCTTATCGAGTGAATTAAATACCTGACAGATGAAGATACTTCACCATACTGTATTTCATACAATCCAGTTATTATAACCTAACACAGCTAAAGATATTAAAGACTGCCTTTAGCAAAACTCACATACACACGTGTGTACATATGCTACAAGACATATCAGGGATCTTACAGCTTAAGAAAAGTCTGATTTAAGGTCTCTTATGTCACCTGGAATTCAATGTAAGACCAATTTTACAATAACCAAAGTTGAAGGAAAAGAACTAATTTATCAATACACATTGATTCAGAAGATTTGAAACAGTTTCAATGCTCATTCTTCAAAGTACTGATACCATCAATACTACTTAATGCGGTCTCTTTTCTCCAACAGCACGTTGAAGAACACATCTCTGCAGTACCTTCATATCCTCACCTCCTGTCACTCACTCTCTGCAATCACCTCAACAAATTCATTCTCATTTGCTTTTGGTTGCATATGGTCTTTTAAGGCATGGTTTTGTGTTGTTCTTTCCTTGCACTTTATTGCTTTTTGTTATGTGATAATCTCAGAGGCTTTTGAACATCTGTACAACTGCAAGAAGAATGTTGTGTTCATTAATCTAAAATTTTTTAAATTATTGTCAATGTTTACTACAGTCATTCTACTGTTCTTTGCTACCAACCAAGAAAAGAAAACTTGCTGTTGTCATTTTAGCACTTTGTTGTATTTATGTTTTAATAAAAAAAACAAACTGTATTCCCTAAATGTCATTTCTTCCTGTGGTATCAAAAATGGTATTGAATGTCAATATTTTTAAGGTATTATATTCAAGTTAGAAATTCCAGTACTGTGACAACTGACATTAAGGGTTGGGAAACATTTGGCCCAAATGTTAATTGTGACATAACGCATCACTTTTTTCTGGTCATGTTAAAAAGTAAGATTATCTAATTCAAATGCTTAAAAAAATCATTCTAAAGTGGAACACATGAAAAACAAATTACATATTATATTTTCATGTAGGTATCCATTTGGTTTGCCTTGAAAAAACCTTGATTGGATATGGTAACTGTATATGAGTGTTGTTCCTCCATACTGATCTATGTGATATTAATGCGAGAGACATTCTGTAAATCATTTAAAAGATAGATACTACTGACTATTTTGTGATTATATAATACAGTATGAGAAAAAAAACTATTCATAGTATCATACTTTCAATGTGTTAGCATTTTTAAGACATATTTATGCAAATAAAGGCCTTGTTTTTGGTTTAATAAAATCAATGCTTCCTAAAACTTTAAGGCTTTGCAAGAACCCTGCATATAATGAGCGAAATAAGCACTCAACATCATGGCTGAGCATTTCTGCCTTGGAACTACAGAGTACCGACGCCAGCGTTAAAAAAAACATAGATTCATACAGCCAGAGTTTCATGTGTCAAATATTTTAGGAACCAAACCTGTAAACTCACACGGCAGGGTATCCAATATCATTAGTACAATACTACAGTGAAACGAGGGCTATCAGAGGAGAAGCCAGGTGTAGTTACAGATTGATATTTTGGGAGTTAAGTTTCATTTTCACTTCAGCTTCTCAGAGCTGGGCAAGAACAAGGTTTATCCAACATTACCAACACATTCTTAGCTGTAATGTAGTTAGGGCTGCACCTAACAATTTGTCATTGATTAATCTATTGATTATTTTTTCGATTAATTGATTAATCTATTGATTTTATTTCGATTAATCGACTAATCTATCAGCTACAGCTACTCTTTGTTACAGTAACAAACCTCAAATCTAGCAGTCCAACAAAACATCTTACAGTAAAATCAGAGCAATTTGAATAACACTATAACTTTTCTCTAACAGAAATTATGGTAACTAGCACATTCTTTCTGCATCAAAATAGTCCAGCCTTAACTAGGCCTTAAGGCACATCGCTGCCTGCTGATATGAGTGCTGTATTTTCATATTTATAAACACATATTCCAATCTTTTATGAAGTTATACAAGCTCCTGCACAGCTGACAACCCCATCCTGTAAATGTTTCAAAATAAAATGCATTGTGTCAGCAACTGATGGCATCCTGTCCACAAAGACACAGTCAGGGGGCTTTTGTTTTGAAAGGGAAGCAAGGAAGTTGAGGTAAACAAACATCTTTGTATTTCCTTATCTCTGTGGCAGAGTAGACTTTAAACTGCAGTATAAAGTGGTATAGAGTCAACAAATGCGAGCGTCACCCGTAAAAAAACAGCGTGCCACTGTTTCTCTAAATGTGCTGCAGCAGAGACGCAGCAGAGACGCGCCTGACAGGCGCTGCTCGGGAGAGCAGTGTTCGCGCTCTAACTTGACAACACGAGCGCCAAAACAAAAATAACATGATAGGCATTGCTCACGCTCTCATGGCGCGTGCTGTGTGAAATGGTGTGACGCGTCGACGTATTTACGTAATCGATAAAGTTGACGCGTTGCCCCAGCCCTAGATGTAGTCAAGCCTGAGGATAATGTTTCCTTTTAGAGTTTACAAGCAGAGGTTTGTGTGTTTAATCAGAAGAGTTGAAGGTGAGCTGTTACACTTGAGCTGCAGGCAAGCAGCTGATGACCAGGGCTAATTTGCATATTTCTAGACCTTGTATACTAAATCAGACAAAGATGTTGGGTTTCATACAGACTGTTTTATGGCATTAAGGGACTTTTCCATGAATAAAAACATATGAATATGTACTATTGATGAATAGAGGTGAGTTTTTACGGGTCAATCAATGCTCAGAAAGGAACTTTAAAAGGATAGAAATTACAGATAAACAGCATCATGGTGTGTTTTGGCATTTAACAAGCAAATGTACTTTAACACAAAGAGGCACAAGCCTTTACAGTGTGTGTGTGTGTGTGTGTGTGTGTGTGTGTGTGTGTGTTTCACAATAAGACTTGTGTCCATTACCGTGTGGGGAGTACACCCTCAGGTTAATTGGGATGGGAGAGATGCCTTTGTTGGAGCCTGTTATCCTGTCGGTCTCAGCCTCAATTTCCGCCCGCACTTCCTCAAAATCCACAAACTTCTTCCCTTTGCAGTGCAGGAATTCAGCATATTCTATAGACAGGGACAAAGTGACACACAAGGGGAGAGAAAAGGACAAAGAGAAAGACAGAGCATGGAAGAGAAAGAAAAAGAGAATATTAAATTAAAGAGATGAAGGCAGCAAATAGCAGACAGTGAGCTTAGCTTGAGGCACTGTGGCAGAGAGGCCATATGCAGGGCAGCGATGAAAGGTACACTCACCTGCTTTATTGTTGACCAGCTGCAAAATGAGAGGTCTGCGGGTAACAATGCCTGATCCACGAGGAAGAAAGTCCCTGAGGGCGAGAGACAGACAGAAAAAGAAACATAAAAACCAGAATTGGAGGATGAAAAGGAGGGAAATCAAAACAGGCAGGGGGCATGTTGGGTAAAATAAGGATGGCTCAGGACAGACAGAGACAGAGAAACAGAAAGAGAGAAAGGGACAGAAAGAGAAAGGGACAGAAAGAACATTCATTTATTCATTACACCCAATGTCCATTTCCTCACAGCATGGTCTCTGGTTAATTGATGGGCATGGTAAATTGATGGGCAATTTCACGCCTCCAACTTGTCTCACAACAAATCAAATGTGACAAAGTAATTTTCTCTCATCATTAGTGTTTAAGAGATCAATTCATTCACATTAACTCTCGCCGTTATGGGAAAAATCCACCTTAAAATAGAACTCACAGATGTTATATTGACAATAATCTACACTTCAGTTCACTTTTTATTAATGAATTTGAATAAGTCTCTCCTTATGCTGAACTAAACAGACTGTAATTATGTCATCTAACTGCGCAACTCCAAGAGTGAATAATGGAACAACTCCTACGGCACTATGACAGCATCCGGCGACTGGCGACTTTGCCAGGATACAAATACATACTTTGATTGACATTTGGATCATTTCGATGTAACATCTCAAACGAAACGTACAGGACCACACACTCAGAGAACGTCCACATTCAGACGCATCATTTTTTTGTCATGAAATTGGATTTATGTTGATTTTGTCCCAATCATAAAATAACCAGGTGTGCATGATATGATCAGCATGGCATTAATGTTGGCAGATAAAGGCTTTAAAATGAAATATTAGCATCGGCCTGAAATGCCGATAAGACAGGTTGATAACGTGACGCTTCAAGTACAACTTTAAATAGTCTTAATAGGTCAGATTTGCCCTGGTTGTGGCTGTTGTAATGATTGTCTCAGGAAGAACATCATCCAAAAAGTAGGATGAATTTTATACCTTTGTTTGAAAATTTTATGTTAAAAAATAAATATGGTATGATTTACAAGTAACCTAAATTAAGGTAGTTTTCATATTCTGCCCAGTGAATGTGTTAATATCGAAAAACATTGTGTTTTATGTCAGCATCTGTCAGTGGACCGTCACAATAAAGTAGGCATACTATATTAATTTCAAGGAGAAACTTGATGTTCTCTGCGATTACATGGGGAAAAAAAATATGTGCATATGTTGTTATGGGCACTGGCCAAAATGAGTTGGAAATGATCAGCATATTGCATAGCGTCTTCTGTTTCTGTCTAGTAACTTTTTCTGTAATCACATATATAAACGACAATACAACCAATCATACAGGTCAGCTGTTGTCATTACGTTGATTTTGCCTGACCATGAAATGAGGATTTTAGTTGGGCTGTCCCATTCTTTAGCAATTGTTGGCAGTGATGAGGAAATTTTGTTGTTAGCATTGGGAACATGAAATATAAATTATGTTTTAGGGTGGATTTACCCTGTGTGGTTGTGATAACATAATGTGGTGTTCTTTGATTGATGAACTTTTTCCCTGCTGCTAAATTTACTGCCTATTTAAAGGACAGGTGAGGCCCACGTTTTCAGTCGGCTACTATTAGCTTTTATGGCTAATAGGCTTTTAGGCTGTGTCAATACAAGATATATCGCCCATGATAACGGCTTAAACACACTAGCCCCACCCTGAGACTTGACATTGTCTTACTATGTCCACAATCACAACTACGATCTAGCATCACAGAATGTTTAATTGCACAAAGTAATGCATTACTTAAAGCATGAAATGGCAATAAACTACAAAGGGCAAATGTTTTTGGTGCAACACAGTGCATTGTTGAGACACTAACCTGTAGAAAACAATGACAACATTCACACAGTTGGCTTTTTTTGTTTCTCTTAAAGTGACAGTGTAACTAAATCATTTTTAACCACATGATTTAAGTTGCTTAGTCAGCCTTCTGCTTAAGCTCCTCCACCCAGTGTTGAGCACTTCCCTCCCAATTCTGAAGGCCCCTCTCCTGCTCTGCAAACACACTACATCTGGTGGTAATCACCCGCCCCAGTCCTGGAACAATCATAGCAGAGCTGAGCATGTCACTAACCCACATTCTCCTTTTTTTCCCTCCTGCCAGACCTACGCGCCTGAGGGGACTATGGCGGTGCTCAGCCCGCCTGCTGACTTCAGACTGTAAGCAATGTGTCAGCCACAGGACAGGAGGAGAGAGAGGAGCTGTAGTCCTGTGGCTAAACAGTGGGGAACGTTCTGGATGTTCCTTACATCAGCAAAAACCCACAGATCTGTGGTTCAGCACCGGTGCTGTGTCATGCATATAATGTGAAGCATGCAGGCATTTGTTCACACGGCAGACAGTATGGAAAGCGCTGGACGAGGAATGGGAGCAAGGGAGGGAGGGAGATAGAGACAAAGCTACTATAGACTGAGGGAAAGGATATAGTAAACTGACTGGACGTGGAGAGTGGCAGTAAGATGCTACTGAGAGGTCACAGCAAGAATGTGCTAGTGAACTGATGCATCTCTCAGTTACAGGCAACTCTCACTGGATTTCCAGCCGTCTCATTGGCTCAACAAGTGGCCACTGGTCAATGCTTCACAGCAACGAAATAAAGCATCGATAAAGTCAAGAAAACACAAACAAAGAGATTGTTTGTTAAAAAAGGCTCTTCTGAGAAGACATTACTTAAGTGCAGAATTAAACCAGTCAGTCTTCATAGACAGAATTGGATAAACAGCAGTGGCATATTGAAAAGAAGCAAGAGGCTCCATTATTAATGCGCTGTAAATGATAGACGAGGCCGAGCAGATTGTGTATCATTTCATGCATTATGGATGGCCAAGCAAAGAGCATCAGTCTGTGAGCCTCCCTGTACCACAAGAGAAAGCAAAAGAGAGAGTAGGGCAAGGGAGAGATCGGGAGAGCCAACTCCCCTCCCCCTGCCTGCCTGCCCCGATAGCCTCTGCTTCTTACAAACTGGCAGAGCAACTATGAGCAGCCATAGCCCACAGATGATCCTCTTTTTCCTCCAGTCTACAGAGGCCTGGCAGGGCTTGTTTTCAAACATGGAAACCGGTGTGTGAAACTCTGAGGTCATACTACACTCTCACGGGAGAATGAATTACACAAAAATGTGTTTGTGGTGTAGTGGGACTTATCCCATGGGCCTCTGGTACGGCGACGAACATATAATTATGGCTGCCCGCATTCTCGTGCCACAGTCTGTCACTGTGGGTACCAAGGAGCATCACAAATCCTTTTCAAGCACTACAAAAATCCAACTGCTTAGTGGAAAATCCCTTCACTCTCTGCCACTTGGCTGTCTGTTCTTCCCTCGGAGGGATGTCCACAAGCACCTAAACTGTTGGACATTTCTGTTTAAATTCCTTCATATATCTAGATCAATTATCCTGCTATAAATAGAGACATAGCAATGCATGGAGTAAAGGAAACAGGTTTTTTAATGAGAGACAGTAAATCGTGTTGTATGTGAACATGCAATAAAGGCATTCAAATTCAAATTTAACACTATACTAATCAAATAGCTTTTATTGATGCTAACATAATCAATTTTGGCACAGAATTAGAGAAAAGCTGCCACAATTCATTTTTATAGGGGCCAAAAACAGTTTTAATAAAGACCTTGTACATCTTTAAGAAAATTGTTCTAAAACTTTAAAACCCTCTGGTTGTTAAGTAATCTATTTGCCAAAGATCTGATAACAACCTCCACCCAGGCCAGCTTGCTGAGCTAGATATGACGTCTTTACTGGGACAATGACATCACAACAGCCAAAAAAGGAGATGCAGTACTGGTAATTAACTTAGAGTTCATTATTATCCAATAAAATGCATTAAACGGTAGATAAGCAAAAAAAAATACACTGAAAAGTAAATGTAATTCAGCATAAATGAGCAAGTACACTTACTGTATACAGTAACTGAGCCATAGGTCTAAGCCATGCTATTGAAACTGCATGTACAATACCAGGGCCATCTCACTGACATAGAAAGGCTAATTTCCTTGGACCTCATTCCAGAAAAAATATATGGTAGTTGACTGTGAGAGACAAGTCCTTATTTTGTCCTGTTGAATCATGCCATTAATTACACACATTTGTTAATGTAAAAGATAATTTTGCAAGTCAAGATAGTTACAGTTTGTTGTAAAACTGTAACTGAGTATAGGACTGTGAAAAGTTATTTTAAAGACTACACAAGTTGCATAGGTGACACCGTAACTTTCTCTCTCGCTGAAGCTACGTTGCCTGGGGGTTTTGTGATGGGACGTACTCACCCGAGTAACAGGTTTTGCTCATTCTTTCTCTTCCCAGATGATACCAAAAAAAAAAAAAACAAAGTTGCTGGAAAAAAGATGAGATAAGACAGGGTTTCCCACACACTCAGATTAAAAAAATCTGCTGCCCAAACTCCTTTCTTTGGAGCTGGATTGTTCATTTGGAGCGCTTTTGGAGTATCTAACAATCTATCTATCCATCTATCTAGTTCAGTTATTCATTGCACCTCTCTTAGCACAGAGCGTACTTTGGACACAGACAGAGCAGCAGAATGTCACTCACAAATGGACAGTCACAAAATAAAAAAGCGTTTGCTGACCCAAATGTGTGTACTTTATTGCACATATTTAACAGGATAAAAAAAATAGTCTTGTCTCACTGTAGACTACCGTTACACTTTTTTGAAATACGGTCCCATGGGGTACGCTAGAAAGGGCAGGATTTCACCTAGACCTGAACAGAAGGCAACCGTTATCATTGTTACATGTTATACCTGCACCTATCATGAGAAAGGTGTATTAGGTCTGAAAAGCTATGGCCATAATGCATGACTTATTTTATTTCATAAAATGTACTTAAAGTATGTTCAGTGAGTCAGTAAAACACAAGATCGCTCATTAGGTTGCCTTGATGCAAATTTAAACAAGGTAACAACATACACACAATACAAACCACAGGGCAAAAACACTAACAAGCACATGAGGCTCTTGAGCCAACATGATTTGATTAGTTTCTGCCTCGCAAAGTATGCAGACCAGCCAGCCAATGTGTTCTGGTCTCCCCCTAACAAACCCGGGGGGGAAAAGAGGCCCAAATCACATCAGCAAGATGGGTTACAAAACACAGGGAGCAACTTCACTCCCACCTGACCTGTCTGGGCTGAGCATCAAGACTACGACACAACTGAGAGACAGTAACAATGCAGGAAATATGGTCTAACTCCAATTTCTTCTTCTTCATTAGGACATGAAATCAGCATTAAGTTCAGGGAGGAGACAGAAAAAAGAGCATTTATGTTCCACATCTGAATCATACTGGTCTGAAATTTGTCCTGTAACAGCACTACCTGACCATTTTTATGATCGCTGGTTCCGCAGAAAGGGTAAGAGGGATTATTTTCATGCCTGGGGACACAGGAAGAACCCAGCCTTTCACACACACAACATGCACCTCACCAAAGAAAAAGACCTGAGTCACTGGGGACACCATGGAGCAATCATTAGTGACAGTAACAGCAGGTCATTGCTCATGGTTAGTCTGTTAACACAACAGAGAATTTGCAAGTCAATTAACCCACAACACTTAACACTTGTAGTTTTGTGCAGCAGATGAGAGAACATGGTACTGGTGTTAGGTATTGGCTGCTCCTGAGCTCAAACAAGCTCTTAGATCAACAATGAGTCACCTCTACATTAACGCGCCTGTTGCTATAGCAATATGCAGCACCTCCCAAGTGCTTCCAGGTTGAAGTAAGACTCGACCTTGTAGTTATGAGTTTGACTTCTACTGTTCCAGCTTGTCCACTCTCGAGCTCACCTGCACAGCAGCAACAGGCATACACAGTATAGCTGTTGCACTTTTTATCATTTGGAGAAAAGGTTGGTAAACACTACAAAAGGATGAGCATGTACAAGTGTGCATGCCAACCATATCTGCAAAGTACTTGTGTAACTCACACATGGGTGTATGTTAGCCCTGTCAACAGGAAGAAAGTGGAGGGCCTGCACACACAGGCAGTAAAATTGATGTCACGATGAAATGTTTCATGTTAATTACAGCTGATATGTGTCAAGTGCTCTCACAGTGCAAAGTCCCACTCATCTGAATTAATGTGCACTGAGTGGTAGTCTAATCTGTTTGCGTGTTCTTGCCTGAGAGCAGTTACGACATGCTCTCGCCCATGTGTTTATAACCAAAGGCCTGTCTGCATGCTATCTTAACAGCCAATGTGCTTCCTCTTCTCTGCCGGCTGGTCTGTGTGTGTGTTTGTGTGTGACTGCAATCTGTGCGTGTGGGTTGGGTTACACATGCACGCACTGAGTGTCTCTCAATGGGGTGAAAACCTGCTAAACAAGCTGCTTTAGAGCGAGCTTGTTTTGTTTCTTTATCTGCAGGGCGATCTCACTCACTGCTGATGAGGACAACAGGACCAGCCTGTTGGGGGGCACTGAAGCTCAACCTTCACACCGCAGAGACGTCAAGTGTATTTCCTTAATTTCTAAGGTTTTACCAAAAACAGTAACAAAAGAGGAAGATAGTAAGAGAAGTTGTGTCTGCTGCAGATGTGTACTTGTGTTGTTTGACAGAATTTTGACAAAAGGTTGTGCGCAGTGAGGTCAAAAGCTGTGCTTTATCAAACATTCACTGGTTATAAATTCAGCTGCAGAAATCCACATCCCTGAGGAATGGAGGTGGCTCACTGTGCCTCCATTGATCTTCCCAATAACATATTTGTACTTCCACACAAGAATTAACATAGCAATTTAACAACAAACTGTCATAATAAAACTCCAATCAACCGCTGTGAGCTACACACTTAGTCAAATTTACTGGAAAATGCAAATCGTAAAAGACTTTCTGGGTGTGGTATGGACTTAAAAATATGACCACAGTAAAGACTTCCCATTCAAAACAAAGGCTAAAGATACAGCTGGCAAAGCAATGTCTGCACTGTGATTTAATGTAAATGTGGTGCTACACGGCCCACTTTACATGCACAAACATAAATTTATGTAATTTTCATAAGGTTTAACTTTGTCATTTTCAAATTGTTAGGGTATTAAGAGGGAACAAAGTACAAAATTCATTAACTGACAGCTCTAGAGGGCATATACTGTAATGTATAAAAGCCTTGGGCCAAATCCAAACACACACACACACACACATTATATATATATAAAGATATATAGACAGATAGAGAGAGAGAGAGAGAGAGAGACCCAACATACACAATGCATCAAAACACAAAAAAAGTCTAAACAAAAGGGCTTTTTCAGACTAAAGTCAATATTCAGGGTGAAACTTAGAATCATACAACCATAATAAAAGGCAGTTAAAACAGTCATTAAGTTATAGACATGTCTTGAATGCAACCTGTTGTGAATACACCAGAAGATTTGTATGATCATTGTAACTTTACTAAAAGAACAAAGTTTAAGGTGGCCTGTGACTAATACACAGTACTGCAAAGTATTGGCAATGATAAGAGGAACAACTGAGAGCCGGCTGGAGCAAAAAGTATGTGTTATCATACTTTTATTTAAGGATTTTAATATTTAAGACCTAGATACACGACCCGTATTCTTTTCCAATCGGTTTGCCACGTAAATTACCTATTTACGTCAAGTTGTTGGACGTGCAGTCACTTTCAAGGCAGTTAAGTTACGACAAGTACGTAGGTTAACATTGACGTTACGTGCTACTAGAGTAGCTAACGCTAGCTTAGCTTAAAGGCAAATGACATTTTCAGACTATTCTGGACAATTAAAAACATTATTAGACAACACAAGAAGCCATGAAAACCTATTAAATTATTTTAAAATGAAAGTGCTAATTTAATTATCCACAGTCACTCACCTTCCAACAAAATTTTCCAAGACTGAGCTTTTTCCAGCGCTCTGTCCACCGACCACAGCAATCTGAGGAAGGTCTAAATTGCAACTCTGGCCGATGGAGCTGAAAGCGTCTTGAAGCTTGTTGATGAGGGGAATCAGGTCTTCCATGCCCCGGTTCCCCATGGCTTCGTTAGCTCAAAGAGAGCCCCTTCTGCACAACGCAAACCAGAGCCTGACGCTAGCCGCGCTAACTAGCTAGGAAACGTTAGCTTAGCAGGAAGGTGCTCTCGGATTACTCTGAAGTGTAGAGTTGCGCCGCTTCAAACAGCTTTTGTTTTCTCCTTGGACACTTAAGCGGTTACCGGCAATGCAATTCACGCTGATAACATTTCGTGTTCTTTTAAGAGCATTAACTAACCACCCAGTCAGTCGAGACGGACGGAAAACTCGCAAAACAAAACTTCCTCTACACAAACGCCATCCGGTCGGAGGGGACGACATCCGATCGAAACCGGCGCGCAAAGACCCGCCTCTTGTCTACGAAATAAGGCGTTCTATTGGTAGATTTCGCTGCCTTTCCATTAAACTCACATTCTGATTGGATACCGAAAGGGCGTGTTCCTAGCTCCGAACCAATTGCTCATTTCTGATTGGTCGCCGCGACTGTCAATTGCAGACGCTTCTGATGACACGTTCACTGCAACATGGCTGCTCCCATCGAGTGTGGTGCTGATAACAATACTTCAGAAAACAACATGTCCTTAAAGAAAGCTCTGTCCGCAGTTTCTCCCCTCACTCTGAGAATCGTTGCTGAATGCCCGGTGACAAAAGCGAGAGCGTGTGATCTCGTGCTGCCACACAGTCCCGTTAGCACCCCGGTTTTCATGCCTGTGGGTACTCAGGGAACTATGAAGGGGATCACTGTGGATCAGCTGGAGGGTCTTGACTGTCAGATCTGTCTTGGAAACACATACCACCTGGGCATGAGACCGGTAGGCAGCACAACAATAATAGCAGCTTTGTTATGATCCAGTCGACTTAAATAGCAGCTTTATGAATTCATAATAACTTTTATTTTGAAATGTTTTCTCTTTTTTTCCTCATTTAAACTCTTTCTCTACTTTCTGCAGGGGCCTGATTTGATCGAGAAAGCCAATGGTTTGCACGGGTTCATGAACTGGAAGAGAAATCTTCTGACTGTGAGTGCAGCTTTCCTAGCATAGATGATGATTATAATAAAACACCTTTAAAGACAGAGTTTACAAAGTGCTTTCATAAGCAAAGCAAAAGCATAAATGGGATGCGTAGAAGGCAAAACAACAGAAAGCAAATCATTCTTACTGACCACAAGCGAGACAGAACTAGTGTAGAGTTATGACAAAATTAAAAAATATGACTAATAATAGAATAATGAGAGATGCAGGATGCAAAATGTCAATGTAAATAACAAAATAAAAAGACCAAAAACGGTAGTAGCAATATAATGACAATTAAAATGAAATAAAATAAATATAACATAAATAAAACGGCATTATCACATGTAAGGAAGTCTATAAAAATGGATTTTAAGATGTGATTTATAAGAAGTCACTGCTTCTGTCAGCCTTATCTCCTTAGGCAGGTTGCTCTAAAGTTGAGGAGCCCCAATGGTAAAGGCACCTTTAGATTCAAGTATTGATTTGAACGGCCAGAAGGGCCCAACCTGAGATGTAAGGCCGTGAACTGGCTCATATGGGGTCAACATTTCTGTTATATATTAGTGGCGAGCTTTTAAAGTGATCAGTAAAATCTTGAAATTAAAACAATCGGGGAGCCTTGTGGAGAGAAACCAGGATTGGAGTGATGTGATGTTGTCTGTTAAAATCCCTTAAAATATGTGTCTGTTAAAATATTGTACATTCATATAGGCTTTAGATATTCACAAAACTGCAGTAGGTAATGATAAGCTTTGTGTTGACATCATGTTTTTGGCTTTGCTTACAGGACAGTGGTGGGTTTCAGATGGTGTCTCTTGTCGAGCTCTCAGAGGTCACCGAGGAAGGGGTGAAGTTCAAGTCCCCCTATGATGGCAAAGAGATCCTCCTGAGTCCTGAGAAATCCATCAGCATACAGAACAGTCTGGGTCTGTAAAAATAGTTGGAATCAGTATCACAATAACAAAGACGTCCTCTTAGTTTCCCACTGGCTAAAACACACCCTCGGCATGTTTCTCTGTGTTCGTCTTCCAGGATCAGACATCATGATGCAGCTGGACGATGTGGTCAGCAGTACTGTGACAGGACCCCGTGTGGAGGAGGCGATGCACAGATCCATTCGCTGGCTGGATCGATGCATTGCAGCCAACAAACATCCAGACAAACAAAATCTCTTTGCCATCATCCAGGGAGGGCTGAATGCAGAGCTACGCAAGACCTGTCTTGACGGTAAAAAAAAAAATCGACTATAGTGATCATTAGTCTACTTTTAATGACCTATCTCTGTCCTCTATCACTGGCAAGCATGCTGGAGAATTGGATCTTATCTGGATGGAGCCCAAGGACATTTTTAAATGCCTTGAAAATCCAATTATTACGTTAGTATTATTATTTTTTTAAAATCCTGCTTTTTATTGTTCCCTTTTGAAAGAATGTCTACAGCAACCTAATTATGAGAAATAGAGATACATGTGCATATAATACTTGAGAACAAGATTCTGAAAGTATGCTAAAGAGCAACTTATTAAAAAAAAATAAAAATTAAATTCTTGAAAATAATTTGGAAAGTAGTCATATTAGATAGAAAGTGTACAAATCACATTTCTCTCCAATCCATGTATCCATGAATTTAAATGAGCTTTATACAGATCTTATGAGGAAGTCTGTGTAAATCAAACAGGTGGCAGGCAGCTTGTGTAGTAACAAGTATCAGGATGTGAAGAGGAGTCAAGACATTTATGATAAAATTAAAATAGCATAAATATTGTGCAAAAGTGTTGGCAGCAATCTGCTATTTTGGCAAAGGAAACAGAAATGCATGCTCACACTAAAATGTCAGCTCTAGTCATAAACTCGCTAGTTCTCAACAGTTTAGCAGAGCTGATAAGGACTCAAACCATGGAAGCATAATGCATATTGCTTGAGAGAAAAACATTTGTGGTGATTCTCTGAGTGGGACTATTCACGTAGAATTCTGAGAAAAAAATCGAGGGAAGAAAATTCTGCTTGTTTTTCTGAATTAAAGAGATAACAATCTTGCAAATTTTTCATTACTGAATCATACTTTCCTTAACTCAGTAAATGAAAGACAGGAAGATTACTTTCCACATTATTATTATAATTTCTTTTTAGAATTTTGAGATATTATCTCATCGATTCAGAAAAATGGGTTGTTGTTTTTTTTGTGAAGTAGATGCATTACACTTCCATATCCCCTTTCTCTAGAAATGACTCGACGTGACGTTCCTGGTTTTGCAATTGGGGGCCTGAGTGGAGGAGAGGAGAAGGATGACTTCTGGAGAATGGTCACTCTGAGCACCGACCACCTGCCACGAGAGAAGCCTCGATACCTCATGGGCGTGGGGTACGTTTGCCTGTACACTAAATATATTCAATGAGAACTGTGGTGTTTACAGTTTTGTAAATGACCATGTGTGTAATCCTCATGTGCTGCAGGTATGCTGTGGATTTGGTGGTGTGTGTAGCTCTGGGTTGTGATATGTTTGACTGCGTGTTCCCCACCCGCACTGCCGTAAGCTCTCACACTGATAATTACTTTTAAACTGTCATGTAGCAGTTTTCATTACATCTGTGTTTCTGACTGTCATGCGTCTTTTCCCTCAGAGGTTTGGCTCAGCTCTGGTACCTTGGGGTTCTCTCCAGGTGAAACAGAAGCAGTATGCCAAGGACTTCCAGCCAATAGATCCAGACTGCCAGTGTCCCACCTGCAAGAGGTAAGATATGAACAAAAAGAAGATCATTGAAGTTTTTCAAAGCATTTTTCTTCATCAGAACAAATTGGGAGTTCATAAAGCACTAGTCTCCAAAAAGACTTTTTTTTGGTCTAAAGGAGGAATGTCTTTACGTCAATATAAGACTGTCTTTGCATTTGTTTTTAATTAAGGTTTCACACATTTTCATGATGTAATTTCTCATTACAAATCATTTCTCATTTTAAAAAATACCAGAATACACATACAGCTGCCTTAACTTTACTTTAATTCTGTTTCAGACATAGCCGGGCTTACCTCCATGCTCTGTTTAAGAGTGACACTGCAGCCATGCATCACATCACCATCCACAACATCGCCTACCAGGTCAGTATCGGAAAAGACTCTACACAGATAAAAAAAAAAAAAAAAAAATCATATCATAACTCAAAGTGGCACAAACTTGCTGTGCTGCTTTGGCATTATCAAAACCATGAAGAGTGTCCTTTTGTGACAGATGTGTCCCAAAACATAATGTTCATGTTTGGAGAGCAGAATGGATAATGTCTGATTATGCAAGTTTTTTTTTTTTAATGTTGCTTTGAAACATTTACATATTACTCTGAAATGTTGCCATGGTCAATAGTAGCATGTAAACATACTCTGATGATGCCGACCTGAAGATGACCCACACACAAGTTGCAGAAGAGAAGACGATGTCCCTTTGAGATCAATTATCTCGTCAATTTCCCTTCAACTCATCAAACATTTCTCTTTGCAGCTCACCCTGATGCGCTCTGTGAGACAGAGTATTGTGGAGGGCCGCTTCCCGGAGTTTATACGGACGTTCATGAAGCGAATGTTTCCCTCTCCTGAGCAGTACCCCGGCTGGGCTGTGGACGCTTTAGCCTCCGTCAACGTTACACTGGACTAGATCTTGGAGACGGGGATGTTAAACAGTGACTGAAAGATTTTATATCTTTTTAAATGACTCTTTTTATGTATGATTGTTTTCTACTTTTTCTTTATATTTGTATATGTATTTCCAGTTTTGTGGGCAATGAAGAAAATGGCTTTTGATCTGAAGGGATAAAGCCAGATCGTGTCTTGCTTTACTCAGCCTCTGCAAATTGTCCTCAGAGTACACATTATCATAATGTAAGACTGAATGGGGTTTAAATGAGGTTTGAAACACATGAACTATCTCCTCTGATATGCTCAGACACTTTTTGTTGTTACCATGGCTACAGAGCTAGGCGCACCCACTTGAACTGAAATGTTTTTGCTTTCCTCTCAACCCCGAGCGCAGTACAGAGGTATTTCCTTTTTTGCCAAAGACACGAGATTAATAAATGTATTCTGGTGTTTTATTCCTAACAGACTAGTAACAGTTTGAGCACATGAATGAATCCAGCTCACTACAGATAGTGTGCTTGTGTCATGATGACCACCAGAGGGCAAAATAAACAACATCAGAGCAAAGTGACTGTAAAACTGAATGATATGTAAGTTTGCTAAGAGACTAAAAAGCCGTTCAGCTGTCTCTTTTGGAAAAAAGCATACAATTTACAATGCGATCAAAAGGGCACAAAAGCATTTAAATTCAAATGACTCATAAACTAAAGTCAACATCCATCTTAATAGTATAAAATCATTCTTATTCACTGTTATTCTTTATTTCCCCCTCCATTTAATGGGCAATAATCCTTTTTGACCCTCTGCATAAAGGTTTTGTTTGGTGCTTACAGAGGCGCTGCTTTGTGACTGATTAATATTAATCACTGTAAGTTGATTTGAATAACACCTGTTGTCTGTGGCTTTGAGTCAACAGTTCTCTTGAGCACCACATTTGAATTTCATTAAGGCCTCTGTTATAACCACATTAAACCTGTGTCATGTAATGAGTGGCAGGCAAACTCATATCGAACACACTTCAAAAGAAATGATGGCTTTGGTGCATAACAAACAAAAAGTAGTAGTGTATGCAGTCAGTTTTCCTTCATTACGATAAGAATTACAACTGAAATATTCATAGGTGGAATTGTATTATGATAATGGCATAGGTGTATATTTCAGTCATGTCCATTTGTCCCCCACAATGAAAACACAAAAGTAGCAGGGCACTTTCATTTTGACAGAATTGCTTAGACTTTAAAGCAGGGTTTCCCACAAGTTCATTCATTTATGGTGGCTGCCATTATTAAAACATCTGCTACTACATGTTGATTTTTTTTATTTCTGGAGCTGGACAAATCATTAGTAGCGCCACTGGAAAATATATATCGTTCAGTTATTCTTTGTACCATATTGTCAGAGCACAGAGCGTACTCTGGGCACAGACGGACCAGCAGAATGACAGACAGTAAAAGTGAAACTAAGTCATATATTACACTAGATCATGATTTGATGCACAAAAGGCAACAATAGTGCACAAAACAGTCACGAGAATGCTGAAAATTGAGCTCTGATAGCTGCTCCAACAGGTGCTCCTTGGTGAGGCAAGTAAAAGTCCAAAAACAATTTGCTATACATTTAATTTTTTTTATAAATATATATATTAAATTAAATTCATAATATGCACCCCCTTCCCAATGTGGAAACGAAACATAGGCCCCTGGTTAACTGTGAATTCAGTCACCTTTAGTATTTGTATGTGCTCATAGCCCTCTTTCTGAATAATGTCTACTTTTGAACGTAATGTTTATTGTTTTTAAATATAATACAAAATGATGGTTCTTCTTCTTCTCATGAGAAGTGTTTTTTTTCCCTAAATATCTTCTGCCTCCACTGTGTGTTTGATTATATTTAGCACATGGATGCTTTAGTTAGAGCAACAGCGCTCAGTTGGCAAGCTTGCACTAAATTAATTGGATGTGTCCTGGTGCATATTTCAGCAAGACAATTCACGTCACACGCGCCTCCTTAATCCGACTCGAAAACAGCTACAACGCCGTAATTTTTAACAGCAGAGCATGAAATAAAAAGTACAGCTCTCCATGCACGAATAATAAATTTACGTAAGCGTCGTTTAGACTCACGACTGAGATGCGCGCAGGTCTCCACAGAAGTGTGATAGACGTTCATGGGGATCACGTGTGGCTGTATATGTGACAGTTTTATTATCAGAGAGTATTGTGCACATAATGTGTGCTTTTTGTACAATATTGACAGGGTTTTGTGAGTATCGCTTTTTATAATTGTTGGTTTTTTTTTTTTTTGTTATTCCTGACACGAAAAGTCGTCAGTAGTCCCCCAAGGCTGGTTACACATTTGCAGCCAGTGCGTCCATGCGGAGCTCAGGCTGGGAGGATGCTGCTGGTATTGAGAGAGACAACCAGTTGCTCTCCAGCTGTCACAGTCGAAGTGGAGCCTCCCCTACGCACCGACGGATAACCATCCTCGACCTGTTGCCTCGGCGGGGAGAAGAGTAGAGCTGCTTTGTGCAGGCGCCAAATAACAAAGAAGTTTGGGGTTTTTTCTCGTTAGGAAGGAAGTAGAAGACGATGCAATGAGATGTATCAATGTTTTCGTTATTAATCCACGTTTTGAATAACAGAAGGAAAAGGAGCGGAGTTGGTTTTGGGGGGTCCACCTCCTCCTCGGCGTGGAGGTGCGGTTTGCGGTGATATTTATCTCTATCTCTGGGCTCTAAGGAGGAGGACCATGGTCGAACTGGAAAAGGAGGTGCTCCCGCTGCCCCCGCGGTACCGGTTCCGAGACCTGTTGCTCGGGGACTGGCAGACCGACGACAGGTAAGGATGCAACTACTTGCATCGTTTACGCACGGCGCACTGAATCCGTTGCGCATCTGTGCGCCATGAGAGCATCACATCACATTGTCTATAAAGTACTCCTTTGTTTGCATTTCCTCCCTGTGATCTTGTTGATTCGGGAGTATGAATGTGTTGGAGTATTTACTGCCAGCTGTGCAGCTCTGTTGTTATGGATGCTGCAACAGGTTTACTCGTTCCACTGTGTGCGCGGAGGCGACTGTTGCTAATGCTGTTAATTCAATATTATCCCACCAAAAGCAACATACTAATTAAAAGACGCCTGAGAAAAAATAATCACAATGTTTATTCAGGAATGGGTTGGTGGTTTTTTTGGTGGTTTTTTTGGGTATTTTTATGTGGCGCATCTTGTTTGTGAAACATCAAAAGATTCCTTGGATGGCATCCACCAGAAGAGCAAGTGTAGGGTACAGCAAGTCACCATATTTATGCTCTCCTCCTGCCATAATTCCTGATATTTGCAGTGAACCATCTGCCACCTGGACAGGCGATTTGAGTGGGTGCTCTCAGTTACTGGCAATTAACCTTTGCTTACTCTCCATTTGCAGGGCAGAGGATTTGTCATGATATATGATATGCATTGCTTAATTTGGCCATTTCTTTATGCTCTCTAATGGAAAACCTTAACCTCAATTTCATGCTTGGTGTGTCTTGTTGTTAGGTGGAAATGAGGACCAAAACACTTGCTTGTGGGCTTGAGTGGGTGTTTAGAATCAGATAATTGGGTAAATTTGCGACTGAAAAAATGGAGATCAGCTATTGGCTTCTATACAGAGACCTTGCAGTGTAGGAGCTTTTCATTATCATATTATTGAAACTATCAATGCAAAACATCAAGTACTGTCCTTTTGTGACAAATCATGCCATTATTCTGCTTATGTGTATCCCTGACCTCTGACATGGTCTTATTTTGCACTGCTGAAGCCTAAACAGGCCTGCTCACTTTGGTCATGCTCTTCTGACCTTTTGTCATTTATCAGCTATTGCCCAGAGACTAATGTTTCCAAATCAGAGTGCAGTGTGACCTCAGTCACCCGATTAGAGGTTCAGTGAGAGGGGGGTTGGTGCTTGTTTCTTGGAAGTCCATGAGAAGGGCTTTTTATGGTCCAGGCTGCTCATCTTCTAAAAGAGGTACGGAAAAATAAAGACAATGACACCGATGATTTCACCAAGTGTATGTAACGGAAACAAAATGTAGTGACAGGTGCATATGAAAGATTTGGTTGGTTTGGAGGCTGCTGAGACAGTTTAAGAGGTCTCTGCATGTGTCGCTGCCACAGATGTGATGTAATGCCGTCTAAACACATGATGTGGATGAGTGTTTTCAGGGATATGCTGGTGTTTATCACTTTGCGAGCTCTAGAAGGTGCTGAGGTTTAAATTAGACTTGTCTGTTACATTTATTTGCCATATTGCAGAGCTGTAATGTCCAGTGCACACATCCTGCCTGTTTCATATAGTAGATTGATCTAGCATATGTATGTGGCAAAGTATAAATTTATGATGAAGACCTAGAGTTGATACACACTGGTCTGTTAGATTGCCTATATGCTCGACTAATAAATATGAGATTAGTTCCCCTAAAGACAAAGTGTCTTGTTTTTTCCATTGTTGTCTACATTAATTTAAGACCTACTGAATCTTGTTTTTTGTTCATTTGTACCTGTTACACTCTGATTTCTTGACATTATGCCTTGAGCAATAGCCAGGGGGGAGCACCTGTTGAACCAGCCATCAGAGCCAAGTAGCACATCCTTCTTCCATTGTAAACTGTGTCACTGTATGTGTTTGCCACCCTCTAAAGCTAAATCTCTCAAGGGTTTAGGTTTTGTTTCAAAATTAGGTGGATACAAATGAAACAGGAGATTTCTCTGTAGGAAATGTTAGAGCACCAAACACTTAATTTCCAGCATTCTGGTGAACACATGGTTAAGTTTCACTTTCACTGTGCCTTGCAATCTGCTGCTCCGTCTGTGGCCAGAGTACGCTTTGCACTCTGACAGTGAACGGTCAATCTCCAGAAATAAAAAATCAATTTGTGGCAACAGATGTTTAAATTGTGGAAGGCTGCCACAAATAAATGAATGTGTGGGAAACCCTGCTTAAATGTCTTTAATTTTGTCAAATGTTCGGCTACTTTCATGTTTTTTGGGGGGAGACAAATGCACTTTTTCTAAATATAGAGGGGGACGTGTCCTATTGCATCTTCTAAATAATTTTGAAATAAGCGCTCAAAGACGCCATGGGCTATGATCTACTCGCTGTATTTGGTTACTAAGTGTTTTTGCTTGATGATCTTGGGTTATTCGGGTGTTGATTGACTGCAGGATGTAAGGAGAGTTGCCCTGTGATGCTGAACTGATTATTCACATTCAAAGAAAATCAAATACCACAAAATAAAGTTAGCCTTTTGAAAACAAAGTTCAAAACAATGGGGCAAAAAGGATTTAAAACTGAGATTTGATCAAAAAACAATGAAACAAAAAAAAAAAGAAAAAACACTACTTCACACACCTGACTATAATGACCGGATCCTGAGATGCCAGATCAGATGATGCATTCAAGTGAAAATTATATATGCCTGCTAGAAATGGCTCTAACATGTCCCCTTCATCCCCCCCAAAATCTACATCTACCATCTGTATGCACACATGCTTTCATTTATAAACGCCACTTGTGTGAGCACAAGCAATTGACGGCGGGTCAAGCTGTTGATCCCAGTGCATGCTCAGGGAGTATTACCTGCTACAGAATGGACTGATTAAAAGGAAAGTGAGAGCTGTGATTGATAGTGACAGAAAGCTTAATTACAGCTGAATCACACAGAGTTTGTCTGCCGTGGTCCATTAATCCAGGAGTACCTTTAACTATCATCCCCAAAGAACCAGATGGTCCCAAATGGCTCAGGTGCACAGATTGCTCCGTACAGTATCAACGCATCCCAGCACAGAAACTCTCACAAATCAAAATGTCAACATATGTATGCATAACAAATCTCCTTGACACATATGTTTGCTCTCTGCTCCAGGAAAACATACATTACTGAGCCTTATAATAATCCCTCTTCTGTCAATCCCTGGGAGCCCATCACCCCCCATCCCTCTCCTCTAAATCTTATTTCTGATTGAAGTGCCGCCAATACCATCCATTTTCCCCTTTCAAGAGCTCTTCTGTAACTCAGTGGAATACATTTTGCTCTGTCCATTGAAGGGCTCTCAGGTTAAGCACAGACTTTTTAAGTAAATATTGGGAATTATTTTAATAACTGATTTAACACACGGGGATCTCCTATCTTCCTTATTTTACTATTTGTGCTATCAAGTGCGTCCTTTTTCTACGTCTGGACGGTGTTTCTGTTTTTTTAATGTGTCTGGTGTGTGGTGGTGGGTGGCGCTCAAGTGTATATTCATAAATATTTTATACATTAATTTCAGCTAATTTTTGCCTGAAAACAAGATTTGGCATAAATATTTAAAAGTGGAAGCTTGTTATAGTTTGTCTTGACAACCCAGCGTTTTATCTGTGTCAATTTGGAACAAACAGAAATTAAATTTGGCTCAGTTCACTCTGCACAGAAACAAGGCTTTGCTCCCAGACAGAATTCGAATAGGGCTCCACTGAAAGTTTAGTTACAACTGCCAATTATCTTTTTCTCTGTAGTCCTCATAACCTTCATCAAGGTTGCGCCTGATAATTGATCAGTAAGTGAACGCATGTCCTGCTGTTACAGAAAAGTGTCAAGGACAGAGAAGTATATGAACATTTTAGTAATACAGTTTTGGTTACAACGACACCATTTATATTTTCTGGCAGTGAGTCAGTGGCTTCTGTTTTCAGGAAATGTCAGATGACTAAACAATAAAATCTTTTGCAGGCTGGTGATTTGGATTTTGCCAGTCAGAGAATCAGTGTGGTTTTTGCCTATATTGATTATGATATCAAGCCCTGATATAAATGGTTATTGAAAGGGCTGCAGCTAATGTTTCTTTCGGTACTGGAGTATTACGCCCATTGCTCAACTGATTAATTGAGTAAACGGATGACAAATACTTTTGCTTTATTAAAGAGCAATAGTCAATATACACAAGAGAAAATAAGACAGATCTCAGCCACTTGGAGACTACTTCGCTGCGAGGAGAGCGGATGCCAGTTCAGTTGACAGACCTTTAGTTAGCAGCTCTAGCAACTCAAATTCAGCCAGCGCGAATCTCTGCACCAGGGGACCTTCATTTCAACTACTGATTAACATAAAATGCTAACATTATCTTGTTTCGTGTCTGCTCTGGACTGGATGCTTTCTGCTGAGATGCAAAAGTGCTGACATTGTGCGGTAGCCTAAAACTAGGCTAGTGCGACTAAAATTTAAACTTTCAGTATTAGTTTTAATTTTGTTTCAGCTTTGTTTTCTCTTGCCTGTCTCTTCTCTTCTTTTCACCCCTCACTCTATCCTCTTCCATTTTGCAATTCCATGCTATCAAATCGCATCAAATCATGCATGGTGTGACAGTAATAATTATCCATGCATGGTGTAAACCGCTGTGTTTTTATTGTGCATATGACAATAAACTTGCCGTATATAGTCACATAGATTAAATGCAACTTTGATGCAAATAATTTGCATTGCTTAGTTTCAGTTATAGTTTCTCAAGGACTCAGGTAAGCTTTATTAGCAGGAGTCTTTGACTTTGTCAGAATCATATCCATAGACTATAAAGTGTAAAGAATGGACATAGATTCAGTCGACTGGTTTGTGGACTGCTGTTTGAAGCCTCAAATTTAGCATTTCGGCTGTTGCTTTCTTTGTTTTTTTTTTGGAGTGACTTTATTTGGATGAAAGGTTAGAGCTGTTGAGGAGCAACGGGTGGATCTGACTCACAGACTGTGGACAGACAGCCTGTCACTCAATAGGACCAGCCCTTAATTAAGCATAATTTTAAACCTTAATAAAATGTAAACAGGTGAGTTATAAAAAAAAAAAATTCAACCCCCATTCAGTTGTCATGAATATTTAAATAAGCTGTGGAGACCAAAACCGTCTGTAAACATGTTTATCTCTGCTGTAAAGTTGGGCATTTTAACATTGGGTCTTTGGGAAATTACTCTGTTTTGGAGCCAGCTTCAAGTGGCCATTCGATGAACTGCAGTTTTTGGAACTTCCACATTGGCTTTATTTTTTAGCCTAAGAGGTTGCTGCTTGTCCTAAACACATGCAGTGTTTCACAAACATTACAATATTAAACACTTGTGCCCACGAGTAATGTGCCCTGAGCATGCCTGGCCAGCTAGTTCTCCGTCTTTAACCCAAAAGCTTCCATCCTCAGAGCTTACTACATATTAACCCTTTTCTACATAAAGAGAATTTTCAAATAATTAATTTTCTGGTTTTATGTAGGCTACAGCAATTACTGTGCTCCAGCATTGCAGAGCAATATACCATTCTTCTAAGAGCTGAAAGCATGTTCATTTAGGCCTATAAACTCCCAGCACAGCTGCGCCTGTATGTCTAGTTTGTTACAAGTGAAATGAAATACAACAGAGTCTCCATTGGTCTACAAGAGAAAAGCTCAGCGGGAGCTTTCCTCAGAGTCCAGGATTATCATACAAATGACAGCCTTTTGTCCTTAAGACAATCTCTCATTGGCTGTCGCCTCCACATCTTCCCTCGCTCAATCTCTGCCTCTGTCTGCTCAGCGCCATCCTTTCTCCCCAAGCTACTCCTACTCCCCTTGCCTCTTTCCTAATTCTTCCAGTCCAGCCTTAATCTACTAACGCCAATGTAAAACATGATCCATCAATACTGTCAGTATTCATACCAGCTGTACAATGCTTTGACCTGTATGTAAGGTGGATTGTGAAGTCCTTTAATGAGCCTTGTATGGCTCATGTAAGTTTGAGTCATGTCATTTATGGCAGTTTGGAAAGCTGATCTCTGTCAAATGTTTTGGAATCATGGATGGTTTGTGCATCATGCCTGCAGAGCCAGCACTGGCACAAAGGGAGGCTATTAGCAACACAAATGGCTTGTATGATGAAAAGAGTCACTCTGTGAAAAGGTGATTTTATCAGAATTGGAGCTGAATGAGAGACAGGGTGATGTGGGAGCATGCAGACCTCATAAACTTCTGCACACATGATTCTGCTGGTAAACATCTAGAGTGAAGTTAACTTAAAAACACCCAAATGGAAATCAATTGGGTGGGGGGGTCTTGGCATAGTCGATTGGAGGCTGGTGGTCTAGAGTCGTGTAAGCTAATAAAATAAAATGCATCAATCCTGACGAATGTCCTCTCCTATCAATTTTTAAAAAAGCGTCTGAAAACAACATCTTAATTAATACTGGCGGAGAGGAAAGCTTGCCATGGGCCTGAACATGAAAGATAGGTCTGTCTGAGAACAAATGAGAGGGCACGGTGGGAGGACGGAGGACTCATACAGAGTCTGAGCACAATCCTGCTGCAAAGAATATTGTGCACATAATGCCTAGTGAGCTGCTGCTCTCATTGTGAGAAGGCTGTGTACAGTACAGAGAGGACATTACCTGAAGGCAGCATAACAGACACTTCAGTTTGTCGTGCAATCAGAGTATATTACATTTTACTCTTTGTTCCTTGTACTCCAGCAACTGCTGCAGCCTGTGGCAACATGTAGAGTGTTTGAAATTAGAGGCATACTGGATACATGTTAAAGCTTTATCCTTTTTTATTGTTATTACTAAATACCAATAGCCCAATAAAGTCAGTGAAAGGTGTGTCCCTTGTGGTCATTTAAACACATGGTTCTTTTGTTTTTAGAGCTTCGTCTTTGGCTTTTATAGACACAATATTGAATTCCCTAAACAGCATTTCAGTGAGACGTGTGCTGTCAACACTTATGAGCCTTCCCGCTGTGGATACTAACACAGCCATGGGGCTGACTAACATGTGTCTGAGCACTTCAATGTTGCTGGAAGGCCTGGTGGCATCAGATTGGGGCCAGGGAGCTGCTGTGCCTCGGTGTTGCGGGGATCGCAAACACGGTTGTCCACTGATCGCAGCTCCCCTATTCCCAAACTGTGTTAGCTTAATACACCACAGGACTTTCAAATCCAAGCAGCCCCACAGACACCAGGGACAAGCAATAAAGACGATTTCCTCTCATGTTACACCCACTTGTGCTTTGCACATGTCATCCACAGAGCGGTGATTCGAGGATGACTTGGAAACAGACATCTCACGGTGATTTGATCAAATGTTGAATGTCTGTGCACATCAGAGAATAATGTAATCTGATGGTATTGAATGTCATTGGGTGGTTTTTAATAGAGTTGTGCATCACCGTAAGCCATATTTTGTTTCATGATAGAGGCGTGATAATGGCTTCTTTTTTTCCTTTTTTTTCCAAATCATGGATCCATGTCATGCTTTTCTGTGAATTCAACACTGAAGCCTCTGTTGTGTTTTGTTCGTCCTTCTGGTCAACAAAGAAGATGTATCAACAGGTCCTCCTCTACGCAATAAATAGTGAATTAACATTTCAGGAAAGGATGAGGCAAGGCTGGTTTACGTCAGGGAGCAGGAGGCGAGAAATAGCTGTAGCACTTCCACTGATGATGTATGGAGAGTTTGAATCCATGGGAACCCAGACGTTCAGGAAATGGCTCTGAACCAAGGCTGCGGTGCACACTTACTTACTGTCAAGATGCTGAGGAATACATCACACGTTTATTGTAAATGACAGCTGCTGTTTCCCTGCTGTGCTGTTCCAGGCTGGTGAGGTAGAGAGAATAATTGTTAGAGGCTGTAGACATGTGTATGTAAGCAGGGGCTTCGTGGTGGGAGAAGGGGACTGATTCGGTGTTTCCCACAGGATTAGAATCAATCTGTGGTGGTTGCTGATGTTGGGGACATTGTCCGTCTGTGCCCAGAGTGTAGTCTGCATGCCCAGTGCAACAAATGACAGAACGGTATATATTTTAGTGTAGGGTTGCAGTAGTAGACTGGTTTCAAAGGGTATCGTGGTATATAAATATGCAAATATGCATTTGGACAGAGAATCTTAACTGCACATCGCATCTCCACTGCCTGTCACTACCTACTAATACTTCCATTCCCCTTGCTGCTCCTAATAAAAGGTCAAGCTCCAAGGTCAAGCTTGGGAAACCCAGTGGGTCCCTGGGAAATCACAGTTGTGTTCGGTTTTAGTTTTGTTTGCATTTATTTTATTTTTAAGTAATTAGTGACATTAATTAATTAATTGGATGAATAAATTGGTATGAAGACTAAACGTTCATAAATTATTTTTTCAAAAAGTAGTAGGAGCTCTCAAAGAAAATAAAAGGAATGGAAAAGAAGGCTTTGACTTGACTTTGTAAAAAAAAAAAAAAAAAAAAAGGTGCGTGAGAGAGACATGGATCAAGGAAGGAAGGGCAGCGGGCCCATAGAGTCTGCTTAGGGCCCAGAATTTAGTGCTACACCCCTATACGTATAGATTAAATAATAGATAAACTGGCCATAACATAGGCTCTTAACTTTTTCCCTTAGCTATACAAAGACAAGGAGAGAAAAAGACTCTTTAAAGGTCTCAGTAATCATTAGGTTATTATAAAAGTACTTGCTAGTTTCATTGGAGTGTTAAAACCAATTTAGTGGCAGCAATGAGTGATATAAATGAAATTCGACATTCTCGTCAGTCAGTATGAACTTATGCAATGTCAGTGCTAAGAGAAAAATGGGCCTTTTATAACTGGAAAATGAAAGGGTTTTTTTAAGCAGGGGATGTGTTAGCATATTCGTATTTCTTTTTCTCCCTTTTATTCTTCTCCACCTGCACATTACCACAGTCTGATGTGTATGGCAGTTGTGTATCTGGGTCAGGGACAAGCTGTCCTGGTGACCCTTGGTTAGATGAAGCAGTGTACACTTTGCTCCTCTTAAGCTGTCAAAGTGGTCTTGTGGTGATGTTCAATTTGCTTGCCTCCATTGAATTTCTCCTGCCTTCATTTGTTGTCTGTGTATGTTATTATTGACTGTCTTTGTCTCCTTTTAGCAGTCACAGTGCCCTCCTTTCTCAAAGGATCCACATTCATCTCAAGCATTACAGACTATTCAGTAACAAACTGGTTTACAGCCATCAACATTTATCTACAGAACGGTTTTCCACGAGCTACATGTTTCGCCCAAACAACGGAAACAGCTTCTTTAAAAATAAGGTTTCCACCGTTGCTTTTACAGGTTACAGTCCTATCCTCATTTGTCAGTTTCCATATCACAACAGTGAAAGACTGGGCAAGCAGACCTCTACCTGAATTTGTGTCATTACATTAAAATTTGTCTTTTTCAATCATTCAGATTAATCCCTTTTTTTCCTTAATGCATGTTTCATTATTTATTCTGAATTTATTTGTTTTTCCCAAAAGACATGCGTCAAATATGAATTTCCATTTTTGCAATTAAATCTTGATATCATTGATCTCACTGGGAGGTCTACAGGGTAGAATTTTTCACTTCTTGCTTGTTTGTTTTTTTCCCATTTCATTGGTATGAATACTATTTCTGAGTTGTGTGTGGAGGTTGTGATGTGCCAACGCTGTGCTGTTGTGCACGCATAGTTTTGGGTTTCTTTAGTCTCTTCCACTGTGTCATTAGATGGCCAGTGCTGTGTCATTATAGAGCACAGGCATGGGTGGAAGCAGCAGGAGAACAAGGTTCAGCTTTCTCTCAAAGATCCTCCCCCGCATGTCCCCCTCTGTCCATCTGTCTGTGTGTATTTATCTGTCTGTTTTTTTTGTCTGCTCGCTCGCTCTCTCTCTCTCTTTATTTTTCTCTCTCTCTCTCACACACACACACACTTCGATTCCCAGTGTACATACAAATGCAGAAATGCAAATTCTCTCCCCTGGCTCAGGTTTGAAATGTTATGCCGTGCCCCTTTCTTCAAGTTCTCTTGTTTCCAGCTGTTAAAGCTGCTGCTCTTGCTTTAATAAAGCCCATGAGATAATCTTTGATGCCCAACTCAAAATTAATTAGTCCGATAAACCTATATTTTGAATGCGGAGCAGAGCAGGGGGAAAGAGAAGAACTCTTTGGGGGTTATTCTCTACTTGTGAATCTTGCAGACACACAAAACTGACATTGAAGAACGAGCGACAACGAGAGCCCTCAGCAGTGTCGCCTCACCTATGGAAAACCATACGACCATCTTGATGCCAGTTAGCCAGTTAGCACATTACGAACACAATCTAATGTTGACAGAACAAAGCATATTTACCTTGTGCCAGTGAACAACACCACAAATTATCAAGACACATTTCTGCTAAGGAGCTCAGTAGCTAAGGAAAAATAATCTTACCTCATATATCAAGTTTGTGTCAGTCTCACTGAATCTTGACTCAGCCATTTGTTTCATATTTCTTAACTTCCGTTTCTCTTTTGTGCACTGAGCTACACATCTAATAAGAGTGATTTCATTCACCAGTGGGCTCCATGGTTACCGCCATCGCCGACTCAACATGCTGAATTGGTAGAAAAAAAGCTGAGGGGTCGACAAAGGCCGACAGGGGGGGGCACACCGCGGCAACGGGAGTCGCAGACACTCACCAATGGCCTAACTTTGACCGACGGTAGATCATCAGCTTGATGTGTCATGGACTTAAAAACTAGTGGCAACAAAGGCTGACTGTGACATCGCCCCTAGTCATCTGTGTCTCTGTCAAAACGTTGCACTTGAATACACCGCAAAGACTACAGCCAACAACCAGCTAGCATGTACCTTTTACACCTGCATGAAAGGAAATAACTCTCCATACCAGCAGATGGTGGTCATCTACATTCAACTGGAAGATAAACGGGACAGATTGAAGGTGCTAGCCAGTTAGCACAACCGATGTTGAAAGAACAAAGGCTACTGACCGTGCCCTAGTGAACAATAACACCAAAAGTTGCAAATAGTTTCACCTTAAAAATTCAGTGGCTAAAAACATAATTTCGTCTGATATAAAAAGTTTGTTTTAATCTCACTTCAAATACATTTCCATTCACAGAGCTGAACTGCCAATCAAAGGGATTTTATCCCTGTTTATTTATATAGTTTATTGGATAGGAACAATGAAAAATAACAGAATACGACTTTTACCTGTTACAAACAAGCTGTAGTAACTGATGTTTGACATATAGAGATTGTAGCTATTGCTAGTTTCCAACTCCTGTCCCTTGTTAGGCTTTTAGTAAAGAAAAAAGCGAGAGAGAGAGAGAGAGAGAGAGAGACCGTACTCTAGCACACTCCACAACTGATTCAACATGCTGAATCAGCTGGTGCGTGAAACACCACTGGTCAGCCCTTGGTGGCTGAAAACTACAAACAAACCCTGACATTGGGTGTTGAGCACTGGCCAACTGCCAGCTTGTTGTGTCAGGGCTCTTACACGATACATGAAAATGTTTATTCCTTAATCTGGTGACGTGTTTTTATTCCTCATAACAGCGTCCCAAAGGAGTTTTTCTCAACCATTATCTAATCATTCTCCCAGTGCCCTCTGGGGGGCCTTGGGGGGCTCGTATGTGTCTATTGCCCAGAGGTGCCATCGTGATGTGTCTTTTGTTTTGATATAATTCTCTTTACGAGTTTTCAATGTGTTTTTCTCCCCAACTCTCCCCTTAGATTAAAGATCCCACCTTTCAATCTATCCCACAGCTCAACTCTTTATTGGGCTATATTTCCACTTTATTTTTCATCCTCTGTTGTACACTCAAGTGGAAAGCCCTTGCTTAGAGAAACACATCGAGGACAAAATGACCTCCGAAATGATCCTCTTCCCCTGGGAAGTTATCACAGCATCTTCTCAGAGTTTGAAGAAGCCTTAAGGACTCTGATGAATGAAGAGATGCACGGCTGAATTCAGGAACATATGTCACCTTAAGTGTCTTGTAAGGTGATAACAAACAGGCAGTAAGAAGCTGGAGATTTGGCAAAGAATAGAAAAACACTGCCATGACGAGACGTGGAGGTGCAGTGCCTGATGGATTTGGTCGTAGAAGACGACACTGGCTTGAGGGAAAGCAAACAAAGCTTTTATCATTTTGGTTTGTTATATGGATGAAAACCCGAAACTCAACACAGTGGAGCTTTTCAGAAGACAAACAATATGTGTACAATTATGTTATCTTGTATGAAAAGAAGCCATTATCACGCCTCTATCATGAAACAAAATATGGCTTACGGTGATGCACAACTCTATTAAAAACCACCCAATGATGTTTTAATTCTTTTCTAAATAAACACAAGAATACATGCCAAGCAGAAAAATGAAGGACAACTCAGAAGCGCTAAGCATTGCAGTTCCTCGAATGACCATATAAGGCTGGCTCCAAGAGTGAGTCAATCCCCATAGACACTCATGTTAAAACGTCCAACTTTACAGCAAAAATAAACATGTTAACAGCCTATTGCAAAAATGGTTTCGATCTCTATAGCTTATTTACCCATTCATGACAACTGTTCGTTTACATTTTATTTAGGTATAATTAAAGGCGTGGCTGCTTTGAGTGACAGGCTGTCTGTAAGTCAGATCCACCGCTCGCTCCTCCACAGCTCGACTCTCAAAATTTGATCTATTCTGGCTCAGAAAAAAAAGATGCGGAAATGCCGAACTTGAGGCTTCAACACAGTACGACCCAGTAGCTATGTCCACTCTTTATACAAAATATGGTGTATGCACAGTGTGGTTTACAACAGTAGCCTTTCTTGAATGTTTAAAATCAAAGTTAAAGGGATGCTCTGCCGATTTTCAACCAGCTTTGTAGTTGGGTAGGTTGTGTAAATGAACTGTGGTAAACTGCCCTCCATGTCACCAGCAGCCGGATCTCCCTGCTCATTTGCTAGCGAGAATTCACCAGATAATGTGTACAGATTATACTTTCTGATTTTTGTATAACCTGCATCACCACAGACACACAAAGTATAGAAGCAGATTGAGAGAAATCAAACACTAAAAATAGGCAAGCTGATCAAATATGAACCAAGATTCTGTCACTGGATAGCCTATTTGTAACCTAAAATGTCTTCAGAAATGTATTTTAGCGCACAGTTTAGCTATAATACAAGATAGTTTGTTAAATGGCCAGTGACCATATTGTTTTTGGACCCACACCACTCACCAGTGGGGGCTTTATTGGTCCGGTGGAGCACAGTGCATTCTGCTAGTTGCAGGTTTTCTCCCTCTTGAGAAAAAGCAAATGCCGCAGCCCTTTTTTTTTGGTTTTCTTTGATTACGTAGCACTATTTTCAAAAGTATTTGAGTCTTTCTCCTGCATAGACAGCCTATAGTTTTATAAAAAAAGACCATCTATCCAGCCATGCCAAACTCCTTTTGCTATCTGATTCCAGCATTGTCACTGGTAGTGCATTCTTGAATGTAAAGATTTGGCCACAGCATTTAAAGATGCTATTGTACATATTCTGTTCCTTCCCAACTGTTTAAACGTAAATTAATAATGATTTACTGTAGAAAACGGGTGATAATGGGTCCCTGTGTTTATTGCCACAGTGGTATTGACTATTCTATTGGTCTGTGCATGAAAGAACTCAGGCAGTCATATGGTCGATTAGCTCAGTACAGCTCACCTCTCACATAGACACAAAATCTTTCCTTACTCTCCACACTGCAAACACCGCAGGGTGTCCCATCTCTGCAGCAATTCATACAAAGTCATTTTCTAATTCAGAGGTGCAATTACACACCCCTGAGCTTTCACGAGCCTTGGGGGAGCTGTGCGTATCTGCATGTTCCTCTGTTTTCCATCATGTGTGCAAAAGCCTTATTGTCAGCAGGCTGCTCCAAGCGAAGAGAGCCGTCACCAAGTTGGAGCGCAGCTATCAGCTCCGATGACTGAACACACTTCACAAGTATGTGTTTGCTCACATATGCTCATTTGAGAGGGAGGGAAAAGACAACGCATTTTGTGTTGCTATAGCAACAAAGAGGAAAGTCAGCCCCCCTTCCACCCTCACCTCCAGATGTTGCTGGGAAAGTGGTGGTTTTGTGTGTATCGGACCATGTGCGTTGCTGGTCACAGAGTCACTCTGGAACCCTGGAAAGACCCCCCTCTCCTCCCCATCTCCTCTCCTTCCTGCAGACAGAATAGATTGCAGTTGTTCTACCACTCTTTCATCTGTCTGTGTGTTGTTTGGAGCCCACCGGCGTGCCGGGGTCTGGTGCTTTTTTCATCCTCGACCTGAGTCATCCCCTCTTCCTTCCATAGGATGAAAGGAAAGCTACTGAGAATTCTCCCCTGAGGTGGTCAGACAGGAAATACAGTCACCGCCGGTCTGTCTGATTACGTGTAAGAGCTCCATGTAAGAGAGATGTCTGAGGAGAGTCTCTTTGTCATTTTAAATCATGGCTCTCCAGGAGCGTCCATGTCAGATGGCCATGTGAATGGTATAATAATCCTAATGACCCGGCTACAGGTGTGTATTTCAGGCTTACACTGTAGATGTGTGCGTGTCCCTCGGTAACAGGAGGGTGCCAGAATGGAAAGGGAGAAAGAGCAGTAATTATGGCCTCCCATGTTCAGCAGAAACATCAGAGGGAAGTAATTTGTTGCTCTATATTTAATCAGTGGAGATAACGAGACTGACTGCAGCTGTCTGGGCCTTTGGGCAGCCGGACAAGCAGGAACACCATTTCCTCTAAAACCCATTAGTCTTTAATGCAGCCAGTCACAATTTCCATACTTTTCAGTGTTCAAATAATCATTATCGCCATTTCCATCGCCAATTTGCTCAATTGTACACTTTTTCTTCCTCACCTT
The DNA here is from genome assembly GCF_026936395.1 of Plectropomus leopardus. NCBI lineage: Eukaryota > Metazoa > Chordata > Actinopteri > Perciformes > Serranidae > Plectropomus > Plectropomus leopardus. The sequence continues at coordinate 15,672,294 of NC_142193.1, read as the reverse complement.
TTATTCTATTCCCTTTTATCTCCCAGCCCTCTGCTTGTTTCTTCTCCTCTGTCTCTTGACTCCAACGAGAAGTATTTTATATCTTCACTCATCTTTTTTCTTCTCTTGCACCCTCCCCATCTCCGTCTCTGCCCATCTCTCTGTCCCTCCCTCAGGGTGCAGGTAGAGTTCTATGTGAACGAGAACACTTTCAAGGAGCGCCTGAAGCTGTTCTTCATCAAAAACCAAAGATCCAGTGAGTTACCTGTGACTGGGATCATAATTTCTGTGCATGCAATTAGCTGGATGATTTCACAGTTTTCCTCTCTTTTTACACGAGTTGCTGTTATTTTTTAATCACAGAGATGTGTTTTATTTTCGTTTTGTGTGTTAAGTGCTGTCCTTCTTGCTCTGCATTTCGTCACCAGTTGTTCACCTTGTCCACCTTTTGAGGATGTTTTATGTCTGTGTCATGATTTAGATTATCTGACATCGACATGTCATCGCTTTATTTTTATTGTTTCCTGTATGCATTAAGTCATTAAACATATATTTTCATAAAACCTTGACTCGAAGTAGAAACAGGTGTATATTGAGCCTTTGAGAACCAGAGGGGTGTAATAATCATTTAAGCAATTTTACAGGAGCCCAAACTAAAAAAAAAAGACCATTCTTTGTCCCGACCTTCCTTGATTTTAACTTTATCATTCTTTAACATGTGGATGACTATATACTTAATGAACAATATCTTGACATTTACTGAACAAATGATTTGTAACTATACACAAGTCAACAACAAATACTCCAACGTTAACCCTTTTAGTTTTTGTGTTGGTTGGTTAGCTGTTGGCTTGTTTTGGCATATTTTTCGGAAATGTGATGCGCCTTTGAGAAACCCCCATTTTATCTGCCTTGCTTTCAAACTTGCAACAAATTCGGCAACACAGAGCTGAGTTTCGCCTACATTCTTTAACGCCATCCAATTAAATGCTATTTCGAGGATCATTAAAAAGCTTGCTTGCACTTCAGCTCATAAACTTCAGCTTAATATGTGCAACTCTCAACAGAGATAAGGAGGAAGTGAGACGGCTTACTTTGCTACTTCCACCATCAGCTCTGACAAAAATTATGTGTTTAATGTTTTTAGGGGGTTTTATCACAGAAACTGCATTTTGGCCAATGTGTGCTGCCTCTCCACGTCAGCTCAAATGTGATTGGTCATTACTACTCAAACTATAAATAGTCTACAAACGGAAACCAGAATGCTTCAAAAAACAAAATTTTGTCCTCTGTCTGCAGCGGCCAATATTAACAATAAGTAACAAGCAGATGGCAGGTCAAGACTGCCTCTTCTGTGTGCTGCTCATTTCAGCTCATCTTTAAAAACAAATATCTGCATAAAAATGCAGATACATTTTGAAAAAGGAGATTGGAGAATTTACAAATACCCTTATGGCAGTAGAGAGAGCTAATCAAGAGCTTCAGCTGAAATATATAACTAATTTTTCCCAACAATGTCACTCACGCCCCTCTGGTTCTCATTTGTCGTCATGAATTTTGTACTTAATTAGTTCAACATTAAGAAATCATTTCAGTGTCATCCCTTTTTATTAACAGATAAACGCTGCTTAAATAACACACTGTAATAGTCATATGAACTGAGGTGTCGAGGATACAAGATTAACTTTCAATAGACAAGATAAAATACTTAATTAAGCCAACCATGACTGCACACGCTTTATTGAAAAGATGTTATGCATCGTGTTTTGGAGAATAATCCGAGGCACTGGTGAGCTTTTGGGTAGTAATGATAAATGGTTTATGAACAGCGGTTGGTTCCTCAGGGCTAATCTGTTTTTGTCTTTTACCTTAATTTGTGTCTAGAGCTAATAATCCCACAGACCTTTATTGAGTGTTTTCAAATCACACGTAGTGAATATTGGGGAAAAACATTTGAAATCATATTCAAAGCTAAAATAAAATGTGTTTCTATAAATTCAGCTTTTAATACTGATGTGTTTTTTCATTGCAGGTCTGCGAGTGCGAATGTTTAACTTTGCGCTGAAAGTGCTCAGCTGCCTCCTCTACATTGTCAGAGTCCTATTGGACAACCCGCAAGACGGAAGGCAGGACTGGTGAGAGAAATGGTGATAGCAGGGGCTTAATGAGGTGAAACAAAGTCTTTGTGAGTGTGGAGGCCTGATAGCAGGAACAAGTGCGCTGGGTCAATAGATGAGATAACAGTGTGTATAGAGTATCCTGTAGGAGGGCTGGGTGTGAGATTATGGTGGGAGAAGAGAGGGGGATGGAGATGCAATCAGAAGGTAAACTGATATTCGGACTGAGCTGAGAGTCCAGTTTTGGTGAGAAAAAGTCACTTTTATTGCTTTTTTTCTCTCCTGCTGCAGCGTGAGCGGGGTGAACTGCACCAAACAAAACACATCATCTCATCCCTGGAGTGAGTTTGACTGGTAAGCATGTGAGTCTCTTATTAGGAGCAATGCTTCAGCCTGTAGACATGGACCATTAAACCGCACACCCCTGGAGGACATGCTCCCCAACACAGAGCTGGTCGGAAACGTCTTATAACGCAATCAATGCAACTTCGCTTTATCGGTGCAACTCACAATCTTGATATTGAGCATAACAGATCCACATTCATTTGTCACAACCCAACTGTATGGATTAACTGTCAACATAATATGTATGAAGTGCTTGTGCAGCCTAATCAACAGCGATCTAGTGGAGATAAAGCATGTAATATACAGCAGCAGCAGAGAGTGGGGGAGAAACCAGGAAGTGTGCACGGACCTGAGGCTGTGCCATGTCTCCTGCTTTGGGGACCTATTGATCTAATTGGTGGCCGGTGACACTGGCTAAGCTCTGGCTCCAAATGAATAAGGAGGCTGACAGGGTGAGCTCAGGAAAGGGATGGGCCGCCTCCTGCTTCAGGCAGCAGACTTGCAGGAGAAAATCAGAGCGCAGGCAGGCAAACAGCCACGATAAGCCCCAGGGTGTCTTTGGTAGGGGAAAAAAAAGAAAAAAACGGCTTTCTCTCACACTAAGGCTGTAAATTTCCATTTGGCTGTGTGAATATTACTTTTCTTCAACAATATGAGCACACTTGCAGCTGGGCACTCCACTGCTGTTCAGTTGTAAACTGCATAATTAAATTGAACGTGGTGACATGAGTTGTGTTCATGGGTCTTGTTGAGTGTCATTGTGTTGGACGAAAAATTATTTCAATGTTTTGTCCTGCAGTATCTAATTTGTATCTATTTTTTGCCACGTCTCTCTCCTTTGCTCTCTATTTTCTTCCGCTCTGAAGGAAACTGATCATCTGGGTGGATAGACCTCTACCGCTGTGGGCACTGCAGGTTAGTTAGATCAATACACTCCTGTGTAAACAAAACCCCAGTCTGTGTACACACACATCACACATCACACACAGGTGCTCCTCGGAAACTGTGTTTCTTTATCAGCAATTCACATCACATGACTTCAGGGCATGTTTATGTTAAATCAGACAATTTTACGTTACACATAATTTGCACTTACGGTATGATTCCACGCGCATATATGTACACAATCAGACACCAGACCGTCTCTTGCTTCACTGAAATCAGTTCCCTCTGAAACTCAATCATCAGCACGCCTACTGATTCCACCCACGCTCTCCGCTTCCATCTCTGCGACTCCTAATTTCTCTCTGCTCTGGTCTCTCTCTGACTCCTCTCTGTGTCTGCTCTCCCTCTGTGTCTGCATCTCTCAATTTCTCTCTCATTTTGCAGGTGCTCGTGGCTTTCATCAGCTTCTCAGAAACTATGTTGCTCGTGTACCTCAGCTACAAGGTGAGTTACTCAAAGCGCCCTGCTCTAACAGCTAATCTGAAGCCCTTTGTGATGTCTTTGGCTATGATTTGTACACGCAATATGCTTCAAAGCGTCCACTTTGCACTCCTCCTGTGCATTCACTCAACTAAACTGAAGTTTTCCCTCTCTCCTCTGAGGCTCCTCCTTTGCTCTTGCGTTTGGAAAGCCTGTCGGCAGGCCTTGAGGCTTCTTGAGCATCACCCTGTTATTGGCACATCAGAAAAACATTAGGGGACGCCCCCGTGTTGCTGCAGTGGGGGGCCGATCAATCAACGGGTTGCCCTGCTTTTGATGTACCTGACACTATAAGCCTATAAAGGGCTCACTCTGCAGATTACTCTGGAGGCTAGAGGCCTTAGCATTTAGAGTTGACTGATTCCTGTGGACATGCCCCTGTGCCTGTCCACCTACACTAGTCAGATTCAGGTCAGCCTTATGCAGGTGGCAGACACATAAAAACAGCCACAGCTGACTACTTAATTGCACGGCAAAGCTTCGAAGAAACTTAGTAACGCCGCTTCTCCTCTCAAGGGGCTGCACAAGGGGCTGAATAGCCCTTTATACATCCCAATCAACTCTATAGTGCAAAAGCCGGTCAATTTTTTCCTCTTCCACTCTCTGCGATCGGGGCCTGTTATGCGGTAATTCCCAAAGGTCGCCATGACAATGGAGTTTCCTGACCCCTGTGTGTGGTTTGTGTTTCCAGGGCAACGTTTGGGAGCAGGTATTACGTGTCCCCTTCATTCTGGAGATGATCAGCGCTGTTCCCTTCATGATCACTGTGAGTGGAAGGCAGCACGCCACCTGTTTTTAAAAGCTGCTACTGTAATACAGAAATGACATCACGACAGGCAAACCCGAGAGATCCTGTGACTGTGTACAACATATGAAAAAAAGAAAAGAAAAAAACGTGATGAGGCAGCCAAACAGACTGACGCTTTCTCTTCTTGATAGGTGATTTTGCCCTCCTTCAGAAATCTCTTCATCCCTGTATTTCTCAATTGCTGGCTGGCCAAACACGCTTTGGAGAACATGATAGTGAGTGAAATGCAATCTCCCTATCCAATTTTTTCATTACTTTCATCTCAGCATCTCTGTTATGTGTTATTTTGTTGGCATGCTATTGCCCCTCTCTGTCTGTGCCATTTCAGCTCACCAACTCTCACTGCCACCAAGGTAAATCAGTCACAAAACGTATCAACTTTCCTCCTTGGAGCTTTTCACATTCCCTGCCTCCGTCTGTCCTTTGACATCCACGCTTGCCTCACATTTTTTAATAAGCTGTCTCTGTCTCAGCTCCATATATCCCAACACTTTCATTTTTATCTCCTTATTTAGTGCTTTTCTATATTTCATCCATTTTTTTTGTCTTTTTCTTACTTTCCCTTAACTACATTTTATTCTCTTTTCACACTTTAACAATGCAGCCATTGTGGTTTCCACACATTTAAGGGATAGTTTGGGTTTTTTTTAAAGTGGGGTTGTGTGGGGTACTTGTCCATAATAAGTGAATTACAGTAGATCAGTATGCCCCCAGTTTGAAGAAGCAGGCTGTAGTCCAACACAAAAGCTACGCAATGTACTGCTGTAGACTGGGGTACCAACAACACGTCTTTTAGCCACCTAAAAAGCCAATATCATTTTAAGTGTTCACTATAGTGCGAGTATTTTTATTGATCTGACAGGAAGTCATTAGATAATGAGAAAACACTTGGGGGCCAGATGCTTCTTGCATTATATGAGATACTACAAAAAATATTCACACACAAATGGACATGCCTGATCCAAACTAAAAAGTCCCACAGTAACACAAGCAAATAACTGAATAAGGCAGCAATAGATCTGCAGCTTAAATCAGTGTTTTCCTTAATGGAGTCTGGCTTTGAAAGAAACAATATAACAGCATCATTACCCAGTTGATATCCTTGTTTGATTATCACGTTAAAACAGGAAAAATGCTCTATTATTTGAAGGGGACACTATAAGTATCGATTTTTTCATGGTGGCTAAAATACATTTTGTTGCTGACCTCCATCCACAGCAGTATATTGGTTTCCTTACTTGTCAGACTCCAGCCTGCTTCTCCAAACTGACTGAATGACATCTACTGTAAAATAATGTCTATGCATAAGCACCACATACAACTCCACTTTAAAAAATCTGAACTATCCCTTTATCTCACATCAGTGTCTGTCTCTCTGCAGAATGATCTCCACAGGGCGATCCAGCGGACACACTCAGCCATGTTTAACCAGGTGGTGATACTCATCAGCACGCTGGTCTGCCTCATGTTTACATGGTGGGTACCCTCGCAGCTGACACAGAGTACAAAGGGGGTCAACCAAGACAGAAAAAAGGGAAAAGAGAGACATTAAATTGAGGTTTGACAAAAGAAAAATGTGTCCAAAGTGTGGACAGGGTGAGTAAAGGAACAGAGAGATGGTGAGATGGACATGAGAAGCAAAAGACAGTGTGATACATGAATAAAAAAGTTATACATGAGAATAAAAAATGCTGCCCCTCGAGCAAAAAGATAAAAAGACAGAGAGCAGAGAGGTAATTGGTGACTGTGAGAGTGAGATAGTGCTCTGAAATGACAACTGGCGATTTCTTCGGTGCAGTGGAGGATGTGTCAGCTCGCTCTCACTGCGTATCTGGTGTGAAAGCCTGTACTAATCCAGAAGATCCTACACACAGCATGAATTAAGCTCTCTGACCGTTTCAGGGTTGACATTTGCCTGTTGACTCATCTATCCCTTCAAAAACACAATAATACGCGCAGCTTGCACTCGCACACCTATATACAGAAACATACAGTGTCCTACAAAAGCGCTCAAGCATGCATTCACCCCCATCTCCACAGTCACACGTACACACGCAGGCAGGAACCACAGCTCTACATGTATAATGGCTCCCACAAGCATGTATACTTCACTCAAAGATGCTCACTCGCTTTTCTTACTCTCTCCATCTTTCCCACCCTGCCGACTTCCATCAGCATCTGCGGCATCCAACACCTCGAACGAGCAGGTAACAACCTGACCCTGTTCGACTCGCTCTACTTCTGCGTAGTCACCTTCTCTACGGTGGGTTTCGGAGATGTCACCCCCCAAATCTGGCCCTCGCAGCTCTTGGTGGTGATCATGATTTTTGTGGCACTCATCGTACTTCCCATCCAGGTAAGAGACAATGGTGATAACCTTAATACAATCATGGATGGATTACTGATTACTCTAATTCAACTAATTCAAACCAAACTATAAAAGAAAAATGAGCACTTGATAATATTGCGTGATAAGAACTACCTACATTGACGGAAACCATCTTTGAAAAAATTTCTTCTTTGAGTTTTTAATTTGGCCCATGTCGCATCTGCCGACAGGAAGTGGGGTTTATGACCTATTCTGCAGCCAGCCACCAGAGGGCATTTGAGATGTTTTGGCTTCACTTTTGGGGAGCTGTCATGTCATCCACCTTTATTGTACAGTCCATGAACGGGCCTACTGGGCACAGGCCCAGGGGCCAAAAGTGTCAGGGCCCCCCATGGCTATAACCTACAAAATGTCACTAAAATTAACATGTACTGACCAGTAAGAGACTCAAAATGACTACAAAGAGATAAAAAGAAACTGCAAAGAGACACAAGAGGACAACAAAAAGGGACAAAATAACTACAAAGAATCACAAAATGCCATAACCAACATAAAACTACCTCAAAGAGACACAAACGACGACACAGAGACGCAACATGAGACCCAAAAGCCCTAAAAGATCCATAATGTCTACAAAGAAAAACAAAAAAACGAAAAAAAAAAAGAGGCAAAACCATTATCAAGTCTGTGTGTTTTGCTTCTGGGTAGGAGAGGTGGTGGGGCATATCTGTGCCCAGGGGCCCACTCTCTCATAATCCACCCATGTATACAATCTCAAACAGTAGATTAAAAAAAAGTGATGTGATTGGTACTAAAGTTTTAATGTAATCCAATTCAACAAACAAGATATGACTTTATAACAGAAGGCTTTGAAGGTAAGTTTTAAAACCTTTATTGATTCGATGAGTCGAGGAGGCCTGAAGGCAAAAACCCATCTCACCCGTCTCATATTTTATTTTCAATTTGACATTTGTAGCAGCCGACAGGGCTCTGCCAGGCTGTCCTCCAGATGATACAAAGGTAGAAAAATCTCAAATGGACTGAGCACAGACGTGCCTTAAAAGTGATCAGAAAATCTTAAAATCACTCCTTAAAGTAACAGATGGGCTAGGTTTGCAATCCTCAAAAGCCAAATTGTTTTCTTTAGTAAGCTCATTACAGTAAAGTTGCTCTGTTAAGATCAAATATTCTTGTTCCCCCCCATGCACAATATGACTCATTGCATCCTACGTAGATTTGCAACACTATTTTTACTCAGAGAACAGCAGCAGTGTCTTCCTTACTCACTCAATTCCCCAAATCCCTCTCCTGTCATTTAGCCACTCCACAGAGGGAACTTCATGACAGAGAGAACTACAGGAAGCATTTGCACACTGTTTGTGCCGGGACCGATAAAAACCTTGACAAGCAGGTGCATTGTGGCAAAATGGTTGTTCATTCCTCTTTCTTGTGTAAACCTTTTTTCCCCGAGGTAGCTGGCGTACCTGTGTGCATCCCTAGAGATATAAAAGTGCTAATAGGATGAATTTCCTGCATGTGTGTCTACACTCAGATGAGGGCCTCACCAGGCAGGAAATCACATTCACACACTAATAATGAACAAATTCACAAATGATTTACTTTACCGGCATTCTTGTTTTGTTGCAAACTGGATTTCTTTTGTGATGACGCAACACGTTTTTGGTGGCTTTTCTTTTTTTGTCACATGAGCAGTAGGTGTAGGGCTGCATCCTACGCATGCATTATGGCTCCTGAACACGCTCTCAGTGTTTTTGTTTTTCTCATCCCCGGGTGGTAGCAAATATTGTCCCAAAAAAACCTCCACAAAACAAAAGAGCATGAAGATACTTTTGCTTAACTTGCACAAGCCGACTCATAAAGAAATGGCGATCTGCGCATCAACAACATGGATGCCAAGCCATCCTACCCACTCTCTCTCCCCATCTTTCATCCATAAATACCCCTTGACATTTAGAAACTGGCCCCCCTAAGCCCCAAACCCCACCCTGTGTGTGTGTGTGTGTGTGTGTGTGTGTGTGTGTCTGACTCTGAGTCCTGCCATGACCGGTCTCCAGGCTGCATCGGGGAGCCTCCGAGCACATCAGGATTCAGCTACTGTCTTTCTCTTATTGCTGCCTCTGTTAGTTTTCCTGTACCTGTCCAAAACACACCGCATGAAATGTACCTCTTGACAAGTCATTTGTTCTCATATTTTAGCCTTTAAAGAATATTGATTTGGAAATAAGCCAAAAAGCCTAAAACATTTAGATAATTTCTCTTGTTTACAATTTAGTTTCACCAGTTTGGAGACTTTCCCTTGAAATAAATCACTGTACTCTAATAGAGAGGCTTGATTGTTATTACTGCATGTCTGCCACAGTCTGTGCCATCCAGAACTGGCTGCACACAAATAATGGCTGAAAAAACACTAGTGTCATATGGATGTGTGTGGCCCTGATGGTGTTTTCCACCTCTAACGAGATGACATTATCTCAGCTCAGAATCAATTAGATATATTCGGGGCAAAACGATCACTTCCTGGAGAAAACCTGCACACAAATGAACTCAGTCTATCAATTTGTGTTGACGTGTCTGAGGTGAATGTTTCGAAAGATTATCTGCCGTTCATTAGGATTGTTTCTGCTCAAGAGCTGAGGACCTCCATTACAACTGGCAGAGGGTTCAATATCAGCTCGTCACCTCTTTAGTTTCGACTTCATGTCACTTAATAACAAGAAGTTTCTTGACAGGTGTACACAGAGCTGCATTAAAGGAATGCTTCACCTGCAAAATGACCATTTGTGTGTCAGTTACCCATCACGTGGTACTTTGAAGTCATGCACACCACCTGATTCTTCTTGCAAGCCTTCAGGGTGAATGAAAAATCCAAAAAAAGCAGAACATTCTTGATAAATGGAAGCAATCAGTGTCCGCATTTAACAACAGCAAAACAATATAAAAAATATTTTACACAAATTCACACACAACTCATGTGGTGTAATCCAAGTCTCATATATCAAGCCATAATCTTAGTTCTTTCTTAACATTCACTAAAACACTGTAATTTATAACATGTCTGTGAAACCAGCCTCACCATGCTTGAGCTCAAGCACTCTTAAGAAACACTACTTGTAGGTGTAAGTATTTCTATATTGCAACGCTTTAGCGTATGTATGTATTTGGGAGTTGCTGAGCATACGACTGGATAAATGAAACCTTGATTATACTGTAGGAGTTATGTAAGACTTTGTAAACAGATGTTTGGATATAGGTTTGCTGTTCTTAAATGTGGACCCTGATTTCATCAATTCATGAAGAAGGTTGGCCATTTTTTAAGCATTGTTCACCAGGGAGGCATGCAATAAGTCTTCAACCCTTAAAAAATGTTTTGGGTGACAAAAAAAGGGAATAAAACTTAAAACTTAGAACAAAAACTGATAACATTTTGAGCCATTTTGCCAACAAAAAGGGACAAAACAGTAAGCACAGAGATGGTAAAAATTGACCATTTAGGTAGGCTTGGCGCCATTCTGTCAGAAAATCAATCACTTTCTTTCCGTCTTGATTTAAACACATTTTTCCCTCTGTGTTAACCTACTATAAGAGAGAGTGTGTCAATGGCCAATGCCAATTGACACCAATAATGCAAAACAGCGGACATCCAGCTCCTCTGTTCACTCAACTCTAGAACATGTCAGCTTGAGTCTCTTACTCTCACACCTGTCCCCGTTACTCTTACTCTCAGTTGAAGCTTAGGGGACATTAAACAGCAAAGGTTTAAAGGTCATGAAAATATATTAAAAATAGTTCAAGTGCTATTAATGATAAAAAGAATAATTAATGTATGTAATGATACAAATAACTGAGATGAAGATACAATGTGCAAATATTCCGACAACAATGTTCATCTTTCCACAGTATCCTGAAACACATAAATTAGTACAGACTTAATTCACTAAAATAACATAAAAATATGTGTCAGTAACAATGGTTACACTATGCTAAGCGAACCAGATGCTGAATGTAGCTCCATACTTACTGCACAGACATGATGGTGGCACCAATCTTACTCTGTTGTTTAATCAATAGCTTCTAGGTCTTTCTGTAAATGTATTAATGCATTTTTAGGACTGTTGCAGTTGAACATTGTGTACTGCAAACTACGGTGATCACCAACTTTCTTGCATCTCTTTGTCTTTAAAATTTTACCACCCTGGACCCACCTGGTCCTCCACACACACACACACACAATCTGTGTAATTTGCTCAGGCTTATTGTTATTACCATATCCAACCTTCTTCTATTATTGTCTGCCATCATGTTCCATTCATCGACCATCCTGAATCACATGTCCACTTTCCTTAACTCCCCAAACACTCTCCTTAATCAGACGGAAACTCGGCTCAGTGCAAAGCATTGTTTTCCTGTCTTATGCCACCTGGCTCCTCCCTGTAGTCCAGCTAACTTAATCCAGTTTCCATCTGTTGAATGTGATGGATGTCACCCTGAATGTAGTTCGAGCAGCTGGCCTTTCTGTGGATGGAGCGGCAGAAGTCCGGGGGGAACTACAGTCGCTACAGGGCACAGACGGAGAAACACGTGGTGCTGTGTGTCAGCTGTCTTAAGATCGATCTCCTCATGGATTTCCTCAATGAGTTCTTCGCTCACCCCAGACTACAGGTCTGTCTAATGGTTTTAAGTAAAAAGAGGGTGGGGAGGGCCTTGTGTTTGTTTACATTTGTTGTCTGTAATCCTCTTCAGGAGCCCGAACAGCTGAGGTTAAAGCAGAGGATTAATTCAGTACAAGCAAGACTCATACTGCTGTCTTATTCATGGTGGAGCAGATGTGTGTGTGTTTGCTTTCAGCTGCCTCCATGTGTGCATCTCTCTTTGTTCAATAATAGTGTGTGATGTGGTCCTCTCCACTTCAAAGGACTCGTGTATAGGGCTATAGTGTCTAGTTATGAGGAGAAGCAGGTTCAGGTAATGGTTAAAGCTCAAGTCTGCCACCACTCAAAAATGTGTTTGCATATTGTTACTTCACTTGACCTCCACTGTGCACACATGGTGAATGTGCAGAGAACACCAGAAGACTGCTTTCATTTTAATTTGTTGAAATCTCAGTTAAAAGGGACAGTTCACCCACAAATCCAAAAATACATATTTTTTGCTCTTACCTGTAGTGTTTTTTTTCCAGTCCAGTCTCTAGGTGTAAGTTGCCAAGTGTCTGAGATATCAGTTGTAGTGATGTCTTTCTTCTCTACTATTCAATGGGACAAGATAGTACTCTGCTTGAAACACAATAGCAATGTGTCTTTAAAGAAATAATGACCTGGTTACTCAAGATAATCTACAGACCTTGTTGTGAGGAGTTTCATGTAGGAAATATTTTGTTTTATACCAAACAATACAAGCCAAACATATCACTGTGCTGCACTCAAAAGGAAGTGTGCATCAAGATAATATCGGCATGTCATCGATATCAGCAGATATCAGCTTTCAAATGACATCGGTATCAATCAACATGCTGATTCCTGCCAATATTCCAAACCAATACTTTATTTTTATTGACAAGATGTACATGTACAAAACATCAACCCTAAGTTGAAGCATTTTTCCTATTTTGACTAAATATGACATATATTGAAAAGCACTGTATTTTATGTGGTGGTGGGCCATCACGATAACAGAATGCATAATATGATGTTAATTCTACCACAAAAGAGACATGATGATCACTAAAATTTGGTGGGGAAAAAAACTGGATAAATTGATATTGGTCATCAGCCAAATGAGTTCTTACATATCATATAAGCATATATCTGCAAAAAATCCAATATCGTGTATCCTTGGACAGTGCAAGATGAAAACTTTAATGGCATCCTTGTTGGAAGGTGTAACATTAGCGATCTCAGTGGTGCTATAGTGGATGCAATCTCGACTCTGTGTGGTGATAGTCAGTGGGTGTAATTCGGTAGAGAGAGATTGGATTATCTTGAGTAACCGCATCATGATTTCTGGAAAGAGACATTGCTGTGGAGTTTTTCAAATGTATTTTTTTATCTGCTTTGAACACCACAAGCCGAGTGCTGTCGAGTTCTATTATATTGGAGAGAAGGCGGACGTCTCTGCGGCCGATATCTCTGCAACTAACACCAAAACAATCTAGATAAATAAACAGCACTACAGGTAAGAGGAAAAATATAGGGGTGCCCAGTAGCTCATCTGGTAGAGTGGCTGCCACATGTACCAAGATTGTGTCCTTGCTGCAGCGGCTGCAGGTTCAATTCCATCCTTGGCCCTTTGCTGCATGTCAGCCCCTCTCTCTTTCTCCCTTTCACGCTATAGATGTCCTATTTAAAGCCTAAGAAAGCCCAAAAAATATATATTTAAAAAGGAAAATATATTTTACTTTAATTTTGGGTTTGGGATTATTAAATCAGGATTTGTGATAAACAACTAGTTTGGAAGCCAATCATGGTTAAGTATGCAACTTCAAAAAGCATGATGTTGAACTTCCAGCGCATATATACTCAGAACAGACTTATCTCTTTTCTCTTTGCTATCTTCAGCAGTATTCACTCAAGCGTCCCCGTCTCTGCTTTGCCCCCTCTAGTATCTATCTTCAGGCTCATATTCGTTGGCACCCTTTCTATTAAGAGATTGGCAACGAAACAAAAATAATTGAAAACCTGTGACCATGTCTTTTTACAAAACCTTCTGCAGCCACAATACAAATCACATGTGTATATTTGTGTTTGTGTGTAGGACTACTATGTGGTGATCCTTTGCCCAGCAGAGATGGATGTCCAGGTTAGGAGGGTCCTACATGTCCCACTTTGGGCCCAAAGAGTCATCTACCTGCAGGGTTCTGCCCTCAAAGACCAAGACCTGATGAGGGCCAAGTGAGTCTCTGTTAACAAAAACCATCTGATTTTTAGATGTATTTACTTAAATATCTAATTATTATTGTCACAAAGTAATTCAGTCACAATGGAGCTCTGACAAAGCGCAGAATAGGCCCAAGATCTAAAAAGAAAGCTTGAGCTTACAATTAATGCACCTCCAGCCTCAAAGTAACAGCAGTAATTTCAGTTTGAGTCATATTCCTTATTGTTTACCCCCTGGCTTCTGATAATACAGCACCTAAGACTGGCTTTGTTACAGGAAAAGAAAAGGAGCAAAAGCCTGTTTTTCCTTTTTTTAATCTCTGTCTCCTCGCCTCTTAGTATCTCAACCATAAATAGCGTGGGCTTGAAAGACACATTGGTTGTTCTATTGTCCTGCTTTTTTCTCTTTTGTCCTCTTCCCTCAATAACATGACAACACCCTCCTTCCCATGTCTTCTCTCCTCATCGCTCCCGATTCTCTCTCTCTCTCTTTTTATCCATGTCTTTCACTCCCCTGGCCACATACTCTACTAACTGCCTGCAGGATGGATGATGCTGAGGCCTGCTTTATCCTAAGTAACCGGTTTGAAGTGGACCGCATTGCTGCTGTACGTTCCTCACTGCTTCCCCGTTATCGCCATGACTCTTCACACTAAAATACATTTGATTAGTTAAGCTGTAGTTTGTAACTTAAAAAAAAAAACAACTTTTTTTGTGTTTTCGTATTTGCAGAAAATGTCTCTATATTCACACAGACAGGTAATCTCTGCCGACTCTAATACCGTGCCGCGGCTCTAATGGCCTCACCACAAGTGAATGAAAACCAATCGGAATCGAGGAGTCTCTAAGATAGCTGTCAATAATGTCAATCACTGTTTTTGAACTGCGATCAAATGCATTGCCTATTTCTCACCTTAAATGTTTCAGTGTACTGTTTTGCTGTAAAATGAGAAAATTGGTCAAGCTGGTGGGCTGTGCTTCGTACTTTGGACAAACGTTTGCATCATGGCAGCTGGGTAACAAACTTTCTGATTTTACAGCTAAACACTACAGTAAAATATGTTTGTGAAAACATTTAACATGAGAAACAGGCACCGCAGTGACAGAATCTCGGTTTACATTTGATCAGTGCTGCCTAGTTTGACAGTTTGACCGCACTTTAAAAGCATGACTGACATGACTGACGGCTGCGTTAGAGATTTCTCAGCTCTGACTGGTTGTTACTGCCACACGGCCTGATTCTAGCGAATGCCATTATGCTGTGTTCACACTACAAGCAAAAAAAAACAATGGACTATGAGTGATTTTAAATGGCTGATGTTCAGTTAAGGTGCTTTTTTCAAGTAGCAGACACACACAAGCCTGTGACAACTTAACTACATTACTGAGTCCTTGAGCAGCACTTCTTTTATTCTCTCTCATTTTCTTTTTTTTATGATAATGTTTTTGGTGTTTCTGCCTGAGAGAGAAGCGGGTTGACATGCAGCATAGGACCGCAGTTTGAAATTGAACCCAACACTTCAACGACAACACAACAATAATGTTGCTGGTCGTGTTGTTGCGTTGTTGCTGGTGGTGTGAGCGAGGCATTACAAACAGCAGGAAGAGGAGGAGTGACTTTTTTTTTTTTACAAATGATCTGTCTCATTTACTTCTTTTTGAATAAAGTGACAGTTTGAGCAAATATGACACAAATTTATTTTCATAAATGTTCCCTACTGTAGCTCTGAGACTAATTGACTGCAAATAAATCTTAAAATTTAGTTTTTCATAAATAAAAATATAAATGTCTTGTAAATTTCTTTCAATATTTTTATTCTGGAGTGAAGCTGTGTCATAAAAATGCATTCAAGCAGTGGATTTAGATCACTGCATTGGCTGAAGTTTTGTTTTTTTTATGGGTGGTGATTTTTATATTTTTCCACCAAAGCATTAATCTCACAGTAAAATCAACTGAAGTTGAGACTAAAAGACACACAGGCTTGACATTAAAACTGTCTGTTTACAAAGACATATGTGCAAAACAAAATAACTGTGTAAGGTGTTACACAGCACTGACTGACAGTGAGTCGATAACACTGTCTAATCAACACCTCAAGTTTCACGCTGAATGATTTGGCAGCTGAATCGTTACCTCTGTGATCCATCAACATTGTCTCTAATGCCATCATCAGGTCAAAATTTAAATTTGTTCAAAAATCTGCAAACTTTGTACTAAGTGCTATCAAATGATAAACACTGTGAAACATCAGTGTGTTGCTGTTGTTCCTGTGTGCATGAGGAAGTATTCAGGTCCTTTACTTAAGCAAAAGTACTAATACCACACTATAAAAACGCTCTGTTACAAGTAAAAGTTCTGCATTGAAAATGTTACTTCAGTAAATGTAAGTACATTCAGGAACATGTAATTCTAATTATTAAAAGTAAAAATTACTTATGCAGAACATTTTAAATCAATTAAAACAAATGAAAACAGTTAAAAATAATTACAAGGAAAAGCAGCAAGTCTTCATATTTGAGGATGTAAAACCATTACATTTTTTTCATAAAAAATGATTTTAGCAATTATCAAAATAGCTGCTGACTTATCAGCTGGCTAATGGTTTTAGCTATGTTTATATTTTTATATGGTTTGTGTGCAAAAATCCGAATTTGTAAGGTAACTAAATAAAAAAGAAATAGCAGAGGAGTAATCTGTAAATTTACAGTATCTCCCTCTGAATTGCAGTGTCACTGAAATACAAGTAGAAAGTGGCATTACATTAAATTGCTTAATTGCACTCAAGCAAATTTACTTAATTACATTTCACGACTGATGTTAGCATGTAGATGTTAGCTTTTTAGCTTTGGTGGTCCATTGGTGCAGCCTGGCCAGTTTTACGCGTTTCACTCTTTGTGGCCTCGCAAAGTGTTCAGCCCAGCCCTGAATACTCCTTTGTTTCAAAGAAGTCAGAATGGCATTACTCCAAAATGTTGCAAGGCCCACTAGATTGCTCTGTGCAGTCAGCGGTTTAAGAGGATTATTAGAGAGGAGCTATGATCTGATGCTCCTAATGACGGGTTACCTCTCTGTCTCTCTCTTGTGCACTCTTCCTGTCTCTCTCCCTCGTTTTCACTCTATCCATCTCACTCCCCTCCGTCTCCAATTTTCTCAGGATCACCAGACCATCCTCCGAGCCTGGGCTGTGAAAGACTTCGCTCCAAATTGCCCCCTGTACGTCCAGATTCTCAAGCCGGAGAACAAGTTCCACGTCAAATTTGCAGGTGGGCAAAGGAGTGTGAAATCACACTGAGTTGAAGTGTCAGCTCAAGACGTGTGAGTGTATTTTTGTTTGGATGCAGCTACTGTGACACTAAAAAATTTCCTGGCCCAAATTGACAGGTGATTTTGCTCAGTTTGTGACTAGAGCTGTGTGCTGTAACAGATGGGTCATTAGGTAAGCAGTTTCACTCCGCTACTGCAGGGTTGCATTGTGGTGACATCGGATATTGAGCTGTCCTGTCTGCGCTTTATTTTGTCAGGTCCCATTTTCCACCTGAGTTTGTCAGCTTGATTTGTAAGCCTGAAAACTGTCTTTTCTATCAGCATGGCTTCGCAGCAGCACAGCTCTCCTTCCTCCCAGATCTGAAAAAGTGCTGGACAGATTGGCTCGTCTTGGCTGTAAGCCGTCTGAGGGTTTTCTGTGAGTTTTTTCATTGCCTTTTGGAGAGCGTCCCTTCTTCTCCTGCTCAACAGAAAACGCCAGTCAATCATCTGCCGAGTGAACGAAGAGGAACCAAACTCTCTCTCACCCTTTCCTCTCTCTCACACATCTCTGCCTACAGCTCTGAAGAACGTCAAACTCAATTTCTAGCTTGCCGCCCTCATCCCAGCTGTCTCTATCAATGATTAACGTTTTACTTCGCTACCTTGGCAAAGAAAATCCCCTTCTTTTGATGAGTTCTGCTGTTGTGCTAACCTGGCAGACGAGCTCTCCTCGTAGGCAATCCACCCTTGCCCCTCCAGTGCTGTTTAAACACCTGAAAGCCAGACTGAGGTCTTTGCTATTAGTCTGGCAGGCTGGTAGAAAGATGAATTTATGTTCATTTGTGATAACACCCGTTTTCGATATTAAGTGGTTGTCAGTTGGCTCTGTGGGGTGGGAGTCCCACTCCTGTTGTGGGAGTCAGACATCTGTAACATGCATGTTAATTGCTCTGATGTGTTATCTTACATTGACAAAGTGTTTGACATAGTTCAAATATGCTCTTCATGCATTTTACACATTATATTGCAATACATTATATTAACATTATATTGTTTCTTATGGAATAAGCAACAGCTGTGCTCTTGTTAACACAACAGTCATTCAGTGCTAAGTAATAATTTCCCCATAGGACTATCAGTGAAAAGTAAGGTACACGATGCAGAAATTCCCAGGAAGCGTGCCACACTTTGAAACCAATCTGATGGAAGTATAAAGAAATCTGGATACAGCGTTAGAAGCACAACCTAGGGCTGGGCAATATAGCTTTAAAATAATATTGCAATATGTTAAGGCTATTGCTGTTCACAATTTATATGTCAATATTTTCAAATGTCCTTTAAACTAATGTTAACTACTGAAATACAAAATTATTGAACGAACTGCAGTTACAATCAAGTTGAAAAAAGTAGCTACTGTCATATAATAAAGATGAATTCACTACTGTTCTAATAACATTTAATAATATATGATAATAAGGAAGTTAAATGAAGTAATTTCATATTGAAATTTTAAAAAGCATTGTTATAATTAAATAAAACAGAGCTGGACCTATGGTGCTTTTATTTTGAAGGACCTGGCTCGTCTCAGGCCCGGAAGTGTTTTTGCTGTGGACTTGAAGCTTCCGGTAAGCAGTTGGATGTTAAAGTTGACAGTTAAACAGATACCACTTTCACCATGAGGATTCATTCACTGTGAGCGGGTAACAGACTAGCAGCTCTCAGTTTCAAATATTATTAATATTTGCAAGTCACAATGGTGTTCCATGGTCACTAAAAGTGACTAAAAAGTCGTGATCGGTGCTCTGCAGATGCAAACACACGCCTTACCTGCTTACACTACCACCACTACCACTCATTAAATTTGACTTTTACTCTAGTGCCATGTGACACAAACTAACAGCTCTCTGGTTCATATATTAATAGTATTTGCAAATCGCAGTAGCGCTCCATGGTTGCAAAATGTGACTGAATAGTTACATCTGGAGCTCTGCAAAAGCCCTACTTTTTGTGTGTGTGTGTGTGTGTGTGTGTGTGTGTGTGTGTCTATTAGAGAGAGTGAGCTGTAGGAGAGAGCAAGGGAGTCCAAAATCTGACAGCTTATAAAAACAACGTGACAATTTATATTCGATATAGTCATTTTATATATTGCATGTGGAACAAGCCACGATACATCAAGTTTAGACTTTATAGCTTCATGCACCACAGAGCAACTTTCATAGGAATGAACGAGGCCCTGCCTTCAACCCTGTATGCAGTTCTCTTTATACATCCATGTTGTAGCTACACTGCAAGATACTATTTGTAGGAAAAGCCAGTACTTTACCAAGCTAAATAAGCTAACTGCTGACACTTTCCAACAGAAAACAGGCCAACTCTGCCTCATCCTCTCCTTCAGTGCGAAAGTGAAAGTAAACCAACCCGAGCTTTATGCGCTTGTCATTTTATCTCGCTATACTATCCTGATGGGCATCTTTTTAGAAAATCCCAACATCACCTGGGCACTGTTACTGACTGGGGACTACACATCCGTAAACATCCCCAAAACAAAAAAACAGGAGAATGAGAAAATACAGGCAGAGGCAAGAGTCTCTGCAGATAAATACACCACCACATACTTCTAGTGGGTCAAAAATGATGCTTGAGAGGGATTACTTTTGTATTAGTTCATCCATTATTTTTTGTTTTTTAGGAAAATCCTGCATAGCATACCTCTTAAGAGCACATAACACTATGTACATAATCAACTGACTATAATACGACTCTATAGACTCAGGGGGCAAATCAGTGGGCTATGCAGTCACATGGACATTACTGTAAGTACAGATGCCATGTTTTGACACCACTTGGAAAATATCCACTAAGTGCTCATGTAGGAGGCATTAATGAGCAAGAGATACAGGATTTGATTCGATCTGCAGGAATAGCTTAATAACAGCTCAGCGTTCAACACAAAAGATCTGTCGGTACGACGCTGCAGCAGGCAGGACACCCTGAGGGGTCCGAGCAACCACATAGACTTGGGTGCAGAGTGTCGATTGATTATCTCCCCACTTTGTGTTTTGAACGACAATAGCCAATCACCCTCCTGAGCTCGGCTCATTGTAGCAGCACCATGTTGATCGCAGCTCACTCATACAAACAATAAGAGCCTGCTGATTTAATTAGCTTAACCGGTGGACCTGTGGTAAGGTCATAATTGCGCTCCTGCAGAGGATGCAAATAACCACGTCTGCACACACATACACACATGGATCTGCACACACCTTAATACCAACCCGGGACAGAAAACAGTCTGGAGAGATGGGTACAAAGAGCCCGATCCGCTAAGTGAGGGCGACAGAAAGCGCCTGTGTGTGTGTGTGTGTGTGTGTGTGTGTGTGTGTGTGTGTGTGTGTGTGTGTGGATGTGTGGTGTGTCAAGGTCTGTAATTGGTTTCTCTCCTGGTCTAGGTCCAGGCACCTGAAGGAGAGAGAGCTGGATGGGGAGCTGTGGTGAACAGGAAAGACAGAAAAAGATGGGAAGAGATCACAGTGGTGAAGAGAGAAGCAAGAGGGGCATTGGAAATTGGATATTGGACAAAAATGACGCTATTTGGTGTGTGACTACTTTGGGGGTCAGAGATGCCTTTATAAAAGAACACTATAGTATTACTAATATGAATTACTGCAGAAATAACGCAAAAAAATATCAGTATTATCGTAGCTCTATGGTTTTGCAACACACTGTAGAGAATTACTATAATCATACTTTTGAGTTGACTATAGTGATCTTATTTTGAAGTTTCTATTTCTTTGGGTTTTTTTGGGCACTATGGGCACGATAGGCACTATAGATGTTTTCATTTGCCTCTCCGTCTATATTTGTGCTAAATTTAGGCTCTCTTCTCTACTTTGCAAGTCTTGGTGGTGCTTTTGTGGTTAGATTTAGACGGTGGTGGCGCATGGCTGCAGGTCATGATCAAGATGTGTAAATCAACACACCAGTCTGCAATCTCTGACTTCTGGGTCGAGGTATGCAAATGTAAACATCAGTAAACATCAAGGAAAAGATGTGGAATAATGAGCATCAGCTAAACTGGCATCCTGCTAGCCAATGTACAGTTGTTGGAAATTTAGTGGATGACCTTTGTGCTGCATCAGTTTCCATCAAGATATCAGAAACTGCAATATCCTTTGATTAACCAAGACCTGGATAAATCCTGAACAGCGCCATTCAACCAGGGAGCTAATTTTTTTATTGATTTTATCAATTTATTGTTTTATTAATTTTTGAGCTGACAGAGCAGAGGACTCTGGTGAGAGAGGGAGGCGTGCGCTTTATAGTGAATCAGTGTGAGGTGCTGTTTTTAATCTGCACTGCTAATTTTTACCATTTGATCACGTGTGTTTCCAGCCTCCGTTTTCACGATGCATTCACCTTTGTTTCTGAAAACACTTTAGGAGAGAGATAAGCAATGCAGTAGCATAATCTTGATCAATATTCGATCAGCACCGCCTAGTTTTACCGTCTGATCGGCTTTCGGTCTGAGTTTGGGAGAAAGAAAGAGAAGGGTAGGTAACTCTCTTGATCAGCTCTACAGTCTTTGTCTGCGCTGTTGGTGGCACAGGTGGCGGTAATATGAAAATGCAAAAGTACAGCCTGTTCGCCAGGAGGATCTTTGCCATGGGTTGAGAAGCAATATCTAGGCACTAGTTAAATGGAGGGAAGTTTACCACAGTTCATTCACACACACTATCCAAATTGTTTTTGATTCAAAACTGGTTGAAAATTGGCAAAATCCCTTTATTGAAATGGCACTACAGAAAAAAAATCTATATTATCCCCATATTGGAAAACTATAGAACACAACACAATTACAATTCTCATAGCATATTATTGTCATACTAGAGTTGATTTTTGTAAAGGTGCGTGGTGGTGTCTAAGACACACACGGAGACAGTATAATGGGTGTGTAACAGTACACACGTTACCATCTATAGATGCAACATTTGTGTTAGACTCTGCGGGCTCTCAGATGCCCATTGCTCTGTAAAAGCTTCCACTTGAACAGAAATTCAAAGGCTGAATAGCGAGAGGCTTCCCTGTGTGTCAGCGTGTGAGCTGCATTATGATGTACTGTTCAGAGGGGAAAGAACATTGCTGCTGCTGTAATAGAAGAGTCACAATCAGCTTTTTTAATTGTTGTGTGTTTCACCTGCTTGGCTCCAGGCACACACACAGACTAATTTATTAAAAGCTGCATTTACAGCAGCTGGCTCTCCTGCTACTCAGACTGGCAGCTGATTGAGTCTGACGCTTCATGTCAGGCTCTGACGTTCGTCACCAATTATTTCCTAATACAAAGCACATATTGTGCTTTTAAGACCTAGCTTGACATTGTTGGTAAACAAGGCAGCCCTAATATGTTTGTGTGCTCATCACTGAAGATAATGCAATCAAGAATTATACAGCAGGGGAAATGGATGCTCCCTGCGCCTTATTCACTGATTGGCTTACTATAAACATTAATCGCTCTATTGGTTTTCCCTTTCAAAGAGGAGGCTGTGTGGCAACAGGTAAACGAGAGGAGCATCATCTGTGTTTGCTCAGTTTGGTTTGGTTGGCTCGCAGGCAGGGCTGCCCTTAAGTCTTGGATGATTTGAGTGAAAGGCGGTTTAATAAGGTTGACACTGACTCTGCCTTGCTGCCTGGTCTTCACATCATCCCCCCAAAAAACTGAGTGGTGACATTAAATTGAACCCATGGGAGTAAAACAGGGAGCTGGTGCAAGAGGATGATGGAGGATTTTTGACGCGGCTGTCTGTTTGACTCATTTGCGTTAGACAAACATCAAGTGACATATTTTCGGACATTAAATAGTGACGCATTTGTGCGAGCGCTTGTGTCTTTTGGTGGAAAGCTGCAGACATATTAACACAATCTAGTAACTGAAATGATTCATTATGTTTTTATCGAGAACATTTCTTCAGCAGAGAGTAATTCCAATTAAAAGTGTTGTGGATTAAGTTGGATATTGTTTACAGAAACATGTGCTGCTTTTGAGTTTATCACTTTTTTTTTTTTTTTAGTTTTTTGAGCAAGTGATTAAACATTTAGTCTGTGTCAACACAGTGTGGGTAGATTGTGCAGATGCTGCTACCTGCCACTTTGTTGGTGGACCAACACATGTAAATACGACATGCTAGATTAGCTGCCTTTTTTCCTCAATCAAAGCACACACCAACATATTGCATTTACGTTAAAAGTATTGCAAGCCCTGTCAATTGATTAAATTTCACATGTTAAATTTCTGATCAACCCGACTGTTTGATGGTGGATTAACTGTGATCATCCCAAACATTCACTAAACTCAGGTAGGGAAAAAGTGGATGTATCGACATTTGAATCTGTTATCAGCCAAATGAGTTGTTATATTTTGTAGGGGTCCACAGATTATTAGCCTGACCAACTATTGGGGACAATATTTGGCATTTTGCCTATTATCTGTAACAGCATCAGCAATTTATTTTAATGATTGCTAATTAAATTGATTGATTTAAAGGTGCAAAGAAACTGTCAACAAGTGCAGCTATTTTTATTTCTTCATTGTTTTATTTAAATTCTCCCTTTACTTTATAAAATAGTAAGTTGCTAGGAACTTGCAGAATATTGTGTTTAACGT
Source organism: Plectropomus leopardus (assembly GCF_026936395.1). Taxonomy (NCBI): domain Eukaryota; kingdom Metazoa; phylum Chordata; class Actinopteri; order Perciformes; family Serranidae; genus Plectropomus; species Plectropomus leopardus. The sequence continues at coordinate 15,648,493 of NC_142193.1, read as the reverse complement.
TTCAGTTTTGATTAAACATTTACTAAAGACATTTAAACAAAGTTTAGAGTTGGAATTTGTTATACTTTACTTTTTTGACAAAAAGATTTTTTTATATTTTTATTGTAAATGCTTATTGATTCCTAATATTGATTATTGGTCTCATTGACTACTAATAATCTGTATTGGTATCGGCCCTGAAAAGCCATTATCAGGCAACCCCGAATATACTGGCATATAAAAAATTGGCACAAAAAAATCCCATATTATGCACTCAATTCAAACACTTTTTAAACCTGTCCATTAACTTTTTAAAAAAGATTTGAGAGCGTGGAAATACACATAAAACACTGCTGTGCCCACACTTAAACGAAAACGACAAAAAGCATTCATATTAACGTGATCTAATTCCCAGATCGTAGTTACTCACCCACCAGGAGTTCAGTCATTACGGACAGAGATCCGCGGAAACCGCGGCTCTACTCACCGGTTTGTCTGCGGTAGATGAGAAAGTTTCTCGTCCCTCGTCGCCAGAGGTGCAGCTGAGTTTTACCTGGTCACCCAGTGCGCTGTCTGGTCTCCTGTAATCGGCCCGTCCATTGCAGACGATGTCCATGAAGGTGCTAGGTTAGCTAGCTGGAAGTTAGCACGGAGGCTTAGCTTTGCAGCAGCTCGTCTGTTAGCTGGAAACTCTTACTAAACTAAAAAAAAATCATTCGCCTACAAGTAGCACACACTGCGACTTACTTTGTAGCATCAATACTACCCCTCTACAAACACATTAATAGCAATACATTTCCGGAGCTTAGCGAGACATCCAATGAGCTAGTGCCTACCTGCCATCACACACCTTCACTTGTTGTCCTCCCGCCCTCCAGCCAATCAGCAGCTGAGGAACTTGAGGTTGCCTCGTGACTGACTAATAAGAGCTAGGATACTATATGAAAATAAGCATGTTAGGTCGTCACGTGTAGTCAACAGTATCTGTCAAACAAACTTGTTGCATTGGCTGTCTTCAGGAAATGACATGACTCCCCCTGTGAATGGTTACAGACATTAAAACAGCGTGTTATATGCGATTTCACTATAATACATCCATGGTTAAATGAGGATATTCAGAATACATGGAACATGGAAGGATACTCAACTTGCATTGCTCGGGGGCCACTTTTGCAAAATGAAAGGAGGCCAGGGGCCAGCTGTAGCAGCCATGTTTCTAGGATTTCAAGACATTAGGTTTTTAGGACATTTATCTGATTTTAGGACATTTTTATTTCAGGACATGTCTGGGATTTTAGGATGTTTCTGTGTTTTTAAGATGTTTCTTGGATTTTAGGACATTTCTAGAGTTTTAGGACATTTCTAGGATTTTAGGATGTTTCTCAGATTTAAGGTCTTTTAAGAATTTAGGTCTTTCTATGTTTAGGACATTTCTATGATTTTAGGATGCACCTTGGATTTTAGAACATTTCAGGGATTTTGGGATGTTTCTTGGATTGGACATTTCTAGGACTTAAGGACAATTCTAGGAATTTAGGATGTTTGTAGGTTTCTAGGATGTTCCTTGGATTTTGGGACATTTCTAGGATTTTAGGATGTTTCTAGCTTTTTAGGACATTTCTAGGGTTTAAGGACATTTGTGGTATTTTAGGACGTTTCTAGAATTCAAGGACATTTCTAGGATTTTGAGACTTTTCTAGGATTTCAGGATATTTCTTGGATTTTTGGACATTTCTAGGATTTTAGAACTTTTCTAGGATTTAAGGACATAGGAATTTAGGACGTGTCTAGGATTTCGGGACATTTTCAGGATTTCAGGATGTAAAAACATAACATTAATCAAAAAACAAGAGATTAGCTTCTGTTTTAGGGCTACAATTGAAATTTGATTCACTCTCTTTTGTTGGGTGGAAGCATAAACTTCAGAAACGCATATCTCCAAACCTCAGCGGATAAACTTTAATCTGCATGACTAAATATCACAAGGCAAAGCACAGCGAGTTTATTTATACAGCACATTTAAGCAACAAGGCAATTCAAATTGCTCTACATAAAACATCAAAAGCATCAAGACAAAGTGCCAAAGGGGGAAAAAAAGACATTCAAAATACAATTAAAAACAGCACTGAAGATCTAGAAAATAAAAAATAAGTTAAAATATACTGAAACAGGAATAAAATACAAGAATACGTTACAGTGCACAAAATGAATAAATATTTGATTTAATAAAAGGCAGCGGCAAACAGAAAAGTCTATAGAGAGTTACAGCGGACCTGCAGGTTTCTGGGAGTTTGTTCCAGATATGTGGTGCACAAAAACTGAATGCTGCTTCCCCATGTTTAGGTTTAACCTGGCATTAAAGGTGCTCTATAAGACATTCAGAGCATTGATATGGTAGAAAAGTAGCAGACTAGGATATTGTGGAGTAATGGCATCCTGAGAAGAGCATTAAACAGAATGATTTTTGTACATCAGGGGAGTAAAAATGAGCCCTTAGCTGCTAGGTGGGACTCAGCCACCTCCACGTTAAGAGCCATGTGGAGACAATCTAAATCAGACTTTAAGATATGCTCTGAATGGCAGCTTCTTTAAGTGAGGATATGTGTGACCTCTTTGTGTTACACCTGGAATAATCCAACATTTGCTGTCACTCAAACACAAAAACACATGGTGAAAGGCCAGGGGAGCCTTTTCCGCAGCACATCTATATTCACTGCAGCGCTCTTAGGCTCAGAGTTGAAACTGTTATAGAGCACAATGTGAGTGTTTTGCTAACCTCGGTCACTTTGCCCTTCTTGTTTCCTGTGTCTGCAGATCATGTGGTGTGTGAAGAGGAGTTTAAGTACGCCATGCTGGCTTTAAACTGCGTGTGCCCTGGTACCTCGACACTCATCACTCTATTGATCCACTCCTCGAGAGGACAGTGAGTTCACTTGCCTTCTTCCTCCCCGTCCCTCTTTTGATGTGATTGTTCACAATGCAGTTTTGACAGTCAAATATACAGTAGTGAAAAGTAGTGAGCTGCTCCTAGTCTCCTCACTGTCACCCAACTTTGTTTTATTCAGAACGGCACCCCAAGAGGCCTTCAAGCAACGTGTAGGAGCCTTTCAAGCCCTCAACAGGTAAACGCCATCTAATCTGTATTCATACAGTTGAATTTCTGTGCTCAATATTCACCAAAATCTTCTCTCAACTTGCATGGTTTGCATGCTGTGCTGTGTGATTCTGTAAGATTTGGTTGAAGAAGGGATATAATATTATCAGTATTGAGAAACTCACCAGAGTGAAATGTTCTTGCCAAAATGTCTTTGGAGATCCAACTTCTTATTGTTGTTGTTGATGACGGTAGATGTTTTTCCAAAAATAATACTTCTATTGTTGCCTGTGAGGTTTTTTTTGGGTTACATTGTTGTATTCGTGGCACTGCATCATCTTATCATTTCAAACCACAATTTTTGATCTTAACATAAACAAAAGGGTATCATCCACACTATTATAAAAAGGCAAGAAACACAAAAACTTTTTGGTTTTACGTGAAAAAACATGTATTCATATGTTAAACCAATGCTGATCTAAATACTCTATAGCTTGTGTGTGAGCAGGATGTTTCATAAGTACGCTTCTATATCTGGACTTGAGGCCATTTGGTTTATTGGCTGTGACGATGCAACACGGTGCGTCCTCCTCCTCTCCTGCCTTACACTTAGTTCCTGTAAACTGAAAATTCGCTATAACACTTGTTTATATAATGCAGTCTTTGTCGCAGGCCACCCACATTCACACTGCCCCCACACCCTTGCTTCTTGCTGTCACCTCTTTAGCCTCCGCGTCTAAAGCCATATCCCCCAGAGAAAAATGTTGTCCTCTTAACTGTGTGAACGCGTGCATCTATTGTTAAGACATGCTGAGTGTCCTTGTATACAGCCGCATGCTGATTGAAGTATTGATCAGTGGCTCTGACAGAGATGTAAAATGTTACCCTGCAACCTTGAGAGGAAAATCTTCTGGTGTGGTCGTGGTGCTGAGCCGGGTGCTTTGTGTTACATGTTTTAAAGGTCAGTCTTTCCCCATGTGGCCAATCAATCCTTTTTTTCTGTCTCAGGGAGGGTGCCGCATGTTCAGCTGACCAATGGCACAGAACGTACCGGCGCTGCTCTGCCAATGAGGTGCATCACATACGCCTGGAGGAAAGTAAATTCTTTGGGGAATACCAGGGCAAGAGTTTCACCTTTGCCTCCTTTCATGCTCACAAAAAGTAAGTCATGTGGTGAAAAAGCCAAGAAACGAGAACACGCTGTAACCTGCACGGTTCAGAGCTGACCTTCTCTCTGCGGCTGCAGGTATGGAGTATGTTTGATCGGAGTACGCAGATTGGACACCACTAACATCCTGCTGAACCCTGGTCCCTGCCACATCATGGGGGCCTCTGACATGTGCTTTTACATCAATATCTCCAAAGAGGAGAACTCAGCATTTGTCAGGGGCCACAGGGAGCCATCGTGGGGTGGCACGGGAGGAAATACCAGGGGAGTGCACCAAACCATCTACCATGGACTCACCCGCCTGCCAGTTCACAGTATCATCGCCAGCATGGGTCAGTCGGATGGGCACGGCACAAAGACTGTAACATTTACACACTGACCTTCTGTTTGCAGTGTCTGTGTTAGTCAAACATGCAAAGCTGTCATCACACTGTCTGGGGCAGCGGCACAGTCACAGCTGTTAGATTTATGCAGTTCTCACATTTCAAACCTATCTGGGTGATTTAAAAATATGCATAGCTTCCCCGAGGATTTAACATGTATCTGATTGTAAGTCACACTTGATAAGAGCTACTGCCAAATGAGCTGAAATGTCACATACTGTTATTTTACAAACACACCACCTAGTGGACAACAGGGAAACTGTAAAGCCTGCTGCTTTTCAGTTTTCTCAATGCGGTTTGTGTTATCAGAACTGTGCAAAGACATCATCAGTCAGAGTGACTAAGTACATTTACTCAAGTTCTTAAGTTAAAGGACACTTCACCCGCAAAATGACAATTTATCTATTACTACTCACCTTGTGTTGCGTCGAATTTGTGAAGAAACTTGTTTTTCTCACGTGCCTCCATGCTGAGTGAAGAATCTAAAAGTTGAGAAAATTCTTGATGAACTGAAGCAAAGGTGGTCGTTTTTACCAACAGCAAAACTATAGCAGAACATTTGTTTACTCCCACACAACTCACATAGTACTGCCAAGTCTCATTTATCCAGTCATATGCTCAGTACCCCTCAAACACATGCATTTTCACTAAAATGTTATGATTTCAAACACGTCAGAATAAAACAGACTCATGCACAGCCAAGTTACACACCTGGACAAGCACCTGCGTCGGAAAGCGGAGCTCATGTGCATGCATGTGCTCAAGTGTGCTTTATATATTGTCAGGTTTTAGTAAAAATGCATATGTTTGGGAAGTACTGAGCGTATGAATGTATAAATGAGACTTGATATAAATCTGCATGACTTGTGTCAGAGTTTGTAAACAGATAATTTGACATAGTTTTGCTCTTATTAAACGTGAACACCGTTAATGTCAATTCACTGAAATCGCATACAACAAGCGGTTTAAATGTTCACTTTTTTCTCCATTCACCACGCATGCATGAAAAACAAAACTGACACGCAGTGAGTAATTGATATACAAATGGTCATTATGGGACTAAAATATTCCTTTAAGTACAATTTTGGTATATTTGTACTATTGAAGTGTTATTCTACTTTATATCTATAATCAACTACAACTGATAGGGTAATGTACTTTTAACCTGACACTATAGTTATAATATATAATCAAAAGATTACATGATATGCTTATATAATATAATGCAATACTATATGTACAAAGTGTCTAAAACTGGCTTCACATTGACAAACATTAAAATACTCTTACAGGTATTTGTTAGTGATAAAAATAGAATGAGAACGATATAATAATATGAAACCAGCCATTCAGCACTATGACTCAATTTACTTTTGATAGGTACAATTTTCTGATAATACTTGCATAGTTTTTATTTAAGTAATGTTTTGAATTCAGGACTTTTACTTCTAATTTATTATTTTATTTTAGACTGTAGAACCTGGGGGTGCGTAACCCTGGGGGTCCTCAGAGTAGCTGCAAGGAGGCTGCCAAATTGTTACTTGATTTTTTTAAAAACTAAAAATCTGTCTAAAAATACGCATACATAAATCCTGAATATTTTTTCCTTTTCCAACAATTTATCTTTGTGAAAGAAGACTTTCCTCCCTCACCTACATGAAAAGCGAGGTCGAGATTGAAGCCTGAGGCTGATATGGCCTCTATCAGTCCCTTTGATATGCAACTCAATTTTATTCAGTATATGAGATCCCCGCTCTGTCTCTCTTTCAGCTAAGGGGTCCTTGGCCTGAAAAACATTGAAAACGTGGTTTCGAGTATTTATAGGTGTTATTTCTGTTTTTATTTAAGTAAAGGATCTGTGTAGTTCTTCCACCACTGCACATCCTGTATAATGATCTCTGCCTTCATGATGACTATTGCTGGGTGTGTTTCAGGCACAGTGGCCATCGACCTGCAGGACTCCAGTGACAGCAGTCCAGAAGGCCAGGATGCAGGGAATACCGTGCTGGGCAGCAGCCGAGGAAGCAGGAGCAGCTCCAGGACAGAGATGAGTGGCGCTAACACTCTGGCCCTGCCTGCTATGGGAGAGTCGGCAGAGGAGAGGCGGCACAGCATCGCCCCAGTCCTGGAACTGGTGGACGGTGTCAACAACCCCACCTTTGACCTGCTCGGAGACCAGTCTGAGGACGAGGTGGGAGAAGAGGGCAAGGAGGACAGTGACAGAGATGAGAGCGCCCACTGGTGGGGTCGACACTGCGAGTAAGTCATAAAGATGCTGTCCATGGGTATCAGTGTGGACTGGTTCAGAGGTAACTGTGGGTTTGTGCTACAGGTGGGTGAAGGGATACCCGCTGAACTCTCCATACATCGGCAGCTCGCCCGCGCTGTGCCACCTTCTTCAAGAAAAGATGCCTTTCTGCTGCCTGCGTATGGACAAGGTATGGGATTGAAAGGGATAGTTTAGATACCTTTAGGTGGAGTTGTATGGAGTACTTGACCATAGTCAGAATATAGTACCTGCAATAGGGGTCAGTCAGCATGCCTTGAGTTTGGAGGAGTAGGCTGGAGTCTTGATGTGGAGATTAACTCTTTAAAACCTGAGAAAATTAGTTTGATTTTGCTCAGGTGAGAAGGCAATGAGGAACTTAAGACATGGCTGAAAAATTAGCAAAACACTGGTAAAGAAGTTCGGAGGGAATAGAGAGTCACAGGCCTGAAGGGTGGAGTTATATAATCTTGGGGGGAGTGGTCTTATCATGACATGACTTGTGACAGTCTATGCAGTGATGCAGGTAAAGTCGTGAGTTGTGGTTTAATAATAACACTTACTAACTCACTGAACAAGGCAGCATCTACTGTATATTATACGCTGACTATGGAAAAGTACCCCACACAACCCCACTTAAAAAGTACAAACTATCCCATTAAATAGCTTGCTATCTTTATTTTACAAGTTCACACAGCAGTCATTCTTCATGGTCACTCTGCTTCTCTCCCAGGCTTGTCACCACACCCTTTTCGAGGATGCTCGCTCCTATGGCTTCAAAAACAAATTGATCATTGTGTCTGCAGAGAGCGCAGGAAACGGTCTGTACAACTTCATTGTGCCTCTACGGGCCTACTATCGACCCAGGAAGGAGCTCAACCCCATTGTGCTGCTGCTAGAGAGCATGTAAGAACATTGTTTGTTGTGATGCACTGGCCATGCTTCTAAACGCAACTTCAAACTAAAATATAGGTTAGGTTATTGTTGCCGAAGATTGTTGCTGTGAGCACAACAGCTCTGCTACAAATCTAGTTTGCACTGGATGCTAAAATGGGCTCCTCCTTAAATAGCCTATGGAGGAGAAAAACGGAGCTATTTAAGGTCACCGTAAACATGATTTGTGAAACGCTGAATGCTTTCAGGACAATGCGCCCCACAATCCTGCGTCGTGTATTGTGGCTGGTACACAAACGCAGTCAGCCAAATGAGAGTGGAATCCAATAAAAAGGCAATAAAATGCTGAGTCACTCCAGTGTAGTGCTGTTATTTTCAGCTTTCTCTGCAGGCAGTTTGGCTGTGTTGTATTTCTCAGGTCGAGTGAGGGGGGCCTGTCTCTGTGGGGACGTTCGCTCTTCATCATGCCACATATAAATCTCTCTAGTGGTGGGAATCTAAAGTCTGTTTGTGTTTTGGTCGGTGCAGACCTGAAGCAGACTTCCTGGAGGCAATTTGTTGGTTCCCCATGGTGTTCTACACAGTTGGCTCCATTGACAAGTAAGACAGACCAAAGCCCCACGCTGATATTTTTATGCATCTCCTCATTTTTCTCCCCATAATCTTTATTCATACATGTGCTCTTGACAGATTGCTCTTTGATTTTTTTGCACTGCGCTTCATCACTGATCTTATTCCTCTTCATCACACCCCACTTGTCCCTCTCCATCATGCTCCCTGCAGTCTGGACAGTTTGCTGCGATGTGGAGTGACTTTCGCCGACACCATGGTGGTGGTTGACAAGGAGAGCTCCATGATTGCAGAGGAGGACTACATGGCTGACGCAAAGACAATCGTCAATGTCCAGACACTCTTCAGGTCTGCTTTGTCTAAACCTGCTCGGCCATCTAACACACTATCATAGAGTGTTCTTTAGTCCATTATTTTTTCTCTGTGTCTCTGTGCTTTTTCCTCTCAGACTGTTCCCAGCTCTCAGTATCATCACGGAGCTCACACACCCAGCCAACATGCGCTTTATGCAATTCAAAGTCAAAGATCACTACTCCCTGGCTCTGTCCAAACTGGAAAAGGTAAAAACTCCCTCAAACCCCCACATTCTCTAATTTTCTGAAGAGGTCATCATGAAACGAGAGCAAATGCAGTAGTTTTGCATTATGAAAGCCATCTTTTGTTTGGAATTCTCAGTGATTTTAGAAAGGCACCCACTATAAAGTTTTGCAATGAACATTTGTAAGTGATTATAGCCTTTTTAAAACTTCTATTGTTAATGTTGCTCGCTGTGTGGCAGCTAATGGATTTCCCCCTCAGGCATCAATTACATTTATCAACATATAAGTAAATTTCTCACTGCTTGACAGTGAAATGGATTTCAATATGAGATTAACAACATTATGAGATAACTGTTACTGTTAATGTGTAGCACAGCAGGAGGGGCCTCCTGTAGATTTCCAGCATTTGTTTTGCATGTTCGTGTGTTTTCTTCAAATTTTCTTGTTTTATCCCACTTTACAAAAAACAGACTGAATGCTTGACTCTGTATATAAGTAAGAAAATAATAAAACATACGAATTTGATGGTTACAGCTCCAACAATGATGCTTACAAACCATCTGGAACTGAGAAATGCCCATCACATTATTTCATGGTAATCAAATCTACAAAAATGTGTGTGTGTGTGTGTGTGTGTGTGTGTGTGTGTGTGTGTGTGTGTGTGTGTGTGTGTGTTTTATCTGTAGAAAGAAAGGGAGAAGGGGTCCAACCTGGTGTTTATGTTCCGCCTGCCCTTTTCTGCAGGGAAAGTGTTCAGCGTCAGCATGCTGGACACTCTCCTCTACCAGGTATCTGAAACACAAACACTCTGACTGAAAAACAAAAATCCTGTTTCTCAAAATGCCAAAGATGATTTTTGTTTTATTCTGACATGTCTGCCGTGCTCTCCTGACAGTCATTTGTGAAGGACTACATGATCTCCATCACCAGGCTGCTGCTGGGTTTAGACTCCATGCCTGGCTCAGGTTTCCTTTGTGCTGTAAGTGTGTGAACACAAACGGCTTGAAAATGAGTTTGTTGGACCGTGATGTGCCACTGATGCTAATTATTGTGATTGTTTTCTAGATGAAAATCACAGAGGAAGATTTATGGATCCGCACCTACGGCAGGCTCTACCAGAAACTGTGCTCCTCCACAGGAGACATTCCCATCGGCATCTACCGGACAGAAGCACACAAGCTTCCAGTCTCTGAGGTCTCTGCTGCTACTAGTTTTATGGCCTAAAGACACAGTTACACTCACTGGACTAACTGGGAGAATTGAGCAAGACGCTTAAATGAGCAAGCTTCAGCTCTGAAATCGTGCTAGCACCCTCTAGAGGCTACCATGTCTGCTACACCTCACAATACAAAAAAGTTGGTGGAAAAACAAAATACAGATGATTTGGTTTTAAACTCTACCTGTAGGGTATCTAAACAATCTAATGAGAGGGAAGGTCACAGGGTGCATTTAGCGGCCCAGAATCAAATAACGTGGATTATAAGTATGGAAGTCCATTTTTGCTAATGTGGTGGGAAAAACAAAACAAAAAAACAAGATAGGGTAACTCATTATAATCAGAAATGTTCTCAAACTAATGGTTTTAATCTCAAAATAACAACTGACTTATTTCAAAAGAAGGACATTTATGTCAAAAATAATTACTTTTATCTCATAATAATAACTGACTTATTTCAAAATAATGACTTTTTCAAAATAATGACATTTCTCAAAATAATGAGACTTTCTGAAAATAGCTATATCGTATCATTCCTTATTTTTCGAGATACCAATCATTATTGTGAGATACTAAATCACTGTGCCCTGTCTTATACCCAATGCGCAGTGCAGTGCATGCCATTGATATTTTCTGATCAATTCACGTTATTTTCATGCCCACATAGTAGAGAAAATGTTTTTGCGCCCATCTTTGCTCCCATAGGCATCTAGATCTTTTAATGGGGTGTGGACTAAAATCAAAGGGCGCATCATTCAGATATTAAGATGCATCTACATAGATGGGTTCACATTGCCTGTTACACACACACAGAAGCGCATATGGGTTGTGGATGGTTGAAATGATACATCATTAATGAGATAAATACTAAAATGTGAAGAAAATGTGAAGATAGCAGAGAACAGAGCAAAGCTGCTCTCCACTGCTGCATTTTTGCCTCTTAAATGTCCCATGATATTTGCTACAGGGACATTACCGCTCTAACCACATTACTCTCTGCAGAAAACTGCTTATTTCTCAAATTTACTGAATCCACCATATTAATTGCAGCACGCTAGGTGCAGGCACACCTGGCTTTTAAAGGGAATGGGAGATGAATTCATAATTCACTCAAAACACACTTATGATTTATTGAGGGACTAAATACAACCCTTTACCCCATGAACCTCACTTTGTGCCAAGAATGAACCCCATTTAACTGACAAAAATGGAGTGCGACACCTTTAAAATGCACTTTAGATCATGCGCTATTAATAATTTAAATAGGGCCAATAATTTTGAGAAAGTTTCTCATTGTGTTGTGAAACCAAATCATTATTTTAAGATACTAAGTCGTTATTTCATTTCATTATAATGACTTACAGAATCATTTTTTCCCCATCACATTGACCCACATGGACGTCCCTATTTGATATATTACGCATTAATCTTTGTTTTTTTTTTTACTCCGGACTGTAAAAACTCACTCTTTTGCTGTCAGTTTCTGCACTGTCACCATTTCTTTCATTAACTACAATAATACAGCAGAATACAAAACCATGAAGCATTTGCCTTTAAGGTTCATTTAAATAGATCTATTCAGATGCTAATTCAGTTTGTACATGTTTTGCCAACAAGTGGATTTGGAGTTATAGAGATATCAAGACAGCCAGATCTTAATTTTGACATGTGTATTCATCCTGTGAGACAGACACATAAAAGTATCAGAGAAATACCAGGATATCATTTTTTTTAAAAGAAAAACTAGCAAAAAAATTGTTATATTGGTTAAATAAAAGATGGGAAAGAATATTGGACTATTCATCATATGCAGCAGAGTGTATCTTGTTCATCATTCATTTTTAAAATGATAACACAGTAATAATTCCTCTTCATTTTGAGAAATCGGAGACAGCACTGGTGAAGAACTGACTTAATAAAACCAGTGTGATAGCAAGGAAATTAAATATTTCTGTGTGTGAATATGTGGTTGTGTGTGTGTGTGTGTGTGTGTGTGTGTGTGTGTGTGTGTGTGTGTGTGTGTGTGTGTGTGTGTGTGTGTGTGTGTCAGTCCCAGGTTTCCATCACAGTCGAGGACTACGAGGACACCAGAGAACCCAGAGAGCCGCTGCTGTCCCGGGCTGGAGTTCACCGCAACTCTACCTCCTCGGAGCCCATCTCCACCTCCTCCCACTCCTCAGACCACCCGCTGCTCAGGAGGAAGAGCATGCAGTGGGCAAGGCGACTGAGCAGGAAGGGCGGTCGGAGCTCCAGCGGGGCCAAGGGCGGTCCAGGCAGCGCGGCAGAGAGGATCAACCAGCAGAGACTGACCCTGTTCAGGCGCTCTGAGAGGCAGGAACTCAACGCCCTGGTGCGAACGAGGATGAAACACTTGGGCCTTTCTCCAACTGGATTCAGTAAGTCTACATTTAGTGTATGAAAGAATTCTGCCCCTGAACTTTGATAGTGGTTGAATGTAAGTCAGTAATTGAAATGGGGTAGTATGGGCTACTTTTATATTGTCAGTGTATTACCTACAGTAAAAAGCAGTCAGCACACCCCAAGTTTAAAGAAGCAGACAGAAGTACCGCCACAAAGATGACCAATGTATTACAATGGACAGGGGTAACTGCTAAACTTAATTTAGCCACCTTAAAGAAAGTCTCATAAAAAAAATACTAGGTGCACACTATGCTGAGAGCGTTGTCACTGCTTTACCTTCCATTCAGACCGTCCGTACTGATGGAGAAGCTCTTAACATCTTGAGTTCCCCATCTGTGCTCTTGTCAAAGTCTCTAGACTTCATTGAGAAAAACAATAATTTTAGTTTGCTGAGCACAGGAGCTTGTAATGGACTGCTGCTTTGATCAATTTGTGCTATTGTGTAGTTCAAGTGAATCCAAACTAACCGTTTTAACGCCAAAGTCACACAATAACACACACTAACTGATCGAGGCATCAGTAGCCCAGCAGCTCCCATGTTTAGTGATGTTAAAGCAACGTTTTGCAACTTTTAGTTGATTGTCGAGTCTCATTCCCAGGTTGTCAAATACTGATGCATTTGGTTGATGGTCGGACCCGAAACACCAACCCAAAATGACAGTATTTGACGATTTGGAAATGACACTCAACAATCAATTGAAGTTGCATAATGCTGCTTTAAATCACTGTTTTCCTCTGGCTTTAAAGAGTGATATAAGGGCTTCATTTCCCCATCAGAAATCACTGTCTGATATTAGAGTAAAGCAGTGAAAATATTCTAAATATAATGTACACCCAAACTGATTTTTGAAGGCGCAACTTTTTATTAGGTGGCTTAAATATAGCTTATGATGCCTGGGGTGGTTCTCAGGCCTGCTTCTCCAAAATGGGGGCTAAGTGACATCTAGGCAATTCACTGGCTATGGTTACGTACCTGATAAAACAGCATTTTAAAAGATCCAAACCAACCCTTTCATTAAATCAGGTTTGACGTTCTTTACTGTAATTTTGTGCTGCATATCTGATTGATTATTTCTATTTAATTCTTTACTTCTACAATACAGACGTATATATTGTGCTTTTTATCCCACTACATTTTTTTTAGAGTTGTAGTTTACAAATAAAGACTTACATAAAAAAAAGCACATATCAGCTTTTAAAATACAACACATTAAGATTAAACTCACCCTTTTTAACTTGTGACTCCTTACAGCACTTAAATATTGCTCAGCCAGCCTATAAAATGCTACATGCACATTAATAAATCATTAAAAACCCAACAATGTCATACACTTACATGTAATTTATATGGGACCTTTTTTGCATTATAAGTACTTTGATTCTTTGCTGATAATTCCTGCTCCACTGTCATTTTACTGTGCTCTTAGTGTACTATTAATTATAGTTAGAAGTATTTTTACGTTGTTGTATTGGCACTTTTACTTAAGGAAATGGTCCGAGTACTGTTATTGTTATTGTTACTGTTGTGTCCATTTTTATCTAAATGTGTCTTCCTGTCTTGTATCTCACAGTAACGAAGCCTTTATTCAGTACGGATGTTGAACAGCCTGCTGCATTTCCTGCGCCTGTTTTATTTCCTGCATCACTCACACCTCTTTTCTTCCTGCATCAGATGGGATGACAGACCAAGGGAACAGACTGTCTTATATCCTCATCAACCCTTCTCCAGACACCAGGCTGGAGCTGCATGATGTCGTGTGAGTACACTGCACCAAATGAAATTGATAGCACTGTAAACTGAGCACGGCATGAAAACTATTACAGGATTGTATGTCTGTGCCCCATCTGTAGGTACCTGATCAGACCAGACCCCCTCTCTCTGGTGCCCAATCAGGGTAGCAGCAGGAAGTGCAGCGCCGGGATCTCGGAGAGCCACAGGTTTGATACGCAGGACAGCACCCATCTGTGAGAGACAAAAAAAAAAAAAGACAAATATACTGTCAGAACACTGCCAGGGTGAGGAGACACAACAACACACCTTTGAGAAAGAAACAGTAGGATGGAAAGGGACACAACCAGATGGGACACGGCCCCAATATCTCCTCTTCTCTCAGAACTGACTGTGCCGGTCTTGCATGGACCTTTTCTATAATGATGGGAATGTTTTATTTATGCACCTTTCTATTTTCAAAGCGGAGAGCTGCGGACACAGAAGTGCATTTATTGAAAAACTGTATGTATTTATATCTGTGTATGTGCATGTTATGTACTGCATTGCGTTTGTGCAGTGTGTGTGTGTGTGTGTGTGTGTGTGTGTGTGTTTGTGTGCGAATGAATGTGTATGTATGCTTATGGATCAAGAGCAAGACACTGCCAGTTTTATCAGGACAGCAAAAGGAATCTGCTGCCAAATGAAGGTCAAAGGAAGGTGTTTTTTGTGTCCTCTGTGTCGTAGGTGTGTTTTGTCACACTTCATGTTGTTTGACGTATTGGAAAGTGATCCTACAGTGCACACACACCTCTTTTTTTTTCGTCTTCATAAAGCCTTTTTGAAACTTTTAACTTGTTGCTTACACAGTCAAACACACACATTCGTTTTACGCTCACCAGCAGCGGAGGAATCCAAAGAGCACCGGTCTCATTAATTGACCTAAGTTATCCGAGAGGATGCATCATCAGCGCAGGGCATTCAGTCACATTACTGTCTTGAGTATGTTGATGTCTTTAGTTAATGCAAGCTTTCTTAAATCAACCTGTTTCTGAGTTTACTGTTGGCCTGTTGTCAGCGTGAGCCGTCCAGCCATCATCTGGCTTTTCTGACATGTATGTAGAGATGCAGAGGATGGACAAAATTAGTGGAACATATACCATCAAATAATGCCATCTAGTACAATAGCCCTGCAATAAATACTGCCTTTGTGAAGCTTATAGTGTAACGTTTTTGAGACGGTGTCAGAGAGGTGTTCAGCTCTCCGTTTTGAAGCCGATTTATAAGCTTTACAATTAAATAGTTGCTGTATTTATTGAATAATAAATATCCACTTTAACAAGTCATTCGTTTGCTAATTAAGAATTAAAAACTATGATATAATTAGATTTTTTAGCCTGGAAAAAAATCTCTAAAAACAAGTGAAAAAATGTGCAATTAGAGTTCAGTCACTCTGCTTGTTTATCAGCCTAGTCTACCTTATTTTGTAGATTTTCAGTTGTGTTAAGAAGTCTGAGATTTTAATCTGCTATATTAAAGTCCTTGTTAGGGTGGACATTTATACTGTTTATTTACTGAGGATTTGCAAGCCTCTGTAAATTTTTTGTCAGAAATTCTGAATGTGCTGTTTCACACAGAAACGGTGCAATCATGTGGTGGGAATGCTAACCTGCATCCCTGCAAACAACACTGCTGTAGCTTTAGTGCCATTATGACAGATGAAAATATGTATATATTAAAGTCAGTCAATATAGCTTGCCATTGCTTTATTGCTGTTCTGGTGTCAGTTTGTGCAGCTTTAACCGTATTCTCTTTGGACGATTTCACTCCTCACCTAGTAGATTCATAACTGTAGCTGTATATAAAATGATTACAATGGTTTACAAGTACATCTTAAAACTGCTTTTCATCAGTCCTCATATTATTATTATTTCTAAATTATTCACTTGATTGTCTGACACAGAATGTCTTTTATGTGGCTCACATTTCTGAACTATTTTTGCTGTCAGTGCATCAACGCTGTAACTCACACTAAATGGCTCTAATTCATCTAATATAATGTCCCCTGGCTCATGAGATACCACATAACACTGCAACATAATCATGCACAGGATAAACTAAAGAGAAAGAAACTCTGCTTACCAGCACTGATGCCCCATGTGATAATCAAGAAAGAGTAAGTGAAAAGGTGTGCAGGGCTTGGACAGGTGAACTCAGTCAGGTTAATGAGCAGTGAACAAAGAATCAAAGGAACCAATCAGTGCTGAGGAAGGTGAAGGAGAGGAAGTGAGATAAGTGAGGAAAAGAAGTGTCAAAATAAAGGGGGAAAAGGAATCTTTACTACATCCATGCTTTGCAGAAATGTACAATGCTAAAATTTTATTTTGGCAACTGAGCTGTGAGAGGGGTTTTGTCATTGCAATTTTGTCATCACTGTCATCCCACATCCCACTGACAATGAGGAACAAGACAAAAAATCTCTACAGTATTGTCACAAATGCACACCGATGGTTTGCTATTTTTTCTTTTTATACCTTGGCTTGGTCCTCCCCTTCTTTGTTCATCTGGATCTTTTGATGACCCTCAGGTGGGCAGCAATGCTTTGGTTTTATACAACCAGGCCAGTTGAAGGTTACATCATAAAGGATTCAGCATGATCAAATATGAGGGAATTTAACATGATTACACCAGTCAGTAGTTACATACAGGCTACAGGATTCAGCATTATCAAACAGAATTTTCCCTTACAGCTACCCAGGATGGTTTTGCTCTTGTCCTTCATCATCCTCTCCAGCCTGACCACAGAGTCCGCCTTTCTTACCAGCATGTTAAGTCTGCTGGCCTCACTAGCCTTAATGGTAGCACCCCAACAAAACCACAACCGGCATCAGTGCCCAGCCCATTTTTTTTAATTGATTTACTTGTATGAGTCCCCCCCCCTCAGATGATAACAGGAACAGGGGGGGGGCTTCATTTCCTCTCTCATCAGCTTCTTGGTTTTGCTTTTACTGAGCTTAAAGGGGATGTTGTTGCACCATGTTACAACACTCTCTATCAGTCCTCTGTACTGCTCATTGTCTTTGTTGATGCATCCAACCATAATGGAGTCATTGCAAAAAACTATTCTAGATGCCACAAACCTGAGTTAAACTGGAAGAGTAAAATAAATGGCCCCAGGACAGTTCCTTGAGGTGCACTGCCAGTGTTAGTTATCATAATCTCAGAGACACTGCCATCTGCTCTGACACGCTGTGGCCAGCCAGTGAGGTAGTTGTGACCAATGACACAGTGTCAGAACCTTTTCTACTAGGAGGCTGGTGCTGAAATATCCATAGGCGTTTCCAGTCACCTCTTTTTCAGCTCCGCTAAATTTGTATTAATTTAAGCCTTGTCTATTTTGCATGTCTTGGTGATGGCATGTGGCTGCAGGTCATCACCAAGATGAGGGAATCAACTCAGCCATCTGTAAGCTGTCCTGCTGCAGAATTTTAGCTAGCTAGATGCTAGCTAGCAAGGTCGAGGACTTAAAATGAAAACATCAGTAAACGTCAATGAACATATGGAGAAGAATGAACTTTACTAGTATCCTGCTAGCCATAGTACAGGTGTTGGAAATTAAACCAGATGACCGCCATGCTGCATCATTTTCCAACAGGGTATCAGATGTCCTGGACAGCACTGTTCACCCAGGCTCTTTTTCTATTTGCTGATCTGACAGATTAGAGAACTCTGGTGAGAGGAGTGAAAAAGTGTGCTTTATGGTGAATAAGGACTGGTGGGACGGAGGGAATATGAGGTGCTGTCCTGTTCCTGCTGTGGATCACTGATGACGTTCAGAAGTGGCTGCAGAGCAGAGGAGGACTGACCATGCTGCAGTCTTTTTGGGGTCTGGATGTGTGGACATTTATATTATCCTACAACCAGAAACCATCAATTACCAGAACCAACATTAACACCTATAAAGCAGCAGACAATAATTAAAGGAGGAGTACATTACAGTGCACAAGTTGAAGGAGCTGAGGGCATCACATTGCAATGGAGTTGTATCTTGTCAATATTTAGCTAAGTTGTGTTACATCGGCTAGGTTGCATCAATAATCAAAGTCTAACATGACTCATCACTAGACAAGGTAGTGCAGACAAAATGGAGAGAGTGTGTCTTTGACTTTAAGTCAGTTCATTGGAAACTTCCTTTATGTTTGTCATCTGGATGTCCCTTGTTTGAGTTGCTTTGCTCTTTGTTTTCAGAGTTTTGAAAAGCAAACACAACCTAAACTCCTACTCTTCATCTAGCATATTTGAAAATTATCACCCTGGTTATATTTGCCTGCTAGAAGTTTGTTTTATTTTATCCATGGCAAGACATAGCTCTCTCAGTATGTGTGCCAAACACTGCACATGCCTGACTTGTCACAGTGACTGGAGGTGGAGTGGAGGACGGGAAATCTCAAACACACTGCCATATGAGAACATGGGAGTGGCCAGGCTAAAACCATTCAACCGGGGCTTATATAACAGCTCAGACAGGGAATTGTGCAAGTTGAGTCAGAGGAAATGGCAGCTCAACCAGTCAGCGTGCTTATCACAGGGGCCAACAGAGGCCTGGGCTTGGAGATGGTTAAGCAAATGTTGGAGTCTCCCCGTCCAGTGCGAAAGCTGTTTGCCTGTTGCAGAGACCCAGATGGACCCAGGGCTGAGGTGAGATTCTTTACTTAGTCTGTGGTTCATTGAACTCCTCAGCAAATAACAGAACAGATAGCAAACATAAAAATAAAAAGATCATGTTTCAAACTAAAAAGTTGCAGTCACTGACAAGAAGCAAGAATCCTGCATTTATAGTTTTCTTTGCAAAGTAGCAATACTTGAGTTAATCTTTGCTCACCAGCAAAGTCAAATTATTAGCCAACCCCAGATTCACTCTTGTTTGGCGTTATGCATGTGTTTCTTGGTTGTCAGCTTGCTTACAGTATGGCACCTGGCCGCTTCCTTTTTATAAAGCCCCGACCTCACCTTAGCACTATGGAGGTACTAGCCCATAAACATCCCAAACACAGAAAATGAAAAAGGCAGAGAACAGACAGACATCAGGGGTTTCAAACTTATGCAATGGTGGTGATATTTTGTTAAACTAGACATCTTCAGGCATCCATTCGCACCAACTATGTCCATATAGCTTCTTGGTTGTCCCCTGAACCCTCATCTAAAGAGAATCTTTATTGAACTGGGTCCAAACGAGTCACTCCTTAACTTGAGAAATCTCAAAGTAAATGTTTTACAATTACTGTACTCCTTAAAATGAATGAGAAACCTTGACTTTCATATTGACACTTTTCAACTAGTCTATTTACTTCAACTACATAACAGAATTTCTGAACCTCAGTCATGATTTTGCAGTGCCTCCCAAAGATACTCGGTGGCCCCATCTGACCACCCCTATGAAAAAAATCTTTAGGATGCCATTGATTTAGAGGGACTACTATTGTTTGAGTCTATACATTCTTATTTATTTAATTTTTTATAGTAAAGTCCTGCAAAGAACATCTTTAATAAAAGTAATGCTTAGACTTTTGGTCAGCTAAAACTTGAGAAAAACAAAACAAAACAAAAAAACAGGATGAGGTTGACTAAACATGGTAAAAACTAATAAAGACATCACTCAGGACTAGGATTACATTTTAAAAATAACCGACAAAATTTACAACAGTGTACATGACAGAGGAAAGGCCATGGACATGTAAAGACAAAGGCAGTGATTAAGAGAGGCACTGTGAATCTGGCACATGCTAACGCCCTTACGGGAGGTGTGTATTTGTTCAGGTGTGGACTTCAATTATGAGTAATCTCTCTCCAGAATCTGTCATTCCACATTTAATGTACCAAAAGTGAAGTACCTAAAATGCAGAATGGCCCATTTGAAATGATTATTAGGCATGCATTAATGTGTCCAATGTGTTTTAATGTTAGAGTTGATAAAGGAGGGGCTTTATACACTGCTGAGTAGCTTGACCTTCTATGATATATATCACAATTCATTGGTTGATTTAGCTTTTATATCAATAATCTTCAGCTGCAGTGTAGTTAGAATATTTACTTACAAAATGCAGCGAAGCATAAAAATGAAAATACTCAAAGAAAGTGTGAATATTGCAAAATGATACCAACTTGAGTAAATGTTCTTAGTTACTTTCCACCACTGCTTAAAAGTGAGTACAAGTGATCAACAATGTGTGGCAATTACAAACATGTCTTTTCTGTATAATTACAGGCCTTGCAAACGCTCGCAAAGAAGCATCCAAACATCATCTCCATCATCCGTCTCGGTACAAGCTGTTCCATATCCAGGCCTCCATGAATAGTCTACAGCTCTGATATTTATTTGACAGTCTGCTATTGACCCAAAATAATGCTCCACTTTCTTTCTCTCTGTCAGATGCCAATGACCTTTGTAGCATCAAACAGAGCGCGCAGAAGGTGGGATCTGTGGTGGGGACGGGGGGTCTGAACCTGCTGATAAACAACGCAGGCATCCTGGCCAGTGGCACCCTGCAGGAGACCAGTCCCGAGGACATGCAAAATTCCTTCAACACTAATGTCATGGGGCCTATGAACATGATTAAAGTAAGGGAGAGGAGAACCTGAAACCAAGAGCTCTAATGATGTTTCCTCTCATTGACTTTCCTGCTGGTTGTCATTATCAGGAGTTCCTGCCTCATCTTCGCTCCGCAGTGAAGGCTAGTGGGATGTCAGGGATGTCCAGTAGCAAAGCAGCTGTCGTCAACATCTCCTCAGTTTTGGGTTCAATGGAAATGATAAAACAGTCATATGCCGCCTTCCCTGTCATCTCCTACCGCATCAGCAAGGTGAGTGACATTCTGCTAACACCGTGATCGGCTACTCAAAGGTTTCCTCTTACATTTGTTAACTAGAGCTGTTAAATCATCCGTCACCTCAACTGCCCTGTCCGTCCGCTCCTTTTCCTCCCTCTCTTGTCCTCTCAGGCAGGTTTGAACATGCTGGCACTGTGTGCTGCAGAGGAGCTGAAGAAGGATGAGATCCTGTTTTCTCTGCTGCACCCTGGCTGGGTGCGCACTGACATGGGTGGAGAGGAGGTGAGTCAGCAGTTTTCATACAGGAAACAATGGAACAGTGTAGAGTAACTAGTCAGCTCTGAATCATGGTTTACTTTATTTAAGATGCCCTCCAATGAAAAATCAAGTTTTGAAACTAGTTAATAATCCCCTTCGGGGTTTTGTTGATGCAAGACAAGTGAAATCAGCAGTAATGGCTGAACTTAGTTGTTTTTAAACTCAGATTTAGATCAAGCTCCCATAGACATGACAATTTGACACAGTGGCCCAATATGGAATAACAACACTGGGGTCCATCACACAATGTCATGGAGCCAAACAAATTCCTCCAATAGAGTCCATGAAACAACAATCCGACATCGGAGAACTAGCGGTGACGAAATCTCCCCGCTGTGTAGCCCTCACATTGCTGTCTCTAGTCCAAAAAGTTGCACAGGAACAAAAACAAAACAGTTCTGTGTCACATTTGTAGAGAAAGAGAGAAGAGCACTGACCTCATGTGTGAGCCTTCATGTTAATGGTGTATTTCCGACCACCAGGGGGAGATTGATGCTCCGGAGAGTGTGCAGGGGATGTTACGTGTGATGGCCTCCCTGACTGAGAAGCAGAACGGAGCCTTCCTGGATTATAAGGGCAACACTGTCCCCTGGTAGCTTTAATTTCATTAATTGCAGTCAAACACAAAATGAACTGAAGTGAAATAAACAAATATTAGTTCTTGTTACTTTGCTTGTATCTGATTTTACACACACACACGACACTTAGACGATTTAATACACACTCTGTAATTTCTTAAATTTGAAATATATCCTCTGTGAGGTGTTGTCCAATCACCATGTGGCACTGTTCCATACAGCCACCTTTGCAGGGCAGATCTTAAGCGGGCTGGGGTTGTTGCCATTGATGTTGGCTCCTGGGCAGAGAAAGGGGTACATCTTCTCAGTGAAGAAGTCGGAAAAGGTGTAGATGGGCGTCATGCTGACAGGGTTGGAGAAGGTCACCTCTCCGGATTCATAGTCCAGCTGCACCCGGACTCGGGTCAGCTCTCCCTCTAGATGCAGTGGGGTGCTGGGCCTTGTCATGGCCGAGTACTCGCCCTCGTAGTGTGAGATCATCCAAAAGCCGCCCTCGGGACAGCCCGAAATTCGGCCTTTCCTGTCAATGGACTCCTTGACCACCCCGAGCATCCAGTCTGACTTGTCGCCCACTTCCACCTCCCAGGCGTGGCGGCCTGAAGTGAAGCCCTCGGAGCCCAGTAGGAACACAAAGTGACCGAAACGTTCAGGATTGTCTGGGAGCTTCTGGAGACATCCGCTGTTGGCGACACAGGTCAGGTCTGTGGACAGGGACAACCAGGAGTAGGCAGTGTTGGGGTCCAGGGTGATGGGTGCTGAAAAGGAACAACAATGAATGAATTACTCATAATATAAAAGACAGACAGCTTTGTTAAAGAACAACAAATTTTACTACCTACACTCCTAGAAATAAGGGTTCCAAAAGGGTTCTCCCTTAAGGGCTAAGGTTCTACCCAGAGCAATTTCCTGCTGAGGAACCCTTTCTTGAAGTTCTTTAAGGGTTTTTTGCATACAGTCGCATAACATAACCTCCTAAAATTACAAAAATAATCAATGTATTTGACCTGTACTTCAACAAAATTCAATTCACAAAATTGTACATGTTGCCAAACATCACACACACAGTCATGTGAGTGCTTACTGTACTGAACCAGCTCCGCCATCTTCTCCCATACATGGTACTTGAGGGAACCGACATGCTTGGCCACATTTATAAGAGCACCCGACACTTTTTCTGGATTATTCTGTGGAATTTCTGCTCTGTGAGAAGAAAAACACACATGAATCCACCAATACTAAACAGGTACAATGTAAACTGAATCTGGTAAACAGAACAGATGCAGAAAATTAGAAAACTGTTACCTTTTCTTTGTGTTGGCATAATTCTGAAATCAAAAGAGTAAAAGAGTGTTACAAACTGTTTACGTGGTCCTATGAATTCAGAGAGAAAAAATGTACTAACACTTACCTTCAGGAAGAGAGCATCGCTGGAAGCAATCTCATTCTCAATGGCAATGACGGCATGTGAGAAGGTGAGGATACCTCTAGTGATGCTTTCTGACTTCTTCTTCACCAGCTCTTTCTTCTCCTCATCCTCCTGCCGCAGGGCAGCCAAGCGAGCCGTCTCCTCCCTCTGAAGAAACTCGCGCAGCTGCTCAAACTCCTCCTTGATCTGCTTTTCTGTGGCTTGAGTCTGGTTCTGGCACACATGGAGATAAGGCGTAACGCAGGAATACCGTGAATGTATAATGTGACTGAATTGCCTGTTGTTGTAGTCTACTTATCTAGTCATCCTCTGTTTATCCACATCTCTCAGGAATAATTATCATTACTTACCTTAACTCACCGGTGGTAATCTTGAAAAGTAAAGGTCACGGCTATTTTGCACGTTAAGTGTTTTTTGTGACCATAAAAAAAAACAAAATAACCACAACATCCTATTATGAGCCTGCAGTTCTCTCATTTTCTCTTCGTTATCTCTTAAAACTCCTTTTCCTAGTTTTTTTTCCCCACAGTATCCCTCTGAAACATACCAGCCCAGTCACCAGAAAAACATGTTGGCGTTGTATGTTTCTACAAACCATAGATATGTGATAGTCATACATTTCATACATATCATATCAACGTTTCTAAGATGACGCAGTGTATGAGTGGAAATTGTCAGCAGGAGGTGGAAGTGAAGGTGGATAGCCTATAAAGAGGTGAGACGCCTACACACCACAGTCTGAGACCAGCAAACGATAAAACCAGCTGTTCTTTCAGTGAACCATCTGCGCGTTTCCAGCAGCCTTTTAGCCACGAAATGTAGGATTTTAAAAAAACATTTTTTCTTGGCTTTGTTTTCAAGCTTTTTTTTCCAATTGCATTTTCTGCTGCAATAGCGACAAGAAAAATGTTTTTCTTTTTCTTTTATTTTTAACTGAGACGTGCCTGTGACTTGAGCAAAGATAGTGTCATGAAATGTTTTTTTTTTTTTTTTTAACCAAGACATTACTGTGTTTCCTGCTGGGCCAGATCATGGATGTATTATAAGGAAGTCCAGATTAGTCACATGAAAAGCGTTACTTTTATTTTCTCTTTTCTTTCTTTTTTTTTTGTTGTTTGTTAAAAAAAGAGATATGGCTGCGTTTCTAACCAGAACTTCCCCTTGAAAAGCTTTTTTTTGTTTGTTTTTTGGTTTGTTTTCCTAAATCATGGTTGCATTTCCAGTCGGGATTGTGCAAAATTGTGTACTTCAAGACAAAACATAATCTTTTCCTAACCATAAGCAAGTGTTTTTAGTACTTAAACAAAACCACATTAACCACAGTGTTGTTGAAACATTTAAATAAAAACGTAAAGTTACATGGTATCTTCTTTATAACCACATACAAATGTAACATATACATGGTTTGCAGGAATATCAATGCAGACATTTATTCTGCGAGTGGGTTAAGTATGATATATCATATGGTCTCTAATCCTGACTTCAGCTAACAATCCTGAATCAAAAACCTTTTTCTAAAAGGCTCAAAATTGGTAACTTTGTGTTCTTGTTTTTGAAAAAAAAAACAAAAAACAAACAAAACAAATACAAATAATATAGCTCTGACTGCTCAGTCCAAAACATCATTCAGGCCCAATCTGAAAATTTAAGAAGCCAACTAGGTGGCTTTTTGTGACGCCATGGCTGAAATGTTTACACACTAACAACACATGGCTCAACTTTAGTCACAGTCACACCAGCGGTCATGCTGGGCCTCTCATGTTTCATGGAAATGTGTGCTTATTGATACCTTGATGTGCACAGTTGTGTCATCACACTCCTGCTTGGCTTCATACAGGCACCGCAAGTTTTTCTTCAGAGGAACCAGATCCTTCTTCATCTCAGCCTAAAGGGTGAGGGTAGAGAAAGTGCCAGAATGTCAGACAACATGCAGCATACAGTCACATTCAGTAGCTGAAATGATCAGTTTGACACAGATTCAAATATTTCTGGTGTTCCTGCCTTCCACTAATGACTGAAAACATGTTTTTAAGCAGGACAAACTGCAGCTAAGCAAGAACGCATTACCTTTAGGTCCTGTGCTCCCTCTTCTAAGGGGCACACTCTGTGTCCCTGGTGCTTCTTGGAGGTGTGACACACACAGCAGAGGGCTTCAAAGTCATCCAGACAGAAGAGCTTGAGAACTTCCCCATGTGTGGCGCACTCCACCTCCACCATCACTTCTTGCATCCCTGTCCCATCGGCCCCTTCACCTGCTCCAGCCGCAGCCGTCCTGCGATCCTGCTCCCTCAGGAAGGTGTCGGCCACATTCTTCAGCGCCAGGCTCACCGTGGGCTCCGTCAGGGAGCACTTCCTCCTGCAGACGGGACACTCACGCCTGGCCTTCTTCTTGTTCCAGAACTGCTGCAGACAGTCTCTGCAGAAGCTGTGGCTGCACTTGAGCACCACGGGGTCCTTGAAGATCTCACAGCAGACGGGACAAGACAGCTCGTCTTCCAGCATGGAGCCCGAGCGCGAGGAAACAGCCCGCGGTCGAAGGGCTGAAGCCACCTTCGGACTCTGGAAAAAGGAAAGTTTTCCAGGCTGAGAGGAAGCACGTGGGCGCAGCGCCATGGCAGGTTCCTGTTAGCGCGGGAAGCTGCTTTTATAGCTGCGGTTGTTTGTTGCAGAAAAGGCAGTTAGGAAGAAGAAGTGCTCCTCGCTGACTGCAGAGTCCACAGAGTAATCTGGACACAGTTTATGAGCAACCAGGGTTATAGATCAACAGGGACTTGAAGAACAGGTTTACTTCACTTGTAGTAAATAAAGGACATGTAACCACCCCTCGTCTGTCTGCCACCATAGCTCTGTGGAACAGGGCTCCAAGCTGAGTCAAAAAAAAGCATATTTTTCTTCTTTGGAGAAAAAAAACATAGCTGTAAGTGCTCAGGCAACTTTTGGTCTATTTTTTAGTGAAAAGGACAACAAAGCCAGGAGATACTGTAGGAAGACACACAAACAAAACTCAAAACAGCTACATAAACTTTCCTGCAACATGTCTTATCTAAACATACTCCAAAGGGTATTTAGTGTTGAACTGGGACACAGGCCTGGAGGTGACCCCGCTGAGCTTGACCAGCACTATCAACTTTACTGAGGTGTATCTTCTTACGTTACCACTGCTGGCCTGCCGACACTCAAAGTGATTTCTGGTTAGATGTCATATATATTTCAGGAGGACACAGGAGTGAGAAGACACACAAACACAACTCGGGGAGGTGTCTGTAAATGTTGGAAAACACTCCAACGGATTGCAGTATTTTCTCTCCTTTTTAAAGGTCCATTGTGCAGGATTTACGGGAATATATTGGCAGAATGAAATGAAATATAATAAGTTTTATTCTTCAGTGTATAAAATCATTTAAGAATCGCCATGTTTTCAGTTCATTAGAATAAGCTGTTGATATGTTTATATGGAGAGGGTCCTCGGCAATGGAAAAGGCTATGATGCGCCACCACGTTTCTATAGTAGCCCAGAATGGACAAACAAAACACTGGCTCTAGATGGGGACATTTGCTTTCCCATTTTTGCCTCATAAGTAGCAGCCCTTCTGTTAGCGCCAGAAAAAAAAATTAACCTAAAACTGCTTTACTCAATCTTTTTACCACTTTAAAGGCCTATTTTCTTTCACTGTTTTTGTGTCCACAAACGTCACAAAATAACCTCACAGTTTGTCAATCAAGTTTGCGCACTGACTCCAATTTTCTGCTTTTTATGCATATGTCAAAAGCCCTCCGAAAGTTGTTTGACCAAGACGCGCACTCTGTTTCCAAAGACCTTAAATTAACTGGTCTGTTTGTTTTGGAGAGGTAAACAATTTGGCTCCCTGTAAAAACCCCTTAAACAATGAGCACTAAAGGAATTCTAACTGGGAGAAGTTTCAGCTGGTTGCAATCCTCACAGCTGGATGTCACTAAATCTCCCTTAATCTTACAATGAAACTTTCAACAGTGTTAAATAATCTGATATATAGAAAACATTTTTACAGACCCGACCAGTCTAAAAGGGCTCCCAGCTTAAAGCGGCAGTGTTTTAGGAAAGAGCCAACAGAAGGAGAACTGCCATGTCGATGTTATTATTGCATTATAATTGGACATTGACAACAGTGTAATACAAAGCCATCAAAATAATGTGTTCTTCTCAGTGTTACAGTGTTCTAGCATCAGCTCCATTACATTTAGAGATTCATTAACTCTGAAGAATGAAACAAAACTACAAAATAGCTTCATACATTTGGATATACTGAAAAGGTTAACACCAATTTTTTTTTAAGCAGTTTACCTACGCTGAGTAGTTGGTGCAGCATTGCCTCTTTTTCCTCTCAATGAACAAGACAAGTCACTGCGACACGTGAAGGAAGTAGTTTGGTATCATTCTGTTCCAATGATGGGATACTTGACTTTTTTCAGCACCATGCACCAGAACGCATACTTCTAACAAAAACGTATAAAATGCATGACATGAGAAGAAATGAAGGCATTTTGTCCGTAACAGATTCCTTTTCTCTCTCTTTTTTTTTTTACACACAACTTTTTCTTCTTTAATACTGCCTTCTGTAATGCTTCAAAATAAAGTAGTTGCAACACAAGATCAAATTCATCATCCATTTCACAAACTCTGTTTTAAAATAGACATCACATCACTTTATATAAAAACACTAGCTATAAAAAAATAAGTCAAGACAACCCCACAAACCTGGAACCAATCTGCTTCTCATCCCTACCTTCAATAAAAGGTCAATAACACTGATTTTCTGTAACACTGTCAAATGTATGAAAGTGGAATGTGCTGTAGTTAACGTCATTACAGCGTGGAGTGTGTTAATGGTAAACAAATACCACTGGTCTTTTAGTCAGCGAGCTACATGTAGCTATGACCTTTTTGCAACTACACTTTTTTCTTATACCAAAAAAAAACAAAAACAAAAACATAAAACCAGCAGAATCCATTACAAAGATAAAAATATGCCAGCACATGCTTGTAAAACTGATCCATGACAGTAACAGCGAGTGGTTCAGGACAACACTGTAGCTCAGGGAGGCCTTGTACTGTGCAATAACTGCTCACCAGGTGAGGTACAGTGCAATCTCTGTTCCCGTCTGTTGTTGGTTTACAGCGCAGTGCAACACAGTGCAATGTGGGAAAAAAAAAAAATCACATTTCTTTTTTTGCTAAGTATCAAAGATCTACTTTGTGTTAGCGGTTCATTTCTCCCATATTAGAGATTTCTGCTGTACTTGTTCCACTGCCAGCAACTACAACAATGACATGCAGGTTCATGTGATGCGGTCAAAGGGAATGCTCATCGGCGTGCTTGTAGTTTTTGGAAAAAAGCCGGAAGACAAATAAAAGCACTTGGGAAGTCATCGCAGTCGCCTTCTTCTCCCATTAACTGCCATTATCCTCCTCGTCGAGGCAGAGTCTCCCAGAATGGTACACTCTAAATCAAAAATAGTAGGAGTATACACTGGAATAAAAACAAACTCATGACGGTAGTGTTGTGTTTCCTAGTAGTGCTGAATGTTGTGGGTGTCGCGAACACACAGGTTGTTCTGCTCCGTTAGTTTCTGTGGTTACACTCGCCCGACCTTAGCATCGCCGATGGCACCCCAGACATCGAAAACAAATTCGTCTGGGAAGGCAAAGTCCCCGAGGGTTTCATCTAAAGCCTCTGCAAATTCATCAGGGTTCTTTTTGTCCTTTCCCAGCTCCACCATGGTAGCCGCTGAGGAGACGGAGAGAGGGCAGAGAACGTTTGGTGAAAAACGCGAGTGACACTAACTCATTCTGACACCTGTAGAGCCAACAAATACACACTCACCCAGCTCGCTGTCTCTGATGCCCATGTAGCTCTCAAGCAGGTCGTCCACTTTCTCAATGGCTTTTTCCTCAAACGCAGAGGGCTGGAGTGAAAAAAATACAACAGACTCAACCAATGCAACAGGATTGTTTTCAAAACAATTGGGCGGTTACGAGTTTATTGTAAGAATACTCACCAGCTCCTCCACGGTAGCAGGACCTTTAGATCGCAGACGCAACGTTCCTCTGCCGGTCCCCAGCTGAACACCTGATGCCGACCTGGACCCTCCAGACCGCTGGCTGATCATATCTACACGCAATGATTAAACAGTGATCCTTAAAGACCTGGTACAGTCCAAAAGAAAATACTTCCTCCCATTATTCTCCAGCTTTGAGGGTCCAGTGTGTAAGATTAAGGGGGGATATATTGGCAGGAAATACCAAGTATGTTTTCTTTAGTGTATAATCACCTGAAAATAAGAATCACTGTGTTTTTATTATCTTACAATGAGCCATTTATATCCACATCAGAAGCGGGTTCTTGTCTACGGAGATCGCCGTGTTGCAGCCCGCCATGTTTCAACACTAGCCCACAAAGTACAAACCAAACGCTGGCTTCAGAAAGGGACATTTGCGTTTTCATGTTTTTGCATCGAGCACTACAGTTAGAAGCCCATCTGCGATGAGCAGCATCCGGAAAAACACTGATCTGTGACATGACCTTCTGAACCTCTTGATCTCAAGTTATCAGAAGAAAAAGGTGAGCAGACATTAGCAGGTAGCGGGCGAGCTGCCCATCTCCGACATGCCAAAAAGCATTGGAGAAAATGATTTTTTAGGTGAAACTGTTTTATTTACTGTTTACACCATTTTTAATCATTTGGTCAGTTTGTTTTGGAGACTTCAAGACCTTTGGGGATAACTCGGCTCCCTGTAAAAACTTCCTGAACAATCAACACTGAAGGAATCCTAACCGGAAGAAGAGTCAGCTGTTTGCAATGCACAGTCCTCCCCACCATATGCCACTAAATCCCCTTAAATCTTACACACTAAACCTTTAACAGCGCTGAACATCATACATTCACACCTCCTACCCGCTGATTCCTCCTTAGTAGACAAACTCAATCTGATTTTGCTCCCACTGTACATCTCTGATTATTAGTGCAGCTATGAGTCAGTACTTTTTGTATGATCTTTTTAAACTTGACCCAAAGGACACCTAAATTACTTGTATCCTATATTGTGTTTTATATGTGCAGCAAGAGCACTGGGCCTTAGTCAAGAGATGTATACACATTGTTTAGTAACTATGGGTTTGATGAGGTATTTCTTAATAATGAAAAAATTTACAAAATGAACATTTGTATGTTCAGAGAATTTATGCTTACTAAGTATAAAGAGCAATGGACAGGTGATATATGGACTAAACCAAAACTGAGAACATTTAGGACAATAAAATACAAATATGGAACTGAGAATTATGTTTTATATAATTTAGAAATCTAAAAAGCAAGTTTCATTTTGTTTTTCTACTGCCCTTTTTATGTGGAAGTGCACACATTTTTATTTAGTAACATAAAAATAGATATTTATTTAGTATATATGGATGATGCACACTGATTTAGGTGGTTATTTACGTATGAAACATTTAGATTAGCTTATTATCTGGACAAAGCATGGAAGATGAGAAAACAAGCTCTTTCTCAAGATAAACTGTAGATTTGTAAAATTTGCTAAATTTATTTTTTACTGCACAATTCTTTTTTTTTTTCAAGACTATTGGTCATATATTATTATGTAACTGCATTTATTTTACATACCTACTTTTTGTTTTTTGCTGATATCTGTAAAACTGGATGACACATGCTTTGAATTGTGATGGTGTCTAACTAACTAAATAAATGAATGAATAAATATTTCATAAAGTCGGCTTGTGTTTCTTAATTTGATGTTATTACATTTTAGATTCTCAACTATAAATCTGGAAGCAGCACTGAGAACCAAAATAAGGGGAAAAAAAACAGCAAGTATGGCAACTAAAGAGCTAGACTTAAATACCGCTTCCATAGCCAAATGTGACAGTGTTGTTTGCAATCAGTGATTGTTTGACAACATCAATAAGTTAAGTACAGTTTTTAAGAGAGAGCAACATATTGTGCTGTCACACTGCATCTGAGATTGAGTAGCTGAACAGACAAAAAGCCTGTCTCCCAGATGACTGCGCAGTATCCTCCTCCCACACTTACCAAAGGCCTTGAGAGGCTCCGTCAGCTTGATGGTGAACTCCTTCCCTTTGGGCAGCTCCTTCAGCATCTTGGCCACCTCATAGTGTCGACACCCAATCAGGCGTTGGCCATTGATTGACTCGATCATGTCACCCACGTTAATGACCTGGATCTGGTGGATGATGCTCCCCTCGCGGATTCTCTGAAAATGGCAAAACTCAAATAATTAATACACTATTCAGCTCATCAGTCCCTTTCTGCCAAATGTAATTTATTCACAATTCATTTTCTTTGCAGAAATTATTCTAAAATATAGTCCAGGGTCGTGACATCCCCTGGGGATCCTTGAGTCAAAAGGAAATCAATTTCCTGGGCTATTTTAACATTTCTCACCTTGATGAAAGCGTAGCCAGCTCCATTATCAGTGATCGTCAACCCTAATGCATCCTCTCCTTTGTAGACCTCGATTTCTTTTCGCTGTCCTTTAATGTGGGCAAAAATAAAGTCCTCAAGCCCAATCTGACCTCCCAACAGTTTGTCCATGTCCACCTTATGGGTGTTCAGTGTGCAAAACATAACCTGCGGAGGGACATGACAAACAAGCAAGATTAAATAAAATGCTCTCTGAGGCGTACCTAATTATCCTCACACCCATCCCAATCAGCAGAGTGACTCACCTCAGATGGTGGTATCCCAAAGGCCTCACCAATCTTAGCATAGAGCTCCCGCACATTACTGAAGCCCTCGATGCGGCCTGTGGGGCTGCCGTGAGCGAGCTGAGTGTGGAAGATGAGGCGAGGCCGCATGCTGCTGGGTGGAGGAGGCAGACCCTCGGAGGTGGCGCCTTCTCCCAGCCCGACAACACCTCCATCTAGGCCATCCATCCCAGGCACATTGAGACCTGCGCGGATGGGCTCCGCTTCCTCATTCTCCACCAACGGGGACGCCTTCTTCCTTCTTCCCAAACCCAGAGGCATAGTAGTGCTACAGGGGGAGCAGAGGAAGGGGAGGGGAGGAGGCTGCTCTGGGGAGTTATGCTACAATCCAGACCAACATACACCTGTTCAGCCAAATCAGCTGCAGGGCTGCTGGAGGTTTACGTCACAGAAATAGTGTGGTCCTCCAGACCAGCTTGAAAGCTGCGTCAACCAGGCGATGAATGAATTTATAGGTCTACACATCAGAGCAGCTCACATAGCTGGATCTGTCATGTCCAGCAGCCTGCAGCGGGAGATTCAGCTGTGAAACAGAAACAGAAACACCTTAATATTGACATATTTATCAAAAACAGTGACATCTTGCTTTTAACAGCTGTTTAAACATGCTTTTTCAGTACATTTCCTCTAAACTGTGAGTACTGCTGGTAACATTTAAGACATACATCTCTGTACAAAAGTCTTAAGCCAACTTAGATTTGCTGTTCTAGCAAAGGTGTAATGAGGATATTTGTCTATATATATATTCCTCAGTCTCTTTGTTAAGATACAAACAAATAATACAGGAAATGTGTTCAGTATATTAAAATACCAAAAAAGTCAGACTGAAGTCAATACTTGGTATGACCTACATGTTCAGGGTTACATGTAGCACCTCTTGAGCAGATTATCTTTAATTTTTCTTAAATAATCTTCTGGTATATTATACCAAACTTGCTTCAGTACTTCCCAGAGCTCATCTTTAGATGTGGGCTGTTTTTTGTTTCTCTATCTGTTCAGGTCATCCCAAATTGCTTTGATGATATTCAGATCTGGACTCTGTGGAGGCCACTCCATCACTGTCAGTACTTTAACAGCTGTTTTTATTTTTCTCCAAATATGATTTCACAGCATTAGCAGTATGCTTAGGATCATTATCATGCAGAAAATTAAACCCACTTCCAATCAGATATTTTCCAGATGGAATGGCATGGTGCATTCATTTTTGTCAGTACTTTGAGCATTTATAGCTATAGCTAGCATTTGTAGCTCAACTATCACTATTGAGCTTTGGACATGTGTTGAATGCAACCTGGTGATAATACACCAGAAGATGAGTATTTCAAATTTCATATATTATCTTCCCAAAAGACCTTACTAAGTTGAAAAGGAGGTCACACTAAATACTTGCAACTCTAGCCTGTTGACATTGTTTTACTCTACAATATTTGCGTTTTTAAAACTGTATATCATTGTTGTTTCCTGTATGTCATGGCTGCATTTTAATAAAGACACTACTGAGAAATAAATATGTATAATCATTCTAACTTTGGTAAAATAACCAAGTTTAAGATGGCCTACGACTTTTGCACAGTGCTATATTTCAAATGGAAAACCCAACATATCTTTTCTTTTACGTTTTACCTCAGCTTGGACAGAGTGGACATCAGACAAAGCTAATGTTAGCTGCTAACTGTCAGGCACATTTCCCACATAGCTTCCATTTCTAGCAACACGCACACTGACAGGTAGCTAGCAACTTAGCACGCAGCTAGCTTCTACAAACGGAAGATTAAATTAGTGACTGTTAATGCCAAAAATTTTAAGCGTGACTATTCCTGAAGTAGCTCAAACAGCTGCGGTTAGCTAGTTAGCTTGACAATGGTCGCTAAATGTGAGCAGAAAGGAGTAAACATGGCAGGCCAAGTCATTCTCACCGGAGCAGGAGTTTTAGCCAACTGTCGTTAGCTCTTCCTGATAGCTCAGCCCGCTAACGGTGCTGCTGGGAGTTGTCAGAAAATAAGGTTACGCTCGCAGAGAAGGTCCAGTGTGTGTTGCTGCTCAACTCCTGACAGATTGAGTCAAACTGGACAGATTGAGAAGTAAATACCGGATCTGTGTGTCGGTATGCTGCTGTAGATTTAGCTCTCTGCCAGCAGTAGCAGGGCTGGAACAACGACGCCTTCAGGTCCCCACGTAATTTCCCCAATCCAAGTGAAGTGATTTTTTATAAAGACGCGTAAGCCTTTAGGGGAAAAAAGTTATAACAAATAACTCTGACTTTGAATTGGAGCAGCTTTTCCTGGATGCTTTAAAATTTTAGATTACATCTGTACTTCGTGCTTCAGCAAAAGATTGAAGAAAGGGTAAATATGAGACATGAGTGTGTTGTTTTACGGTATGACATTAAACTAGCTCGGGTGTTGTGTCAAAGTAAAAACTATTATTACTTAATTAGAGGCATAAAAAAGTCTTGCATGCAACTATGTCTACCTAAGCGCTTGATAAAGTTAATGTTTGCCACATTTGCTTTGACAGTTGTGAGTGCACACTGCCCTCTGGTAGTCTCGGTGCATAACTACACCACTGTCTATTGTAAAAGTTTTATTTTGAAGGATGTAACCGGAAGTCTTCGTACGCTGTTGTTTCTCACTTAATTGTGGACATAGTTTGTTACATAAACTGCTAACATTGTAGATACAGACTAGCTGGTTGCATTGTATCACTTGTACTGCAAAAAGATACTTTCTTTATTACAGAAAAAAAATGCTGGGAGGTTTGTGACCTTTGTGACCCTGGATGGCTTACGGAAGGGGTCTACCGGGCACCGAGCCCAGGCCCCCGCCCCCCGGTCTTCACCTGCAAAATGTCAATCAAAGAGACATGTACCAGCCAGGAATACACTCAAAGTTACCACAACAAGACACAAAACAACTACAAACAGACAGAGAGCAACTACAAAGGGACACAATAAACTACAAAGACATTCAAAGCTATAGAACTGAAAAGTCTGTCTGTCTTGCTGTTATGTAGCAGTGGTGTGGACCCCTCTGCATGTCTTTGCCTTAGACTTTAATAATACCTAAACAGCTGACCCAAAACGGCACCCACTCATTCTTAAGGAGTTGCTGGTCATATGCTGAAAAAGTTTTCCGAGCTTCTGGGTGTACTTCCTTGGTATGCGGCCCACTGACTATGTGCAGCGGCGTTCCTCCTGCTGGGCCTGCCTGTGAGTTCCCGTACCATGACTCAAAAATTCAAAATAAAAATATTCATAATTGACATTGTTTGCAATTGGAGGTGTGCTGTCAACGGTTGTATAGAAGTCTCTTTTAAAATAGTGGTCTATGGGGAAAACACTTTCTGGGTCACAGAGGGATTTTTTCGCAACAATATTGTGAGTGACCATTGGGAAAATTTGCTGCAAGGCTGAAGGGCTTTCCAGGGGGCCCAGTCTTTGCCCAGGGGCCATTGTTTCATGATCCACCCATGTTGTAACTATAACCTGCTGTATTTCTCTCACGAGTTCTCCTGCCCTCTGGTGGTCACAGCGAGTGATAATTGCAGTGGCACCAGTGGCAGATGCAAT
Organism: Plectropomus leopardus; assembly: GCF_026936395.1. Classification (NCBI taxonomy): domain Eukaryota; kingdom Metazoa; phylum Chordata; class Actinopteri; order Perciformes; family Serranidae; genus Plectropomus; species Plectropomus leopardus. Next base: position 15,612,758 of record NC_142193.1, on the reverse strand, counting down.
AGCAGAGCATGCTTCTGGTTAAAACCTTCAAAATAAAACTAATCAAAATGTATTATCAAGTGTATTAACATGGCAGAATCAATTTGCATGCATACATTGAAAAGTTAAAAACTCCATTTTGTTGTTGCTGTAATTTGGAAATATCATAAGTGCTTGTTTTTTAGCATAAAAGTGTTGTTTTTTAGCCTACAACACAAGAATGTTGGGATTTTTTTTTAAAATTATAAATCAATAAATCAATAAATGTTAATCTTAGACCACAGCAAGTGGGTGGAAGTTGTGCAAAAACAGTCCTTTAAATTTGAAAACGCCACATAAAACACAGTTAGACTTTGATTCACCTTAAATCTCACCTCTTGTTGCAACTTTAATTTTGTAAAAATACTGCAGAAATATTCTGAAAAACTAAAAACTTTTCTTAAATCTTGTCAAATATTTTCACAAAACATTAAAGGCAACCATGAAATTTGCTTGCAATGCTTTAATTGATAAAATGTCCTCAATAACTAAAACACGTAGGCCATAACTGATTAGATATTTGCCAGTCTCTTTCGTGTGTAAATGCAAATCATCACAGCATAGTAAGGATCTGTTAAAAATGTCCATCCTATTATCAAGTCGGTAAGAGTTAACCCCTATCCCTAACCCTGGTTAATAATCAAAAAAATCTTAAATTGCAACCTGAGGAATTTCAAAACATTAACAGGAGGTAAAACAAAATAATGCTTACACTTTTTTCCCCTTTAAAAAGGAAAATGCCATAAAAACAAATGTCCTATTTTAAAACAAAAAAAGTTACACATTACAGAGATTACACATCTCTACATTCATGTTAAACCACATGTTAGGAACTTAAAACTCCAGCAGGAGCAGTAAACACCAAAAATAACTCAAATGTGAAAATGAACCAACTGATTCACAAACATCAGTCAAAGGTGCACAGAGCTGAATGTGAAACATTATTCCAGATGCTGTACATCTTGAAGTGAGAACTTTCACGTACAAACTTGAACACAAAACAAAAATATATTCTGCAGGCCTTATGTCGGGAAGTTAAAACTTCTTTTAACATTATATGCAATATTTAGCCGGGACCAAACTAATACCAAGTTTGGTAAAAAAAAAAAAAAACAGAAAAGACTCACTGGCTTTAAGACTTTAAGAGCCTTAAAGAGTGATAAAGAACTGAAATATCACACATACTGTATGTTTAGCATCTTCAAATGGTACAATTGCAGTAAATACTTTTTGGGAGTTTGTTCACACGTGACAGGATACACACATGCTCTCAACGTACTTATAGACACACACACATTTTATAATTACATAGGGACAATTATTTGGCACAAAAGTCTTCCAAAAGATATTTTACATACAATAAGCGGTGCACTCCCAGACAAATAAGGTATTGGAAAGGTAAACATTTTGCAAGGTGTGGTGCGTTAAACACCAATACTTTTTATTCTCTCCCAATATAAATTTGATATCTAAACTTAGAAATCTGACAATGCAAAGTACTGATCAGTGCTCTCTCTTTCCTAAATTAAAAATCTGGAGGTTACATAACTGTAACTTCATATCTCTGCTAAATCATAACTGGAGATATCCCTACATCATAATTTTTTTTAAGGCATGTGCATGTTTTAATTATATTCTCCTAGTCCGTTATTGGAGTGCGGCCCAAAAAACTGGCGGCCTGCTGTGACTATTACTGTTGACAACTGACATATTGACATAGACACAAAAAGTGTATTTTATAACATTGATCTGTAACATCTGGCCGTCTGCTTCATACAGTCAGTACTGGTGCTAATAACGAGGATCACATCCGATGTTTTCACCTCTCATGATTCACACTGTATTTAAGCCTAAACCAAAAATCATGTCCTGTTGAGAAATGTAGGTAAAACCGCACCGTAGAATGAGAAATAAATAAAACACTGTGTGTTCATTGTAGATTGACCGTATATGTATGTGGCCGTGTCGCCTGTGCTCTCTCTTATGTCCACGACAAATTTCTGCTGGGGGAGACAATAAACACTAATCGTAACACTTTTAAGTGTCAACTGATAAACACTCTAGCTCTCTTTTTTGTAGCCAAACCAAAACCTATCACCTGACACCTTTCATTATCTACAGCGTATACAAACGATATACTTCCACCTATTTGCTTTTCCTTCTTGAAGCCTGTTACTTAACACTGTTACTCAGCTTAATGTGCACATAAAACATAAAGTCAGCTGCTCTGTCTCCCTTCATTAAACTGACTAGATGCTGGGTAAGAATATGGATTTGGTGATCTGCCCTGAGCCTCATTCGTCCAGGCTTAAACGCACAGGAGAGTGTGTGGCTGGAAATGTTAACTTGTTAGATTTTTCAGGGAACACATTTCAAGTCATGGTGGCAGGATCTGCTTGAGTGCATCTCGTGTGCTTTGGCTCAGTTTGTCAGGGAACTTCACTGTAAAGTCCAGGATCATGTCGCCCCTCTTCTCAGGGCACTTGGATAGAGGGAGCCCCTCTCCTGCAATGCGCTTTTTCATTCCAGGCTTGACAATGTCTCTCGAGGTCACAGTGATGGTCCGGCCGTCTAATGTCGGGGCGTTGACTGTGCATCCACACAGCGCCTGGAGAGACAAAATTGGAGAAAGAATGATAATTAGCATTTTAATCAAAGTATTATTGGAACAAGCAATCATTTCTTGCTTATTAAAATGAAAAATATAGGGGTATCCCGTCCGGATTGGAGGAATCAGTTTCAGGCCTGATTAATGCAGTTTTTTAATGAACTGGATCAGTTATTTTGAGCATGAACCCCGCCCAGTCCTTTGTTTACATCTGCAGTCACACAGTTGTCGTAAACAGAGAAAACGATTTTCAGTGGAAATTCTGGTTTAATTGTAATGCTGTTACTCCAATGAGTAGAAATTGAATTTTTTCTTGTTTAACTTAAGTAACTACACCACTTTAGGTGGAACTGAAATTTTTGTTCATTTTCAGTGAATTAGTTTTACTATAATGCTTTAATAAAAAGGCATTGTGACAAAATTGTATTAGTTGTGACTGGGAATGTTAAAATTAAGCAATAAGACTACTGTGTAAATGCTGCACTAAGTGGATTTGTGAATAAGAGTCATGTAAAGAATCTCTTTAATTTGTTATTTTTGTAAAAATAAAATAAATTAAAAAAAACTTAAGGACTGTTTGAATGCAGATATTTTTTCTTCCATTGCGAGCTATTAAACTTTTAATCATATACAATGGACTGATTTGAACAACTTAAAAGTACTTGAAGTTTGCATTGTGCAGCTGTATTATTCAGGTTAATACAATCAGAATGGGATTTGGTATCAGCAGATACTCATTATTAACTGACTCGGATAGGGGGCAAAAAAAAAAACTTGATCAGGACATCCCTAGAAAAATAAAATCAGTCTTAACTTACTTCTCTCAGGGATATTTTTGCAGGGTAGATTATATCTGAGCCCTCTCTTTTGAACACCGGGTGGGGTTTATCTTTAACTATAAACACCATGTCCGCAGGAATGTTGCTCGGAGTTTCATCCCCCTCCTTAGGAAAGGTGATTTTCGTCCCTTCTTTCCAGCCACGCTTGATGTCGACTGTTAAAATCTTGTCTTCGTTACGCATGGTGCAGCCGTCCGGGTTCAGTCTCTTGCGGGAAATCTTCATCTTTTTGGTGCAGCCTGTGAAGACCTCCTCGAGGCTCACCTTCAGCTCGTGCATCACCGGCGGGTCCTTCTTTTTCTCATGCGGTCTGTGGGGGACTCCCAGGTGGGATTTAAAGGACCTGTGAAACCCACCCATTCCACCCAGTCTTCCCATGCCAAATGGCGCAAAGGGATCATTGATGTCCATGTCATCCTCCCCGTTTTGGGAGAAGAAATGATCAAAAGGGCTGCGGCCACCGAAGAACTCGGCGAACATTGCGTGAGGGTCTCCATGGAAGGTGTAGTTGTAGGTTTGACCGCTGTGTCCTCCTCCTCCACCTCCACCACCACCTGCTGAACCCTTCAGTCCTAAAGAGGAAGAAGAAGTGGAAATTGGTTTTAAATTGCTGAATGTCCAGTGTGTCAGATTTAGAGATGTCTAGCAATGACGTCTACGGTGGCTGGCATTAAAATGCAAGAGCACGAAATAACTGTATTAAGATTCAGAATTTGATTTGTCTGTTCTGAGCTACAGTAAAAACAACATGGCAGACTCCACGATGAGGACCCGCTCATTATGTAGATACAGCTCATTCTAAGATCACTACAACACAGCGATTATTATACTCATGTGATTATAAACAAGCATTGCAACAGTGAGAGATTTTTACAGAATGATAACATCTCAGAAAATAACAGCAATGATGGTATACAGAATTACACAATTATTATTATTATTATCTGTAACAATGACCCTTAAAATAATGAAAACCGAAGGTTGCTGCAAGTGCTTTATAACTATAATTGAAACTTTAAACTATTTTTAAAAATGTAAGTATGTGTAAATAGGCCCCACTCTTTTGAAAATAATTTAAATACATAAGAGATTCTCTGTGCGATTGCATTTTTCCCCAAAAAACTGTAGATGAGCAAAAGAGGACTGTTTGTTCAACGTTAATTTGCGTACTATGATATTTATCGAAACCTGTGCATCGCTGCAACCCTATTATATACTAATAAAAACACAGCTGTGGATTAAGCCAGTTCTGCTGATAGATGCCCCTAAATCATACATATTGACCGTCAAAAACACAGTATCGGTCAGAAAAGTGTCTGCAAAAAGAGAATTATCATCACTACTGAAGCCTTTGCAAATATACCAATCAAAGCGTACTTTGTAAGTACCATTGCAAAAATGAGCTGACAGTGGAGAAAAGTGAATTGTGTCACAACAGTTAGGTTATATAATTGACATTAATTCAACTGATTGTAATTTTTATATTCAGTTTGTCTTCATTTGAGTAAAAATACCAAAATATTGTTGGTTTCATGTTAGAACTCAACAAATGTAATATTACTGTGCTCACCTATTAGGGGAAAAATAATCAATCCAGTATAGTATTGCGATATTCTGTTTGGCAACATCACATTGATGCACAGATGCCAATAATCGATTTTCTTCTATTATATAAATTATCAATATTGCAAATACAAATTAAACTTTTAGTAGCCTACTGGAATAGTAAAAAATATTTCTTTTTCAGTCCACTGGATACAATTTTCTGCATTAAAAATGACTGAAGTGAGACACTTTGGTGTGTTAAATACAACAGATGCTGATAATGTTTTACCTTGGAACATCAGTTATAGTTTACTGTGAATCCCAATATATTGAAAATGATGTTAGCACAATAATTAGCACATCGCAAAATGTTTAAAATTACAACTATGTTGTATTGTAACAACAGTCAATAGACTACAGAAAATAGTCTTCAATTGTCTGACGAGTAATGATCATGCCGCTGGGAATAAAATAAAAAAAAATCTTGTATACCTTTAGTCAGTGTGTTTTAGTTTACCATCTAAAGGTCAGATCTCTGTCTCTGCCTAAAGCACAAACTTACTACACTTTTGAGCTGGTTAAACCAGAATTATCATTCCAGTGAAAGGCAGGAGGACAGGACAGGCAAAAACTCGTTGTTTCCAGCAGGTTCTCCAGCTATTGTACACGCACACACCACTTCATTGTCTAGTTACCGATGTAGAAATATGCCAGAAACAGCAATGAGCGATTAGGAGGATGCATCAATGCACCACTTACATCTGACAGACTCAGAAAGTGCAAATGCATGGTTTGCTAAAGATTATAGCATCACCAATTTTATGATAAAGTAGTTGCTGCTACAAAACCACATGCGTCTTGTGGGGAGTTACCTTCTTCTCCAAAGCGATCATATATGTCCCTTTTCTTGGCATCACTGAGGACATCATACGCTTCAGCAATCTCCTTGAATTTGTCTTCAGCTCCGGGAGACTTGTTCTTGTCGGGATGGTAGCGCAGGGCCTGTTTTCTGTACGCCTTCTTTATCTCATCTTCGGTGGCACCTTTGGCTATTCCGAGCACGTTATAGTAATCTTTACCCATGACAATAACCGATCACTTCTTCTCCCACTTCATAAAAACATTGTAAGCGCAAGTAATTCAGTTTCTTGATAGTGTAAACAACACACCCAGCGTGTACGGTGGTTGGTGGGCCGCCGGTTTAACGGGCACGGTCGCCGCCGCAGCTGTCACTGCTGCGGAGGATAGCTGGCTAGCTAACTGTCAAGGTTAGCTTCCCTCAGTTGTCGCAGTGTGTGGACAACTTTCTACTCTTCACGGAGACAAGGTGACAAATGTCACTTAACTTCAACTGAACGACACAAAACAAGGTGTTTTCACGATAGTGTCCGTCTGTGGCCGCCGTGCTGTAAACCCGCTGCGAGGAAACTTCTGGAAAAAGCTGCTGCTGATGTGTATCATCAGAGCATCACAGCCAAGCCAAGAGCACTCACTGCCAACAACTTCCGCTTCCGCTCGAACCGCTGTAGACGTCAAGAAGCGGACACATCTGGCTTTAATTTAATACACTAAAGCACAAACATTTAGCAGCAGCACGTCAGAATGAAACTGGTCTTGTTTGTTTGATTAGTGAAATAAAATATTTGCTTTTTGCATTAGCCGTTGCCTCCCCCTAGTCATTTTAGTACGCATGCGCAGGTGCTGCCTTTGCTGTCCGAATGACCAGGGGCGTCACTCAGCAAACTGGAGGCCAGAGGTGTCCAAACTTTTCTGAGTCAATGTCCGAATAGATACTGTGGAAAATACCTGGGGACCTACTGCTTTTCACATCATAACAGTAATTCCAAAAAGGATATTTTTGGTGTGACCTGTTGGTAAGCTTGGTTACCGTCTCTTTATGAAAAGACAGTATATATTTAAGCAATATCACTTGTGCTCGTATATCACCATGGCTGTGATTCAGAGCAAAGAGCCCTTGTAGCAAAAACCGTTGTCTCTGGTGCACAAAACTCTGACATTTTCTGCAGTTTTTGGGACAACATCAGACTGGAGCTCCATCACAGTCCTGCCTGCTGGCTTCCCCACCGATAGAAATGTCAGGAGTGCCTACGACTGAATCACAGCCATGATGATATACGAGCACAACATAAATCCCTCTCGTGTGATAATGCTTAAAGATATATATTTACACAGAAAAAGACAACACTCATACAGTGTTTATAAGCCTGTGAAGTGGTGCATGTACACAATTACACAAGAGTGCATGCAGTTCAAGTTGAACTGGAATAAATATTGCATGGCTCATACACAGGTCGATCATGCAAACCTGCTAATGGAAATGAACAATCTGCTGAGTAAAGAGATTTCATGCGCATGTAAATGTCAGTGTGTATTAATAATTTGAAAGTGCAGTGAGGTGGCTGCAATTAACTGTACATGGGTGTGTTGGTTTACAGGAGGAAACTCCTTGTCTTGTTGTTGTCTGGTTGTACTGGTTGTTAAGTGGTCTGTAGCGCCCACCAGAGGGGGCTAGTCAAATTCAAGTTAGAGTGTGAGGGGTTTGCTGTGATTTACCCAGCCTGGAGTACTGGAGGGTTGGCAGTTTGGCATCAGTTATCCTCTCTTTAATCTGAACAGACTCCACAGTGTGCATATAGTAAAATGGTTCAAAAGCCTTGTGACTCAGTTTAGATAGAAATCAAAAAGCTTACTATTGTAATTTTAACTTTTGCAGGACTATTGAGAACTGTTGCTGTTCCTGTACATTAGCTGCAGATCATAGAAGGGAAAACCAATGCTTGGTTAAAATGAAGTTGTTTTATCCTCATTGAATGCCACAAAAACAAACAAACAAATTAAATAGATCATATCATTAATTTGCAAACATTAATCCAAACTTTCATACATTAGGGGATATCGAAGTAGGTTGGCACACCCTTCACTTCGCTGTTCTTTGTTATATATTATATTTTAATATTCAAACCAGCAGCAAATGAAATAATAAAGTCTCCGCTATAAATAAATATGTTTTAACATACACAAATGTTTTCTTAAGTCAGATGATTTGTGATGAAAGTCATGGTGTGCATTTGTATGGGTTTGGTTGACACATGCTACACGGTTATTATTACCGTGTTATATACCAGTTATTTATTTTATAAAGGGTAATAATTGCCAACCAGTCTACCCATCTTCTTCCAATATCGAATCTTCAATTACATTGGGAATAAGGGGCTGTATTTGAAGAACATGAATGTGGCAATGTATCTACAAGAGAGTAAAAATGACTGACACCCAGGGGATAAGTGATCCTGTGGAGTCCCATGTCACAGCATTCCTCCCACGTCAGATACAAGTGTCACCACTTTTTAAATAGAAGTGCTCAGCATTATGATTGAGATTATTTTTTCCCTTACATTCTTATCTTTCAGATCATCAGTGTAAATAAAGGAACAGGGATTTTTTCAATACAAAACTCAAAATGATCTTGGAATGCAAACAGTGATACCACCGCTTGCTGCTGGCTTTGACTGCTCCTGCTGGTTATAAATAGACAACAGAATATAGATATGCAGTTGGCTGTGTTTGATGATCGGTTGACCCTGCGCAACGAAAGGCATCTTTGATCTTCTCCCAATCAGCGTTTTCTTCGCCCTCTCCTCCCACCACAAACTTCCTTGAAGTATTTTAGAAAACGATGTTCCGCACACAAACCTTGAACCACACTGAAATAAACCTGTCTGTCGTTGTCACAGAGGTCAGAAAGAATAAGAATACCAGCCACACAGGTGGTCCTGGGGGGGAAGGGGTGAGTGTTGGCATGTGGAGGTCTTCCATCCCATGGATCAGGCTTTTAATGGGACCCGTCACTGTGTAACTAAGCAAGGAGCAGAGCAGACAGGAGATGCGTCTTATAGGACTAATGAGAGCACATTGGCATCTGTCACTGGCTGTATGTGGCTGCCCAAGGTTACCAAGCTAGTGCAGAGCAAATCAGGAGACTTATATTTAGCCTTGCAAATGGCGCACTATGGATTATGTCTTCGGGCTCTCCGGTTTCGTCTTCAGTGCGTTTTGTAGCATGAAGGGGGGCTGTGGATCATGAAGAGGCTGCTATTCAGGTGAGGAGCAAGTCAACTTCATGTTATCGGAACCAGCTCTCTTTCCACTTATCTCACTCTTTTCCCTGCTTGCTTTGCCTCCACTCTCTCATACTCCATCTGGGAGAAGAGTTTATGGTCTCACATACTTCCTCTGGAGGTGGAGGGCTATTCAGAGAGTCCAAAAGACACCAAAGAAGACACACTTGAGCTGGATTGACAGTTACGTTACAGGGAGCTGCTTCCCATAGCAGCAGAAGAGTGTAATTGGACAGATTACTTGACCAAACTACTGAGATTTTGGATTAAAAAGTATCATGGATGTACTCGCTTTAGAGGCAAAGAAAGAGCCCGGAGCCGAAGTTGAAAAAAAGACTACAGCAAGGCCAAAACCGAAACCCCCCAAAAAGGCCAAAAGGATTGTTTACTTTGAGGTGGAGATCGTAGATTTGAAGACTAAAGAGAAACTGCTGCTGCTGGACAAGGTGAGTGTTTGGATGGTGAAGGGTTTCTGATTACAGTCGCCCTTTATACTGACCATAATGATTTTCGAGAACGGAAAGCACTTGCTCTTGCTAGTGCATGACAAACACAGACACTTAAAGCTATAGTGGGTAACTTCTTTTAGCAAATATGACAGAAAAAGTTGTTTTATATCAGTGGTTCCAAACTGGTCCAGCCACAGGGGTCCAGATTTTGACCATAGTCATTAGTTCATGGTCCACACATGAGATAAATTACCATATATTTACTTTAATTTTATAAAATGTATACAACACGTCAGCTTAGGACATAATGGAATAAAACATGTATAAAGAATAAAAATGCAATTGATTAAAACTTGGAAAATATATTGCAGTGCTACCCAAAAAGAGCATATAACTGCTTCAAGACCAGTGACATAAAAACACTGCAAAGAAACAGCATGTCAACCTGCCAAATAACACCAAGAACAAGGCAATCAAATAGTTGTTGAACAGGAGGACACAACACTTCAAAATAAAAGCCCTGCGACAGATATTCAAAAGGGGTTTGTTTTTACAAACATGTTCGGCAATGACCATTTCAGAATGGACCTACGACCTACTTTTGGATCGCGACCCACCAGTTAGGAACCACGGTTTTATATAAGGTTATATGTTCTTCTGCCTCCTCATTGTGCTTCTAAGGCATTTGCAAGAATCACAGAACAACCAATCAGAACATACATACAGACAGAGACAGACAAATATAATGAAAGTCCCACATACCCAAAAAGTTATCAGTAGGCATACATAAAGATAACAGACATACTCATTCATATGCTCATTCAAATACTAGGTGGCGAGGAACAGACCAGAGCAGGTGGACATCTTTTCTAGTTATTCCACAACTCAAAGCACTTTCACACTACATGTCACATTCACCCATAAACACACACATTCACACACTGGTGGCTGAGGCTGCTATACAAGGTGTCGCCTGCCACTGAGAATTAAACATGCAAACACACTCATGCACTGATGGAACAACCATAGGGAGCAATTTGGGGTTCAGTATCTTGCCCAAGGATATTTTGACATGCAGACTGAAGGAGAGAGGGATGAACTGCCAACCTTTTGATTAGTGAAGACTTGCTCTACCACTTACCGCCCCAGTACAGCTAAACAGTACACTAAAATATGTTTCTGAAAACATTTGAGGTGAGAACTAGGCAATGCAGTAACAGTGTTTGATTCATATGCAATCAGAGCTACCTAGCTTGACAGTTTTTCTGCAGTTCATAAGCTGTGATTGACAGCTGTTCTCTCTGAATGATTGGCCAAAGTCGGCTGTCATGAGCGAGATTTTCGAAAGCCTGAAAAAACAGCCAAGCTGAGGTGCATAAGTCTAGTGTTCTCTTATACCCCTTGTATTACAATATGCTCAAAGGTTATAATGGAATTTTTGCCCAACAACACCAAAATTAAACTACCTATCACGGCTTTAAGTCGTATACAAAAAACGCAAAGAGTGCTTAAGAATTTGCATGCCATAGATTTTATTATCAATACGTCCCTTATATAGATTCATAATTAAAACATGTCTGTCCTAAAATTAGCACAGAGGCTGAGATCACTTTGCAGTGAAGTCAAAGAAAACATGTTTGTTTTTGCTCAAGAACCACAGGGTCATTACTGTGAACAGACGGGTAATTTTACAGATAATCATCTACTTCACAGGAGGCCCAGTCAAGTGCAGCCATTACATTTCTATTGAGCGAGGGCTGCAGTTAGGAGGTGAGAATTCCCTCTTCGGCTGACAGGAATTTTCTGTTCCAGCTACAGCGCATGCCTGTGCTGCACTGGGCCAACAGGCAGGCAGGCACATATGATTAGAAGCTTGTATAAATGTGCAGGGTCATGTCACTAAACATGAAGGGTCATATTTGTTATGAAAATGGCAAAATACAAGTCTGACAAATTCCTAAACAAATGTAAACTTCTTCAGTAAAAACATCAACGCAGACAGTTTTGTATTTTTAGTACACAATGTCTTGTGAACTGACCAGCAGTCTGCACACTAATGTTGCCGATAATGTCTTAAATATGTTTTTTTTCACATTTTGATTGCAGGTGGAGCCAACTGCCACTATTTTGGATATTAAAGCTTTGTTTCACAAATCATGTGAGAAAGTTTAAGAAAAACAAATTTTTATTTTCTGTTCATTCCTATCCTAATTTTTAATAATTTCTCAAGCATGCTAAATGTAAAGTTCCTCTCCATGTCAACAGATCCAAAGTGGTATCCAGCCAGACAATCCTTGCGTTTGGATCCAAGTACATTCTGCTTTTTACAATAAATTCAGCATATACCCAACTCAGTTTGTTGACAGGTGTTGTGAAAAGATTAATGTTGTCGGCTGTCATGTTTCTCAGAGGCCAAGTGTCTCAGGGATGAGGATGTTCTGCAGACACTTCCCGTGGGAACCACGGCCAGCTTTTACTTCACTGACCTAGGACCCCAGCTCACATGGGGAACCGTGAGTCCACACGTGCACAGACACACAGTCTGTAGGATCATACAGAGGTGTTGCATGTTTTAGCTGATTATTGGAAGGCATGCTTTGTGTTACTATGTATAAGCTATTTTAAGTAAATTTCCACCTTCTATTTCCAGTAATAAAAATGAAGGTGTCAAGATTGAAGTAGGGTTGTAAATTAACACAAGCCATCAGCCAAAATATGGTAAAATATGCAAGTAGCTGCTAGATTTGGTTAATGTATACCAGCCAAACAACAATGGTACTCTTTTAAATGGTTGGTAAATTTTCGAATTCACCAGCCACAGAGGCAGGGGGACAAAAAGGTCATTTTTAACCTAGCTTTGAAAAAGTCTCGGGTGTTGCTGTCTTCAAGGATGCTCCAGCATGAATGCAAGTAATGATGGAATTAACATGGTCTTTATGAAGTCTAATGTTGCGCGCTTGTCCTCTGGATATGATTATTTACGTGTCGCTCATGACTGCACCGTCGTTCATCAGCTGACTATCAGGAAAAGAGGCTTTGCTATTCATAACGGCCTACAAACTACACACCATTTATACTTAATAGGCTGAAACATGCAAAACTGCTGGTATGGCCTTTTAAGATTCTTGTCCTTTAAATATAAACACACACTCTCTCACCCACTCAGTAACTCTTGAATATAAATATCAGCCCCACAGTGACAGATAGAGGTGCTTTGCCGTGGTTCGTTTTTCTCTCACCTCCTCCTGCGCTGCCTGTCCTCTGTCCGAGGACATTTAATCTCACGGCCCAATTTCTCCCAAGGGTGTTTATCCCCCTGACCTCTCACTTGCCTTTCACTGCGCCTCTTTACTCACCCATGCCTACCCCGTCTCAAAATTCCCTGTCCTTACCAGCCCTGACACATCCCCCCTGCGCCCTGCCAGGCTGCGGAGCGATGCCACTGTGGGTGCAGTGCCCCAGCAGAGATCACCAGTAGCTTTTGGTCAGGCCTGCTGAGCCAGGGCTCTGCTGAAGGTGCTGATTCAGGGATCAGTTTCACCGTCAGCTGTGCTGCTGTGCTTGATCATATCATTTGTGGAAAGCTGGTATTACAACCTGCCTTAGCGTCTCATTTGCTCCATGGGCACATGTTGAATACTATTATTGCTACGCTGGATGGTTGTACGATGAGATAGTCTGTTTTGTTTTAAGATGGCTTTAATATATGGATTGTCAGAGAAACTAGAGTCGTACTGATGTGGTTTAGACTGACAAAGTGCTGATCTAGCAGGGAGAAAATATTTTAATTCCACTTCCATAAGAGGAGTTAATTGTTCAAGCTGTTAATTGTAAAGTTGCTCATGGATTTATTCATGACTGGTGTGTTTTATGCTGGTTTTTTAAAATGTTTTGCACTTGTGGTTGCAGGACAAAAACATGGTGTTTCAAGATATCAGAAACTTACTTTTTACTTACTTTTTAAGATAAGTTTCTTAGTCTTCCTTTAAATGCATTGCAGGTAACTATGAAAGTAAGTTTTGATGTGGCCCCATGCAGAGGTAGGTTTGACGCAGATATATGGATATTAGAGTGAGTGATGTTATTTTTGCTGAAAAAGGTATGTGCAACAATAAAATAAAAAGACTTCTTGTATATTGGTGGTAGGCTTTAAGTTTTATGACATCAGAAACATACACAAAAATGAGCTTAAAGGTGCAGTGTGTAGGATTTAGGGGGATATACTGGAATAAATTGAATGTAATGTGAGAAATATTTTTTCTTTAGCGTATAATCACATGAAAATAAGAATCAAAGTGCTTTTGTTACCTCAGAATGAGCCCTTTACATCAGGGGAGCGGGTCGTCATCCACAGAGTCTACCATGTTGCACTGCCATGCTTCTGTAGTAGTCTGAAATGGACAAACCAAACACTGGCTCTAGAAATGGCCATTTGAGTTTTTGTGTTTTGCCATCAGCTACTGCACTTAGCAGCTCCTGAGCAGTGTCCGAAAAACAAGACTCTGGCAGCTTGCTCTCACTGATCCAATGTTACTTTACCTTAGCACTCATTTGTAGAAATTAAACACACAGACAACAACAGAAACAAAACTTAATGGGGAGAAAAAGGAAACTCCACCATTCCTCTTCCTTTGAGCATTCAGTAAAACATCTCTTCTCAACTGGGAGCTCCACACCTGGTCTGAATTGTCTCTCTTAATTATTTCCGCCCGCCCTCTTTCAGACTCACAGGTCCTAACCGTGGGTCAACCCAACCCACCATGCCTGACAGCCACGAAGGACAGCCAAAAAAGATAGTGTGCTGTGACATGAAACTGCTGTATTGAGTGTTTTTGCCATTTTTAATCACCAGTTCTGTTTATTTTGGAGAGAAAGAGACCTCTGCTGATAATTGGGCTCCTGGTAAAAACTCCTTAACAATGAAGAACCTCTAACGAGGAGTTCACACTTGGTACTTGGGAAAAGTTTCTGCTTGCAATCTGTAATTCTCCCCGTTGGATGTCATTAAATCATTTACACTGTTCCTTTAGCTAAATTTCACAGAAAAAAACTAAAAGATGCATAAAATAAATAAAGTTGAAATGGCAAGGTTTTAATTGCCACAAACATTTTATCTGTCTAATGACTTCTAAGGCATATTATTGAATTTAAGACATTTTAAGAAACTGTGTTTTTCTTTGCTCACTTCAGGTGTTCCTGTCAGAGTGTGTCGGCCCACTGATCATCTACTTAATGTTCTACTTCCACCTTCCCTTCATCTACTCTCCAAAATACGACTTCACCAGCAGCAAACACTGGGTCGTACAGTGAGTGTCAGCTATGTTTTCGGGGATCTGTCGCGATGTTGCTGCAGTGTAATCAAATAATCCCAGGCTTTGCACAGATGCCCCCTCTCAACATGACAAACATGAGTGAAGCATATTGCTATGGTGACATTGAGTCAGGGCCAAGTGTAATGGACCACAGTGAGCCAATGGATTAATCGCAGCTAAACGTGTAAACGTTTGTGTATGTGTTTGTGTGTGTCTGTGTGTCCTGTTGAAGCTTGGCATGCATGTGTCACTCCTTCCACTACATCAAGAGGATTCTGGAGACAATGTTTGTCCATCGTATCTCCCACGGCACCATGCCTCTCAGAAACATATTTAAGGTGCGTGAGCTGCATAATTTTGACTGTGATATTGGGTTTATTATTATTTTGTGCTGTGTTTTTTTTCCTCTTTCAGTAATCTGAACCAAACGTACGTGGAGCCTTATCTTGACAGTATGACTTATTATAGTCTCTCCCTCTATTCCAGAACTGTGGCTATTACTGGTGCACTGCAGCTTGGATGGCGTACTACATTAACCACCCTCTGTACACCACACCCTGTAAGTGCTGACCACTGCAGTTCTTACTTAACTCATCAGTCGAGGTTGACTGCCACTTTAATCTTTTTTTCTGTGACACATCGACAGATTACGGGCAACAGCAGATTAACACAGGACTTTACATTTTCTTGGTAAGTTTGAAATCTGTCTGTCTTGGAGAACAATTCTTCTAGACATTAAACACAACATCTATTGTTTTTTTACGCAATCATCTTTACATGTTTTTGTTCCTGTAGTTCTGTCAGGTGGGGAATTTTTCCATCCACGTTGCCCTTCGTAACCTTAAACAACCAGGTGAGCATTTTTCGACAAGGCATTAAGTTGTCTAATTTTTTTTAATAAAAGCAGTCAACAGTACAGGGCAACACAATGTTCAATTTGTTTTGACCTCTCATCTTAGGTTCAAAAACCAAGAAGATTCCTTACCCGACAAAAAATCCCTTCACATGGATGTTTTGGCTGGTCTCTTGTCCAAACTACACATATGAGGTAAGCAGTAAGTCCATTACTATTGTTAGAAATAGAAAGAAAACACAAAATGGACATGCTATATTGAAAAGGCTGTAACGTTGGCACTTGATTAGACTCATTCAGACTGCTGAAGTCTCACACCAAATACATTTTTTCACAAAATGTGATGTGGATTGTGGATTTTGTCCCCCTTCACTGGCTTGGAAGCGCATTAGGAAAGGGGCTTTTAATGGCCAATATGAACCAGACTTGTGGACTCTGGTCACATGACTTGAACTTGAGTCAGAGTCAGGTCACAAAATTTGATTATGTTGTGCAATAAGTAATGCTCCACATGTCAGCACTAAAACAGTCAAGGCAATTGATGTGTGCATATCTGTGCCACCCAGCAGCAACAGTACACAGTGCTTGCACAGTATTTCATCCTTGCAAAATTAGATGTGTTATTGCTGCCATCTACTGGTTACATCCTATACACGTATCATCAATGCACCGTGTGTGTTTGTGTGTGTTGTATGCATTTGTGTGTGTGTAAACTTCTTGCTCACAGCTGGGCTCCTGGATCGGCTTCACAGTGATGACCCAGTGTGTGCCTGTGGCTTTCTTTACTCTCGTGGCCTTCATCCAGATGGCTGTGTGGGCCAAAGGCAAACACCGCAGCTACTTAAAGGAGTTCAGAGATTATCCGACACTGCGCTCCTCCATTCTCCCCTTCATCCTGTAGAGCCCCACAGAAAAAAACAAGTCCCTACCCACACCCACCCCCTCACTGATTGGCGCCCTCTTAAGGGCCCCTCCATCCACTGGATGTCAGGAAGTGTGTGCTGAGGTCAACAGCATGGATGGATTTTGGTCATATGGACTACACAAAACACCCATGTAACATTATTTCAAAACAAGGAGTGGTTGGACTGATGAACGCAGGACTGGCAAAGGAAGCCATCAGAGTTAAATGCAGCAAAGTCTTAATTTTATGTTGTATGTTATTTTGAAGAGCAAGAAGAGGAAAATGTATTTTGCTACTTTGGTAAGTTAATATATGTGTTTTAGAGTGCTGTTTAGATTACAAAAAAACAAAAACAAAAAAAATCTGTAGCTTTTGGCAACCTGAACAGGGAAGTTTCCCACAGCGCTGAAAAACTAAGAGGATCATCTGCATTATTTAAGTAGTATGCAGCCTGGCGCTGACAACTTTGTGGCCTCATGCAGTTCTCTACTGATTTGACTGATCCCAGTGACCTTTACACTGTAACACTGGTGTAGAGATACTCAACTTGCTTTGCCACTTTTGCAAAAATGACAGAAGGCCCAGGGCCAGACAAACATTAATAATATGTATCATTAAATGAATTGCCTGTTCTCAACCTTTCAACATTTGCTGTCCTCACTCATCTTTGCCAAGAGGCAAATCCATTCACAGCAGCCCCACAAAGGTCAGAGGTACATTCAATCTGCAACGGTGTGCATGGTCTTGCTACGGTTTGAACATGTTTTCTTGAAACACTGTGAAACGATGTGTGACGGGCTTTGAGGTTATGTTTTCTCCTGTTTGGTGGGTGCATCAGAGGCGTACCCAATCAGCACGGATGTGCATGTAAGCCAAATATAGGTATATTTTTATTTATTGTACATTCAGTTTTTGTTTTTATGTCACACTTGCTGTGGCAATGTAAACATAACTTTTCCCAAGCCAGTAAAGGCCCTTTGAATTGAATTAAATGAAACTTTACTGTACTGAAAGGCAGCACGCCTCTGTCACACAATAGGGTGTTCAACACACCACCATTTCTGTTTAAATGTTTTACTATGTTTTGTCAGGGCTGAGCGCAGCCCAGGTTTAGGTGTTTCTACAATTTGAGAACATCTGGGGGTCTGTCAAGGGGTCAGAGGGATCCTCCCTGGCACTTTTTTTTTTAATCGAATAAGCTCTATTTTTATGCTTTTTAAAAAGCACTCTGACAAATTTTTTACATTCAAAGTACAAAAGAAAATCCCAGTTTAAAAAATTGGTTTTCACTGTAAAGTTGAACAAGGTCAGCAGGCCACACAGCACCCTATCGTGGGCCATAAATTGAGTATCACTGCACCTGTGGATTAGAAATTATATGCTGATACCCATGTTTTCCACCCTGGGTTAGGAAAGTCTTTTTTTTCGGCACATAGATCAAATGTAGTTCTAGTATAGGAAAAATAATGGAGAGAAAAGAAACACTGCATGTACAGAGTCAAAAACAGCAAACCTCAGTCATCAAACCATCATTAGTATATAACATGTCTAGAGTAAGATTTCTGTGTTGTGGAGATCTTTTCCCACTGTTTTTGGACTGATATGAATAGTTGTGGAGATACAAATACAGAATAAAACTCCCTCTGACTGTGCTTTCCAATATTGGAAGAGGACATTAGAAAACCACATCCAAAACACCAAAGACAAGCTTGATATTCTATTTTAACTGAATGTGCATTTCACACAGCGGTGCATCGACTGAACCCTCAAATTAAATGATGTTATTTTTTAAAAAATGTCCTGCTGCAATTTTTCTGTAACATCGTTCAGTGTTGAACAGCTTTTTTTTTGTGCCTGAAGTGGAATGTTTGTTCACAATATCTGATTGAGACTGAAGAGAGGCCGTCACTCATCCTCACACATTACTGATTTGAGTGTAATAAATGACCAGAAAACAAGTGACTGAACAGAGAGACACGAGCTTTATTTGTGACTCTGGAAGAAGAAGTGTAAATGTTACAGATAAAAAGGGGGGGAGATACATTGGAGATGTAGACTACATCATGTGGAATGTTACAATTCAAGAGGCTGGTTTACATTAAAACACAAAGAGACACAGGACAAATTATAAATGGGTGATAACATGAAATATTGCATTTGATCAAGATATCTGCTCTGTAAACAGGCACTGAGCAGCGGTATTAAATTTAAAACAATATATTCAGTATTACAATGACATTTCACAAAGTTTATTACTTTATTTTATTTGTGCATGAAAGCAAATTCCATTAGGCTGCACATTTGCCTGGTTACATCTATCTGCAATTGTTCCCCAAAATGCAACTGTATTAAGTTGGACCACAGTCACATCTAATAGAAAAAGAAAAAAAAAACACATATTGCCTTGCCAGCAGGTAGTAGTATATCATATTGGTTATATCTCTGTGAGACACTGAAGACATAATCCAACATCAGCAGCTATTGGTGGCATGATGAGTCAGGAATCAGACGTGCGATGCAGATATGTAGATCGTCTGACTTCCCCAGCACTTTGATGACATTTAATGTAACGGAATAAAAGGAAAACTCACAACAGATGTGCTTTATCTGTGTTTTACAAACTGGCTCTGGACAAACAGAAGGTGGCACAACAGGTTGAGCGAGGATGCAGGGAGGACTTTTAGAGCAAAATGCAACATTTTCTCGTGGACCCGAAACAGTTTGCTCCCAGCGCTATGCAGTCATGTCTCAGTGGGTACATTAGCCCAGAGGTGGTCCACTTTGTAAAAGGCTCAGTCCCCTCCAATGGCTGCATCATCGGTGTTTTGCTCTTGCAGGAAGGTCATCCGCTTTAAAACACGCTCTGAACGTACCAGGCTTCTCCCTTGATTATGCAATCCAACAGCCACATGGGTGAAATGAAAACCATTTGACAAACAAAGATCATAATGAGAGGTAGGATGACTTGTCTTTCAGTTTCTGGTCATTCTCACAGTGAAAGTCAATTCCACCGCAGCCATCCCCACCCCACTCACCCTCTACATACTCTGTATATGAAGGTGGGTGGAAGGATCTAGATGGGAGAGGGCACTGCATGCACGTTTGGGTCAATGCAGCATTAGTCTGTCATGTGATTTACCACTTCAGAGGTCCTCATATTCCAAGAAGTGGGTCCTCTGCAGCACCTTTACGTGACGCTCGTAGATTTTGAGGGCGGGGCCGAGTCGGATTGACAAACCGGTCAACACGTCACTGCGCTGCATTAGAAGGAGGGACTTCCCATCTATTTCCTGTTGGAAATAGATCATGTTGTTAGCATCACCCGCATGGTATTTTCTTTTATTTTATATGATTTTTAAATGAGCACCAGGACGCATTGTGTAGAAAGTTAAATAACAAAAAACAAGAAGAAAAATGTAATGAAATTTGGCAACCTTTTATAGATCACTTCAGTTATTTGAAACCTTCTGAGCATTAAGCATTAAGATTGCATCCATCAGCTTTTTTAGAAAAAAAATATTTATTGTCTCTTTTAAGCCTCCTCTTTTTTCCTTCTTCTTGAATCAGTTTATGCTGTGTGCCATTACTATTATTACACGTTGTACACATGCATGCGTATATTTTTATAGAGGTTTGTTTGCTTTGTGCATTATTATTGAAAAACAATAAAAACAGTTTTAAAAAAAAAGTTAAATTAACTATTGAAACGCTAACATCATGTTTTAAACTAGAGTAAAAACATGAATGACTTACACACAACAACCCGCCACAGTTTCAAGGTGGCCACCCAAAATTAGTGTCACCTATTCCATATCAGACCAAATGTCTCCCCTTCTGCTCCTGAGATATGACGTTGAGTAATGGCCAGAGAAGAGCTTTTGCAGAACATTATGATGTCACAGTGAAGCTGACCTTTGACCTTTTGGACATCTAATATTATCACTTCATTTTAGCCTATTACACATGGAGTAACTTTGTCATAATTACATGTGAATTCTTGAGTTATAGGCCTTCTTGAGATTCTTCTCAAGGCCTCCTTAAGATTTCGTGTTTACAAAAGAGGCGGACGCAAGGTCACAGTGATCTTGACCTTCGACCACCAAATTCTAATCAGTTCACCCTTGACTCAAAGTTCAATTTTGTGCCAAAATGAAAAAAGTTCCCTCAAGGTGTTCTTGAGATATCATGTTCATGAGAAAGGGACGGACAGACGGCCAACCTGAAGCTGTGTTGCATTGCTAGAACAGAGGTATTTAAAATGCCTTATTTTTTTTTTCCCTTGTCACCTCAACACAGGTTTCTTTTCCTGCAGCCTCTACTATGCAGCTTGGTGTACAAAAACAAATTGATACTGGACACAGCATACACTTCTCTTGAATTTTGCAACACACTTTAAATGAACTGCCTCTAAAATGCACTGTGCTGTGGGGTTTGTGTGGTTTTCAGTGTGCATATAGTGCCCTCTGTGGCAGTTTTGTGGCGGTGCACTGACCTGCGTTCGAAATGCCACAGCCTGCTCTGGGAAGCCTGCAGCCGAGAAGTAACTGGCCACATCTGCCACCGTCCACTGCATCAAGTTCTGGCTCATCTTCTCTTTCTTCACAGAGCTAGAGGAAGATCAGGTAGACGAGAGTCAGAGACATTTCAAGCCTTGGCGACCCTTTGTGTGGTCAGTAATTATACAAACGTGAGATTGTGCCTCAGAAATATGTAGATTTATTATTCAAGACGAGACTGAATAACAAAAGTCAAGAGTGTGTAAAACCTTTGCAGAGAGGGAAGGGACGAGAAGAATTTACTAAAATGCATTTTTAGTGGAGAATGTAATGACTAGTTTGATAACAGAATACTCACACTTCATCGACTTTACCACCGTTCAGAAGACTGTCTTCGGCTGCTGTGAAGGAAGTTATGTCTATCTTGTTCTTTAATGTACCTGTGAACAAAATGGAGCACACTTACTACAAAAGTCCTGTAAATATTTACCACAACGAAAATATGAATAAATGGATATCATGACGTTCTCTGGGAGAAACATTAACTGCATGTTGCTGTCTGCAATATTAGTCAGTTTTAGTGGTTTCTATTAAAGTGAGAGTTTGACAGTATGAGGGAGAAACACTGCAGTATTCTGTCCCGGAAAGTAAGAACACATTGCCAAACAACTTTAACATTTTCTTGGAGTCAAAATCACCTGCACTTGTAAATTTCACATCACCTTGTTTCTGAGTCCTTTTCAAGCCATAAAAACACCCCAAAATGTGTTTGTTTTAAAGAAAAGTCCTTCACTTCTGCGCAGCTTTCCTGACTATATTTCTGGGTTGTCAGATAAGGTTGGTGGAGCACACGTTTTGGTCTCTGTACAAACACTGTAATACCAAACCAGACAACCTCACTGTGATGGCAAGATTTCACACAGTAACTGTGTACAATCACATTTGATTGGCGTTCGCCAAGAAATAGTTCCAGCATGCAACTTCCCCTAAAAACCACAAATTGATGTTTTTATTATTTTTTTGCCTTTGTGTACAGGGTAAACATCCAAGACACAACATGACGATAATGATAATCAGCTTTTCTGAACTTTGGATAGAGCCAGACTAGATTTCATGCTAAGCTAGGCTAACCACATCCTGACATGTGTTTTCTACTCATCACACACACACACACACACACACACACACACGTAAAAAAAAATATCCATCTTGCCATCTCATTTTTGGAAGGAGGGCCAACAATTAACCACAATGAAACACTCTGCTATATCTGTCGGTATATATCTTATGCATTATGAAAAGTTGTGTTTTCTCCCTCCGTAAATCTATATTTTCTGGTGTGAAAGCTGCAGTATGTGTGAATGGAAGGGCAGAATACCAGCAAAAGATGTGTTTTGGATTTGGCAAGCATATAGTAGACATAAATGTAGTCATTATGTATTGTTACAATTGTTTCCATTGTCCAATGCGCCCTCACTTGCATTTACACTCATATGCTTTGGTATTGTGTGAGGATAAAAAGAAGCCATCCCTATACATTGTTAATTTCATTTAATTAGATTTTGTTGATTTATTGATTGATTTATTACAGAGTTAAAGGAATGGTTCAGATTTTTTGAAGTAGAGTTATATGGGGCTCTCATTCATAGACAGCACGCCCCCGATTTGGAAAAACAGGCTGGAGTCTGACACGAAAGCTAGGGGTGAAGGGGTTAGCAACAGAACGTATTTAACCACCAAAAAAGACCCACACTTTAAGTATCAAAATCATTTTAAGTGTATGTTTAAGTGTACTCTTACAAAAACAGTCATTTACCATCACTGAACACAGGAGCTGCTGATCTACTGATTCCTTAATGAGATAGTTTGTTTGTGTTATTTTGTGACTTTGACATTTACAAGGGTTAGTTCAGAGTCACCAAAATCACACAATAACCCAAACAAACTGACTGATCGAGGCAGCGGGACACCAGCAGCTCCTGTGTTCAGCGAGCTAAAATGACTGTTCTGGTGGCTTTGAAGAGAGCATAGATGGGGAACTGGAAAAGTAAAGTGGTGCAATACTCTCGGTACAGCATACACGTCAACTAATACTGATTTTTTTTTTTTGGTGGGACTTTTTAGGTGGCTTAAATTAAAAAAATTGCTCACATCCATTCACAGCAGCGCATTGCCAAACTTCCAAGTCAGACTCCAGCCTGCTTCTCTATGCTAGGGGTGTGCAAACTGACATCTGTATCTGTAATATACTGTCTATGGATAAATACTCCATACAACCCACAGGGTTACTGGAGTTTAAGGCAAGGTAGATTTTAGAAGTCTTTTTAAGGCTTTTTTTTTTTAAATGCCACTTGAAGTTGAGTTTAAGACCAATTTTCTACAAACCAAAATTGAAGGACAGTTTCATTTTGCACAAATGTTTATTGGAACATAAACATTACTTTTTTTGTCCAGTGGCAACTTTAGATTATCTACATCAAATGTTGAAAAAGCACCCCTTTTTAGAGTGAAACACATGGAAGACAATAAACATATTACATTATCATGAAAGTATATATTTGGTTTACCAAAAGGAGTGGGAAATATCTGGCATTTGTGGCCGGTTTTCTTGGCGATTTTGTGTTTTTCACTCTGCATGTGAGGTTCTGCTGCTTGGATTCCCATCGAGAAGACTTTAAGAAGAGGAATTTATTACTATCAGAAACTATCAGAAAAAAACTATTCATAAAATCCAATCTCCCATGTCTGAGCATTTTTTAAGACTGCAAGATAAAGTCAATTTAATACCAATTACTACCTTATTTTTTAGATAAATCAATTCAATGCCTTTTAGGAATTTTTAAGAATCCGCGACTATCCTTCCGATGTTCAGAGGTTATAATGTACCATTTACTAAAGCAGGTATTACTTATGTTGTGGTTTTAGTTAACAAAATAGTCACTGTGCTCTAGCAGTTTCCTGCACACCCATTTAGTAAATGTAATGCTGTATCAATGTGCAACATGCAATTAAATGGGAGCTCAGTTCATATGACTCAGTATGGGAACAAACAGAAGGGATCACATGAGAACGAGGGTTCTAACTTTATCCAATTCTGCAACAATGTGCAAAATAAAAATCCAATAAAAATGTAGTTAACAATAATCATTTTTACTGGTATTTTAAATGTGCAGCTTCACAAGTCTGACATGCAGAGGTGTGATGTTGAACCAGCAGCAGCAGAGTTGTGATGAAATGGAAGTGAGGCTTTCTCCATGGTTCTAGTATTCCACACGGAGGCCTCCACTGTCACGGTACAGTATGCTTTTCTATTAGAGTTGGTTCACGGTTCAGTACAGTGTGGGTACAGAGTTGATACAGCAGCCTTGCTATACAGTACCAGCCCACTGTCACAAGATGCTGGCAGGACTGCCTTCAAGCATGTGATGCATAACAGGGATGAAACCCTCATTTTTAGGTAAGTACTGCTCCTTTTAGCTAAAACATATTCAAGCACAGTATACTTTGGCGTGGTACTTATGCCTTTTTTCTTATTTTGCCATGTTAGTAATTTGCTTGGAGGTCTCTCGGCAATGTCTCACTAAGGAGGGAAAAATCCATAACCACTTCTCTTGCATTAAAAACAGACAAGCCACATTTTCAACAAATAAACTCTGAGGGCTTACCACTGCAAACACAACAAATTGTGCTTGTTGGTATACAAAAGCAAGTTCTACTGGGGAAAAAAACGTGTGTCCGAAGTGAGGGATGAAACGTTACCCCTAGCAACTTGAGTCCATACAAAAATCTTTATGTTGCCTTGTTTATCGGCAAACACATAAATACCATCAAATATGAACTAGACCTTTTCTGAGTTATTCAGATCCATCTGTAAGCAGGCGTTATCTACCAAAAGGCACTTAAACGCATTTTTTATGGACAGTTTTACGAAACCCTCTGCAGCTGTATGTTCATCACATATAGTCATGGCGTGAGTTTTCTTGACTGAAAAATCATGATGCGTCAACTTCAGAATTGAGTCAAACTGTAGTCAGCCGACAGATTTCAACCTCGACAAGCCAACCTGTTACTAGTGCAGTTTACAGAAGGGCAGAATGTTTTGAGCAACAACTCTGCACAGTCACCACCTGGATTGGAGGGGAGCGGAACAAGCTTGTGAGGCATTCAAAACATCTTGAGAAAGCCTCGAGGCGAGCACTAGTCAAACAGGCCAAATTGCCACACAGCCAGAATGGCACAAGAAACATAAGCTGTCAAAGAGTGCTTCAGGGATGATGTTTTTTTGTGAGCCAACATGGAAGCCAATGGGATTTTTCCATTGGATAATGGATAATTGCAGAGAATAAGATCTGTGGCAAACAAATGTTTATGATACTTGCATGTTATTTTCAGCAAGATTATCCTAACAAATGAACACCGCTTTTAAGAATTTTCTGGCTTTTCTCCTTTAATCGATGGGACAGCTTTTTAGAGTAAAAAGGGGTGAGAGAGGGGATGACATACAGCAGAGGGCTGGAGCTGGAATCCAACCTCTCCACTTTTATGATTTTTGAACCATAAATGCAATACTCAGAAATAAAAAGCTAACGTTAAGCTATGATTACATTTCATGTCCTAGCACAAAACGTGAAAGTCTCTTGAGTTTGTATTAAGCCAGGTATACACCGTGCGATTTTGGGCTATCCCAGACAAAAGATGACCAGCGTGAAAGAAACGTGGGGATATCTTTGGCAGTGGCTGTAAACGGTGGTCCTACGTCACACAGTGAGAGAGGTTCAAGGATGGCCGTTGTCACAGTCTTGCGATCAAAGACAGCCTGGGATAAAATTCTGACAGTGTCAGAAATTTCGGATGACCGTCTCACTGTGTGACTGCTGTTATGACCTAAGTAAACTAACCAACCGACAGAAATGCAGCATGAAATGATCACGCACTTATCAGCGCGACACTGCTAAATGCAAATCGATGCTTATAAATTACTTAGTTTGAGCTCTAGTTGTAAAATTGGCATGCCACGTTGGCCTCTTTTCCCCAGCTGCGACCGCGTCCACATTCTCCTCCTCCTCTTTCTAAGTCTTTTTTTCGATGCCACAATAGCGATGGCTTGATTCATGTGTTTTCATTTTCCCTCCTAACACTACAGCAGTGCAGATGGATACTGCACGCTGGCAACGTTTTGTTCCCGCGTATCGACGCTGATGGACGTACGTCGTAGCCTGTGATTCAGCGGGTGTCGTCATTGTACAGTCTGCATACATCAAACTTGATGTCATACCGAAGTGTATTAGATCCATGTAACACAGTGCAGCTTGCACTAGACTTATAGGATTGCTAAAAGTCTGTAGGGGGCTTTAACCACAGACCTTATTTCAGGCATCAAACCAAAAACCAATTCAAAAAACCCATTGACTTCAAGATGAGGGAAGTGGAAGTGCAGAAATGCTAACTCATTTCCACATTTTAGGATTCATTTCTGGAGCACTCTATTACATAACTCCCATAACATGTGTATGATTGCTTAGAAACCATTTCCCGAAATGCGGGAGCGGACTAGTTGTTTGCTGACAATTTGTTCTCTGCAAAACAGATACATACTACACAGCAGCTTCAAAAACAAAGAAATGAGACAGTTACTCACAATTGTCAGGTGGCAAAGACAGTGTTTGTGGTCTTCCATCAGATACATTCTTGGTCTCATTCTGCGGGTGACACCAAGCAGAATAAAAGAAATTAAATATGAAAATGTCAGGTGAGAAGCAAAGAGATCAAAGAAGCAGGAGATATTCAGGTGGTGTCGTTTGACACAAAAGGATTCGAGGACAATTACCAGCCCTGCTGCATAGTCTGGTACCAACTGGTCAGACGAAAGGCCACTATCCACCGCCTTGCCTCCATCTTCTTTCTTCACGTTGTTCTTTAAAGCACAGGGGCTGCTTGTTGGAGAGGGGATTGCTGGCTTTGTGGCTGCTGCTAACAGAGAGTGAACGATTAACATTATGTGCTGATATAATGCACACTGTCACACCTGACTTTATTCTTGGCAAATTCAAGTGCTAATAAGAAACTAATGCGGCTGAAAATTATTTTATGTGTGCTTTTTAACACTGTTCATTAGAATTGGAATAACTGGTACAAAGCAAGAGGATGGATGACTGAACTTCTTACTGCAGGAAGACATTGCTAAGCCATGCAATTATGTTATTTTCTTTTGCAATCTAGCTTACATTAACGGAGGCATTTCTACTGTCACACATCCAGCAACTCCCATACCTATTTCATACCCAAAACTAAGCATAAATCTTGCACATGAAACAATATTATTGTGCTCCATAATACCAGGAGTGCATATTAGACTGTGTCTAGCAGTGTGAATACCTTTGTCTCTCTGCATTCCTGGGTGCTGGCGCTCCGCTGGGCAGACAGCAGAATGATAGGCCCAGTCATTGTGTGTGAGGGCCCTGGGGCTGGAGGGGGGCAAGGAGCTGGGCCTCTCACCAGCCTTCTGGAAAGAGGCACAGTCCAGACCCGAGCCAGGGCTGCAGCCAGGGCCGGGGCCAGGCCGCGTGCCAGAGGGAGAGCAAGGGGCAGAGACGGCTCGCACAGAGGCACAGTGTACGGCAGCATCTTCATACGTGCGGCCGAGAGAGGGTCCGTCCTGCCCATCCCGGCTCTCATCGGCCCCCTCCTCGTCTGCATTACTGTCTGTGTCCATCGCCATAGAGGTGTCAGCCTGCAAAACAGAAGCATAGGTGCAACATGTAATATACATCCAACTGTATTCCTGGAAGGATCTTTTAAACAAAATATATGGACAGGATATGCAATGGAAAAAATAACTATGAGCATTAGAAAGCAAGTGCATGTCTTTGAAGAAATTTGGGAAAAGTGGGGGACATTAACAACTTGCAATAGTCCCAATGACTCTTGTCAGATATGATAACAAAGATAAATGCATTGATGTCTTTGTGTATGCACTTGGACGCACACTCACGTGTTGGTGTGTGCTTGAATGTGTGTATGCCTGTGTTTTTGGTACCCATTGTCATGTCCTATATTGGCCAAATGTAATCCTCTTACTGAAATTACTTTTTAGTAAATGAAATCCTATGAAATTAAAGTCATATAACCAGTTTTGTTTTCCATATGAGCTTACATACAGGGAACAATTATTATTATTTATTTATGTGTTTATTTTTTTTAATTTATATATTATATGTGTTATTTTGCATTTTTAGCTTTCTGTCTCTTTTTAACTTTCTGTTTTTTTCTCTTTTATGACTGGAAACCCCAGTGTTAACATGTCATGCAATTTCTTAAAATGCAAAATACATAAGTAAGCAAATAAATAACAAATAATATAAATAAATAATCTAAAGTGGTTTCAGAATTAAACCCATCAGGTGTGTCATAATCTTTGCTTGGCTCAATGGGGACAGTATACTTGAGGGTATTTGAATCATTTAACTGAGTGGGAGGAAAAGCTACTATCAGCGATTAAGTTCATTATTTGTCAACAACTCAAAAAGCAGGGAAGTCCAGCCAGGTTACACGGGACTGTTGCCACGACTGAGTACTAATTGCAGGCTGAGCGTGTCACATGAAAACACGCTCATACAGATGTCGCAATGTGACCGCTGTGGTGGTAAATTATTGCCTTTGAATGCTTTCGGCCCTTTCCGCGGTGCAGTGTTCACTCCGCAGACTGACTGAGCCCTTCAACCCACAAACGCGTTTCCACGCAATTAAACAACTGAATGTGATGTTATGTGATGGCATACAAGTAGTTATACGCACTCATTCCTGTCGTTGGAGGGGGTTTTGTCGACGGCGCTCTGAGTAAAAAAAAAAAAAAAAAAAAACGTGTGTGCGACTGCGTGTGCAAGACCCAGCAGTGGAGCACAAGAGCGCACTAAAGCCCGCCCCGCTCCTGAGAAAAGAGCCGCTTGTATGGCACTCACCCATCGCACTGCATTTCACACAACTTTCACCGACACACAAAAACAACATACCCCCGAGGATTACAATCGTGCACGATGTTCACCTCGGCTCACATTTAAAAAAAAAACAATCGATGTGCTCGGTGCGTCTTTAGAGGCCTTCTTGATTGGTAATTCTAACACACGGGAGTACAGAAAGGGCCGATGGGAGGCGTTTTTGGTTTTGCTCAAATTTCCTCCAAAGTGCGCATGGAGTTGGGAGCCGCGGTAAAGACCTCGCCATTGTGTCTATGGTCTTTAACGCACGGCACACAACACGACAGACCGGAGATTTAAAAAAAAAAAAAGAGCTTTAACTCGACGGCAAGATCAACGCAGCACTCCGATTACAAAGAGCATCAGTCGCCTCGTTTACCACTTTGACTTTGCACCGGGTCACCGATTTACAGTAAAAGCGACACAACCGAAAGAGTAACGCAAATGAGTCCGTTATCGGACACGTCACTGTCTACATTTGACCCTCGTATTCAGGTAAAACCCGGATAACATGCACAGAGAATCAGCCAGTGCAAAGTAATGAAATGCATTCGTTTTTTGTAGCGACGCACACGCCTTTCAGAGAACAAAGTCAATTTGATCTCAGCTTAACCCATATCGGATAGGGCATCCGCCAGCTATAGCGCTGCATGGACGAACAGTTTGCGGTCGCTTCACGTTAGTTCAGGTCTCACAGTGCAACCGGCTGCATATTTCTTTACTTTGCATCTTTAAAT
The DNA here is from genome assembly GCF_026936395.1 of Plectropomus leopardus. Classification (NCBI taxonomy): domain Eukaryota; kingdom Metazoa; phylum Chordata; class Actinopteri; order Perciformes; family Serranidae; genus Plectropomus; species Plectropomus leopardus. The sequence continues at coordinate 15,582,885 of NC_142193.1, read as the reverse complement.
ACTCGAAACAAACAGTTGTAAGACACGGTGAAGTGATGCCGTCGCTGCACGGGACGAGAGAGGCCATAACAGCCAAGCCGACGTGACCGGGCTCGGCTGCGTGTCCGACAATGGATCTAGGGGTTCGACTTATGCACTGCGTCGTCAATCGTGCATCGCTCGAAAAATAGACGCAGTTTGCACAAATAAACTGAATATGTCGTTATTTGGAGTACTTTCGCACCGATGTCAATCGGTTGGTTGCTGTTTCACGGGGCAAAACATAGTGATGTGCATATTTTAAAGTGCAAAGGGAAGGGGTTCGTTGTCGTCATGTGCAGACAAAATATGTGTCATGATATGATTCTGGTGACATTTGGTTTTTTGCCTCTTCGTCAACAACCGAACAATGTCCCAACGTCCCCCATCAGGCTCCAACATCCGCGGTGTTTAAGACTTTTTTTTCCTTCACCCACTCCCACATATACAAGCCGGTGTGAATGAACACTTGCATTTCCAGCACAGGCTTTCAAAATAAAAGGAAAGGCAAATTTATTATTATTGCACCTCATACACAAATGTTATTCAAAGTGTTTCACAATTAAAAAATAAGGGAAAATCCATAAATAGTATTAAAAGACAATTAAAGACTAAAATAGTAAATAATAACAGGGTCGGCAGGTTTTGGGATAGTTGTGTCTGTTTCACCACATTTGGTTTTAACACGAGCACTACTATTTGAGCAGTCCCTGCAGATCTGAGGGCGCTATGCAACTCAGCAAACACATCTCAAACACATTTTTTGGCCCAGGCCATTGAATGACCTGTAGACAATAAGTAAGACCTAAAAGTCAATTCTATGTTTAACTGGAAGCCAATGCAAGGCTCTATGAATTGGTGAAATGGTCTTCTCTCTTCTTGGTATTGGCCAGTATTCTGGCAGAAGCATTTTGAATGAGTTGTAGTTGTCTATGGACTTGTTGTCCAGGTTAAGCACTAAAGGTGATCAGGCCTTAGCAGTACTGGTCTCCTCTGCTCTGGAACTACCTCCCACTGAGCATCCGATCAGCTGATTCTGTTCACACTTTTAAATCATGTCTGAAAACTTACTTTACAGTAAGTCTTTTCTAAACAGCTTACATTATAATACTATTCTATTTCACTTTACTTATTTAGTCTTCTAGTTCAGTTTTGTGTGTGTGTGTGTGTGTGCGTATGCATTGGCAGATATGTGTATATGTAAGTATGCATATATTAGGTACGTTTTAATACACATACATGTCGGTATATGTATGTACATATATTTTATTATTATTGCTTTTGATTTGTATTCTCCTCATACTGAAAAGCACTTTGTGCTTCTGCTTAATAAGTTTACTATTATTAATATCATAGGGCAGGCCAGTGAAGAGTGCATTACACTAGTGAGCCCTTCTGGAAATAAAAGCATGAATGAGCTATACTAAATTTTGTCAGACAGAAATTGCCAAAAAGGGCTTTTGGGTATTCTGCATCCTCAGTCTGGAATAATAATAAGAATGACTTTAAACTCAAGGAGCTGGTGTAGTTCAACATTTTTAAATCTGGAATGAAAGATCTGCATGTCAAAAGATGTTGATGTTATTAGCCTGCCTGGTTGTACAACTGACTCCTGGAAAGCTCTCTTCTGACTCAGAGATAGTTCTCTTTTCATGCAAATTCTGGTACTTGTGAAGCGTATTTTGTCTCCCCTTGTGTCTCTGTTTACAACTTTATTTTCTCCCTGATGACTGTCTTGGCCAGGCCTCCCTTGGAAAATTCTTAATCTCTATGGGGCCACCCTGGATAAATAAAGATCAAATACAATTAATTAAATAAAAAATATTAATAATAATTTAGCTATGTTTGTGAGACGCCAGAACACGGCTTTGACGTGCCCTCACTAACCAGCGCATATTAAGATGCTTTTATTTTGAAAGCAAATCTGTTCAACATCCGGGCTACGATTAGTCTGCTCTTGCTAGCTTAGCAGAGTCCTCCTCCCCTTCGCTCAACGCCGAGTTTGGGGCTTGAAAAGCGCTTTCTGCTGCCGATAATGGTGGCTCGGATTGTTGCGGACGGGCAAGACGGTGCAACTTTTGCTGTCTCGTATTTGTGCCCTTGAATCGCTCGCTAAAAGTGCTTATCGACCCCAAAATGTGCCTCACTCTGAGTACACGCGCACCTTCTGTTGGTTTTTTTTCTTGTCTCCACCTCGGCAGCGCTCGAGCGAGGTCCAACCGCCGCTCCCCGTCTGCGGCAGTTTTGGGTGCACTTGCAAATCACTCCCCTCACCACTCCCCGTGTTCAGACAAAAAGACGCCTTTTCTTTCACAAACCGCACACTACCCGTGCCTAGCTTTCACCTCCACCTGTTAATTTAGTGAGACAATGTGATGTGAGCTCGTGCCCCCAAGCATCAACCTCCACATAGCCTACCTCCAAATCCTCCTCGTCCTGGTCAACAGGACCGAAAGCAGCGCTGTCCCCGTTGCTCAAGTCAGAATGACTGGCTTCTTCCACCGCGCTCCTTCTCGCTGCCGTCGTTAACGTTACATCGTCTTTTTTTCTGCTTCTCCGCTGAACCTTGGCGGCGTTTCGGTATGAAATAGAGCCCTTGTAGTTAACTTTCAGCACGGTTTGCTCCTGGATCAGTTTCTCCAGTTCTGCGCAGGTTCGGTCAGGCTCGGACCCGTGTCGTCTCCGGACCATTCGGCAAATCCTTTCCAAGTCCGGCCGGGCTTTACGCGACCGCAGCGAGTCGATAGTGTCCAGGATCCACTCGCGGTACTTGGGTTCAGACATTTTTTTTTTCTTTTTTTTTGCTCGGTCGGTTCGCTTCTCTTCTTGCTTTTTTTCTTACCTTAGTGCGTCAACCTTGTACGTTACACACGGTGTTTTTCGTGAGCCGCGGTCCGAGCCCAACTGAGAAGCGGAAACCTCGCTGTACGCCTCCTGCGTTTGCGTGTGCGCTTAAGGTGGACCGACGGAGTTGCAGCCAAAAGTTTCACTCGAGAGGGGTTTTAAGGTGGAATCTGCAGTCCTGCACGGGAGCGAGCGCGCGCACTCGGGCCCATGTGCGCCATGTAGGGCGTCATGGGTGCAAAAGGTGGTCATATATTTCAAGAGTAACAAAGTGTGATGCCAACAACTGCAAAGAATCCGCTTTTGATGTAGTGACTGAAGATATGTGGTCTATAGTTTCACCAGATCAACGCAGAGAACCGGAGATGCAGCTGGTAATTTTTGGCTCCATGTGTTGCCCTATCAGAAGATCAAACCACGAAATGAAAGAGTGGACAATAAAACGTGTTGCTAAAAGTCAACATGGTAATTAGAAAATCAATTTAAAAAAATAAAAAATAAAAGCAGTCAGTGATTTAATCCAATAAAAAGGGAGTGATTAAAATCAACCCCTTTGAATTAACAGTCCGAGCCTTTGTAAGGGGGTCCGGGGATCATCCTGTTTTTTTTTTTTTGTTTTTTTTCATGAAAAAGCTCATTTTAGATGCCATTTTTAATGCACTCTGGTACTTTGTTTGACCATGAAAACTTTTTCTGTCGGGAATAATTCTGAATTTCAATGTTAAAAATATTGGTAGTCGTTCGTAGTCAGTGTTGAAAAAAAAAACCAAATACTTAACAAATGCTATCATAAAAAAAAATATATAAAAAATATATTGATTAAAGTTGGAGAATAGTTTCAATTTATCACTTCATGTTAACAGTGGTGGAATGTAACTAAGTACATTTATTTAAGTACAAGTACATGGGTGGAATGACCGATTACTGGATTCAAGGAACATATATATATAAACATTTAAATCTGGGGCTATTTATAAAATTTTCCAGGCAGACACCTTGAATGCTAAGGCCTAACAACACCACTGCAAAATGGTCATCCAAAACACTGAAATGGAACCTGCTGTATCTCCCAAATATACTGACTTTTAATACAGTTGCACTCAAAATTATTCATCCCCATCGCAAATCAGGTTTATTGGCAAAATTTACAAACTTTCAGCGGTTTGCAATATTCAAATCAAACAAGAACAATTTAAATAGCTCAACATAACTACAGTAATATTATAGGTGGTTTCTTCAAAATCCACACAAAATGCCACTTTTAGTGACTACTGCAGTCTCAAAATTATTCAACCCCCTGAACAGAATCTCTCTTTAGAGCACACATTTGCAAATCAGGTGTTGTCTCAAGCACACCTGATGCAACTAATCAAGGGCTTCATTAGTTGCGTCAGGTGTGCTCGAGGTAGAACACATCAAATACCTGGACAGGATAGGGGTTTGTTTGACATTTGATTGCATGTCAGAAATATGGCTGCGTCAAGAGAATTGTCCAAAAAGTCGAGAGAAGAAATTACTGACTTGCACAAACAAGGAAAACACACAATATCTGTAAACCCAGTATATAGATTTCTATTGTAAAATATAATCACACAAGACATTTACAAAATGACTTATATTGCTAAATCAGCATTTTTTAATTGTGTTTGCAAACATACCTGCAATTATTTTTTTTAAATTTGGCTTAAGGAGGGATATTCACCTTGTAATTGTTGTATTTATTTTAAATACCGCCAGAACACCAAAACCAGCAAGAGGGTTTCAAAGGCAAGTTTTCTTGTAAAAACTCCAAAATCACAACATTTATCATAGTCAGAATCTGTGAAATATGGTTATTTATGGTGGAGGGGGGCTCAAGCATTTTCCAAGTCACACAAGGAAAAAAATATTTGTAGATTTGAGGAGGGTCATGATTAAAAAATATCAAGTGGAGTTTTGTTTTAATATATTTTAAAACGTGTATCTCTACATTTTATTGTGTCTCTTTAGATTGATTCACTAATTTGTATCCCTTCACGGCTGTCCAATTATCAATTACTTTAAGAACTTTTCATTCTTTAATGAGTTTATAAATGATGGTCTCTTTCTTAATCTTAATTGCTTTCCAACCATCTGGAAGGCTCTGTGGGCCCTTCAAATATAACTGATGCAGATAGATGCAGTCCTGAAAAGGAGCACACTGAGGGTGGGAATATATTTGGAGAGGGTTGCTGAAAGCTGGCTGGTAATTGATCCCGTACTGTGACAGGATGAACACAATACTGCATTATTCAATTGCACCTGTCAGCCTCTTGAAACATGCACAATAATAGACAGGACAGTTAAAATACAGCATCTGCCTCCTCACCTACCAACAAGTACGTTCCTCTGATCCACCCCTGAGAGACGTGAAGATGCAAATGCCTTCATTGAGATTTGCATGTCATAAAAACATTATTTTTAAATGCCTCGTTCAGTGTGAGATTGTGCATGGTGAAGAGAGAGCTTACATATAACCCAGACATATTAGTCTTAACAAGTAAAAGTTTATTGGAATGATACATTTTGCAAAATATTACTTTATGTATATATTTTTTTAACATACTCATTGTGTTCTAAGGGTATCTGTCAAGTTCTCCAGAGGGTAAGATAGTTAAGACTGTCAAAGGCAAAGGATATACAGTATTGTTTCCCAAAAGGTACAATAGACTACACAATCACTGTACCCAGGTCATGAGGAAAAGATTAATGTTGTTTTTGCTTTTTTACTTTTTTTTTTTGAAAATACAATTAGAAAATATGAACGCAAAACTTCTCAGATGTAAAAACTGTTATGTCTGAATGAAGGGTGTGTGAAAACTTGATGAAAGTAGAAGGAAAACACAGGAGAAAAACCCAGAAGTAGCACAGAGCCGTTGATAGTGTTCAGCTGATAGAAGAGAATTAAAGAGTTTTTTATGTGGAACAAAAGTGCAGCGGTGGCGTCAGTGTCTGAAGTGGATCAAGTGGCGTTGCCTTCCACCCACCGACTCTGATTTAGTCATTTGTCAGAAAATAAAGATATTACATGTGCTCTCTTCAAAGCATTACATAGTGTCTAAAAAGTTTCAAATAATTAGCACAAATCAGTTAAATAAGAGATTTGAAAGGGTGTGGCAATGTGCTTCAGTATTTGCAAAAAACTGGAAAAGTTGGTTGGTGTTCCACTGCATTGTTCAACGTGATGCTCAAATAAAATAAGAGCGATGAGACTGTCGGCTGTCGAAAACAATGATTTCTCAAACATGTCTCAGGTCCCGGAGATGTCTTGCCGTTGGGTTGCTTTACCTCATGCAAGAAAAACCCAAAGCTCGCCAGAGAAACATGTATTATAAAAAATACACATCATGTGTCCAAACAGCATTGAAACATCTCCATCAGACAACATTCAAAAGGTATCCTGTGTTTGATCTCATTTACATTAAGAGACAGCCAAAATAATCACTCGAGCCTACTGAAATCATTTATAGTCGAAAAAACATTCTCAAAAATGTCATGTTACAAGACTTTATGACAAATCGATGCACACCTAACAAATCACAGAAGCTTTTTCAGTGAGATGAACAAAGTCTAGCACCTAGGGCCTATGGAGGAGAGGGGGGGCGAAAGCAAACATCCTTCATCAAACCAGGTGTTCAGTCAACAAACCAGCAATAAGATTTGGTCTGCGATTGTCTTGCATCCACAGAAATAAACTTGGCAAAAGGGGACAGCTTTAGGATCGCTTCCTTAGTTTAATTTGTTACATAGAAAGCTGGAAAACGGAAACAAAAACACTCCAATCTCAACAGTCCCAAAAAATTTGGTTGGACTGCAAATCTGTCTGAAGGTGTTACATGTACAGTATATACAAGAGAAAAGGGGAAAGGAAAAAAAAAAACAATTATCAAGGTGAGAAGCACAAGTTCAGTGACAATTATCATCAAACTTTTGCCCTACAACTGAATCACGAACAAAGCCCAGAAAAACACACTGACCTGGGTCTTGTTTCGTCTTCAAAATAGAGCAGCCGAGTGTCCGTTTTAATAGTTAAGCATGTTATCCACGATCTCAGGTACCTCAGCACAAATAAAGCATAATGCTCTGCCATCTTTCTTTAAAAGTGATATTGTACAAAAATAACATGCACATTTTGTTTTGCTACTTTTTTTGCGTATTAAAATCCACCACCATCATAGTTACATACAGAAAACTTTGCAATGTTCTCAGTTTGCAAATTTGGCAGAATTTATATTCATTTATTTATGAAATCTTAATTATTTCAGTTTCACAGCTATGAGACAAAAAAAATGGATATTTCATGTTCTCTATCATATATATCTATATACACATACAAATATATATGTATATGATATATATGTATGTATATAAATGTACTATGAATTAAATAAACAATAGTCAGGAGTGTGACCACAATGTTAGTTTGCTGCTAAATCGCAGCTTTTTAACCCACCCTTGAGCACTAAATAACACACAAGCACAGAGTTTGACATAAAAGGACAAAATGATCACCAATAGGATTCTTAAAATGCTCTAATAAATTCAGCTAAGAGAAAGACAGACTTAAATGCAAATCTCATGTTTACCATTTCTCACAGGTCCCCAAAAGGAGTAAGACCTAGATGAAGTTTACTGTGATAAATCATTTTCGCTCTGATCAAAGAGGTCGCCGCTGCTTCGACAGCGAGCAGTGAGCGCATCATCTACCCAATAATCATGCCACACCGAGCAGACAAAGGCAGGTGCAGAGAGTTGTTTTTTTTTTTTTTTTCAAGCTTTAAACCAAACGGGCACAAGGGCTGTGACGCCACCATAGCCAAAGCTCTGCACCAATGCTCTCGACACAGTTTTCCAACCAGTTGGCATTATGATAGGCACATCTGTTGGACTTGGTATTGCTTGGACAGATTCAGGATGGAGAGATGGAGGATAGGGGGACCAGGGTGACAAGATACAACAATCACTTTTTTGAGAAGCTTGTAAGAGAGAGCTCGTTCGAAAAGAAAAAAAAAAAAAAGGAGCCTAGCAGATTCAGTACCTTTACAGAAAATCAATGCCTCAACCTGCAAAGACTGAAAACATGTCATTACACCATCAGAAAGATACAAGTATAGCTGGAGAGCCACAAACTATGCCTGTTCTCCTCGAGCCCCTGTCACAAACACAAGAGGGATAAATAAAATGAATAGGTAACAGTTGAGAAACTATCAGAAAAGGCAACACTGCTGGTTCTGTTGGATTTTTCTTCGCTTTGCCTACCTTTCCACTGTGGGGAGGGGGTGGGGCGGGCGGGGAGGGGGGGTGTTTACATTGTTGTCGTCATTACAAATAAGCAAGTTAGCAGTCCACCCTAGCGCTTCCTTCCTTCCGACCCCCTTTTACACTCTAAATCTCTCTCTCGCTCTCTCTCCGCTACTCATGGTGGCAAACTAGAACTCTGCAAACTCCTTTGCACACTTCTCTGTGAAGGAGACTCTGATTTCCTCTTCCTCGTAGTCGTCAAAGTTGCTTGTGTCCCCGGGGCCTTTGCACTTAGGAATAAAGGGAGCTTCCACCTGAAACAGACGGGACAATCAAATCATCAGAATGATACATTTAAGTCCAATAGAGAGCAGCAAAGTCATGGAGACAAAGTGCATTTAAGTCCCGCCCCCCAACGAAAACGCCGATCACTAACGTCTGCTAGCAAACAACACAAAAATACCTAAAAGCTGATTTGTGTCTGGACACACTACTAACAGGATTAAGAATCCATAACTATGTTTTCACAATCTGTCGAACAGAAAAAATAAACTTTTAAGCAATAAGATGTGAGACATCGGCAGGAAGATAACGTGGGATCAGTTCGTATGGAGCAAGCATTTTGCTCTTTTGACCACGCTGACTGCAGAGTTTAAAGCTAACTAAGCTATGTGATGCCCAGTTTGGATCTGTGTGAGCTTAAATGATGATCTTACCTGGTGATTCCATCAAATAGTTGAAAATATTAAAGAATATCACAACTGACCGTTCATTGGGATCGTTTCTCACATATAAGCAGGTAATGAGAAGATAACACTGAGATATACTGACAATAAGGAGTCTGACAGCGTAACTTTTCCTCTCTGGTAGCCATAAGTTGCTAAAATAATCCTTTGACATGATGATATTTAATGTTTTTAGCTAGCTACAGATGCTTCGTCAGTGCTTCAGCCCTCAGTTACATATTGTGGTGCCTGGAGCCCACCATATTGTGGTGCCAGTAGGCGTGTTTTTCTGAGTATTATGCTTTTCAGGGACCATAAACTACTGGATGACATTGGATAAGGTCCCGAGAAATAAAGAGAAAATTAAAAACAGATTTTTATTCCCTTATAGTTTTGCATAGTAACTTAATCTTGTTATAATGGGAGTAAAATGTATTATGCAATCAAGAACTCATGCTCAAATACTTGGAAGACACTGCCCGGACTAATTCTGTGATCATGTGTTGTCATTTGCTTTCCCCGGAGCCAACTCATCTATTTCTAATACAGCTTCCTAGATTCCCTAGAATGAATTCCAACAACTGCATGAGAAAATAGGAACTTGCTGGATTCATTTGTATTATGTGCAGGCAGAGAAAGCAAAAATTGTTACCAAAAGTTTTTCTGTCAAAATAAATCAAGACAAAAACAATGAGATTTGTGTGTTTGGAATCACATGTCCTCAGTGTTTATTCTGTGCACTGTGTGTCTGTACTGTTATCAACATTTAACCTTTGTTTGGCCACTGTCAGCACTCATTACATGCCTGACTGCCCCGGTGGTGGGGGAGATCCCTCTCTGTGAATCATTTTCCCCAGCTTTTCGTGATGAGTCCAAGGTTAGGGAGGGGTCATTTCACCGTATTGCTTTTTTAGGATTCTGTAAACTCCCTTGACAACCGATATTGAGACATAAGAGGGTAGTTATATGCACATCATGTTGGTGCAAGGTTATCAAATGACTGCGTACTTGAGGAAAAAAGTAATGCCTGCGTACTTACTCCATGCCACATAAGTTTAATGAAGACCTGGATCTTCTAACTGATCTTTGTCAGACGAAGATAGAAAAGTTCTTTATATTTGGAGTTCTTTAAAAGTTCTTTAAACTTGTGTGGCATGGTGTAACTGATATTGAGACCAAATAAACCTGAGCTTATGTAAACCAAAACATGTGGTTCTGTGTGTATACATTGTGATGTGAAATGGAGAAGGACTTGGTTCCACTTCTGGTTTGTTGCAATGCTGCTGTAATCCTACTGAATCCACAAGCTTTTATTTTAAAAGAAAAAAAAAAAACAGGAACACGTTTTGTGCGTTTTTAACATTTTCCCATTTGTCTTCATTGTAATATCATCTGTGCAGAGGAAGCACAGATGGTGTGAAATTATCCGGAGCTGCAGATGTAGACTAAAGACACTTCCACTGACCAAAGGCTCATTAAAGCCATCTTCCTTTGTCAGCAACACTTTTCTTCTGCTCTACCGATCTCAAAATGGGAAGTGGGCTCCATTTGTACACGTTACAACTGACTAAGTGCTGACCCTCTCACCTTCCTCTGGTAGATGGCGATCCAGTCGGTGGTGGCAAACCACTTGTGGCCCTTGATATCATTGACTCCATTCCTGAGGTTGCCAAAGCGCTTGGTCAGGTCCACCTGCAGCAAATTTCTCAACAGATCTCTTAGGTCTGAGCTGAAATGGGAGGGAAAGCGAACCTGCGAACAATGAGAGCAGTGTGAGTGTGAAGCCCAGCATTTTATACCTCATGCTATTGTTTCTAGCGCTGCCCCCTGAGAGTCGAAGATTCGATTCATCAGTCTGAGACCCCTGAGTCAACTGAAATTCTTTAGGTTGAGCAGACTTTTTTTTTTTTTGTTTTTTAGTTTAGTTTAGTTTAGTTTTTATTCAGTCATGACAACACCAAATATTGTACACAGTATTGACATTTCACACAAAATCACAAAATCATTTTATTTATTTATATTTTAAGTTTTGTCAGTGTATTTTTTTGGGACGTCTCGGTCCTTAGATGTAGCTGCAGAGTGCGCACCCCTCGCTTTCACACTGCCTCAGAGTACAGGAAGCTGCAGACCCATGGAGGCAGCTGCTCTGACAAAGAGAGGCTTTGCCTGGTCAGTCTTTGGGATAAAGTGATCTTGTGCCTTCTGCTGAAAAGTTGCACATTTTCAACATACAGCAACTTAATAGGAGACAGTCTGGCTTTTGTTTGATATGGTGTTGGCAAAAAATGCTGTTGCACATTTCTGATCTGTCGTTAGTGTAGCAAGCAAACATCAGCTTGGAGGGCTGACTTGGTTTGGGTACTATATTATTTCAATGCCACCGTCTTCCTGAATGTCCCCCTGAGCCCCACTCAAACTCTTACATTCTCAATGGAAAAAAAGAGGTAAGAATAGTCAAATATTTGCCTTAAAAAGCCAAATCCAATGTCCCTGACACAATTCTCTCTCAGGTACAGCCATACTGCAGAACTCAGCCTACAGCTGTATGTTGGTGCAAGCCTATGAGTGGTCTGAAATGACACTGTGTTCACTAATGCTAAATTTGGCTGTGATTTGTCAGGTTGTGACACATCTGCTTGTTTGTACTTTTCACTCTCCTTTCACCCCTCTTATGCATTAGCCTTTTTTTTTTTGTCTGCAAGGTCTCTTACCGCTGAAGTTTTTGCTTTTCTCACCACTGCTGAGTTACGACCATGCACAAAAGCCAGGCATGACAGCCATTTCAGAGATGCTAAATCTGGCCTACCTAACGTAATAAACTATGATGCCACGTTAAAGTCACCGAGGGCACTTGTTGTTTAGTTCCAGTGCTCTGATGAACACTAACTGATGCTAGGAACACTGTTGGCCTGATGTAAACCATTTATACTGATTTAATACCATGTGTACCAAGTGCATACCAAGTGTAGTCCCATAAATCATTGGTGTTTGTAGCTAATGAACAAACAAATGTGTGACTACATGCAGTTATACACATGCTGTGAGATCACCAGGACACACGCCACAAGTTATTTCCATGGTAATGTCCCCCAAGACAAACATTCAGGTACTTTGTAAATAAAGAAATCTTAATCAGAAATGCATGAAGCTTTATCATACTGAGGTTTGAGCATCCTTACTCAAAATGTTATCTTCCAAATATAAAACAAATTCACATAAAACAAGCCAGAAATCACATAAAAGACTAAATATCTTTATAACAAAATAAAAAAATAGTTGCATTTATGGGACAGTTCACCCTAAAATCAAAAATACATATCTTTCCTTATCCCTATCTTTCCAACACTGCCGTGTTGTTTATGAATCTAAATTGTTTTGAGATATCAGCTGTAGAGATGTCTGCCTTCTCTCCAGTATAATAGAACTAGATGGCACTCGGCTTGTGGTGTTGAAAGTGCCAAAGAAATTCCTTTGAGAAAGTCAACAGCAATGTCTCTTTCCAGAAATCATGACCCGGTTAGTCAAGATAATCCACAGAGCTTGTTGTGAGCGGTTTCATGTAGGAAAGCTGTCAACAGCACAAGCCTTTTGTCCATGAGCTAGATGCACGCCTCCTTCTGCGCCGTGACACGGCTGGCAGTTGTAGTTTGGTAGAAATTGAGTAGTAACTGCTCACAGCAAGGTCCATGAATTATCTGAGTAACCAGGTCATGAATATTTGGAAAGAGACATTGCTGTTCAGTTTTTCAAATGTATGTTTTTTGTGCTTTGAGCACCACAAGTTGAGTGCCATCGAGTTTCATTATATTTAAGAGAAAGCACACATCACTATGGCCAATATCTCAAACACTCTGCAATCACAATAAAACAGTCTACACTGGTAAACAGCACTACAGGTACAAGGAAAAATATTCATTTTTTTTTTTTTTATTTGGGGGTGAACTGTCCCTTTAACTTTTAATCGTTGCACTTTAGCTGCACACCGCAATTCTCTTCATATAATTAAGCGTTAATTATGGACGTTTAAATGCATTTCAGTTTGCAAACCACCAACTCTGTTAAATAACAATGTAGAATTGTGCTCTTTGTTGAGCTACCAACAGAAATTTAAAAAAAAAAAGAATCATTTAGGCAGGCTTCTCTAAACTCACCTTCCCTGATACAATCTTCTCGTAAATCTGAATAGGCTGGTCGGCGAAGAAGGGAGGGTAACCAGCGGCCATCTCATATATCAGCACTCCCAGAGCCCACCAGTCCACTGCTTTATTGTAACCCTGGAAAACACAAAGGAAATATAGGGCGGTCAGATGTGTCCTCAAACAAAAACTCCCACACATTCGAGTGTCAACATTAGACAGTCAGCGGTAAATTGAACCGGAGCTCTAAAGTTAATGTCCAGTGACAATGAAATGGTTTCCTAAATGATGAGAGCTCCCCTGCCCTTATGACATAAAGAGCAGAGCCGTTCACTCTGGGTTTGAACTGAGCTTACCTTACTGAGGATGATCTCTGGTGCCAGGTACTCTGGGGTCCCGCAAAGCGTCCAGGTCCGGCCCTTCACCCTTTTTGCGAATCCAAAATCTGTTACCTGAACAGAGTACAGCTCTCAGCACTGACCAAAAACTTGCAAAGAGCGCAGATACAAATCAAACATATTGCTGGTGATTAAGAGAACAAACGTGTAATGCTTGCCTGTATGTAACCTTGCTGGTCGATGAGCAGGTTCTCTGGTTTAAGGTCCCGGTAGATGAGATCCAGTGAGTGAAGGTATTCAAAGGTCAGTACAATCTGGGCTGCGTAGAAGCGGGCGTGTGGTTCACTGCAAAACACATCAGGGACAATATTTACAGTCAACCAGCGGTGCACGGATATACTTAGAAGTTACCTCGACGTTAACTCACCTGAATCTACCGATTCTCCTTAAGTGTGAGAACATTTCGCCGCCGGGTACATACTCCATTATCATATACAGATTACTGTTGTCCTGCGGAGAAATGAGCAAGGTCTTACTTTAACAAGCAAAACACACACACACAAAAATGAGGTGAATGTGCTTAGAGGATAAGCAGATTAACTGTTTAATGCTTACCTTAAAAGAATGCTCCAGTCGCACCAGAAAGGGAAAGCTGACAGCTTGAAGGATGCGTTTCTCGTTCAGTGTGTGCTCTATCTGCTTCAGCTTCACTACCTAGGAGGAGACAAGATGGAGGCTGATTAAAGGCAAAATGGGGTGTCAAAATGACACAAAACATAAATCATACATCATCACTCCGACAAACTCGGATAATCACATTCAAATTTCATTCTTTGTTATTTGTAATACTCAGATATGTAATTATATTAATATTTACAATGTATCTAACAATGACACTATGAGCATGTGGTTGTTTCATGTTCTGTCCACTAGAGGGCATCACCAATATACAGTTAGACTCAAAAAGCTCTCAGCTTTTGAGATCAGAGCTGCCTGCAGGTACATGGAAAAGCTAGCCTGTAATCTTTCATTTTAACCCCGAGCAAGTGCTAATCTCAAGCGCTGCACGCACTTCGCTTCTGAAATGGTCTGTAGTTATCTCCGTAAGTGCACTGCTTTCCAATATTTTTGATATTGTAACATAGGGATGCATGATATGCTTTTATTTCAGCTGATACGATTACCAATTATCTGCTTTCCATGGCCGGTACTGATAAGATGTTACATTTTACATATTTGTCATTTTAACCTGTAGTTTATCCACGACTGAGGACTAAAAAGGCTAAGATTTAGGAAGAAAATATGGATGAATTAATATTCCATCACCCAAAAATAAGCTCTGACTCTACAAATGGGTGTTTATTTTCTTCTTGTCTAGTATGTCAAAAAACTTCCCAAACATACTTTGGTTTTTTTATTAAGCATTTTGCCTGAGAATTGAAATAAAATGCTTCTACAGAATCTGTCAAAACAGACATGTCAACGGGTTATTTAAAGGTAAGTCCCTCTGCCACCACACGGAGACACTAGGAGACGATTGCTGCAGGTGTGTGAGCTCTACACTGGGTAAGTGGGTGCGAGTCCGTCCGCACACGTAGTGACACGGCTAACCGTGGCATGATGGGCCTAGTGCTAGCTAACAGTTATTAATGTAATGATAAATTTGAGCCTTTTTGGAGTGAGTTTACTGGTACCGCTTAAAGGCTCTGTATTGGATGTGAGCTGCTGCTGCTGTGTTAGCTCGTGCTAACTCTCTGGAGCAGGCATGTCAAACCGGTCCACAGGGGGGCCGGTGTGGCTGCAGGTTTTGTTTCCAACCAAGTAGCAGCACACCAGACTTGACTCATTTAATCAACTGATCTCCGTCTTCAGACAGTTGATTGGTCAAACTGTGTGCTCTTGGTTGGTTGACACAAAAACCTGCAGCCACACCGGCCCCCCTGTGGACCAGTTTGACATGCCTGCTCTGGAGACAGCTCTTCAGCGCTCTCGCGTTGCATTCGTTCTCCTTTTTCTCTATATTTATTGGTATCTTGCAAACTAACTTAAAAAGTGTAGCGCCACCCACTGTATCGGGGTGTGTAGGTGCCGCCTTTGTTCAGTCAATGAAAGCAGTCTGGCTTTGAATTATTTGTGCCGTTTACTATATATTCATTAAAACAACCTTAGCATGTTGTAAAGCCAGGAACTCTTTCACAGAAAATAAACTGAGAGGTAGGTTTGTGGCGCTGCAGGACATTTTAACTTTTAAAACAAAGTGATCTTTATGCGAGCGAGCCGGTGAGGCGTCATAGATTTAAGATAACTGTGAAATAACACTTGTGATAACTTACAATTTGTCAAATCAGAAGGTTAAATCACTGAACAATTTTCCTAAAAACATCTGACTACAAAGTCTCCACTTTGTGGTCAACTCCAGACTGTATACTTGTTTTCTTGTTGTTCTCTGGTTTAAAGTTTAAACGGGAAAGTGTTCTGATAAACACTCATTAAGAGTCTTGATCCAAGTCTTGGTATATTTACTAATATAATTTCTATGAAAGAGACATAAAAGTTGTAGCGTTCACGTCAGGCATTCACATTTACCAAGTAGCATTTTTCTTAAAAGCATTGTCTAAAAGCACCGTACCTTCTGTTTATCGAGTATTTTCATGGCAAAATGTTGGCCCGACTCTTTGTGTTTAACCAGCATGACTCGACCAAACGAACCAGTGCCTAAGGTCTTCAAACGCTCAAAGTGGTCCAATGCCGCAGTTTGCTGAGGGGCAGAGGAGGGTGTCAGTAATGGGAAACATGACAATTTGCAAGCAACAAACCATGAAAAACCATACTGAAGTTCAGAGTTTTTCCTCAACAATACCTCCACTAAAATGTACTGTCATGAAAACAAGTATTTCTAACAGAATTCATGCTATTTTCATTTGAATTAGATGTCATCATTTTATTTAAGTCCTACATTAGAGGTGCTGTCATGCTAAAAATATATAATGTGTTTCAAATTAGCCCAGCAGAGGGTGCACTGCCCCTCTAAAATAAATGGGACTAAATTTGTTCATGGGCGGGACTTTTTCCATGAGTTTGCCCGAGAGAGTGAATGAACATGTGAAACCGGGGGTCAGACTGATTCAAGATGTATTATAGGACATATCACACGACGATGCCTCAACACAGAAAAATTATTAAAAGTCCAATAACACTGTGCAATAATAAGAATGGCAGATTCATAAAACAATGATTAAAAAGAGAAATTCTCGTTCTCACCTGTGCTGGATTCTCCCATTTCTTCAGGAAATCTTCTTTGGCTTTGGCAAGAAACTCCTTCACTGTAATCAGAATCAGAGTGCATATTCATTACAGAAAGCTTTCAGAATTCCGGACATATAGGATTTTGTTTAAGTCACCTCACATAATGAGCAAGGCCCAGAGAAAACCACAGTATTGTTGTTTTAAAATAAAAACAGAAGGCTATAGTAAGATATTCCAGCAAATGAGCTTGATACACATCATGTGTTACATTATATGCTGATGTGTGCATGAGCATAAATACTGCCTGTGTGATATTATTATAATTTTTTGGCTGTAGTTGATAGGATAGCTCCAGAGTTAAAGTAGGAGTGAGGGGATGACATGCAGCACAGGGGACGTAATCAAGCCTGAAGCCACCACAGTGCACAAGACAAGTAAGAAATACCTTGATGAATTTATGAATTGAACCAATGCTAACTTATATCTAAACACTAAACTGCTCAAAGCAATCGTGCACTAGTTCACCCACAGAGTAGGGGTGGGTGACATGGCCAAAATCCTCAATCACAGTATGTTTTTTTATCACACTAATGGTAAATATCACAACACAGTAAAAGCCTGTTTACACCTGGTATTAACATGTGTCTAGGGTGATCAGATCTCAAGTGGACACCGAGACCACCAAGACGCACTGTGATCCGATCACTCAAACCACTTGCCGAGTTGGTCTGGGACACATTTGACCACATATCTTTTCTACAGTAAGTGCTAATGCTACCTGATGCATCAGCGCCAACGACTGCATCATCAGTTCAGAGTGTAGTGGTTGTTTTGATGACAGTGCACAAGCATTCTGTAACTTCATCATTTTTTGACTAGTTGGATAAAGAGCTGTGTGACCGTCCATCGTTTCGGCCTATGGAAAGAGACGTGCTGATTTCTTTTGACAGTGATACCTCCATTGTACTGACGTAAGCACTAATGTGATTAGTGAGTATGCTAGTGAGCAGCCACCCAGAGTGTGGATGTAATGACCATGCGCGGGGCCCCTTGACCTTCCACTGTAAGTGACGTAGGTAGTAACAAAATCTGAACACAAGTGGTAAGCTGGAGACGCATGATTAACTCATGATGTGTCTTGGCTGTCCACTTGTATTCATATCACCAAAATGCACATTATTACCAGGTGTAAACAGGCTTTTCTCATTTCTGTAAAATTAATTAAGAAGTGGTTTAAAATAACCATACCGTTCTTTATCACATTTGATAGTTTAATTCTTTTATCTCAATATAAACAAAAAAGGCACTGCCTCGTGAGATAACACCTGCATTAAACAAAAATCTCAAAACAGTTCAACTAAAATTCTTCTAAAATGAAAGCTTTAAAGTTCCTTCGTGTCAGTCCAAATCATGTGAGGCAGCTAGATTTGCAAGGTCCTGTGAGAATAATGAGATATCACAAGACCCCAGGCCTGATTTGGTACATAGCCATTGCATTGCTAAAATCTCTACCAGTGGACACATTTCTCCCGCAGCACGGTGTGCACCATCATATCACCCAACCCTGCCACAGAGTAGAAAAAAGCGCCACAAAGAAAGTATGAATGAAGACAATCGACTTAAGGCAGGGTCACTGAAAAGTACAAAAAAACTTTAAGGCACTAAAATATGCCTCAGAGTACAGCAAGGTCAATAATTAAAATAATGGATTAAGAGTCTGCAGGACAGGTACTGGTGATGGAGGCCACCAAGAGGCCTGCAACAACTCTAAAGAAGGAATAGAGTTTCAAGGCTGAGATCGGAGACATTTTCCAAATAACATTTAACTATGTGCTTCACGAGTCACGCCGTAACGGGAGAGTGTCAAAGAGAGAGCCACGCATGTGACATCTCAGCTAGTGTTTGCCAGAAGGCATGTGGGAGAGTCAGAAACAAACACTGAGCATCACCTCATCATCCCCAATATGATTTATGATGGTGACAGCGTCGTATGTGGGGATGCTTCTCTGCTGCAGGACCGAGAAGGCTTGTGAAATAACAGGCTAAAGTGTACGCGGCAATTTACACAGAAATCCCTCTGGAGATGGAGGCTTATTCTTCGGCATGACCCAAAACCCCAAAAGCCAAAGCTCTACAGGAACGACTAAAACAACCTGGAGTGGTCAAGCCAGAGTCAAAACCTCAATCCTATCTCATATTTGAGACACAACTTGAATATTGCTGTTCCATCAGTTCTGGAAAAAGGACATTAGGAGCCCACGTGCCTGTGGTAGCCACACCACAAAACCAATGCTACTGCATCACGGTCAAAGGGTTTTGCACACTGAGTGACCTCTTTCTTTTTTTTTTTTCTATTTAGAAAAACATGATTTTGAGTCTTTTTCTTTTTTTTTTTTTTTTTACACATAAGGTGATGAGAGAATCCTCACTCATATGTTAATCTTAAGCAGGGGTTGGTTTCTGTAATATTAAACTAATCTATACTGAGAGTGCAGTTTAACATGAAGCCAAAATGATTTTAGAGGAAACCCGCACCTAGTCTTTGTGAACACAGTTTACAAATGCATAAATACACATGCAATACCACGCATTCACACACATACATGCAACTATACACCAACAGGCAGAGGCCTGTGGACAGCGTCTGACAGCTTAGCACACATACTGTCAGATGCAGTCATTCATTTTTTCGTGCCCTTATCTTTATGGGGCCGATCACAGTGCTCTGTGGGAACATGTAGATAACTGGCCGTTCCTCATTCCTCCTCACTATCTGTGTACTGGTTTTGAGGACACTAGCTGCAGATGAGAGAGGACAGCTTTTCTACTGGAACACAAAATGGTCGAGGCTGTGAATGTACATCTACTATTTAAACCTACTAATCACAGGCTTAAAATTCTAAGCTTAACATTTTGGACAAGATTTATTTATGCAGAAATAATGGACAATTGAATTGATATAAAAAATATCTATATTTATTTTTAAAAAAAACCCGAAAAATAGCAGATATGCAACATATGTTGCCCTTTAAAGATAATGTGGAATGTCAATCTGCCTCAGTAATCGATGCAAAATAACAGCCAGTGGCACAGTTTGAATACGGCCAGCTGTCAATAGTGAAGCGCATACTGCAGTTATGCAGTCACTAACTTTTGGCTATTAGTATTTAAACTAATGGGCTTTTAGATATGCTCAAATTAGAAAACATAAATATTATGAAGGCATTACAAATAGCTACGTCCCACACTGAAATTTCTCACGAAAACATGTGTGCATCTCTCACACACATCCACTTGAAAACTACACAAAGGCTTAATCCTCATCTAGCTAATGTGATTTCCTGCAAATTCTCAAAAGACCAGCAGCTCCAACAATAGGATGGGAGAAAGCCAACAAGAACAGCAAAGACCAAAGTTCGCATAAACATGTCGAGAGCACTGCTGCTCCCACAGAGAGCACTGGAGGCAGACATTTCCCGTGAAAATTGCTCAACTCCCACTTCCAAAAAGAGAAGAGCCACAAATGGGGCCATTACTGTCATAACTTGGAGCTGCTCGGTGGAAAAGATGCGGATGCTGCTGCACACATAGCTGGGAGCTTAATGGCCAAATCAACAGCTGTCTGTGAGGAATTCTCTTGAGCTTGATAGAGTCTCCCTTTCCATTTAGGAGGCTTGGCTGCCTTAATAGTAATTGCAGGTGATCAACAAAAGCTCAACACCTCAACTCTCCTAGAACCCCAAATTCCTTACCATCTGGGATGACTATGGGTACCTCTGGTACTGCAGCATCTGCCGAGCGCGACCCTGATTCACTTGAGCGCGAGGATGACTCCCTCTTTCCTGCATGCCTTCTGGAGCTCTTCCTGTCACACATTAGCTCTGCTAAGTCTCCCCTGTTCGTCTTCCTTGGCCTCTTCCTCACAGTCACTGATTCATGACCTATCCTCCCCCTCTGAGAGCACCGTGGTCAGATCAGCGGCCCCACTCATCCACAGAGAAAACGGTCAAGTGTCCTTGCCAGCAGGGTGTCTTCAGCCTTTCCTGTGACGGTCACTTTGCTAGAAACCCAGTTCAGAGAGTAGCATCCACATCCAGTGCGCAGTCACACATAGCGTGGAGACCAGCGCTGCTCCCGTTACACTCACACGGATCAATTGGACCTTTGCTTTGGTTTGTATCAATATTTATTCTGTACACAAAGTACTCTCTGCCGTTCCCTCCCATGTCAAACACACACACACACACACATGCACACAGGGGCTATATATTGATCTAAACAGGGGCATAATCACCAGGGGGAGGGGCCTAAAACACTAGTTGGTAAATTTATCCAAACCGGAAAGGGAGTCCTATGGAAAACTAGGCCTAAGTGAAGACCCTTGAGATGAACTAGACACATCTAGTCAAGAAACTTTCCCTAATTAGCAGAGCCAATCAGATGTCACATCTGCAGCAAAAAACAAACTCATGAGTTGATCTGAATGTTTTCAAAACATAAAAGTGGCTCTCTCAGGAGACACTAGCAAAGCAGGGACGCACAAGCCACAGTGAAACTTTTCCTCCCTGCCCAAATGCACCAGAGAGTCTGTGTAGTGCCAGTGCTGAATCGATCCTCCAAAAATCAATCCTACATCTCTCCCCTGGGCCTAACT
This sequence comes from Plectropomus leopardus, assembly GCF_026936395.1. NCBI lineage: Eukaryota > Metazoa > Chordata > Actinopteri > Perciformes > Serranidae > Plectropomus > Plectropomus leopardus. The sequence continues at coordinate 15,561,665 of NC_142193.1, read as the reverse complement.
GGCCCACTCTGACGCAGGAACAGAGGGGTTATATTAGGGCGAGATGACCGACATTTAACTGCGAGGCGCGCCAAATCGAGTCCCAGGCTACACCAGGCCTTGTTCAGATAGCACACATCCGCGTGTGGTGAATAAAAAAATCAGTCAGGGGGTAAACCAGGATGCTGTTTGCATGTGTGTAAAGGTGAGATATCAACTGAAGTCATCAGCTCGATACTGGCAGTGGATGTTTTGCTGTGACTGGTGAGCAAGCAGCTACTCACAGGGACATTACGGTACATCCTACTGTATGAATTGAATTGGCTAGTCAAATTAATGACCTATTAAGAAGCAGAGGAACTGACATTGGACTTACGGTTACATCCCACCTACCCACGTCTACTCCATTCAAATACATGTTGAGAATAATATGCATCACTCTGTCCCAGAAACATGTAACATTAAGAGTCTTGATTTGTGTTTTATTCCCTTCATTCTTTCCCTGAACTTCCGCATTGTGTGATTTTATGCTCTTACTTTTGTTTCGAGCAGAAGTGCAGTTACCTTGTTAAGCGTCACCAGCTTTATTGTCCATTACCTGCCAAAATCTGTTTTTTAGCTTTAAAAAAAGCTATTGTTAAGTTAAAATTAAAATTTTCCTAGTGATGCTAGCCGCTGTAACTAATGCAAAAGCAGATTTGGTAGTGATGTGCTCGCAGTTACAGATTGGCAACAGGTTAACAGGTGAGCAAAAGTTAGCTGTTTGGGAACAGTAACAGCAGGGTTTTCCACACATTCATTTATTTGTGGCTGCCTGCCACTGTATAAAATCAGCATATTTTTGGAGCTGTACCATTCATTAGGACACTACCGGAATATACATACTGTTGGGTTATTCATTCATCACGCTCTGGGCACAAACTGTGACACTGAGCAGTCACATATAACACTTTTCCTTCACTCTTAGGGCAAAGAAATCAGCATTTTGTACACAACATGGAAAAGTTAACGCCTGGCAGCTGGTTGGTTAGCTTAGTCTGTGGACAGTTAAATTCACCAAGTCCTCTTAGGAGTTATGCTGAGATTTTGCTTTTGGTTCCTTATGATGCAGCCGTCTACAAGAAGAGACACTGCGAAGTGATTAAAAATGTCCTTATATATGATTTCAAGCCATTTCTTGTATGTCGTCTTTCCAGTCACTGATGACTTTGATGCTTTAACCCCTAATTTCCACCAGAGCCTTGTGTGGTCTAGCTCGGATCCGTCACGGCAGACGGAGCAAATAGATTACACTCTAGTCTATGTGTTGTCTTCCGCTGACTCTGCTGCGTTGTGAATCGACTCCGTCCCAGCTCCGGCAGTCCAGACACTTGTGGTCAGATACGCAAGGCTCCTATTTTTTTCCGGATGCCAGAGCACAACATTAACGTCAACAAAACATCACACTGAGAGGATCCAGGCCTGGATTCAGCAGGTCAGAGGTTTTCAGAGGTCACTACCAACAACACAGACGAGGAGAAGCTCATTTTAGAGGTGGAAAACCACAAAGTTATCCGTTTTATAAGGACAACCGTAGAAAGGAAATGGTGTGGAACGCCATATTGGGAGTTATGGGAGTGAATGGATTTATTACTTCTTCTTCTGTACTGATATAATGCACGTGATTCTGTAAGTGCCGCGGGAAATCCTCAGCCTCGCCACTCCAGCTGATCCGGCAGTGCTGCACCGTGCCAGACCCAAACCGCAACCGGTGGGAGTTAATGAGGAAGCACGGAGCAGAACTGCAGCGGAGCCGTTCCACCACACACATGCAAGCGGTGGAAATCCTGGGTAAAGCCACCCAGCTGCTGCACTGTAGGTGCTGACTGTTACCAAATTCATTCACTGTTTACAAGAGTGGTTCTCAGCCAACGGTCCTCGAGGGAGTCCCTTGGTGTCCCCAGTAAAATGGGAAATATTTTATTTTCACATTTTAATTCACTACCAAAGTGATTTGGATGTGAGTAAGAGCCATAAGAGTGACCATTCTGATCACAGGGTTCACTTCCTATATAAAATATGGGAAATACAATAATAAAGTCTGATATAAAATAAAATAAAATATAACTAAATATTTATTTTATAGTTAACTGCTTAACTACAGTTGACAACTGCAGAATTCTGGTCAATCAGATCAACAACCAAAGTCTTTTCAGATGGAGGTCCCTGAGGGGAAATCTCACCAAATGGGGGTCCGTGACCTACTGTGTATCAATTCAGGGGTCCATGACATGAAAAAGGTTGAGAACCATTGTTTTACAACACCAACTAGTGCAGCTAGCACTGAACCAGAAGGAAAAAAACAACTGCATTATAACCGGAAGATGAAACAATGCGTGGGGCAGTATAAGGTAAAAAGGTCACAGTGTATTTAATATATGTGATACAAAAAAAGCTGCATGGATGTGCCAAACTACACTTAGTGATTAGATTTAGTGTTCAGTGTACAGCCTATTATAGCATTGTTATTTGAGCTTTACAAATCTTGTTGGCCTTATTTAAAAAAAACTTTCTACCAATAAGTTTAAATTGTGAAAAGGTAAAAGTCAATCTGGTAGCTAACAAACATTTCTCTTTATGCCCAGCTTTGTAATATTAGGTGGTTTCCATGTCAAAAAAATTAGGTATATGGCCTGAGGGATGTCTTCTGGCAGTCCTAATATCTATGGCATGACATTATAGTATGTAGTAGCTTTATTTGTTGCAGAAAACAAATGTTTTCAGTATCACTGTCTGTAAAAATGCCTGCAGCTTTACAAGGCCGACAGACAGAGGAGCCACCACTACGCCCATCGGAGCTGTGAGAATCCAAAAGGAAACTACAGTTCCTCCTCTGAACACTGAACTCTGAGTTTTGCTTTCCTTGCTGTTGGATTTTGCTTCTCAGGATCGCTCCCTGGCAGTATGTCAGCTTGCCAACTTGCCAGTTCAGTGCTATAAGCTTATCTGAGGTTGCTGATTGGCATTTCAACAGCAAGGTCCACTGGTAATCAGCGTAAGCTTATAACAAAGCCCCTTTAACTGGAGACAGGAAGTGATGAGCGATCCAAACACAAACCTGCCCCTGTTACACAAACTGGCTGCGTGCAGAGCAGGGGCAGGACATGAACCACACGGTTATTTATAGAAAGAGGGAGTTGTACTTTGACAGGGTGCCACCTCATTATATGAGGTTCAATTCAAAATGATTCAAGATTCAATACAACAATCACTTGTGTCACAACTGGCTGACAGCATGGTGCTCAGATGCTTCTTTAGAAGTGTGAGAAGTACAGGAAAATATTTCCAAGCTATCAAACACTCAGACAATCAAGCAGACTTCCAGGAGCCCAAACAGTGAGAGGACAATCACACAAGCACTTTATAACAAAAAAATAGTTCCTGATTACACTGCGTAACAGTTTAAGGCTAATAGTGTTATGCTGTGAAGCTTGGCGCCTGACAGACACTTCCACAGTCACTGAGAAATGCCTTCCTTTGAACTGTAACTGGAAAACAATAGGCAACAGAGCAGAGACAAACAACAGGCTGCTCTTTGTGTCCGTTTGTATATACAAGATCACTCCACCGAGGGGATAGACACTCAAATCCCCAGGTCATATTATGAATTTAGCAAAAAACCACTATCAAGAAAAAAATACCTTCATTATCTCTGTTAAACATATTGGTTTGAACACAGCTAAAGCTGCCAAAGCTAGTGCGACATAGCATGGACTACAGTCCCATCCCTAACCCATGCTCCTGCCCAGCTCCAGAAAACTCACACCAGCAGCGAGCCTCTAGCTCCTCCTGTGGTTGGTAATGTCTGCCTCCTCCACTGCCTGTGTCCACTACGCAGGGCCCGGCTCGGTGAAGCAGCCTTCCTGCCAGCCTGTGAATAACAGACATCATACAAGGCAGGGGGAAGCCAGCTGATCGCCCGTGCGGAGTCTCAAAAACTGCAGTATTTCCGGAGGGTCTAACAAGCAGGAAATCCAAAGTGTGTGATACTAAAAGCGTCTTAATGGCTAAAACTTCAAGCTATCCTCATGGCTAGCTGTAGTTGGTTTATAGAGCAGTGACCAACTGAGAAAAGCCTGGGCTGGACCTTCCTTGCTCCTTCACTTCCTGCTGCAGCTCACAGAGTGTCTATCCCCCCTGCTTCCTCCTTCGGGCCAGAAATCAGCTTTAGTGCAGCAGCTCTGCGCTTTTCTTCCACAGCCTGGAAACTTCAGGGGAAAGAGACCCTGCGCGCTGGAACAAGCTCCCAACACTCTCTTTCCATTTTCTGTAGGAACCACAACAGGCAGCCATGTTCCCCTTAATCTATAGCTGTCCTGTGGAAAATTGCACTCCTGGGTGTGGGCTCTGGACCTCTGGTCTGCAGCCGTCTCTGGGGATCAGGGTGGGTCCTCAGCAATTAGGCTGATAAGGACGTGAAGCATGACATGTGAGCAAAACTTCCACCAGCAATGCCTCTTCTGATCCCCCAAATTACGTTAATTCTTGAGTTTTAGAAACAGACCTCTGTGCTGTAACACCTGAAAGTCACAGCGGTGTGACAGGAGTGGATGGGTTAATGTTACAAAGGGACTAGAGGCCATTCTTCACACATACTCTCTACCAGCAACAAGGAGCTGACACTCATTTTGCAGATACCTGTTCAGACTTTGCACACTTGAGCGTTATTTATGATGGCGTGGATAAAAAACAGAAAACGCTATCATCACACATCATCTCTTGGACTAGTGATCCTTCCTCGGAAAAGGAGTTAACTATTTATTAGGGAATACTGTGACATTTTCCCCTCTTTTAGAAGTTAACCACTGAGTGAGTTTACTGTCAAAGACACTCATCAAAAAGTTGACAGGAGTAGCGTCGCAACGGTATGAGATTTTCACGGTATGATAACTGTCTCAGAAAATATTGCAGTTTCACAGGATCATGGCATTACAAATAATTATTATTAGTAGTCAAAATGATTGAAAATGTAAGGGTTAGTTTTGATTAAACAAATGTTTTATTACGAGAACTGAAACTTGAAACCTTCATTTTAAAAATAACAAAAATAAAAGTGAGATTCTCCAACCATTTTTTTCCAGTATCGTAGATGCAGAAGCAAATGTACATGATAACTGTCAACTTTCACATCACTGAATACGTTAATACCGGTATGCAGCTGCAACAGCCCACAAAACAACTTGCAAGAGGGGAGCATCTCTCCGTCTTTGCACACACACACATGCAGTGTGCACACATACTCAGTGACACATACAAGTGCCCTTGTTCTAAATGCTGCTCATCACATGATGTTCAAGAGACTCCTCAACTCCTAAGTTTCTGCCTGGAGAGGATCACCCTCATGCATCATATGACCCCGTCCTGGTGGCTTCTTCTTCCTTCTCCGGTAACAGCCAACTCCCATCTACTCACTTTCTGTCAAATGCAGTCTGTGGCACTCAATGCACTATCAACACAAACTTTCTGAACTATGTGCATTCCCACTCTTGCTTCAAAACTCTGCATTTCTTTAAACATACCCTTTTTCAAAAACACAGAAGAATGTAATTAGATTATTAAAAGTGCACAAGAAAACTTCACACCACAGTTTAGGCTTGTTATTGTCTTTCATAACCTTGTGAGGAGAGAAATAAAAACTTCTGAAAACACGTGAACCACAAAGAAACCTATGACTGTTGTATAAGGCTTTTTGTTGCCATCCTCACTGGTTCCTCTGAATATAACCAGGGGCTTTTAATCACGAGCTTTGCCACAAAATCGGTGGAGATAATGAATAACATCCTCTACTGTTCAGCTGAGATCAACATGGTGTGACACTAACAGACTGTGTGGATATCAGTGGCCATGGTGTCTTTCATCGGGTTTGATCTTAAGTTGACAACCTTGCAAAGTTAAGCATAGTCTGCTCAATCAGTTTTCCATATTGGATTAGGGTGTCAAATGTAATGTAATATGGTGTCACTGTGTAGGGTCTCTGGCAGATGTGTGGACTTGACTCACATGGCTTGGACGTGCACCTTTTAACTTAAAAATACTTCATACCTTCCTTCAAATCCAAATATTAAAAAGTATGTTATTTTAAAAAATGCACACAGATCACTTAGTTTTAACTAACAATGCTTTTCATTCCCAGCAAGTTGACCCTTAATTCTCCAGACGCACACTGTTTTGACAACAATCAAGTTGCAGGAGAAAACCATGACGAACTAACTTTGTTGCTGGGCACCAGTTGTAAAAAAGTGATACCAAAGACATGTTGTTTGCTACCAAAACTATGAGGTGGTCAACAAAAAACGAATTGAATTATGCAAAATGTGCAAACTGAAAACTGCAGACAGAGACACAAAAAAATCCAACAAAATTATTAAAGATAAAAAAGCAGCAAAAATTTTCAATATCTAAAAACTGTATATATTGTGACATTCCATTTGATGAAGAGTGCGTTGTTTCCTGCAGCTTAAGGCAAGGTAGATTTAAGACTTTTTATTGCCATTCGGAATTAACTTTAATTTTTTTTACTAACCAAAATTGAAGATTATCTATGTCAAATGCTGAAAAAAAACCCCAACCCTTTATGAAGTGAAACACATGGAGGACAATGAACACAATACATTGTCATAATAATAAGTATTTATACTCTTTATAACAAGAATGGGGGAAAATCTGGCGTTTCTGGCCGTTTTTTTTCTCTCTCGATTTTATGTTTTTCACTCTGCATGTGAGATTCCACTGCTTTGATTCCCATTTGGACAGTCTAAGAAGAAGAATGTATTAAATTATTTAATGAATAAATAGAAATTACCAAATATGTCGAGATTTCACTATGCAACATTAGGAATTTTTTTTTTTAAATCCTATTTCCTATGTCAGAGCAATTTTAAGACTTTTGAGAGATCAATGTAAGTTAATTTAATACTTATCAAGGCCTTCTTGTTAGAATAATACATTCAACGCCTTTAAAGATTTGAGTTTTGAGTGCTGTGTCCAGGACTCAAAACTCACAGTTCAGGACTTGGGACTTGAGTGTAAAGACTTGTAGCTTTCTTGTGACTTGCAAAACATTGACTTGCTCCCACCTCTAGTCTCTGGGCCTTGATGCATTACACAGGTTGTTATTTCTCTGCCGTTATGGGAAACAGGAATTAACAACACAGCAAAACGATGATACTGGATGATATAGCTAGCTGCTGCAGCCACGGGTGAAGGGTACTCACCGCTCTCCATCTCATTGCCCTTCTTCGCGGTGGGCGTGTTGCCCATGATGGCAGGCTGATGGTGGAGTCCCTGGGCTCGGACTGATTTTCCTTTACAAGTCGTTGAGTGATGCTACACCACTAAGGCAGTCCCTTGGCTCAATGATGCTGACAGCTAGCTACTAGCTAACAGCTATCATTATTGACAACCGTATGTAAATATATTACCCCTAATACTTCTCTTCAGTGAGTTCAGAAAACTCCCACCGAGCGGGTATATCCAAGTCTGCAGCTAACGCTCTGAGTTAGCTGGGCTAGGCTAACTAGCACAGATGGTCAGTTAGCTTTGCAGTGTTTGCTCCTCAATTTCCAGGCAAGCACCGGCAAGTCAAGATGTCACTTGGCTGTCATTTATTTCCAGAGACGGGCTTGGTGTATCCAAAATCCAGTCGGTACCATCTGACAGATCGTCGAAAGCCGTTTCCGTCTATCTATCTAGCGAGCAATTTAGCGTTAGCTATTAGCTCGCAGTCGTATCCTGGCCTGAGCTAACCAGGTGCTATCTCTGTGTAGGCAGGCCGTTTCAGTTGAGACCTGGATAACAAAAGTGGTGTCCAGGTTATTCGTTTTTCCTGTTGTTGCTTATTTCAAATGGATCTCTCTCCATTCGCTTCCAAATCCAGGCGTAAAGTGCAATGGTTTCCTGGGACCGACCATCTGATAGTCGATTCCTAAGATCAACAGACCCCTTCCATTAATCTTCAGACCGCAAGGGAAACTCCAGTCATCCATCCATCGAGTTCCGCCTCCGACTGGCTCTGATTGGCTACATTTACAGACTGAAGTCTCAATTCAGGTGCTGATTGGTTATAAGTCAATACATCCAATCATTGCATTGATGCGATTCGTCTGTCAAACACTTTTGTCCCGCCTCCCTGACTTGCTAGTAGCCGATACGCCCATAACTGTAACTGTGTTTTTTTCTCTTTTTGCTTTTAAATAATCAGCTGTTTGTATTTCTCAGACTAAGTTTCACGCAGGACACTTATAAAACGTTGTTGCAATTTACAATAATAATCCTGCTTGCAGGGCAGTATTTTCCAAAGCCAGTTGTATAGCCTAGCCACCCCTTTTAGCCGACCGCTCTGTGATTGGGCGTGACGTTAACACAGGCTATTTTTAGTAAAATGTGAAAATATAAGGGGATACTCACACTGATATTTGTGTTACAGCTTTGGCACTCTCGTGTTTAACTTTATGATGAAAAAAAGAAAATACCGATTTTGTGTAAGGTCAAGACTGAAAACATTTGTTGTTGTTTTTTGCACAGATGCATTTTAAAGTTTGACACTATTGTCAAACTTCCTTGGCTTTTTTCAAACATATCACATCCAGACCCCAGACTGTTTAAGCATCATTTCAGTTTGCTTACACATAAAGGGAGATAAGACACAGGACGGGGGGAGAAGATGAAGACGTATTTGTGATGGTAAACAAAATGTCACATCGACGCATGTTAGAACCACATCACGTCAAAAGCTACAGCAAATACATTTGCTGTTATTTTACATAAAATTGAAGGTTATCAATGAAAGATTTCACAGAATAATTTCATTACACACAACAAAATTCCACAAATCTTCAAAACCTTTCAAAGATTTTCTACAAATTCCATGACTTTTACAGGCCTGAAAAATCTGATTATAAAATTCTATGACTTTTCCAGGTTTTTCATGACCGCAGGAACCCTGGAATTAAACTAAGAAAAAATAAAGACAAAATAAAATTAGGAGGAACATCACATTATCAAACAGAAATCCATACACCAATATGTAACAAATACAATGTTATTTTATTTGGAAAACAAAGTTGCAAATAAACAAACAAACAAACATGGAGAAGTGATGAAATGCATCAAAAACTTAAAATCGAAGTGGGAAAAGGTTTAAGTGCAAAGGAATTTGAACACAAATATAAATGCAGATTATCAAAGTCCTGTACAGCAACATGTAACAATTTATTTACCTATTGCTTCAGTGCTGAAATCCTCATAAATGGGTACAAATGCACCAACAAAATGAAGGTGAATCACACATCAGCTTTCTGTGGTGTTTCAGTTCAGCTGTGTCAATTCATGGGTACCCTTTCCCTTCCATGAGTTTAACTACTTCGATATTGCTTTTAACATCATAGCAAGAAACTCCCCACCTCTAAGTGATGATTATACCGGTAAGATGTTCATAATCTTCCTTGGAGCAAACACTCATCTTAAGCCCAAGATGAGAGTTTGTATTTGACAAGCTTCTGGTAAATAAGGGCAGCTGTAAGGCAAAGATGTCTGTACATCCACACAAGAATGTCCACAGGCAATCTCCAAAAATAAGGTCTCGCGCTGAGAGTTAATCTTTGGGGCCGCCTCTATAAGCAGTCCATTGAGTTATCCGGTAGTATACCTAAGGGCGGGGCCTTGCCTGGGAGACAGGATGGCGGGAGCATGGAGTTTGACGTGGGATCCACATTTTCAGAGTCTTCCATTCGTTCTGCACAGCCTTCCCAGTTTATATGAAACCTGGTTACCCGTGGGTTTGATGCCAGAATATTTCTCTGGAGCTGAAAATTGAAGACAGACATATAGATGAATTCTTTGTACAGGTATTTCCATTAACTCTGAATTTAAATGTGGTTTCTAAGTTTATTTGATATGAGACTTTGGACAATACAATCATTATCTGAACTCATCAGCAAGAGTACAGTAATTACAAGTCTTCATACACAATTTACAACCTAAATGGAAACACTGACAGCATTTTTCCACAAAAGACTGATACATTTCCTATTAGTTGCAGATATTTGCTGATATCCAGATAGCAATGCATCCTATTTTGTTTGGCATCTCGACTCAGTTAATGTGAACCCTGTAGATAAGAGTGGTACAAAGGTGCCAAATGGTATTCTTCCAGCAACGAGTAATCAGTTATAAAGCCTACATAATCTACAACTTTGCACTTGTTATCACAAAATATTTTCTTTCGCACATGTGAGTGAAACCTTACAAAGATAACCCTTTGTCACAGTGGCTGATTATTGAAGTTACTACCAGAATCAAGAGCATTGGTTATAGAGTAGTAACATTTCTACTTCATTAATTATATAACTGAGGGATTTTGATAGGATTATTAGTCATTTATACAGGATCAGACAATCTGTTTCAAAGTGCAGGCTCACAAAAAAGAAAAGCTACAATTCTGCAAAGTATTAGTGCCCCATGCTGCAAAATGACCCTCCTCCTTGGTATTTTTTTTACAGTTAATACAAAAAAAAAGATGTTCTTAGGCTTCTACAGTTGAGTGAGTAGTGGATTAGGTCCTTAGTCTAATGTTTGTATGGGGTATTTTTCTGGCTTGATTTTTCAATTAGAAAAAAAACTTCAAAACTCTTCTTCAATCAGACAGAACACCACACATTCAATCTCATGAAATAGCATAATCCAAATTATTATTTAAAACCAGTGAAATAAGCATGAAGCAGTCACACTGGAAACAGAGCACAGATTATTTAGAAATCAACCAACCTGTGTGTAGTCTGGTTTGATCGGTGGATTTTCACGTAGCTCGGGTTCTGTGTATTCATTGTTCACATAGTAACCGATGCGAATGAACTCCTGGCCGCGGTATGTGCAGGTAATTAGCACAACAGTCACACCAACAGCATCACTTTCAGGAATCAATCCAGTGTTTGGGGCATCGGCCTGTTCAAGAGAAACACAACAACAAAATAGGCAAAAAATATAGAGCAATATTTTGTCTACTCGCATTTTAGAAATTTAAACTGTCTACTTGTCAAATGGGGACTATGGCATCAGAGCTGTGATACGATTAATAAAAATCTCTCGGTATCAGGGACAGGCTTGTAAATATTGAGTCACATTTTATTTTGATCAGTTGTCTGTAAGTGGATTATAACATGGGTCATTTAATGGGCTTTATTACTGATCCTGTATCACAAAAGATTTGGAAGACTTGAGACTTGAACAATACTTGACATGATCCTGCAGACCAAGTACAACAAGAGGCTGCTGGAGCCATTATGTGTTACTAATAAATAATTAAAAATCAAATAATGATGTATCAGCCAATATTAATTTTCTTTACACAAAACTCAACATAAACATTTTTCATAAGCTTTACAGTTGTAACAGCTGCAACCAAGCCAAGTACTATGCAGGACATTGTGCTTGAGAAATAAACTTGTTATTACTCTATGATCGACAAACTATAGAATATATGCCAATGTATCCGCAGTGAGCTAATATTATATACATATATATATATATATATATATATATATATACACACACACACACACACACACACACACACATATATATATATACATATATATATATATACTGTATATCAGTCTGACTGTACACATTATCTCATCCAATTTTATTGCTGGAAAAACTACTCACAGTGTGACACGATTTATAGCAACTGTGAGGTTGCATTATTAACACATGACCAGATGAACAAGTGGTGAAAATGAGACATGTAGAATAGTTTCTGTTGTTTCAAAGATGTAAAGTGTTTGTCCCTAATTCCTGATCTTTCAAACTGATCTGTGAACAATTAGAAAATTATGTAGTGGAGAAGAAGAGCTGTCCAAAATTCTAAATGCAAGAGAATTACCGATTTAAAAGGTGTACTGGTATATAACATGTTGTTACTGGTCCTAGTATATATTATATAGCTAAATCAACACAAGGCAATGCTTAAGTTTTTTGTCTCAACCAAACACACCTGAAACACAAACATATGTCTCCCAGCAGGTACTGGACCGACCAAGACTGAGTCGAGGATTTGGTCATACTCTTCACTCTCTGCTGAGCCAACGTAGATGATCTTCCATTCAAGGTCTATAAAAACACACACAAAAAAAGAAAATAAGGCTATGCTCCACTGTAAACCCCAACGTTATAGTAGTGTGTAGTGAATATAGTGTAGAGGCAATTAGTTCACTAACTGGTTGCGTGACAAACAGAAAAATTGCCAATTAATATTGATAACTGATTGATAATCATATTTGTGACTTATCTAGTAAAAACGACTACACACAACCTGGATAAATATTGTCTAATACGACCAATTAGTAAATGTTTCCTTGTTTTCACAGTTAATAACCATTTTTTATGTGAATTTGCTTTCAGTTTCCCAAGCTTGATCTACATAAATGTGTCTTAAATGCAGTCATATCTCCAAAGATAGATCAAAAAGTCAATGTATTACCCGTATGGAAGTGTTGTGTCTTGACAATACCCATTACAGGCTTAAATGATAACACTCCTCATGCTTCTATGATCAAAAGAGAACATTGCATAATTGTTTGTACACCATAATCCGTGTAAATATCCAGTATATTGAAGCACCAAACTAACCAAAACTGACACCCATTTTTGGACTACGTGCTGTAAAAGTACATTAAAGTTGACACACTGAACTCTGCTGTGTGCATATTTACAGCCTATTAATGTTAATAAGTCAGCGATTGTTATACTTACAGTGCAACCCATGAAAAATACTTTTTGAGGAGTAACAAATACTTGGACTACCACGAAAGGAATGAGATGGATATACTTTAAGCTGCGTTAATGTGATTCTAAACAGTCTGCAATGGCATATTTAGCTCCGGATCTGACCTGAATATGTGTCCACCACAGGGGACCGAGCTGTGTAAGCTAAAATTAGCTAATGTGGCTAACCTAGCGTTAGCTGATAGCAATCTATTAACGGGACTAGAAGCAGGCTGAGTCTATGGCCTCAGATAAACAACGACAGCTTTTTAGCGAGGGTACCTACCTTCGGGAAGGTCCTCCATACACTCAAACGTTATTTCAAACTGAAAAGGATTTCCAAATGGACTCGGGTTATCTAGGACTGCTACATTCAGCACCTGTACCTTCGCCATTGTTGCCGGGGCGCTAAAAACGGTTAACTAAAAACAAACCAGATTCCTGGGGATTGCTTTAAAAGCAACACTAACGTACAACAACACGAACTGTTTACAGACTCAACAGTAATAATTGATAAACACGTTTGATTTCACAAATTTTAAGCCTTATTTGTGCAAATAAATAAACACTTATCACTCAATTACTATCAAGTATGACTCGCTATTAATAAATTTGAGGATAAATGTGCTACTCTCCCGCCGCTTTCACCGTCGTACTATGATGGCGAAAATATGACCCGCCCTACTCTACCTCTGATTGGCTACTACTCTTTGCTTTCGTTTGTTGGATTGGTCAGGTTCAGAGTCGTGACATAGGATTGGTTAGAAGGATGTCAGGGTAAGTCAATCAGAGGCAGACCAGGGCGGGTCATACCTTTGCGATCCTAGGAAAAAAACCTCATTACCCGGGCTACACCGCGCCTACGGCAAGCAAGAGGTGGCGAATACGTGTAAGGAAAGGCGAATGGTCTCAAATGCCCCCTTGTAACACGGGCTCACCAAAAAAAAAAAAGAAAAAAAAAGCACCTGGCCTACATTAATGACTGCAATTATTATAACTAGATACTACTACTACTACTACTACTACTACTAATAATAATAATAATAATGATAATAATAATAATGATAAGAAGAAGAAGAATTATTATGCTTATTATTATTGTTATAAAATAAAATCAAAATTCCTTGCAGACCAAAGAGCTTTATAAAGTGGATGGCTCTTTATAACGTGATACAAACCTGTTATCTATCACCTCTCATGTAGGTCCATATGTTACAGGTATTTTGCCACTGTGTTGGTAACAGTCAAACATATTTATCGTGGGTTGGGAGGTACAGTAAATAAACTTTGTGGTGTCCCAACCTAGGTAGGATGGACAACAGGCATATTTCTCAATAAAGGTCAATCGATAAAATACAACACACAACATTGAAAATTCTCAATTAAAAAATTCTCTGCTGAACTAAAATTGATGTGTATATTCATGGTTTATGGATTTATTGCAAGACAACTACTCCATTGTCAGGCACATGTCATTGAGCATGTGATGTTTCCACACCCTGTGTAAACCACCTACCTGATGTCATAGTATATGGGACAAATATGGGCGTCCTCTAATAAAATATCCATATTGCTCAAAGCAACAGAGAGGACAGCTGTAGCCTATGTAGGGAAAAGAATGACAAACAGACTTACAATAATGTAATGTTTCTACATGGATAATGGTCAATATAGACATAATAAGACAGAGACCTTCAAGTTGCTCATAGCTTTTTCTCAATTTAAACAGTTAAAACTTCTCATGTGTGTCAGGTCTAATTTGCAAGGGTGAAGGTTTGTTGTTTCTTTCCTTTTCCTTTTTAAGGAGACAAATGCAGACGTTATGCCCCACAAAATATATACCTATGGGTATTTGCAATTAAATAGCATTTCTGTGTTTTAATTGAATGAATCTTCATCAAACTTGGCGACAACCAAAATATTCTATGATATTACTGAATATAACACAATTTAACTTTTTAATTTAACTTTTTTTGTACTTTTTTGACAAGTCTACTCACACAATCACTCAGAATACAGTGTCACTAATATACAGTTTATAAAATAGATAAATAGATAAATGATATGGCATTTCCCCAGACTGACTCCCTGTTGTCCCATATGAGTAATTTTCCACAGCAGTTCTCTGCTCTTTAAAAAACGCCTCAGTGCTCTCACACACTGTCTCAATGAAAACTATCTGAGCACCACAGATTAGGCCTGACGCTGCCTACATTTTCTTTGCCCCTCTGAGTCTGCGGAGGGGAGATTAGGTGAGGATTAGAGCCCACTGGACCAGCTGGCCGCCGAATTCATCCTTAAAATATCTCAGGAATGTTGATATCCTTTCTCATGTTGGGTAACATGAAACCTGATGGAGGCGCTATTTCATGGCACCGCCAGCAGACAGGTTGCTAGGTAAGAGCTGGGGAGGGAGTACAGTTAAACATTGTACTCAAACAGCAGGTTGGAGAGACAGAGAGCATAATGACAAAAAGTTCAGTTTAAAACAAGTATCAGAGGGTGAGGAGGCATAATGTGACACGGATGTGCTCAAAGTTATCTTTTAGATAATATAGGCTAGTGTATTTTCAGGATTTTTTTTTTAAATTGCAACAGGAGGCATCGGGTCTGCTCTGCTTCAGTAAACTGCGTTTTTCCTCGACTTTATACAAAGGAGTGTCTGTCCGCGCTGCTGCAGGTGGATAACTGCGCGCAGGTAATGTAACACGAAACTCAACCATGTGACCAATGGCGATTTGAAGAGTAGACGAAAAGAAAAAAACTGCTTTACATAAACTGGCGGTGCAGAGGAGGATGTAGTCCGCTTCGGGATCCTTTCATGTAAGCACAGTCTGTGTCTCCAGATGTTACCTTTTCATTGAAGCATTTGTTGCGGTTTCATTTTTATCAAGGTGAGGCGGAAGAGGGGAATCAACCTGCTGCTCGATGTTTCCCGTTTTGCTTCGATCACCTGAAAACAGCAGGATCAGTGGTATGTATCTAAAGCAGCTTGTGGGAAATTAACTTTAAAACATATTGTTAGAGATGGAAGAACCATAAGATGCTTTACTTAAGTAAAAGTAGGCCTACTAATATCCTACCGCCGTCTGAAAATACTGTTACAAGAAAAAGTCGTGCATTGAAAATGGAATTCAAGTAAAATTACGTAAATATGACAGTTACATGTAATTACAATTTTAACAATAAAAGTATGCAATGAAGAAAAAAAACACACCTAAAAATATTATATTATATATATAATATATATATTTTAAACACCTAAAAGTAATTTAAAAATAAAAATACAAAAAACACACTGAACCTCAAAATTATATGAAAAAGAAAAAAAGCACGCAAAACCTCAAAACTGACAAGAAAAAAAGGTTAAAAAACCTCAACATTTTATTGTTATTATTAATATAATAATAATAGAAAAAACACCCCCTAAGACTCAATAAAAAATACATAGAAAAAGACTGAAATGTTTATGAAAATCAATGGCGATTGACAAAACATCATATTTTTTAAACCCTCCTTATGTTTTTATGCAAAACCTTAATTTGTTAAGTAAGTAAAGCTGTCAGATAAATGTAGTGAGGTAAAATGTATAATATTTCCCTCTGTCATGTGGTAGAGTAAAAGTAAAAAGTAGCATGAAAAGGAAAAACTCAAGTAAAATACAAGTACCTGAAATTCAAACTTTAGTACAGCACTTGAGTAAATGTACTTAGTTACATTCCAGCACTGCATATTGTCTTCTTTAGTAGTAGTAAACATAATAATTTAGTTGCAGGTCAAAGACGGTTGAACATTAAAGCTGTATTCAGTGTGTAATGCTATTAATAGTCTATTATTTTCCTGTGGTGCGAGCAGGTTTAATGGTGATTCAACATCAGGCTGAATGTGACTCAGTGGTTACATGGTGTCCTTGACTCAGATTAAAGGAGTCTACAAGAGTGACAAAAAAAATGACGTTTGTCTATTCATCACAAACAATAATGTGTCTTCAGCTGTTCAAGATGAGCGATAAAACCACACTGTGAGTGCTGAACATAAAGACATGGACCCAAGTTGACGTTGTCGGAGTCCCAGTCTGCCCTCACTTGGCCCCTGCTGGTCACGGGGAGAAGATGGCAGTGTGTCCGGATGTGCCTGGAGTTGTGGTCGGGAGTGTTTCGCTGCTAGTGCTGAGCAGTAACCCTGTGTGGGGTGAGTCAGTAACCATTGGTACATCCTCCCACACAAATAAGACATCCTTATGACCGCACCTACACACACACACACACGCCATTATTGTATTCTGCAATGACAAATAAACAAAAAAAAAGATATGGGTCATTCCAGAGCTGAACCATGCACAGACTTGTCAGCAAGTTGTAAGAACATTGGACTAAGGATTAAGAAACACACTCTGCCATGCCTGACATAAGTGCATTTACATCTGTTTTTTTATCTTATCAATAATTACACATACAAAAGAATTTCACAGTACATTGGGTTTTGTCTTTTGAGCATGGCTGCCCCCTCCTGCAATCCCCACTTCTTGTTATCAAGTTGCACTTATGTCCTTGCAAAGTTTACTATTTGCCCCGGTGAATGATTGACTCAGCAAATGGCGGGGGAGGGTTTAAGTCTCCAAAACAAAACCTTAATTTGATGTGATTTTTAGTTCTGTTGTGATGTTTAACACAAACAACAAACAATAGATTAAAGTTTTTTTTGTCTTCATATCTCAAACATGTTTGACTCAGCTGACTATATACTGTAGCTGCTGTACACTCTGCATTCCTGAACTTCTTCTCCTCTGCTGGTCAAGTAGTTACAATGTAGTTTCGTGATGTCACTGAGTGATCACATGGCTGCTCATGGATGAAATGGCTGGGAACAGCAACAGGCTGGCAGAATATCTGGCAAAGTATGCTGCGTTTTTTATTTGATGAGTGTGTGCATAAAGCTAAAGCAACTTCTGCAGTGCTTTTGTTTCCTCTTTTTTTTCCACTTACGTAAAATGTTTCCACGGTATAAAAAAATAAGAAATTAAACTCTGATGTGAATTATGGCTGCAACTAATGATTATTTTCATTGGTGGTTAATTTAAAGATTATTTCCTTGCTTAATCAGTTAGTCATTTGGCCAATAAAACTTCAGACAATGGTTAAAAAATGTCAATCAGTGTCTCTTAAAGCCCAAGATAACAAATGCCTTGTTTTGTTTAAAGAGTTTCAGTTTGCTGTCAAAGAGGAGTAAAGAAAAATATAAAAATACTTTGAAATATGTCTCTTTTTCTATCGTATCTGGATCTATCGGGCTTTGTTTTATGTTTGTGTTCTGTTGAAAAAAAAACATACAGTGACAAACTGTTCAGAAATACCGACTACCAGTGCTGGAAGGGTTACTTTTTAAAAGTATTCTCCTACAGATTACTGAATGCATACCCAAAAATGTAATTGGTCACATATTCTATTCTATTACTCAAATTAAGTAACATATTCTAAATACTTTGGATTACGTGTGGAATACTTTGTCTGGTTCTTATATTTCCATGCCAAAAACACATTCCTGACGGTGTCCTGGCTGTGTGTCTCCTCTGCGCTTGTCGTTCGGTGGGTGCACAGGATATGTACGAACTTTTACACATTTTATTTATAAATCTGTTCATGGGGAATGTGTGCCTTATATGAATTTTAAAGCAAATAAAACTAAAACAAAGGAAGTATCCCTTCAAGTAATCTTTTTTTTTTTAAGACAGCAAATGTATTTTGGATACCAGCAATTTGATAAACTATCTTTTTATTTAATGGGCTTCCCCAATAGGTTACTAGCAGTTAGGGTGCACATACTCAATTGTATGTTCATAGGTAACTGGTGACAATTAGCATGAAAAGAGTTTGCCTTGTTTTTAACAATTTTTGCTCTTTTCACAGGGAATTATACATTACCTGCAAGTGAGAACCGTTCTAACAACAGTACCGTGAGTCAGAAATCTTCATCTTGACTACTAAATGACATAAAAAGTATCCATTGTTACTGATTGATTTATTACTGTTCTGTATTTTTACATTTGCAGGGTCCAAACATTGCCGCTATTGTGGCCCCGACGGTCACGCTGGGTGTTCTGGCCATAGTGTTGGCTGTGCTCGGCTGGCTCCTCTGCGTGGTGAAAAAGAGGAGACAGACAGAAGGGACGTATAGACCCAGCGCTGAGGAACAGTCTGGTGCACGTGGCGTTGCGGCACCAGATGCACTAAAGTTACCAAAGGAGGAAAGACTCATTTGAGACTTTTTACTTTTACAAAATCCTGCGAGGACACTGTGACACCGTGATGAGGCTCTCCGCATGAGCTTATCAGTGAAAGAGACGTCTCTCCAGGTTTGAGAGAGGACGGGTTGCCAAGTTTTCGGCACCCTAACAAGATGGATTTACTTCCTGCTTTCATTTCAACCTGCACTGAATGGTTCCTGCATGGCACCACGAAGGAAGGCACCTGGATGTATAAATGCGGCTGATTTCAAGAACAATTGAACATTTCAAGGAGGTTTTGGACGTTTTTTCTGCACAAATGAAACAAGAGGTTCAGTATTTTATCACCACTAATACCTTTAGTTTAGACAGGTTTTTATCATTTCAGTTGCCTAAATGTAATATTTAATGATGTACCTTAATTTCATTCATTCTAATATGAAATACTGTCACTAAGAAAATCAACTCCAATCTTTTACCTCAAACTCTTTTCTTTTGCTTTTCGTTGAGTCCACTGCATTTTAAATCGAGTCAGATATTTTTATTACGGTTCAAAAACTCACTTTTAGAGAGGCCCTTAAAAATTAGGTAATAAGAATGATTCTGGGGAAAAGCAAATGATTGTTTACACTTTAATTTAAAGTCACATTATTTAAAGTTTTTCATTTCATCAGATCAACCATGCAGTACACAATGCATCGTAATCAAGAATATATGTTTTACAGTGTTGCATGTTTATTTAAGCTTTTGTCAAATAAATAAATTGTTTGTAAAATAGTTGAATAATTAAACTTTACAAAGCTTTTCAGCAGTTTAAAGCCTCTCCGAGGATGACTGTCCTGTTCTAATGTATGAGTTTTCTGAAAACTACATTATGTTTCTAATGTAATGATTATTCTCACTATTCAATCCCAGTCAAAATAATATCTGGGGGATGAAATTGTAAATGTGACAAATCTATAAAAAGATCTAAGCAACACTGGGAAATGTAAACAAGCCCATACCTTTGCATGCCGAGTCTTTGGGTGATAAAACAGCTTCGCAGATAAGGCAGTCAGAGTGAAAAGTTCAGCTCCTGCAACAACCTGTCAGACTGTACCTGAGAAACACTGAAGCTATTGTTAGTCTATGATGTAATGAAAAATTGTAGAGAGTCAAATCTTTTATATACAGGTATTTTTTTATAATTTGGTAGAGGAAATGTGGTCAAAATAGTTTAATAATGATGTATACACCACACACACATTCTCTATGTTGTTCTTAATGGTTCCAGAATGCAAATAAATTCAGTCGTTTTTACTGAAGGTCATTTCAATATTTCAGGGGACACATATGAAAGGGGAGGTTTTGGAGTCTTCTAAGAAGATTTTAAGTGTCAAATACTTAGTTCATGCTTTCTAGTTATTTTAATGCAGCAGTTTTTGCCTTTTCTGTGTCAATTTAGAGTGTAAACACCTGTAATTATGTAAAAATCCTCTACTACTTCATTGTTTCTCTTGGGGCAAAATGCATGTTCTTAATATTAAGGGGGTCATAAAAAAAGACATATATGAAAATCTGAGTAGATTTTTGTCCCTTCCAGACACAGATTATATTGGACTAACTCAGACTAAAAAGACAGCAAGACCATTTTAATATTCACTAGAAGATAAGAAAGCTTGGTTTCTTACTGACTACAAATGTCATTGTTTTCATCATATTTTTATCATGCTTTTGTTTACAGGCCGTATTTAGAGTTCATCTGCCAAACCAATATATGATTTTTTCCCCCCTTGTTTAGATTAAATGCCATACAAAAAAAGAGATGTATCAGTCACTCACATGAGGTGCCGTCATGTAAGATCACACAATAATCGAATCAATAAAAACTCAAGAGGCAGTAAAAGTGGCCTTTTAATTCGATTTTATTCACCCTACAATTTCAAGGCTTCACAGTTAAAATCACTTGCTTTTGAATTCCGCAAGGCAATGAGAGGACAAATGTAAGGGTAATTCAGTGCATTTACAACATACAAAAACCAAAAAGCTTTACTAGCATCAGTACACATCGATGTCTAACACTAGAGCAACAGTGATCTAGATGGTGACAGTTTGTCAGTGTGGTGGGTCATTCAAGTCATGATGGAGGGGGGTGAAATGGATGGAGTCAGGGGATGAGTGTGTTGGAATGAGGTTTGGCAGCTGGGTAGGTGGAGATTTTAGGCGACTTCTTCCTCTCCCTCTTCCTCAAACTCGCCCTCCTCGGCGGTGGCGTCCTGGTACTGCTGGTACTCGGACACCAGGTCGTTCATGTTGCTCTCAGCCTCAGTGAACTCCATCTCATCCATGCCCTCACCAGTGTACCAGTGGAGGAAAGCCTTACGGCGGAACATGGCGGTGAACTGCTCGGAGATGCGCTTGAACAGCTCCTGGATGGCCGTGCTGTTGCCGATGAAAGTGGCAGCCATTTTGAGGCCGCGGGGTGGGATGTCGCAGACGGCCGTCTTCACATTATTCGGGATCCATTCGACGAAGTAGCTGCTATTCTTGTTCTGCACATTCAACATCTGCTCATCCACCTCCTTCATGGACATGCGGCCCCTGAACACGGCAGCCACGGTGAGGTACCGGCCGTGACGTGGGTCGCAGGCCGCCATCATGTTCTTGGCATCGAACATCTGCTGGGTGAGCTCGGGCACGGACAGGGCGCGGTACTGCTGGCTGCCCCTGCTGGTGAGGGGGGCAAAGCCCGGCATAAAGAAGTGCAGACGGGGGAAGGGCACCATGTTGACAGCTAGTTTACGGAGGTCAGCGTTGAGCTGGCCAGGGAAACGCAGACATGTGGTCACTCCGCTCATGGTGGCGGACACCAAGTGGTTGAGATCTCCGTAGGTGGGCGTGGTGAGTTTAAGTGTGCGGAAGCAGATATCATACAGGGCTTCATTGTCAATGCAGTAGGTCTCGTCTGTGTTCTCCACCAGCTGGTGGACAGACAGAGTGGCGTTGTAGGGCTCCACCACGGTGTCAGACACTTTGGGAGAAGGCACCACGCTGAAGGTGTTCATGATGCGGTCAGGGTACTCCTCGCGGATCTTGCTGATGAGCAGGGTGCCCATGCCAGAGCCAGTGCCGCCACCCAGGGAGTGAGTAAGCTGGAAGCCCTGGAGGCAATCGCAGCTCTCAGCCTCTTTCCTCACCACATCCAGGACGGAGTCTACAAGTTCGGCTCCCTCAGTGTAGTGGCCTTTGGCCCAGTTGTTTCCGGCTCCGCTCTGACCTGCAGTCAAAAGTTTCACAGTTCACTGGTGTAGCAAACGGGCTGCAGCAAGAACAGCACATATAATTGGATGTGATAGGTGGGTAGATTGTCACTAAATTCTCAGCTTACCAAAGACAAAGTTGTCGGGTCTGAAGATCTGTCCAAAGGGACCAGACCTGACCGAGTCCATCGTACCAGGCTCCAGATCCACCAGGATGGCACGGGGAACATACTTTCCACCTGGTACCAGATTAAGAAAACATCATTCCCAGTAAATCTTACAAGCATGTCGAGCATGATAAAATGCAGACATGTATGGAAATCATTTTGCATAGCAGGAGAGCTGGATAGGTGCAGGAAGAAAACATATTGTTCACTTTGACCTGCTGTGCTTTACAGCTGAATCTGTAACTTACCTGTGGCCTCATTATAGTAGACGCTGATTCTGTCTAGCTGCAGATCGCTGTCTCCATGATAGGTACCAGTGGGATCAATGCCGTGCTCATCACTGATCACCTCCCAGAACTGAGAAAAAAGGGCGTGGAAGGAGAGGAGGGAGAGCCAGATATACATTTAGATTTTTAAAAAATGATACAATAATTTAAAATGCTCAAAACAGGTAACAGCACCCACCTCGGTTTCCTAAAAAAGCTACTTCATAGGATGCTATTTTTAAGGATGCAAAGCTGCAATGACTGTTTAATTATCTAATTGATTGCAAGTCAAAGGAGCAGTCTATTAGTCTGAAATGCAGGCTGTCTCAGGGGTAATCGAGCAGATGGCAATAATCTGATAAGTAACAGTGTCTTTGATGAGAACACACTGTACAATTGAGGTCATCAAGCTTAAAGCTTCTAAATATGCAGTCGTGCAAAAGTTAACATCACAAACTAACAGTGATTTGGTGTAAAATCAGACATTTTCTTACTGGAATTGGATTGAAAGGTATTGGCAAAAATAGGTCATATAGGTGGAGGAGAAGGGGGAGGGGAGGCTGCTACCACACCAACAGCAAGGATTCATTACTACTATAGTGAATCCTGCAAATAATTGCATGCAGCACTCGACAAAAAGCTAGAAAATTCAAATGTCAATTTTACATGCAAATATTCAAGAAAAATATTGTTTTTTTCTGTTGCATAAATTACCGCGATTTAATCCGTGCCCGAAAGTACGCCCAATGTAAGCCGTGCAGAGATTATAAATTAGCAAATCGTCGATGCTTTTTAATTTTTATTCACTGCACGACGTTTTAGTCGAGAGACACCGCCTTGGGTTTATTCTAGAGGATTCTCGGAGGATAGATTAGGTGCAGACTCCCCTCGCCTCCACAATGACACACCAAACAGGGAAAAGAAAAGCAGAAAAATACCTTGGCTCCGATCTGGTTTCCGCACTGACCGGCTTGCAAATGCACAATTTCGCGCATTTTGGACAGATGGGTGCAAGGATGATGATATACTTAAGAGAGATGGGAGTCTGAATAACGGAGATTCACAGGATGATGACTCCTGCGGTTGATCGTCCGGGATTTTGTTGCACCGCCTCTGAGACCGTCTACTGGGCTGAATCGGTGGTGCAACTTGACGTCATCGCCATGGCAACCAAAGACCGGAGGAGAAAGGGAGGGACCGAGACTCGTGGAAATGGCGGATAGGGCGCGAGGAGCTGCATCAGTCATCAATAAGGATTCTCATTATTCTCACGAACCGAGTGCACTCACACACCCCTCCGCGCGCACACATCCTTGTTATAGCTACACACTATGATAAGTCATCAAGGTTATTGATGTGCAGTTTTAACAGTGTATCTCCTTGTAAGGCATGAGTTCATTATTGTGACGTTTCACACACAATATCAATAAACCATGGCTTGAAATGACAAGGGCAGTAACGTATAAAGTGTATCCACTTGTGTTCTTGATATTTATATAAAAGTATCAACTTTTATGTTATCCCATGGTAGCTGTTATGAATGTTTTGATGCCATGAGGTCCGCACATTCACACGGGAAAAATTAGAGAAAAAAATCCCCAGGATGTGCAAATTATGTAGGGCCAAAAGGCTGAAGGTTTGACTCTCTGTTTGCCCATTTCTTTTCATTAAAGGTGTGCTTTAATGCCTTTAAAAATACTTTTAATTTCAGTAGACTGTTTTTAACAATCGCAATGTGACAAAGAAAAAAAATGTTAACCTGTAGGCCTACTTATGAGGCAAATATAGGTTGGCCATGTGCTTCCAATGTCAGTGATGGAGGTCAAAATCCAAGGCCTCATTTTGTGTAAAAAATTTTTCCAAAGTTTACCTGACACTAACGCCATGTTCACGCTGGATTCACCCCAAATTCATGTCGGCGGCAGAATGGCCGCTTAATGGTTGCAAAGCACGCCGATTTTCCATGGAGCATCAGCTGCTTGCTTTCAGCATGCATGTTGAGCAATCAGACCGTTCACATCGGATGTACCGTGGCCCCAAGCTTGATGAGAGGCTCACTACCTGCAGCAATAGTTTTGGCCCCTGGTCTATTTTTTCTGCAAGCAAATCTGGCAGAAAAACACCACCACATGAACACCATAAATGCTATATTAGATATGATACGTGTGATCTAATCATGCTAAATGGTAAAATATTCATTCAGTGTTTCCACAATCCGTGTCAGTTATGTCTAAACAAAGGCGGAGAGTGAGAGTAGACAGAGACAGACAGGCGCACACAAATGCAGAGACACAAAAGCAAGCAGGGACAGAGGGACAGGGACTTTCCATGTGATTAGAATGGACCAGAGAAGGATCGCTGCTGACCAGAGCAGAGATATGCACTCCTGGTGTGAACGGCAAGGCAACTGCTGACAGGTGGCAGTGCTGCAAATAACATATCAGGGCACTTCTGGATCCAGTGTGAACCCAGTGTCAGCTGTCCGAGTTAGACAAATCAAGCAGATCTTGCAAAGTTACAGGCCATTCAATACAAAATGTATTGTTTTTGACACAGTTCCTCCACTGCAGCTCATCAGGGAAACTCAAATTGTGTTTTGAGACACCCTTTCACAATGGTGATATTGTCTTTTAAGTCCTCCAGCAAGTTTTCAGAGTTAAAGTTAATTGGTTTTTAATATTCTGATTTCAACTTATTGAACTGAAAGCTGCATTTAATCCACGTCACCACTGCCTGAACCATAGGTCATGGTTGTGCTGCTGCTGTGGTACTGCCTGATGCCCACTACTACTGCTACTATTACTCATACTTATACTATTATTATACACTTATGATTAGTAATGTTATGCACATTTACTGTCACATATTCATATATGCATACTTTCATATGCTACAATTATTATTCACATTTTTTATTCTAATTGTTATATTATTGATAATATGTTGTTGCTGTGCATCTTTCTCTCTCTTTCTGTCTTATGTAGAACATAAGAACAGTAGAACATAACATAAACAATAAGTTTTAATAGGTGACTTGTTGGTTAGTCTTTCTGAGTGCTCTGAGCTGGTTTAGCCAGTCTGGGTCAAAACTCACTGGGTTAAAGACAAAAAACACACTGTGAACACAGCTGTGCAACAATGGCACATTCATTAAATTCACTGATGTATGAAAATAGTTGCAGTATGCTGTTTTTAAATGACTGTCCCCTGTTTACATGGACAATTGCTAACTACAGCATGAATAAATAAGTAGGTTAAATATGTTTGCTTGTGTGCTGACTTTGGCTGTAAACATGGATTTCAACACTGAAAGATTCTCCTTCATATCCTGAATGATGACATTCCAAACACGCAGTCACCAACCAGTTTTAAGCTATCCAACAATGAGCCAATAGGGCTTTATTTCCTGTTTCCCAGCACGGCTACATACAGTGTTGTTACACTGTGCTGCATGAAATGAGTTACTCCCACAGAAGTCATGCACAGGAAAACCAAGAGCACTTGCTACTTCATGGCAAGAACAATAGAGAGGCTGTTAGTGTGCTCTGAGGCTTTCTGGAGACGAGTTTAACTCGGAAAGCTAAATTATTGCTGACAGAGGAATTATTAAGGACGTAAACCCTAGGACATACTCTATATAACTATTAACTGTGCATTTACTGTATTGCACATGAAAAGCTCATGATCATGTCTCTGCCAGAGGAGGATCTCACATGTCCAATATGCTGTGACATCTTTATGGACCCGGTTTTGCTGTCATGTAGCCACAGCTTCTGCAGGAGCTGTCTGAAACGCTGCTGGGAAACAGGGATACGTGAGTGTCCAGTATGCAGGAAGAAAGCCTCCAAGGCCAGTCCTCCCACCAATTTGGCTCTGAAAAATGTCTGTGAAGCTCTTGTGGAGGCCAGGAGGAGTTCATTGGTGGTGGAGGAGAAGATGAACTGTAATCAGCATGGGGAGAAGTTAAAACTTTTCTGTCTGGTTGACAAACAGCCTATCTGCGTCGTGTGTCAGTCCTCCAAACTGCACAAGAATCATGACTGCTCGCCTATAGAAGAAGCAGTGCTGGACTGCAAGGTAAGTAAATACATAATAAATACATGTGCTTTCCAACTAAATTGTAAAAGCAACCTGCAACACAGACTGCTGTTTTTGTCAAGGCAAATTAAAGGTTTGGACTCAAGTCACATGACTTAGACTCAAGTCAGATTCCAGTTACACATTTGATGACTTTAGACTTGACTTGACAGACAAAAAAACAACAAAAAAACCCAACCTGCACTCGACTTAACTTTAACATCAACGACCCATGACTTCACCTGGACTTCAGTTTTTTGACTTGAAAATACTTGATACTTTCCCCAATCCTAAAGGTTGGAGCCTAATAAATTAAAATGTGTGCAACACATCAAATAATTTCTCCAGATTTGCTATATCAACTAATGTTAAGGCTATTCACTTAACACTTGATTTGACACTTAACTCCCCAGATCCACGTAGTATGAACCAATCTCATGGCGTCGAATCAAGTTACAGGTGAGAACCATGAACCATTACATTACTGAGGACCAGGTGGAAAAAAATGATACCAAAGATGATTTTCTTTGCATAGAAAAACTATGCAGTGGTCAATGAAAAAGAAATTGCCGTATGCAAAACGTGGGGGTTGAAAATAACAGACGGAGATGCAACAGTTTCCAAATTTGTTCAACATCTGAGGTTGCTCATGATTTTTGTAAATTTATTTTTTATTGCTCTGTTGTTAAAATGGCATTACATTCGGTGAGGGGCACATACTGACTTGTTCAAGACTCAAAACTCAGTTTAGGACTTTGGGACTTGGGACTTGTCATACCTGACTTGAGACTTGACTGCAAAGACCTGAAACTTACCTGAGATTTGCAAAACAATCATTTGGTTCCGCCTCTGGACTAAAGTATTCAAGGTAACACCTAAAGGTAGAATGCTGTCCCACAAGTCTGTCCTGATTGTGACCTTTCACTGATGAATCTAGACTTCAAATATTCAAAGCACTTTACATACTGAATGTTTTATTACACAATTTGATCTCCGCTGACCAAGATCTGCTTGATTTTTTAAGGATGAACTTGCTGTATCCCTCAAGAACCTTCAAGATAAAGTGGACAGCCTCAAAAGAATTCACACGACCTCTGCAGACATATTCAAGTACATTAAGGTAACCTGTAATGAGACAGATGTTTTAAATTGAAACAAAAAAAGAAAGAAAAGAAAATGTCGTTCAAATAAACCAAAATTTTCTATAATTTCTCACAGACTCAGTCATTGGAAACGCAAAAAATGATCAAGAGCCAGTTTGAGCAGCTCCATCAGATCCTCCGCCAAGAACAGTCAGCCAGAATAGCAGCAGTGAAGAAAGAAGAAGAAGAAAAGATTGCAGGAATGAAGGACAGGATTAAAGAGCTTTCAGCAGAAGTGCTGTCGATCGCAGAGACCATCTCAGTCATACAAGAGCAGCTGAAGGAAGAGGATATGGTCTTATTGAAGGTCTGTATACGTATGTCACGTATAATTACTTTTAATAATGACTTTTAATTAATTTTTAATCATTGTGTCCCAAAACCTCCCACCTTGACCATGATTTTTTATTTTCCAGAATTTCAAAGACACACAGGATAGGTAGGTTAAAAAGGATTATGGATTTTCACTTTTTTTTTTTTTTTTACTATTTCTTCTTTTGAATATAATCACACTGTAAGATGTTGATCTGTTTTCATCACAGAGAAAAAAACACAGTGCTTGGTTCAGACAACATGTCTGGGTTTCTGATCGATGTGACAGTGCATCTCTGCAATCTTCAGTATAATGTCTGGGAGAAAATGCTGGACCATATTGACTACAGTAAGTACACAGACTAAATGTTATTTTCTTCAGGTTCTGAGAAGAATTGTACAACAAAATGCTTTAGCCAACCCAATCACCGGAGAAAATTTTGGCATTGTACTTGTATGCAAACTACAGATACAGATACAGTTGTATACACATACGACTTCAGTTGTTTTATATATTTCAACCACAGTGGCTAACTTGTGGTTACATTTAGGCACAAAAACCACCTGGTTCTGATTAGGATAAGATCTTGTTAGGCTTAAAAAACACAGTTCGATGGCACAATCCCGGCCGGAGAAGCTGTGATTTCAGTAACAAAACATCAGCTTTTCATGACACTATCCGGGAAGGAGAAGCAGTGCTGTCTCATAAGAGATTTTTCTGGCACAATCCTGGCAAGAAAAGCAGCAATGCCTTTACCAACCAACCGTTTGTGGTCGCACTTGTGTGATAGGAAAAGCAGCAATGCTTTTTGTTGCACTAGCCCCGCTTAAAACGCAGTGATGTCTCAGTGAAAAAACACCAAATTTTATGGCACAATTCCATTGGAACAAACAACATGGTTTTGTTGAAAAACACTCACATTTAGTTGCTAAAAAAGTGCTGCTAACGCAGTGGTGACAACCATCCCCTCCTCCTCCAAGTTACAATGTCAGCTTATATAACATGTAACTTTAAAAATGTGGATATTATATATTTGAAATGTGGTGTGCAGAAACACCCAATGCTGACATTTTCTTCTGGTGACTGGACTGGTTTAACACACAAATCTCTTTACTAATATCCTGTCTTTTAGTCCCTGTGACTTTGGACCCAAACACAGCGCACCCCTGCCTCATCCTGTCTGACGACCTCACTTCCCTCCACTACTCAAAACAGCACAGCTGTTGTCCTGACAACCCAGAGCGCTTTCATATCAGTGCTGAAGTTGTAGGCATGACCGCGCTGGGTTCAGGAAGCCACCATTGGGTCGTGGAAACAGGAAGTAATCAGGACTGGCTGCTGGGCGTGGCCTCTTTGTCTGTACCACGGAACTCTGAAATCTCTGCTCGGCCTGAGAATGGCTTCTGGACTTTGTGTTTCCGGGACGGAGAGTTCAGGGCAATGACCTCTCCACCCACACCACTGACAGTTACAAAAGTGCCAAAAAAAGTCAAAGTGTTGCTGAATTACAACAAAGGGACGGTGTCTTTCTTTGATGCTGCTGGTGAAACACCCATTTATTCATTCACAGACACGTTCACAGAAACTTTACTTCCATATTTTTATACACAGAGCAGTCATCCATTGAGAATATTACCTGAGAAGGTACTTGTCACCATGTTACGTCAATAAGTGGATGAAGGTTTTACTAATTATGCAAGAAATATGATCACAGCCCTGTTTTGATGGATGACATCAATGTCAAAAAGTTAAAAGTTAGGATTATTGGAATGACCAGCTGTAATGGTAATTTCTCTCACATATTTTGTGCAAAGTATGATTCATTCAAGTCATTTAACAGCTTCAAAAACTCCTACACTTAAATGTCTGTATGAAAAATATGGAAATACAAGCTTAGCATAGCATAAAGACTGGAAACAGGAGCAAGCAGTGATCCTGGCATCCTCGCCTTCCAACACCCATAAAGACCAGCATTTAAAACCTTCAGAAATAGCCAGGCTAGATGTTTCCCCCTATTTCCAGTCTTTGTGCTAAGCTAACTGGCAGCTGACTCCAGCTACCTTTACTGGAAGAAAGAATCAATATGGTTCAAAGTTTCTGTATGTAACATTCAGTAATACTGCAGCAAACCATTAGCTATGAATATATATAGTGGAGTAATGCCTTATTGAGCAGAGAATGAAGTCATGCTACCTCTGTTTTTGTTGTAATCTGAGCTTCTCTGTTGTTTGTTGTGGTAGATCTGCTGTGTGTGCTTGTTAATGCATGAACGTACCCCACTGGCTAGCTCTTTGTCGCTGCTTTGCACTTATCCAGCAGGTGTCTGATATCAGGGTAGTGTCATTGCAGAAGTGTTGTGCCCACCCTCAGGTTTCCCTCTGCTTAAATCTGAAAGCTCTTTTGGTACTGTTGCCATTATTTAGGGCTGTTTAAGGAGTTAGCACAGCTAGCTGCTAGCCACAAGCTCTACCACCTCCAGGTTGGGAACCACATCCAGACAACTGTGCTGAATGTCACATAGAGCCCCTTTCACCATTCTTGGTAGTGTAAGTGGCCAAAAATGACATGTAAATGATATTTGAGTAAAGTTGATCTTGAGTTAAATTGGCATATAATTTGGGGATGATTGCTAAATTGCAAATATAATATAAATCTTCATTGTTGTTTGTGGTTGAAGAGGGGAGTGCACAATTGCATGTGATGAAAATGATTAGATAAATATCAAGTTTCATAGATGGGTGTTAGTGTGCTGCAAGCCCTTTTGTAATTTTGCATTTTCTTTATTTGCCTGAGACTTAAATCAAAATCACTGATATCCAAATCACTACTGTAAAAAGAATCCTCTTTTGATAATGACCATTTTATGTTGCATGCAGATGAGGGAGGTATTTTTGACCCATTCAGCACCATGCACTTTAAGAAATACACACCTCACTCACACGGGTCAGGCCTATGTCACATTATGAGACACATGGAGGGATTAGACACACTTTTGTTTATTGTTCTCTTGTGCACACATGATGGCGCCAAAGTCAAACAAATATTTTTGAAGGATTTCATAACAGTGGAGAGTGCAATGAACACAAAAACCTCATGCTGCTTTTTGGAATTATACATCTGGAAAATGATCAGTTTATGAAAGATAAAATAAAAACTCTGACTTTCCACTTATTGACTCTGTATTGATGGTTTGTTTTGTTTTGTCAGGATTGCTTTCCCTCACTACATACAAATTTATTTAATAAAACATACATTTGGAAATAAATAAAATGAAGCAGAATCTAAATCAATCATAAATGTACAGCTGTATTGTACTCATTGTCCTCAGCTCCTTCTCTCACAGCTCTTCTTCAGGGACAAATGTTTAACCCTTTGAAAGCTGAATTGACATCACTTTTCTTGTGCTGCATTCAGACACCTTTTACAAATGTTTAAATCTGTGAACCCTGAGCAAATTGGTTAGATATCTTTCAAAAATATGGGAATAAGGCAATGAGCAGGTTTGTAAGAAATTTTCCATAAATTGCAAGAAATTACTATATTTAGAAAATTATTTTTAAAAGGCTAGAGGAAAAATGTCTAGGAAAAAAATATTAGTTCTGAAGTTGCTCTTTGCTTTCTTCCCATGTTTTAAAGATAAATCAAGCCAATTGCCTCAGGTTTCAAAGGGTTAACTGAGCCATCATAGGGTTCAATATGTACATTAGATCTTCTTAAACCTAAGCAGGTGTTTGTTTTGCAGGTGAGGGGGTGTTGTTCTCTGCAGAGGCACAGGGGCAGCACTTTTTAACGCAGGCGTCTGGGAGGAAAGGCACCTTCTCCAGACGAGACAGATAGACAAGCGGTTGGATGGTGCTGCTGATGTTGAGAAAAGCGAAGCCAATGGGCTGCACGTAGCAGCGAAACACATCAGGGGAGTAGTGATCCTCAAAAGGGAACAGTGCAACAGGTGGCAGGTAGTTAAACACAATGATACAGAGGATGGAGAGCACCATCTTGAAGGCCTTCTTCTTCATGGGGTGCATCTCGTCTTTCCCTGCGCTGCGGGACTTCTTCAGGGCCCACAGGATGCTCACATTGCACACAACCATCCAGGTAAATGCTGCCAGGATCTCACCAGTAAACACCTTCTCAAAGTTTGGGAGCCCTCCTATGACCTTGGCTGCAGAGTAGGCGAAGGTGAGGCAGAACACCAGCAATGTGAGGCTTAACCTGTACTTGATATGTTTAAGCTGCCCAAACTTCACTGGAAAGAGCACGGCCACAAAGCGATCGAGGCAGATGCAGGAGAGAAACAAGGGACCGCTCGTGTCTTTTACACCAAAGGAGAATTTCAGGGCGGACCACACCTCTTTGCTCTGCCAGTGGTAAAGGTTAAGGAAGCTGAGAGGGGTCATGGCACTGAAGTAGGCATCCATAGAAGCCAGGCAGCCCAAGAATATGTCCGAAGTGGTCGGTTCTTTGCGATTGCGGATGAGGATTGCGATGACAAGTAAGTTGGCCGGGATTCCCACGATTACGTTGATGCTCTGCAGGGCCAGGTCAAAGAGAATGCCCTCTACCTGATAATCGCACCCATCAAACACGCTGAAGGGTTTGGCTGTGGCGTTGATGTCAGCCGTGGAATTGAGTGGAAGAGTGGTCGAGTTGAGTGGTGATGATACATTTCTTTCCATGATTCTGCAAATGCAAAAGAATAAGAAATGGGATTCTGATGGGAGAGGAGTACAAATTAATGAGAGCCAACCCCATTGCCACAAAAGTGCTTGTTTCTGCAAAGCATGATACATTTGCACAAAGATTTGCATTGCATTTGCAAAGATCATGTATTGGCTGAAAACAAACAGTTTTTCCGGAAAAGGAAAAGCAGGCATGTCTCAATAAACCCCCCCAACTTCTTTTCATGCCACTATCCTGGCAGAAAACACACATACCGTATGTTTCTGTAAAAGTAACTGCTTTTCATGGCACTAAACTCGTAGATGGGTCGCTGCAAAACACCCACATTTGGAGCCTAAAGAGCCAACTGGAACACACCGATGGGTCGCTACAAACACCCACATCTTGAGCCTAAAACGCTGACGGAAACACTCTGGTGGGTTGTTGCAAAACACTCATGTTTGGAGCCTAAAAAGCCAAGTAAAACACATGATGGGTCACTGGAAAACACCCACCTTTGCAGCCTTGAAAGCTGATAGAAACACAGCAATGTTTTGTGAACAAACAACAGCGTTTGGAGCCTATAAAAACCAATGAAAACAAAGCAATGACTCGTTAAAACATTGGTCAAACAGTGGTCTACAGCTTCCAGCCGTCTAGTCCAGGTGGCACCTCCACCATCCTCTCCACCTCATAATGACAAAGTCAGCTAATATACCACTTCAGTTTAGAGACATGGATTTGATAAGTATGAAATGTGCATATCTAATTATATTTGTGGTTTGCAGAGAGGTGTCAATGCCAACATTTTCTTTTAACAACTGGGCTGTGAAATAGCACTCACTTACTGAATACACTCACTTGATACAATTTCCCATTAAAGCCAGGTTCTCATAAGGGGACTCATGCCTCATCGTGTTTTCTAGTGCAGCACAAATGATTCAGTATTTGTCATGTCAAACAAACTATTGTTCATTAGAATCCTTGTCTCTAATCTGCTGAGAGGTTTATTCTCAGTAGAGTTAAGCGAGCCGCAGAGTTAAGCGAGACAGTTCCCAGAGAGCAACAAAAACATGTTACAAACACCGTCCGGGCTTCACCTCAGGCTGTTATCATGTTATCGTGTCTGCGTGGACCTTCCTCTGGGAAGTGTGACTCCCTATATCGAGGGACATCTAACTCACTTAAGGGACTCACACTAAAAGCACCACCCCCTCACAGCAGAATAAAAAGGGCAGCTATTCCCAAATTAAAATGGCAAGCTTCATATTCATTGTAGACCATTGCTTACGACTATTGTTAGTGAGGACAGTGGAAATTCGGTAATATTCTGGAGCTCTTAAAAGCCTGGTTTTGACATTTAGCTATTCCTAAAACTAATTTCTGACCAGAGGAGGACAATAACCTGGAAAAT
Source organism: Plectropomus leopardus (assembly GCF_026936395.1). Classification (NCBI taxonomy): domain Eukaryota; kingdom Metazoa; phylum Chordata; class Actinopteri; order Perciformes; family Serranidae; genus Plectropomus; species Plectropomus leopardus. The sequence goes on along the minus strand of NC_142193.1, from coordinate 15,527,385 downwards.
AAATGCAATAATGGCTGGATTGATGGAATAATAACTGGAATCAGACATGAAGTAAACCATCATAGATGTACTGGGTCTTGATCTCTGTGTCTCTGTCTTTAGACCCTATAAACCACAAATGGATGACAAATGATAGGTTTTTGCATGTTCTATGTGATGCTTTGTTTTGTTTGGGCTCCAGGATTATTTACAACAATTATTTAAAACTCTGAGTCGGGCTAATTTGCATGAGTCTTCTCATGCACTACACCTGAGCTCCCATGAACGGACCATTGAAACCAGAGGCTGTGATTGTTCCTTGCACAGCCATCAAGGGCCTCTTGCTCCCTCAGCGGACAGTGTTTCTCACCTCCCTCTGCTGCAGTCGTTACCTCAGGCCACACACACTCCTGTGGGGCTAATCACTCTGATAAAGGAGTGAAGCTCTTTGCCAAGATGTTTGTCCCAGGAGATGTCAGACTTAATCAATTGTGTTTTTCTTTAGGCGTGTATTCTGAAAAAGAAATAAACAAAACAGAATATTAAAGAGACGACTATTCTGGAGCATTTAATTAGGGGCCGAATACCCTACAATGATCTGTTTTATATGTTATTCATTAAAATTTTCAGTTTATACTGTTTATACTGGAAAAAGTGACTTGTTTTGTTGAAAAAAATTAAAAGCATGTGTCAATAATACTTGAAAGCTGTTTGTCATTGTTAACACTAATTGATCATAGTAAAACAAACGTAACTAAATTTAAGTCTATATTGCTTTCATATTATTATTATTTTGTCTTGTTCTTATGTTTTATCTATGTTTTTTATTTTTATTTTATTTTTTAAAATAATTTTGATTATTTCCTATTGCCCTGTCACTTTTTTCCCCCGTGTTTTTATTGTATTTTTCATTTCATGCATTTGCATTCAGCAGTCTGGGTAAAAACAACAAGAATACATTCAAAGTAACTATCTTTGCAGATTTTGTGAATTATTTCAGTGAATCTACAGAGATGTTCTCACTCAAGATTTAGGTTGAAAACACCATTGACAGTTGAAGACAGCCAAATACACGTTACATACTCTAATTTGCTAAGTCATGCAAAAATAGTCATTAGATATTGCAAGGAAGGTGGGATGAGGGGAATATACTCAAAGTCAGTTTGTTGATATTGTTCATCCACATTTGCAAAATGTGTGAACCATTTCTTTAGGTTGACATTATAAATTAATTCTTATGATCTCAAAAAAGTCCTGTCTATCTCTCTTAGTTGACTGAAATACCTGGATTAGACACAAACCAATGTACAAAATGTAATTGTCCTGAGGAGCTTTTATAGATCAAATTCTATTGTTTTTACTCACCAGTGTGGAGTATTCTTCTGTGCGGTGTTGTGTGATGCAGGTGCGTGTGTCAAACATCAGTGTGTGTTTCAGGGGTTCATTTATAACTTCTCTGGAGTGTCGTGGTTTTGGATGGGAGGATCTCCTGGAGTTTCTGATTTCATAAGGGAATAGTGACGCTCCCAGTCAGCCTCTTTAATCCTCTTTAATATGATGCCTCTAAGTGCTCTCATAAGCAAAGTATTTAAACAAACAAACAAACAAAACAAAAACAAAACAGAGAGTGTGTCTAAGAACCTGATCCCAAAGATCTGGTATTGAAATTTAGAGGTATTTACTCTTTGCTCGAGTCTTTCATTTTCTTCTGCTTTATACTTGTACTGCTACATTTCAGAGGCAAATTATTGTATGTTTTAATGTACATTTAAGTATTCCAAGTCCAAACAATAGAGAAAAGTAATAAATTAATATAAAATTGTGTAGCACAGTTGTTTTTTCTCTCTCCTACCATATTTATAATCACATCACCCCTAGAATTTATACTCTGATCCACTGAAGGGGCCCCAGACCTTTGGTTGGAAACTTTACATATACTAGTTTTACAGTTACAATAAAATGCTGCTTACAAACTGATACATCAGTAAAACTATCTAATGTACAGGATCTGTTTTTCAGCTTTAACTTTTGATACTTTGAGTATATTTTCATCATCCTCTGTTTAACTAAAGCATGCTTTTTAATGTAGGACTTTTACTTGTAGTGTATCGTTGCTATATTCTTTATGTCTGCCACTCATTCATTCTTTGTCTGGTCTCCTGGGTTGTCGGACTGGACTTGATATATGGTTTCAGGGAGCATCCCGGGACTGCTGTCGGCTGATCACAGGTGCACAAGAACAATATCAACAACCCCTAAGCAAATGTATGTCCATTTTGTTTAAGATTTTTTTTTAATTTTATCATCACTATGACCTAAAATAAAAGCACTGAGTTCAGATAAGCGTCTCTTTAAAGCGTTCACTTAATAAGTGAAGGTGAGCACAGACAGTGTTAGTAAGGCCTGTGTGTGAGTATGTGTCACTGTTTATCGGGATTGATTGTTTCACAGGGTAGTTAATTGCATTTTCACCTCTGCTAAGGTGAACAGAACCCAATGTTCTGTTCCCATGTGGACACAAAGACAAAACCCACATTGATCTATCGTCTAATTGATGTCTGAATTACCAAAGAGAGAGAGAGAGAGACTCAAAGAGAAGGATAGAGTCAGTTGGTTGCTACACCTAATTTTGGTCTAGGGGGGCAGTATTAGTCTGCACTTGATGCTAGATATTGGATGTTAACAGCAGGGTTTCACAAGCAGAACTTAAAGCTTTAGCAGACATGACATGCGTGGATGAATTACTGAGCAGGCCTACTGGACACAGGACCATGGGCCCAAAGTGTCAGAAAGAGACTCAAATTTACCACTAGGAGACAGAAAATGAGTAAAAACAGAAGTAAAACAGCTGCAAAGGGACTCAAAGAGACTTATGAAAACCAGGAAAAGGGCAAAACGGCTGTCACAGACACAAACTATATAAAGACTGAAAATGATTACAAAGAGACACAAAACCTAAAGAGAAACTTAAAATGCATACAAAGAGACCACAAGCAACTTAAAGAGACTCAAAATGACCATTAAGAGACAAAAAACAACTACAAACAGATGCAAAACAGTTGAAAGGAGACCCAGAGAGATTCACAAAGTTTTAAAGAAAGGGGCAAATCAGCCACAAAGAAACACAAAACCACACAGAGATGCATTGCAACAACAAAAAGATATAGGCTATAAAGTCTGTGTGTCTTGTTCCTATGTAGAAGGGCTGTTGGGACTTTCTGCATGTCTGTGCCCACAAGCCCATATTGTTTCACAATATGCCCATGATGACGTATGATAATGACATGATGTTAACATTATATGAAATTTCCCAGGACAGTCTGAGATCCATCAGGGCCAGTCTCTTCCTGCCAGTAAACATTTTGTTTAATCCTAGAAGTTCTGCCAACCGGATCTCATTTTGTTTCACATAGGAAGTATTATTCGATTAGTTCTCAACAGGTATTGAACTGCAGGACTCATGGTACCAGCTTCAGTTTAATATATACTGCACTCTTTTCTAATCTCTTATTTTAGATTCTGTTCTGTATTTCGGGCATTTTCCTAAGATTGTTTCTGCATTCCTTGTGTGTTTGTATTAACCTCTGCCTCTTTCGAATTAAAATAACAACTCAACATGATCTTCTGGCATCACAAGTAGTGTTAGTTGCTAGGGCAAGTACGAACAAGCAACAACTTCAAACACAGTTTGAAGTAAAATAATTACATATCCAGTGGGGAATGTGTTTACAACAAATCAAATAAATAAGACAAAACGCTCAAAGCATATGAAATGCAATCTTGGCTAAATCTACCTCAATTTAATTTTTTTTTTAGGATTCAATCAAGACCAATTTTTTTTGTATAAAAAAGGCCAAGGAACACAGGATATATTCTGGCCTGCTCCAACGGTTCATATAATTGTAACAGAGTTGAGTCACATCTTACATAAACACAATGTAAAATCATGTTGTTAGGAAACCTGTCCCTCTTTCTCTTATTTCCTGTCTCAGATGTATTAATGTTAGCAAAAGGGCACTGCTGCAGGCATCAGACAGTATATGGCATCAGTCATGATCAGGTATTTGCATATATTTCCCTGCTGGGAACATAGAAAAGAACATGATGAAAAAGCATCCTCTATTGTCAAGCTATTCAAATAATGGTAAAAATGTTTTCAAATATGCTTCACAAGCTGCTCTGGTGAATGTTTTAAACCCTGCTGGTATCAATACTTTGATAACTGATTGTACATGTTCATATTAAGCCTTCTACTGTGCCAAGACATGAAATAATTTTTCCACTGTACAGGTTGAACAGAGTTTAGGTTTGCAGTCTCATCAGCATCAACCAGGTGAAGGTTATTTCACTGTGCATATACCACCCACACTGAACAGAAGGGATTTTTTGCCACCCTAGTGGCGTGGCTCTAGATGGCACCATCTTCTAGCACCACCGTGAGGTTGACATTTGTGGTTTTGAATGAAATTTCTTGACAACTAAGGGAGAGATTGCCATTTATTTTGTTTAACATATTCATGCCTCCTCCCTCAGGATGAACTATAATAACTCAAAGATTCTTTAAATGGTTTTTTTTCCCCACTTTCATTCCCACCAGTGGCTGTATTCTGTGTTTGGTGCTAATAAACTAATTTTAGCATGCTAACGTGCTAAACTAAGATGATGTCTGTAAACATTTATGCCTGCATGTTAACACTCATGTTGAAGTTGCCCAGGGGCCACTTATGCAATATGACAGGAGACAAGGGGCCAGTTAGTTGGATAATCAAGCTCTATTTCCATGGATTTTATGGACTCTGGCTGCTTATTTAGCCTACATTGAAAGTTAAAAAAAATCCCAGTGTGAATCAATTCAGTTTTATTGTGTTAGAAAATGTTTGGCAGGACACCCAGCAGCCTGTAATGAACCAGATTTGGCCCACGTAAATTCATTATCACTGCACTAGCATGTGTTGAGTATAACATTTTATCAGACCCAAAGACAAACTCACAACCACTGTAAAAGAGAAATAAAATAGAGAGTTTTCTTGAATGATAAGGAGGGGTGACAGTGCCAGGTAAGAGTGTTGGAGAATGGCAGCAGATGAACAGGTGAGCTGGCTGGGTACCATGCAGGAAGCTGGCAGGATAAAATGTGGCTGGTGCAGGGTTGTACTGGCTGGATTTTGAGAGGCAGAAGGAAATACTTCACTTAGGAAGAGATCACACAACAAGGAAGCAAAGTAAGAAACAAGACTAACATGGGAACAAACTGAACAGTCTGGGAAAGAGTGAAGTGTTGAATCAGGCTTGATATACTGCAGGGCTGATTGGTGGATGAGATCCAGGTGCAGGCAGGATGATTACTTGCAGGTGGAGCAGGTACCCAGCAGGAATGGGAGGCCACGCCCAGACAGACTCACAGGGACACACAAGGACACACAGGGAGGGAAAGAGAGATGTGTTTATTCTTAATTTCTCCTGCACGTCTTACTTTAAATTTGTTTTTTGTTATTTATATACAGTAGACATAACACACACACAGACACACGCAAAACAAAAAGTTCTTGCTTTTCATTTACGCATCTATTTTTTTACCCAATGGATTGAATATCATTATTGATTTTGTTCCCTTGTATTTATTTATATCATCATTTAATTGTATCTGAGGCTTTGGCAATATCGTTTTACAAACATTCATGCCAATAAAGCAAATTTAATTTCATTGAGAGAGGGGGGCAGTGACTCATGACAGCATGTCTTGTTGTTTTTAAGATGTGTACAACCATTGCCCTTTTCATTGGTAGAAATTTGGGATTTTATAGTTTTCCTCTCAAGCATTGTTACAGTGAGTTCAGCCTGAAAACATAGAAGACTGAAGTTGTTCAACATGTGTCTCGTCCTTGGAGCTGAAATCTGTTGTCCAGTGTTTATTGAACTCATATGTCAGGAAGTGAAAAGGAATTCAAAGACAGAACAACAGAAAGATGGAAGACAAATGATCTCGTATGGTCAGATAGAAACACGAAACACACCTCTGTTGTCTGTTTTTTTTAGCCCCTTTTCTGACGTTCTCTGTAATGGTTGTGAGAGGCGAAATTGGCTGTAACAGAAACTTTCATGCGTCATGGCAGCTGGGAGAAAGAGAGCTGGAATTACAAACAGGACTGAGAATTTTCTCTAAAAGCACACACCCTGCAAAAACTGCCATCAATCAAAAACCCAGCTGCCTCAGATGTGTGAAAGTAAAAAGCTGAAGCAGAGAGAGAAATAAACAAAGGAAAGGACAAAATAATACATGTTAATATTGATCACACGAGGCAGCATTTAGAACTCTAAAATCAGGTCCATATTTTGTCATATTTTCACAGCATGTTGTCTCAGTATCAGTGTGGTTGTTTATTTTCTGCACTTACATAAATGTCAGCATTAAGTGCGCTCCAGAGCTCCAGAGGATGAATAGTTATTTGTGTGGGAGAGCAGCTACTGAGCCGACTCCTTTTAATTGGAATTGGCGGGGAAAAATACAGTGAAACTTACTGAATGGCCTGTAGCCAAAATAGGAAAAATGGGCGTCCCGCCAGCTCTCCACTCATTATTACAATTATGCCACAAAAATATGCAGTAATCACCATAATTATGGCCCTTTTAGTCTTTGGGCGGCTAACGAACAAACAAACAAGACAGAGTTTCATTTAGCAATCACGTTTTAATGGAGTTAATTATAGAATCCCACAATAGGCTGTGATTACACATTTTTCAGTTTTTAAAATGCATGAAGAGCAATAAGACAGGACAAGCCTCTGATTTAACTCAGTGTGTCATAACAACCGATTATTTTTGAAAATGAATCCAGTTAATCCAGATTTACATTAGAAAAATACAGACAAGCACAGTTTTCTCTTCCAAAAGAAGCACAATTTTAAAAAGCGCTTGACAAAGACAGGCCTTTGTCAAGATGATTTTCAGCTTTGAGCTGCCAGCACTCACTCTGAAGAATTCAGAGACCACAGCAAATGTTTTACACAAAAATAAAATTGCCATTGGAGAGTAGAATTTCGCAGATACCTTAAAGGTATTATTTGAGCTGTAAGACATCAAATTACAGTCAGATCATAGACTATATAAAAATAATAGACACAGTCATGGTGGCATCACCCATCAGTTTGTGGACCTGTGTTTTGAAGCCTCAAGGTTTGCATTTTGGCTTTTACCATCTTGGAGTTTTGGAGCCTGAAGTGATTGCATTGGAGGAAGGGTGGAGCTATGGAGGAACAAGGGGTGGATCCAACAAAATAGGCTGACATTTTGTAGACAGCATGTCAGTCATACCCTAAATGATGCCCTTGATTATGCCTCTTAATAAAATGTAAAAAAAGGTGAGTCATACCGATGTCATGAATCTTTGTACAAGGCTGAACTGGCCCCTTGCCTCCTGTCATTTTGCAAAAGTGGCCCAGAGGCAAAACAAGTTGAGTATCCCTGGTGTAAGATTTAGGGGGCTGTACTGGAAGTATTGGAATATAATATCCATAATTATGTTTTCTTTAGTGAAACTAAGGATAGTTCTGTTTTTGTTAGCTTAGAATGAGCCCTTCGTATTTACACAGGGAGTGAATCTTCTTCCACGGAGCCACTATTTTGCACCACCATATTTCTACAGTAGCCCAGAATGGACAAACCAAACAGTAGCTCTGGATAAGGCCTTTCCATGTTTTTATGTTACCTGAGGGCCACTGTATATTGGAGTGAGGGAAAGAGTTTTTGGTTTGCTGCAACCTTACCACTAGATGTTACCAAAACCTACACAATGGTCCTTAAATTCTATATCTCTTTTTTCCAGCATGGACTTTTTTGAAGGACACTGTTAATCGGTTCATTATGTAACTAATCATCTATATTGTAAATTTCAGTGTGTTTGTGCCTTTATCTGCTCTATCCACTTTTTCACACATAATTGCATGCTTAGTAATTCCATTTACACAGAGCCTGTTAGGTTAAGCACTAGCTCAATTAAGCTAAGCTGCGTTTCAGTGAGTGAGGAATTTAAGGTCAATTGCCACTTAGAATATCAGAGTAGACGTTGATGATTTGAGTTTATACAGCAGTTATGAATTAATTTTGAATGCTGCTGTATAAAATTAAATCTGACAAAGAATTTCCAGTGCTAATGGAGCATTTGATTGTTTTCTTTTTGGCGTAATGACAGAATACAAAATAGCTGTTTGCAACTGGTAGGAGTGGCTCCCTGTCATAAACACAAATGTGCTCATCCATCTGAGACTCTAATTAATCTGTACAATAGATCCATTTCTGCAGACAGGCAGAAAATTTGTTTGAGTCAGAAATGTTTGAAAATGCTGACAAGAGAAATGTTTTGCTATTTTTCAGTGGCATGCCGTGTGTCTGAGGTTAATCAGTCCAACTCTCTATTGCTCGATGTTGAATTTGCTCCAGTCCAGTGGCTTTCTGGAGTAACAAGACATCAAGTCTAGATGTGTTTTGAGGATGATTTAAATGCATCTTTGAACTGTATTCAGATCGAAGTGTGTGGAAAACAAAACACTTCCATAATGCTATGATAGAGTTATAATTTATGTCAAAATGTCACAAACTCACTAAAGAAACGTCAGTATTAGATGACATGGAAATGAGAACGGGTTAAAATATCATGCATGGTTCACAAACTTCATTCTTCAATGCATCATTTTTTTGGTTTTCATCAGCCCACTGCAACAGATACAAGTTTGAACTCTAACCTCCAAGATTTTTTTTTAAATAACATTCATGAACATCAGTAAAGATCAATATAATACAAACCCTTCATGAATACAACAGATCAGATTTGTCCAACAGGGTTTCACACATATTAACAGACAAAGTGCATTTTAAAACTGTATATGGCTGTCATTGTTTAATATTGTCAAAAGTTACCAAACCAACTCATTTCTACATAATATGTAACCATAGTCATGGTCATGCTTTACTGCTTGTCTGCAATGGACTGTAAGATGCTTTGGGAATAATTTAATAATGGGAGCTTTTGATTCATTTACTGTATTTAAAGAGAAATTGTTGTTGTTGCCTGAAAGAGCTTTGGGGATTAATTTGAGAGGCTGCTCTTTTGTCTGTGTTTATATGATTTACTGTCGAGCAATAAACCACTTAACCACTATTCCAGTTTTGGGAGAACGCTGGCATGACTTTAAGGTTAAAACATAAAGGAGGACCAAGGGGGAGTAAAAGATAGGAATAGGGAGATAACGCCATCCGCCAAATGGCTATTTTTACACTGGGGGACATGGTCTAACTCTGTGACAGGAGCTGCTGGGCTCTATTGTACCTCTGTAGTCCACAGGAATAAACACCTGCCGCTTTTCTCAGAGTAATTATACACACTGTTTGAGCTGCCCTGTCAGAGTATAGAGCTCACCATCCAGACAAGAAACCACATTTTTTTTTTAGCTCTCATGGTTCAGGAATAAGTATGAGATATTCCCAAAGAGATGCTCTGCAGTGCAGCAAAATGGACACAGAGAGGTGAAAACCTTTAACAGTTACTGAAAAGTGGTTTAAATTATATATAAAAGCCCCAATGAGAACAATGTGACCCTACATGAACAGAACATTCTCTGCCAAAGTTAGAACAATCCCTTGATTGCTGTTTATTTAACCATTAATATTAAATGCTAAAGATAAAATTGTTAGATTTAAAAGCAAGATTTTAGGGGCTTTTAACTTGTCTGGAGCTTTTGTTGGTCCCAACAGACACCATTACAAAGTACTGAGGTCTGTGTGTTCTCTACAATAAAGCCACTGAGTACTGTTGTTATAGCCGAAACATGACAATAATGCCAAGACCCAGGTTGTTGTTGATGCTTTAATTATAGAGTGAAAAGCTCCTTTCCCCACTCAGCCTTCAGACTTTAGGCATCAGACAGTTGAGATAAAGTGAAAAATGCAGCATGAAGTGATTTTTCTTAAAAGTTAACATTTTGGAGAAACTTTGACAAAGCCGTTATGCATTCTGACCCCTATGCGGCATTTATTATTAGCAGTATATAAACACACAATAACTAACTCACGCCAGAGGAGGGGCCACTCGAGTCCCTCCACATGACTTAGACTTGGAATCCATGAGTTCAAACTTGACTTCAACTTGAGACAGATGACTTGGAAGGACTTTTTAAAATTAAATATTAGTATATTTCTTGATATTGAGACTTTTTTTTTTTTAAACATGACTTCCGGAGCAACATGTATGCAAACTTCCCAATCCACGACACTGCAGACCAGCAGAGGACAATGCACAAGGTAGCTATGATGGACAGGGCATGTCCAAAAATAATAAAAATTTGATTCAAGGATGATGATGTTGATGCCTTCATATGAAAAGGTATAAATGTCCTTTTGTCTGCTTACAACTACACTATAATGTGTAAATTATTCTGTTTAAATATTGCTTATCAATTATAAATAGGGGGCTTAAGTGCACCAGCATACTACTGTACATACCAGCACATATGTACAACTACATGATGGGTAGGTGAAAATCTAAAAGATACCATCAAATAATAATGGTTCATTAAAGCCTCTCTATCATTTTTATAAAGCACTTGCAGGTGCCATGAACATTCAAAGGAGGTCACTTCACCCCCTGGAAGTAGAGCTGTGATAAGAAGTGGGAGGGGATCATGTCCAGCTGGCTGTCAGAGGTAGCAGGGTGAGAATAGAGTTGATATTCTTTCAGCATGACTGTACATCTATCAGCTCCTCTCTGAACACTCTGCCATTACTGCTGATGGAGATCTGGCTGCAGAACATTCAGGCCGTTACACATAAACGCTTCAATGGAAACATACACAGATTGGCTGTTCCTATGTTGCCTGGTCTGGGAAAGTGTTGTTCCACTACATGTTGCTCCAGCACTCATTTAGCTTACGCCATCACAATAGCTCAGTTACTTCCACTATGTACTCTCTTTCTTTTCACAGTCATACTGGTCAAAGTTAATTAACCTATTTATCCTCTGAATCGAAACTGTTAAAGAGTGAAAAAGATACATTTATGCAAAAGAGGTCGAAGTCAGCTTGAGCTGTATGTTGAAAAAAAGTGTGGACCTGAACTGAACTTTTATTGGATTGAAAGCAAAGATATCAGCCAAGCTGCCAGAGGAAAAATGTTAGCATTGTATGTTTCTGCAAATCACAAATATTTTACATTTGTATGTTTCATAAGTATTACATCGATGTTTCTAAAGTATGAGCTAACATTTTAATGAGGAGACAAAGAGGATGGTGGATGGCATGTCACCTGCCAAAGTGCAGACCAATCTTTAAAAAATACAGTGGTCTGAAACCATCGATGTTCATCGATGTTTTTTCAGTGGCTTTTTAGCACCCAAACATAGGTGCTTTTTAGAAACCTGTCACTGTTTTTCCAACAGGGATAGTGTCATAAAAAGCAATTATTTATTTATCGAGGCATTGCTGCATTTACAAATGGAAAAAGCAAGTATTTAAAGTCAAAATGTAATCTTAAGTTTTTTGTGCCTAAAACTAACCAACCAAACATGAAACACAGCATTGCTGAAACATAAAGCAATATATAGTTCAAATGTATCAATGTACAAATGTACAGAAAATTACAATGCCAACATATTTTCTGGCTGTTGGACACGTATCTTGTCTAAAAAAAAATCTGCAAAGCATCTGTCTTCCCAATATTGCCCTACACACAGTGCGACATGTACCATTGTTTCCTTTCAATGAACTGGAATGTAAACCCATTTTCTGTTGAATAACTTTATATTATGAATAAAATAAGCCATAATATAAAAAAGGCCTTGAATCAAATTCAGTCTGAAAGAATTTTTTGTATGCCACAGTGCACTGATCTCATTGTCTGGCATGGAAAATACAATGCTGCCAAATGCCAGTTGAATAGCCAGACTCAAAGAGCGGGACCAGACTCTGAAAACAAGCTTGTCTCCGAGGGACCGGCAGGATTAGAGGCCAGGCACAGCTGACCCAAACACACTGCTATGTACTACTACACTCTCACCTGTCTATTCCCACTGCCAGCTTGCCTTTTTAGACCTTTTTCACGTCAGTGCTGATGGTTTTCCCAACATATCATTGTTGTAAATAATAAATAGCAGGACTTTTCTTTAACATTGTTGTCTGCACACAATTTTTTCTCTGCAGCAGTGTGTCCCAGTGGTGGAATTTGCATAAAATGTTTATTCTGGTGTAAACAAACACCTTGATAATATGTGAAGTTATATTTTTTTAAGTGAGTCAAACAGCAACGACATAAAACCTGCTCTGGGTAGAAAACATTATAATTATCTCGAAAATACATCCAGTGTTTACATTCCCCTTTACAGCGGTACTAATCTCTCTTTAAATATTAACCTTGCATATATTTGCTGGCAGTTGTGTGTGCTGTGATGTGATAGCAGCCCGCAGTGACATCAGAGACAGAGAAATGGAGAGAATTATGTTTGTGTATGTCTTTTTAGGCACCAGAAAGCATGTTTCAATATTTCATAGCAGTCTCATCAATCACATTTATTCAGTTGTATGACTCTGTATTATCTCCCTCTGTTGGATGGTCTTGGGACTGCTCTTCACACACACACACACACACACACACACACACACACACACACACACACACACACACACACACACAAACACACACACACACACACTCACACACGCACACACACGATCGCTTTTTGCTATTTTGAGGCAGACCACTTTTGCATAAGTGAATAGACTTAATGTGTTTTCCATTTTATGCCCTGAGGGTCTGTTTTAAAGAATGAGGAATATGTCTCAGCTATTGCTATTCAATTATCAGACATTTCTATTTCTATAGCTTTTGTATTGCCTCCAGTGAAAAAGATACAGATGGTGCCATGATCAAATAGCTGTTAAGCAAAAGACCATTGTTATTAAGAGTCAAATATAAATGTGCCAGTAGGCTAATTCAGATGCTGTTATTTATAATGTCTCAGGGGACAGATGGGGGAAGACATACATCCGGCTGCCAGCTGAACTTTTCATTATTTCCTACTCATTTAAAAGCACTAATACAGAGGCAGTGACGCCTGCCCTGTAGATGCTTTTGTGGCATTTTGTGTGACACTGTAGCCACAGATTGCTCCAGGCTGTTTGAACATCAGTGCTCGGTCAAGGCGTATTCTTGCATATTTTCCATCAAGAGGACAAAAACTCACAGAAGCTGCTTGCCATCTTGTGCTCCGTTAAAAGCTGGGCTTCTTCAACAATAGCTGTCACAGCATACAAGTGAAAAAAGCAAATGTGTAGGTGGAGGAATTTGATCTGCTGACAGTGACCACTGCTTTTGGGAATTTATAGCATTTCCTATTAATGGATTACTGAATTGGCCTAGTGGGCACAGGCTTAGGGTCCCAAAGTGCCAGGGTGTCATGGACCTGCTGTCTGTTTCCTCCTACCTGCTGCCAGTACTTTTCCACACACACACACACCCTCCCTCTGCTCCACTCTACCTGCTGACCACGCCCTGCTGCAGCCTGCTCTCCCTCAGCTGCAGCTCATCACCAATCAATGCAGTATTTAAGACACTCCAGGACACACACACATTGCCAGATTGTTCCTCTGCGTTATGCATGTCTTTCCAGCGTTTCTCCGTCAGATCACCCGTTGCCGACTCTGCCTGTTCCTGACCTGCCCTCCTCGCCTGACTCCCCCCGGACCTACCTGCTCTTTGTTCTCGACCACGTTTCCAGTTTGGCGTTCGGAAATCTGGCAGCTCCACTGGTAAAGAACTCGCCGGGCTAAGACGATCCTCCTGCCTGATCCCTGTCGGTACTGTTGCTCCCTGGACGGACTTCCCAGTTACGAACCCCTGCTTGTTCCAGACCATCCCTCAGCTCGATCCCAGTGGCTGCTCCAGCACGTGGAGACGGTTTTCAGGAGCCTACGGGGTTTCCTCCCCGCCAGCCACTGTGGGTACAAGCTTCGTTTCTTCACTCAGTGACAATCCCAGAGACACTGCTAGTGCTTCCGGCACGAAGAACCAACTCTTTGTCTGTAAGCTGAGCTATTTCTGTGTTGGTGACAATAAAAGTTATTACCAACTGCAAGAGGCTTTTGTTGTACTGCATCTGGGTCCTACCACCATCCGTTTCAGTACAATCTGGCCAGACATGGACCCAGCAGACTCCAATGTCTGCAATCCCGCCTAACCCGCGTGGAGGGAATGCTCCAGCAACTGCAGGCTAGCTAACCTCCAGCAGCGGCAGAGCGCGTCAGTCCGTGATCAGCCCTGGAGCGAAGCGCTAACTACTAGCCAACCAGGTCCAACAGATGGCTACGCCACTGACCCAGCACGCCGCCTGTTCCTCCTCCGACTCCACCACCCAGCATGGCATCAGAACCGCGTGTGGGAGCGCCAGAACGCTATGCCGGGGATCCGGAGGGGTGCAATCCATTTCTCACAAACCGGCTGATCCTGTTTGCCCTGCAGCCTCGCACGCTCGCTTAAGCCACCGGAGGGGCTCGGGTCGCCATAAATCACCTCACGGGCAGAGCACGCTTGTGGGGAACGGCGGAGTGGGAGAGGGGCACGCAGCCTGTGCGTCGTTTCAAGCCTTTTTCTGAGGAGCTTCAAGGTGTTTGGTCCCGTCTCCTTGGGCCCCGATGTTACTGGGGCCTTCTGAATCAACGGCAGGGGACAGGACAGTGGCAGACTCAGCGATCGAATTCAGAACTCAAGCTCGACAGAGCGATTGGAATCGATTGCGCGAATGTGCCGCTTTTCTTAACGGTCTAGCCCCGTATATAAAAGACGAACTGGTGTCGTTTGATCTACCTCATTCCTGGATGGGCTCATTGAGATCACCACGAGGCTTGACAAACGATTCAAGCGAGGAAAAGGGAGGCGCCTTGGGAGGAGGGGCTCATCGTGTTCGTTCGTCAACCCGGATTTCCAATGAGTCCAGTCATCTCAGTGTCAGCTCCAGGGGCCCAGAGCCCATGCAGGTGGGGGCAGACCCGGCTTTCGGAGGAGGCGGGAGAGACGCGCAGAAATCTCTGCCTGTATTAGTCAGGCCGGCCATTTTGTCACCAAATGTCCGGTAAAGGCAGGGCTCAGCAGTCGAGAGGGCATCCTGCAGCCGATCCCAGAACTCTGTCCCACGTCCCTCGTCCGCTGTTCCGCGTTCAGCTCCTGGTTAACGAGGTCCTACACTCGCCACCTTTCGTTGACTCCGGGCCGACGCCAACCTCATCGACCAAGAATCGCCGCCAGCTGGGGATCGAGCAGGTTCCCTTCCACGTCCCGTTCCGGCACACGCATTAGATGGACATCTTCTGGGAACGGTCATCCACCAGACCGTTCCTGTCTCCATGATCCTGGCTGGAGAACATCGTGAGACCATCCAGTTTCACGTTATGGATTCTCCCAAAGTCCCTCTGATTCTTGGATATCCATGGTTGAGGCGCCACAATCCACATATAGACTGGGCCACAGGGGTGATTCTGTCATGGAGTCCTTCCTGTCAGCACATCTGCCTCCATCAACAGATCACGCCCACACCGCCTGCCAGTGCCGGTTCCCCTCCAGACCTCTCCGGGGTGCCATCGGATTACCACGACTTTCGGGAGGTCTTCAACAAGTCCAGGGCCACATCTCTGCCACCCCACAGACCATATGACTGCGCCATCGATCTCCTGCCTGGTTCTGCTCCTCCCAAGGGCCGTCTTTCTCGCTATCTGCACCGGAGAGGGAGGCCATGGAGACCTACATCTCCGAGTCCCTGGCGTCTGGAATCATCCGACCCTCCTCGTCTCCTGCGGGGCGGATTCTTCTTCGTGGGGAAGAAAGATGGACTACTCAGGCCATGCATTGACTACAGAGGCCTGAATGACATTACGGTAAAGAACCGATATCCTCTTCCCTCATCGCCTCTGCTTTCCGAAAGCTATTGCAAGGTTCTACCAGATTCACGTAAACTTGATCTCCGCATAGCGCCTACCACCTGGTCCGCATCCGAGAGGGGGATGAATGGAAAACGGCGTTTAATACCCCCACAGGACATTACGAGTATCTGGTGATGCCTTTTGGACTGACTAACGCTCCCGCCGTGTTTCAGGCTCTCATCAACGACGTGCTCAGAGACATGCTGAATAAATTCGTCTTCGTCTATCTTGACGATATTTTGATCTTCTCCCGATCCATGCCTGAACATATTCACCATGTACAGAGGGTTCTGCAGCGCCTTCTTGAAAACTCTCTGTTCGTGAAGGCTGAAAAATGTGACTTCCACACCTCTTCCGTCGCCTTCCTGGGTTACATCATCAGCCACAACCACATGGAGATGGACCCCACCAAGGTTTCCGCTGTCCTCCTGGTCTGCTCCGACTCCCGTAAGCAGTTGCAGCGGTTCCTGGGTTCGCCAACTTTTACAGGCGTTTCATCAGAGGCTACAGCACGATAGGCCGCTCCTCTCACCATCCCTCACCTCTTCCAAGATCCAGTTCCACTGGACCACAGCTATGCGGCGCAGGCCTTCCAGCACCTGAAGGACCGATTCAGTTCGGCTCCGATCCTGCTCATCCCTGATCCAGACCGGCAGTTCGTGGTGGAGGTGGATGCTTCTGATGTGGGAGTGGGGCGGTGCTTTCCCAACGCTCTGCTGAGGACGGAAACTACACCCTTGTGCCTTCTTCTCCGGGCGTCTGTCTCCAGCAGAGAGGAATTACGACATCGGGAACCGAACTGTTGGCTGTCAAGCTACGTTGGAGGAGTGGCGACACTGGCTGGAGGGAACCAGGATCCTTCCTCGTCTGGACTGATCATAAGAATCTCGAATACATCCGCTCAGCCAAACGAATGAACTCTCGCCAAGCCCGGTGGGCCCTCTTCTTCGCCCGCTTCAACTTCACGCTCTCCTATCGCCCCGGTTCCCGTAATGTCAAGCCAGACGCCTTGTCTCGACAGTTTCTGGTGGGAGAAGAAGACTCTCCTCACACGGACAATATCCTCCCTCATCTCGCCTCCTAGCTACACTCACTTGGGAGATCGAGAGAGGATCAAGGCAGCTCTGGAGGATCAGCCGGGGCCCAGCTCATGTCCTCCGGATCGCCTGTTCGTCCCTCGAGGGTTCCGGTCGGAGGTTTTGCAGTGGGCCCACAACTCTCGACTTACCTGTCACCCGGGTATAGCTCGGACCAAGGAGGTCCTACAACGACGGTTCTGGTGGGCCACCCTGGATGAGGATACCAGGGATTTCACAACGCTTGTCCAGTCTGCAGTAGGAACAAGACCCTGCCAAGCCCGGCCGGCTTCCTGAGACCCCTTCCTGTTCCTCACCGTCCTTGGTCCCATATTGCCCTGGACTTTGTCACCGGTCTGCCACTGTCAGGAGGGAACACCGCCATCCTGACAGTGGTAGATCGCTTTCAGTAAAATGGCACATTTGGTGCCTCTGTCAAAACTCCCTCCGCCAAAGAGACTGCCAGTTTATTGCTCGACCATGTTTTCAGACTCCACGGACTCCCCACCGTGGTGTCTGATCGTGGCCCCAATTCACGCGTCGGCGTTTTTGGAGGGAGTTTTGCGTCTCCTGGGAGCCTCCACCAGTCTGTCCTCGGGTTATCATCCCCAATCCAACGGTCAAGCCGAGAAGATGAATCAGGAGATGGAGACGGCTCTCCGGTGTATGGCCTCCTCTCATCCGGCCTCCTGGTCCTCCCAGCTCATGTGGGTGGAATATGCGCATAACACCCTGGTCAGCTCTGCCACAGGACTCTCCCCTTTCCAGTGCGCTTATGGCTTCCAGCCCCCTCTGTTTCCTGAACAGGAGAAAGACACAGCGTACCCGTCAGTGGAGGGCATTCATCCGGCGATGCCGCCAAACCTGGTCACAGGCCAGAACCGCTCTGCTCGGGCCACCGATAAGCTATGCTGCTGCTGCCAACGCCGCCGCCCCAAGCTCCATCCTACCGGGTGGGGCAGAAGGTATAGCTCTCCACCAAGGACCTCCCCTTCAGGGTGGACTCCGGAAATTGGCCCCCAAATATGTGGGTCCATTTCCGGTCGATCGCATCGTGAACCCATGGCGTTCGGCTCCAGTTACCCTGCTCATGCGGATTCACCCCACATTCCACGTCTCCCGGATCAAGCCGGTTAGGACAGTCCTCTCCAGCCCGCTTTCCCAGCCACCTCCCCTCCTCGTATCATCGACTGGGCTCCAGCATACACCGTTGCGTCGTCTCCGTTCCGACGCCGAGGGAGGGGCCTCAGTACCTGGTGGACTGGGAGGGTATGCAGTCCTGAGGAGAGGTCGTGGAGTGCCGGCTCGTCAGATCCTGGACGACCAGCTGGTGAGGGATTTCCACCGCCTGCATCCTGATCAGCCCACTCGTGCCGTCCGGGGGCGGCGTTCCTCGGCTTCTGTTCCGGTTCCTTCCTCTCCTGTTCCCGGGACGTCGGGGCTGAGATCCTGCTCGGGGGTTCCTGCTTCTCGGCCGCTGGCCGTTCCTTCCTCCGACGATGACGGCGTGGGTTCCGTGTTTGGGGGACTTGGTCCCTCCTCCTGACCCCCTCCTCCCGCCCGGGGGTGTTCCCTGTTTTGGGGCGTGGGGCCGTCCCTTGAGGGGGGTTCTGTCATGGACCTGCTGTCTGTTTCCTCCTACCTGCTGCCAGTACTTTTCCACACACACACACACACCCTCCCTCTGCTCCACTCTACCTGCTGACCACGCCCACTGCTGCAGCCTGCTCTCCCCTCAGCTGCAGCTCATCACCAATCAATGCAGTATTTAAGACACTCCAGGACACACACACATTGCCAGATTGTTCCTCTGCGTTATGCATGTCTTTCCAGCGTTTCTCCGTCAGATCACCCGTTGCCGACTCTGCCTGTTCCTGACCTGCCCTCCTCGCCTGACTCACCCCGAACCTACCTGCTCTTTGTTCTCGACCACGTGCTTCCAGTTTAGGCGTTCCGGAAATCTGCGGCTCCACTAGTAAAGACTCCTTCGCCGCTTCGGCAAGACGATCCTCCTGCCTGATCCCCTGTCGGTACTGTTGTTCTCAGCAGACGGACTTCCCAGTTACCGAACCCCTGCTTGTTCCAGACCATCCCTCAGCTCGATCCCAGTCGGCGTTCCAGCACGTGGAGACGGCTCGTGGAGCTACGGGGTTTCCTCCCCGCCAGCCACTGTGGGTACAAGCTTCGTTTCTTCACTCAGTGACAATCCCAGAGACACTGCTAGTGCTTCCGGCACGAAGAACCAACTCTTTGTCTGTAAGCTGAGCTATTTCTGTGTTGGTGACAATAAAAGTTATTACCAACTGCAAGAGGCTTTTGTTGTACTGCATCTGGGTCCTACCACCACCCGTTTCACAGGGGACCTCGGGCCTGGCTTTCACTCACAAAATGACACTCAAAACAACATGTACAGAACAGGAAGAGACTCAAGATGACAACAAAGAGATGCAAAATAACTGCAGAGAAAAACAAATTAGTGTATAAAAAGAAAACAACAAAGAGCAAACAAACAAACAAAATAACCTGGGAAAATAACCAGAAAGATACACAAACAATCCCAAGAACAAACAAAATGACTACAAGGCAACACAAAACGACCAAGAAAGACACAAAATTACCTCAATGACACACAACAACCATAAAGAAAAACAAAATGACTACAAAAAGACACAAAACAACTACAAAACACAAAAAGATTAAGAGACACAACATTTACACAGTAAGACACAAAATTACCTCAAAGTGGCACAAAAAAATTCTAAAGAGACACAAAATTATCTTAGTTACACACAAAATCACCTCAAACTTAGCAACTACAAAACTACACAAAATTATCCCCAAGAGATGTAAAATTAACCAAAGAATAGTAGAATACTGTGTTTGACGATTGCTGATAGGCCGCTTTTGTTACCTTGAGCTGTTCCCATGTTTACAGTCTTTATGCTAAGCTAAGTTAGCTGGCTGCTGGCCGTAGCTTACTTGTTCTGACATGAAGGCTGATCAACAAGAATAATTAAATGAATAAAATAATAATAATAATAATTATAATAATAATAATAAAACGTATTTATCTAATGCCACCTTTCATGGCCCCCAAGTTCACATTACATTGAATAAAGAATAACAGATTTAACAAACTAAAGAAAAGGTTAAATTGTCAAGGGGTTCTAGATGCAGTAAGCATGATGAAATGCCAGATCATGTAATAAATGGAAGAATACTGTGTTTAACAATTATATTTACAGGAGAATCCTGCTCAGCTCTCTGCTTATGCTCTGTAGAGTTTATTGACACATGCAGTAGGTCCTTGAACCCTGTTTATGGGCAAAGTTCATGTTAAAACTGTATGTGTGCGTGTGTGCGTTTTCTAAGAAGAAGCAGAATGTTTTGTTCAGGGATTCACTGCAACATTATACAGCAATCTATGCTGCCTTTAGATTTAAGTGTAGTTGTAGGTCTAGTAGGGATTTTATTTACATCTGTGCCAAATTCACTGCGAGGTAAGGTGATTGATTAGTTGGTAAAAGGTCCTAGAAATTCCCTGGACTGCGAGTGTTAATATACCCTAAGGCTCTATAGTGGGAAAATAAGATTTCACCATTAATCCTAAAAATGCTGACAGTATTCCATGCATTTTCAGTAGCTCACTCAGTCTAATCCTGTGTGAACACATCAATCTGACCTCATGGTACAACACCGTCTACATTTCTCATGTAATGGATTCTCTGCTTAACACACAAACTCAGATTCAGTAAGGTGTGTGAATAAAGGAAGACACTGATTAGTTCAACTCAACATTCCAGTGGTGATCACACCAAAATACAAAACCTCATTTGCAATAAAGAACTACTCCAACCCCAAAACCTCCTTGATAAAAGCATTAGTTCTGCTCGGTATAGAAAATGAAATGGCCTTGGCAAGGGTAAAAAGGTACAACAGTTCTGGGAAATGACAACTGAGGGTACATCAGACATATGCGGCATCCAGAGGGAGCAGGACAAAGTTCAATCAGCAAACAACCTATTTATGAAATTGGACAGAAGTTTGGTCTCATGATAACAAGAAGAATTTTAGTTAGAAAGTTACAAACCTTATCAGTCCTGTTAGGAGTATTATACAGATATCGCAAAAAGAGGATGCAAAAACATAAAACCCTCTCTGCTCTGTCTATTTGACATTCATGAACAAAGAAGTAGTTTGACATTTGGGGAAATAAACATATTTGTTCTCATGCAGAGAGGGACGAGAAGGCTACAAAAGCTATAGCTGGCTACTTTAGCTTAGCCTTAAGACTGGAAACAAGGGGAAACATATAGCTTGGCTCTGTCCAGAAGTAACAAAATCCACCTTAAAGCACCTTTAAAGCTCACTAATTAAGGATCCCGTGTGTAGGAGTTAGTGAAATATATTGGTAAAAACAATGAATATAAAATTCATAAACAAGTTTTCATTTGTTTGTCATGAAAGAAAATAAGAAATGTTGTTTCAGTCACTTTAGCCTTTTATATCACTTCCATAGAGTCCACCATGTTGTTTCTACAGTAGCCGGGAAAAGACAAAACAAACACTGCGTCTAAGTAGGGCCATTTTCGTTTTCATGTTTTCGGCCTCTGTCATTCTCCTACTCGATTGACACATGGGAGAACATTCAGTTGGTTGCAATCTGCAACCTCACCACTAGATGCCACTACATACTGAACCTTTAACACTAATTTCTATCTAATTCATACAAAAACAGAAGTGCAAATCATCATTTTCACACATTTTTATAGGAATTAATAGATGAGATACAATGTGTTAATTCACTCTGCTTCAGAGGTGCTGATAGGTATATTTTGTTACATTGAGCTGTTCCTATGTTTACAGTCTTTATGCTAAGCTAAGTTAGCTGGCTGCTGGCAGTAGCTTACAATGGAAGATACAATAAACAATAGTGCACCAGTGGGTTTTTAAAAACAATTTTGAATTCTGTAATGGAGTCCAGTTGGCAGATGTGAGGGTGAAGTGAGTTCAAAGTTTGGGTACAGCCCAGGAGAGCTGTGCAGAGCTTGATGACTGGTAGTAGAAAGCGAATAAAATATTTACCAAAATGTCAATACTTCCCTTTATGAGTGTTGTGCGTCAGATTTAATGAGCCCCCTCCATGCACATATACCTTTCTAAACTATAGCAGGGTGGGAAAAATGAACAAAAACAGCCTAAAATACATATTAAAACCAGAAGTAGATCTTGTTCCTTCTTTCAACAAACCATGACGGTCAGAAATGTGTCAAACTGTGAAGTATAACAAGGCTGACACACACACACATACACACACACATCCCTGGTCGTGAGTTTAGTACGCCCCCCCACTCTCTCCCTGTGACGTCATAGGGTACAAGGAGCGCAAGTTGCAGCGATACGGCTCGCGCTCACTCAGCCCTTTCCAACTACAACCACCGAGCCCAGCCGTTACATTTTATTGCAGTTTTATCTCAGTTTCAACGCTTTTGTTAAAACATAGAAATAGTAAACTTCTGTGCAGCCGCTGACGGCAAATAGAGGACTTCTCTCCGAAACTGAACGCAGGCGGTAATTTATTTTGAAAGTTGGATTATAGCTTGAACTGAGGGGAAATATTGCCTGCCAGATGCTGCACAAAAGATGAGCAGCAACGAAGTGCAGATTGTGGAAATCAGCGGAATCCCGAGCTGTCAACGGTAATTTGTTTCCTGTTTATTTCACACAGTTTGATGATATTTCCACGTGTGCTGAAACATCACTTATTTTGACACATATTACAGGCTGTTGCAAGTCTTTTAATGTGACTGACACTTCATGGGGAGCGAATTATGCGATTTGTACGACTCATGAACTTATTGGTCATGGTGGTTGTGTGATTTTTCGTGAGGTGCATTTTGGGACAGTTTTATTTCTGATGTACAGCTACTGTAAATCACTTATCGCTCCGGTTCAAATGCCATGTTATCTAAACCATCCTCTATCTAGGATCTACACCTGGTCTGTCAAAACCACAAGTGTCGTAAACTTTAGTGGATGACAAGGTAAAAGTGACCCTCGTGCTGTTCACAAATACAGTAATGAAGTGTCCTTTATATAAGAAATAAAGAACTTTCTGCCTCTGAGTGGATTTCAAGCACCAGTGTACTGCACTGTTGGATTATTGTAATTACATCATCAGTTATTGCTGCAAAATCGACATATGTTTTTTCGAATTAAACACAAATCCATGCACATATCTGCATATGTGAAACCTACTTTACTTTATAGTAGACTCATGTGCTGCCTAAAAATTGAGTCAGGCTATAGAGGGATAAACATAATAACAGTGCAATATAATATAATGTTACAAATACTTAAAATACAATGCAACTTTTTGATAAGAGGTGAAATTTAACTTTAAGGCAATTTGAAGTAAATTGTGGTATTGTTACATTGCATTCAGTGGTAATGTAATGTTTCTGTTATTGTGTCCACCCTGTGTGTAAATCAGCCAGCTCATGTTGAGGGCTGTAGTGCACTCTACAGACCACATCAGCTCAGTGAAACCGAAACCAGAACCAAGACCAAAATGAGTTTGCACTTAGGCCCAAAAATAATGGAAAGTTTAGGATTATCAAACCAAAGAAAACCAAGACATGTTTTTTTTGCAAGCCTAATTACATTATCTTGCCCTCTCTGTGCAAAAGAATTTCAGTTCTTAATAAGAATTGTAAAAAATATTGAGGCCAGGATGTGTACAAAATTCACATTTTACACAAATATTTAGCAAGGCATGTCTACATTTTTTATTTCTGCTTTTTTTTTCTTACAATGAACTTTGCAATTCTATGGGAATCCACACGCTGGCATCCTGTGCTGTACATTAGAAAAATATGTCTAATCATGTACCAGGCAGAATAAACACATTAACGTGTCTCTGTGTACACTTTAACACTGAATACATTAGAATATAATTATTGCAGGAGTATTTTTGATCCTAATGAGACCCACTTGAACAGCATCACGCCAGTAAGAGAACAACATGTCTCTGTCCCTTGTGCATTTAGACAGAGTGTGGCTATTGTTAGGTAAACACCTCTCACGCAATACCAAACAAACATATTCATTTCTACACCCTGACACATCTGTTGCAGTAATGTGAGCAGTGCACACTCCTTGCTAAAGCATTAGCCCTGTGCATACAGGTGCTTCCATGAATGAGTGATGTCTCTGTGTATGTTGTCTTTAGTGATAATTTGCAATCATTAGTGGGCAGTACAGGTGCTACAATGCATACAAAATACACATTAATGCAATTTTGTGTTGCATAAAGTCATCCTCTGTTCTCTGAGTGCTACTACAGTCAGCAGAGTGAAGTTTTCTCAGTTGCGAGTGCCTTTATGTATGTGCATTAAAATGCTGAATGATCAATTTGGTGTTGCTTTTGTTCAGAGGTTACATAAACATTTGAGTCTGTTATGCATTCAGTACGTTGTGCTTTCATAAAACTCGCCAGCTCAGTGACCGAGACTGTAACCTGGCATCAAGGGGCTGAAACTGAAAGCAATGCTTTCTGATACATTTGCCCTTTAGAGTGCTATACGTTAGTACTGTAATGTTCAACTCAGCCTCCCGAGGTGTTTTACACTAAGTTCGTGTGAGAAAAGATGCACTGATATTCAAATGACTCCACTCTCCGTCCTCTCTGCATCTGTGTAATTTTTTGCCTTGAGCTAAACAGTGTCTGTATCATGCAGTGTGCTTTAATGTTAGGAAACCTATTCTTGTTGGAAATTTCTGTCCACAAAAATGTACACAAAGCTTTTTTTCCCCTAATGGTCACCTTTGACGTATTATCACTGCTGACAGCTAATGCTGTGACATGGATACAAGGTTTGATAGAGTGAGGCATCGTGGTCTCAAAGCAAGAGCCACATGTACAGTTTTATCAGCAATAAGCCACCAAGATAAGTCTTAACAGATGGTTACAGTTGATCATCATATGTTGTATAAATGGTGACCAAGTGCCCCAATTTGTGCAGGACTACATAGCATTCTCGTCCCTTGTCCTGTCTTTTTGTCCTTGACCTGTGTCTGACATATTTAGACGATGCCCCACATTTTGATTCGCTCAAGTTTTTAAAAATCAAACCATTGATATACAGAATAAAATCTGGCTTTTGGCCTACAGATGTGAAGACAGCGGGGAAGGCTGCCATTACAGTGCTGTGTTTGATGTCAACCAATCTGCGCACACGTTAGTTAAGTGCAGATGAACCTTTTACTGTCCTGTATATGCTACGCCCAATGGGAAAAATCTGGAACAAGCACAAAGTCACAAGCTATGCAGATTCAGGTGAAAAATAATGGGAATCACTGCAAAGGAAAAAAAAAAAAAGAAAAAGACTTTGCGACTCATATTTGTCAGTATTTTTTCAGTTTTTTTATGGATATGGCATGAAGTGAAAGTACATGTAAGACAGATTAGAAATGTTTTTTGTTGATGTTTTTTTAACAGATATTTTTAAAGATATTTTTAGACTATCCCTCAGCATTGGTTACATGTCCCACATTGTCCCACACAAACAAACATACTCATTTCCCCTATTTGGTTTTAGATCTGGTCACCCTAGTTTAATGTGATGACAGGGCTAGGAATAGCCTATTATTTAAAGTTTGAGGTCTTAATAAGTTATTAAGTCTTACAAATGGATTTCAAGACAGATTTATTTTTAGGAAATTGTCTAGAAATTAGTGTTGTAATATTAAAGAATCACAATTAAAGAAGCAAGTACTTTGTATGGTAACAAATTAAGTAGTCATACCCAGTGGGCAGATTCTAGCCTGTTTTAAAACATACATTTTTATAACTGAATAAAGAACTGTATAAAATTACTGCAGGTCTGAACCTTATGTTTCACTTTTTAAAGAAAAAACAAAAAACAAGGCCGTCTGTTGGCTTGTTGATTTTTCTGACCCTGTTTGACTTAAAGGAAAAATTGCAAAACCCAACAAGCAAAATGTCAAAATAACATAACACGGTTTAATATGTACAATTTGTTGACTTATGGAGGAGAGCGAGGACAGTTGGGACAGGGGGACAGTTAGGACAGTGCCTTTTTAGCAAGTAAGAAAGCAGCTATGTCTATGCCATTCACCATGCTCATACTCAGCCACAGCCTCTTCACTTTCCACCTCAAAGTGGAGACTTTATGACTATTCCTCAGATTTTATTCTTGGCTTTTAGTTCAAGGTGCAAGTAATTTTTTTTAATTAAAAAACTATCATACTGTTTTTAGTTATGCCACATACATACATGCATACATGCGGTTGACATGCAGTATATGGTAACCGCATTATGCTGATAGGTGCCACTGTATTGACAACCAAATTCCATATCAGTATTTTATAAAAATATGATAATGTTACAAGTGACATTGTTATTACAAGCTGTTAATATTTAGACTGTATTTCTTTCTAGTTTAATTAATTAATTAATATATATTTTTTCCCACCCAAAATAAGGTGTCCCAATCAGGGGGCAGAATTTTTGGAAAAGGTACACCTTGAACACTTAACAAAATTGTGCCTGTCATGTTTGGGTTGGCCTCTTAAAAACTTGATAAATTAGTTAGTAGCCACCTGTATTTGTTCAGTCATCATACTATTTCCATACCTGCTCAAGTAGTTTATGAGTAGTAGAAGGTTATTTCATGTTGATATAAAATTGACCCTGCCTTCCCAAACCCAGTTTAAAACCTTTATGAACCATTGCACCAAAGAACTGTCTTTTTGATGTACTTATTCATGTAACTAATTGCAAAATAAATATTAATTTAACTTTAAGCCAAAGAAATAATGTAATACCCTCCCCCGTTTCTACCTACAGTCTACAGTCCCTAACAAAAAAAATATGGAGATGGCTTTATTCGTTTTAAGTCATGCATCCAGATCCAGGTCAAACAGATATATATCACACCACTGTCTGCAAAGCACTTTACGGCTTTCACAAACATGTGCTTGTCCTGCCCGTCTTTGATTTGTAACTTGCTGAGTCGAGCACTTAGGCTGCAGAGATGAGAGTTATCCTGTCTGTAAACATCCAGCTTTGTGTCTGTGGTACTGTGGCTGTTAGAGAAATATGGTGAAGACGCTCAGTGAGAGATTCATTTAAAGTAGACTGTGAAGCATTTCACACTGAAAATAGAGTTCTTTGTTTTTAATCTAGCACTTAAAAAATGTGTTTGGTCAGTCCTTGGTGACGTATTGCTGTGTATAATTGACATGCTGCAAGATCGAGGTTAAAGAGAGGTGAACAAAAGCAACACTTGACACAAAGGAAGAGAGATGACAGCTTAACATATTGCTTTGTCTCTCTGTCTTTTGTGGTTTCCTGAGTTCGAGCCATCTAACAAGAGGAGCATGAGAGAGAGAGAGAGAGAGAGAGAGAGAGAGAGAGAAAATGGCTTTGCTTTTGTCTTGTTCTGCTCCTTCTTTTTTTTCTTTGGCTGTAAGGCAAGGCAAGTTTATTTGTATTGCACTGTGTCATGACAAATGTTATTCAAAGTGCTTTATAGTAAAAAAAATCCTGATAATGATAATGATTAATAATAAAATAATAATAAGAGAATAACAAAATAACAGGACAAACAAGTTTAATCATAGTACAAACACGTTTAAAAAGTAACTGAGAAAAATAGATAACAGTGCAACGAAAACTAATTACTAAAAAGCTGCAGAAAAGGGGACAGTCTTAAGCTTAATTGTAAAAATGGCTACATTTGAAGCATTTCTTTTTTCTGCTGAGTGCAGAAAAAAAGAGATGAAAAGAAAGAGATCTAAAAACTACCGCAGAGATACAAAGAGACGGTCAGACAGATCCTCAGCTGATGGCCTGTGATGGTACGGAGGACAGGTGTGAGGAGGATTGGAGGTGTCAGCAGCCATCAAGTGACTATGGACATCCTGTGCTGCTCTGGTTCCAACAGACCCCCGCGATGGACCCAGGGGGGCCAAGAATAGCTCCCACTACAAAGAGCTGTCACTCTGGATTTTAACAGGATGGAGATAAGAGTCTGGAAACCGCCGCTGGGCTCCACTTAGGCTGTGTGCTATCCAGCTCATAGCACCTTGTCTGTGAACACGCACATATATGTACACACTAATAAGTAATGAATAGATACAAAAAAATGTCAAAGTGAATAATATATAGCCCATATATGTATTAAAAGTCAACCCCTCAGAGATGATGCAGACACCTCTTGAGCAAAAAGGCAAATAAAACAAACTACTATGGTTCCAAAAGAGATACCAAGCAATAATTAGCCTTTTTCCAAGGCAACCCAGTTTCCTAGATTTTAAGTAAAATCACCTTGTCAGACTTCACAGTGTGTGCTAAGTTCACTGAAAAACACATTGCATTTGCTTTCACCCCCTTAATGATAAAAGTCACTAAAAATGTTGGTATTGGAGTCTGGCTGTGAAGAGAGCATAGATAATTTTAGTTTCAGTTCTGCTTTAAATAGTCAGATTTTGGTGAAAATGACTGTGCGTGGGAAGTACTGAGCATATGACTGGATAAATGAGACCTGGACTATACTGCACTTAAGTTCTGTGAGAGTTTGTAACGGATGTTTTGATTGCACTTGTTAAACTTGATCTCCAGTCAATCATTGTATTAATATGTTTGTTGTTTTTGTTGTGGCATGTGAGATAGACAAAGTTTTAAGATAACGTGAGAAAACTTTATTGTCCATTACCTTGCATAAAATGGAAATTTGTCTTTGGCATTCTGGCATCACAGTGTAAAAATAGACATTAAAAGCTAAAATGCATAAATACATAAAATACATAAATAGGTGTTAAACAGCAGCAGTGCTGATGGACGGGGGATGGAAGTTATTTTATTGTGTCTCTGTTAAGGATAATCACAGAAGAAGGCAAAAATGATCACTTGTGTCCATTTTTTCTGGTTAGCGGGACCTTGAGTCTCCTGCCAGATGGCAACATCTGGAATGATGAATGAAGGGGGTGGGTGAGGTCATTGTAGAATCGGGCTGCCTTTTTGGTTTTGGACCAGTTGTACAGGTTTTGGAGTGGCAATTTTTTTTCCTCACAAATTCAAGAGAACAGGGCATGACTTATGATAAACAGATGAAAATTTAAAGCAAGGAATGTGGTTCAATCTTGCCAGGCAACACTTTTAATATTAACAAACTTTGAATAAACAAGCAAACAGCACTCTGTGGCGCTGTGCAGCAGTGAAGGTGGGGCTTCAAGGCTCTGAGTAAAAAATGCCCTTTTATTTCATCAGTGTATCTGACTGTGGGAAGCTGTGACTTGGATGTGTTTTTCTGGCAAAATACTTCTTTCTTTGGAGTAGAAGCACATAGTAGTATACACCGAGTTGCATATTTTTATGTGCTTTTGAGGTACTTCGTGGGTTAACTTTGGGGACAGTGAGTTGCAAAATAATTCAATATTTTTCATTTTTTAAACATCATAATAAATCTATAGCTGCTTGGGTGACAGGTGCTGTTTGTATTAGTGGTTCTTCAGAAAGCTGCAAGCAGCAATATCCCAGGCCAAGCCTGTGTCAAACGTGCACTGCAGTAGTATGCACCGTTACAGTGTTTACTGTATTTAAACAATTCAAAGGGAAAGATCTGAACAAATCCCTTCCTGTTAGTGGCAGGAAACATCTACTGCTTATTGAATAGACATTGACTTCTGTATTACTTTGAGCCACGATTTGATGGGTGATTTTGTTGCCCAACTTTCAGGCACGTGCTGGGTTAAACGGATGAGTTAAGAGTTTATTAAATCTTCCCAAGTACGCTCAGCAGTGTGCCAGTAGCAGAGCAACTGTCAGTTCCCTTAATGAAACCTCTTCTGAACGAGCTCTTTACCTCCAGGGGAATATCAAATTACTTATTTGTTTTTTATGGAGCAATAAAGAGAAACACTTGCTATAGCAACAGAAACCCGCTGGTGAAAGTGGAGGACACGCTCAGTGGTTATCTTACACCACTGTAGGGCAATTTTATTGAGATGCATCAACCTAAACGTGTCATATAAGCCACAGCACAGAGCGTACTGTGCTCTGAGCGCTGCCCCGATGTGGCTCTCTGGTCTCTGGGCAGCCTCTGTTGCCTCTCCTCCATGTTCTCAGATATCAGATATGAAGTGCAACACATTCCATCACTTTCTTTGGTCTGGGTGGCTGCCAACAGCTCACCCTCCTGCCCCTGTGAACAAATCCAGACAATGTTTTGATGTTGCCTGCTCTGCAGTTGGGGAAACAACAAGATTAATCAAACTGAAAGAGCCGTGCGTCCCCGCATAGTGGACAGGTTGAATTGTTTCTGCAACACCGGTCAGAAAGAATCAGCACTGTAGTTGTTGTCAACAAAAAAAGAGCTAAAAGTTTTAAATAGTTTTATATGTATTTTTGTTTTAGTCTGCGTCTTGCCACAGTCACACAGCACTGTGTTATTCCTCTTTCCACTTTCACAAACATTGAACGCAAGTAAGATCAATAAAGTAAAACCAGAGATGCAGTGCTCTGGAGAATCTACATCATTACATTCTTGGTTCTGTAAGAGGTTTGCAATTTCAACCTCACAGCATGACAACTCACCGCAGTCCCCCTGGCTATCAGCCAGACATCGAAACATTTAAATCCCGTCTTCGCTGAATCAGTTCAACAAAGTCCCACAAGGAACAGTTTGAGGATTACAGCATCCCAGTGTGTAAGAGGTTCAAAGGCAACTGTTGAGAGCTGACGCTGTGCAGGGAAGTAGAGAGATTAATTCATCCATTATTTTAAATCAATTCTCGCTCAGTGTCAATGTCGGTGTTATTAATAATGGATTTTTAAAATCACTCATTCTTTAAAAGGAAATACTGTTTATTCATTAAAGAACAGCTGTTTCACTGGATGAGTTTTGCAGAAGATCTTTAATTATTATGAAATCAAACAAGTAAAAAGTAGGTACCATTATTACACGAGCACCATGTTAGTTTAAACATTGTAACATACAGTTAGTGTTATTTTAAAAGTTGGATTCTCCTGTTTTATATATAAGTAAATATAAACAAAAATGACAATGCAAAAGAGACTAAAAGATTTTTGATCATATCTGTAGGAACAATGCCTAAAATTCAAGTCTGGGAAATGTTTTCCATTGTGCTATTTGACTGACATTTTAGGGCATTAGTGTCGGGTTCTTTGTTGAGCTACTGACTGGAGCACATCTTGGCCTTGTATAGTAAGTATGCATATAACTGTAGAAATTTACATGCCATCCCTTAGCATCCAAAACTGATGCTAGGGAGGTGCTGAGAGCATCACAATTTGAAGCGTAGAGCAATTCACCAAGCTTCTGTATTTGCAAGAATGCATAGTGCTGATTAGAGAGTGTAACTTTTCACATTGATTAAGAGTCCTGATAGATGACGGTTGGCTGTCGTGTCTTTCACTTTACTTTTGGCAGTGATTTCATGCCCTCGTCATCTGTTTTTTGACCACTTCAGCATGTTGAATCGGTGGTGTAGCCCAAACAAAAGTAACAAAAAGATCAAGATGATGTAAGATCAAAACAAACTTTGCTATGTTCGGTAAGATGACTATTTTTAGCCATTGAGCTCTTTAGCAGAAACAGTTACAAACTTTAATAAACTGTTTATGTTACTGTTCTCTAGCACACAGTAAATATCAACATCAGGTTGTGGTGTGAATGTTCTATCTTGCTAACTAGCGTAATGCATCTTATCGTCTCCTGGTTTCGCTTTTTGAATGATATATACAGGCCACTGCCACCTGCTGGTGTGGGGAGTTATTTCCCCTCATGTAGGAGCAGATCATAAGTGCTAGTTGGCCTTTGGTTTTAGTCTTTGTAGTATGTTCAAGAGCAGCTTTTTTGGCAGGGGACACAGGCGACGTAATGAGACACAGCAGTCGGCCTTCATTGCCCCTTGTTCTTTGATGTAGATTCGGTCCGGCCCTTATCATTTGGAGTGCTCAAATCACAGATGGTACAAACAGCAAAACACAACAGCCAGCAACCCCAGCTGGTTAACTGCCTTTTTGGCTGCTTGAACTATAGTGATTTTATGAGCTATTTTTAGCGCCCGCCCACGCGGACATTAAACCAACCAAATTACACTGTCAGTCAGAACGAAAAATTCATGCCCACATACGGATTTCTCAGTCGGAAATGACCTTTAACTTGAGTTTGACTTTAAAATGTATCAAAAGACTCAATTTCAAGGATGGTAGAACGTATAGAAATGATAAACCTCATATCAGGCGTTACAGGATGCCATATTCCAAAGTCTCTCTTGCTTAAATGGGCATAAAATATAAGGATGAAATGAGACATCTGCTTTCTTTTGGGTAATCTCAAACCACAGCCAGGATAACGTAATAAAAAAACAGCACCTTGTGTGATATATTGTATTTTGAAGTCCCATATTTTAAACTGTCAGCGGGTTGGATTAAATGAAATAGACCAGGTATGGGAGTGAGCGAGGAGAAACAACTGTCTTTGATGTTTGAGCTCAAAAGATTTGAAGGAATGATAATTTAGTGCTCCTCCCCATATGTGAAGACTTGACTTCTTTGGGTCTCTTGAAAATTACACTCTACAGACAATCAAGTTGCCCATTAAATTCAGAGTTTAATCAGAGTTTATGTGAGATATGCAGATTCATACTTAGAGGTCATGACTGGAATAATCTCAGAGGACTCAGATCAGTCATGCTGGCCTGAGAGCAGATCAGTGGGCCGTGATGATGTAAACACATCCCTTGTGCTGGCTTGCTATAAGATGAATCACACAATCAGCTCAATGTGGCTTATATGATTACTCACTAATGAGCAACCTACACGCTCCAGTGTTGACTGAACCGGGCCATGTGCACGTGGCTGCTTACGGGTCACTATTGGTCAAGTTGTTTGAGAGTTTGAAAGGTGGCAGTTGTGTTCATGTCTGGGTAACGTCTCCCTTAACCTGCCGGTCCCGTGGGAAGTAAATTCTGCTTCAGTGCACACAGAAACATTTCCATGCAGGGTGGAGACTGGAGCAAAAAAAAAAAAGAAAAAAAAGTAAGTAACACATGAGAATCAATACCAGCAGAGGAAGATGAAAGAACACAAAAAGGTTTTGCTTTTCTCTGAACTGCTTTGTCCCTGGAGGAGGTAACTGTATTGAGCCATTTTCTGTTTGTTCAGAACTGTGAGGCACTAAAAATAACCCCTCCTCCCTTGCAACGTGTGTGGGTCGAGGGTCAAGTATAGCTCCTTTTGCTCCCCGACACGGCCCATTATCACAGTACAGCGCACAAACAACAGTCGCATTATCTCATAACCTGCTCAACTGGAAACTGTCGCAGCTATGCCTTTGCCATGGGCTTTGGGTTGCATACTGTCCACATGACAATTTACCCCCAGCCACAAAGTATTAATATGTAAATTCTGGTCTAACACTGATCTTTTGGGTGAATTTTCTTCTGGGATCATGTTTTTGTTTGTGTGTGTGCGTGTGAATGTGTGTATCTGTCTGTATGCAGCTAATCTCACAAACTACTGGACCAGTCAGCCTATTATTTTGTGCGCGCATTTATGACTGTGCACGAGGGCCTCTTGTGGTTGCAGTGATTAGCAATCGCTGAAAAACTTGTTTTATTTAGTGTTGTTTTCTGCCATTGATTCCTTCCTTTCTTTGCAAAACCAGCAGGGGCTGAAGTTTTCTGGAATTTAGCTTGGCTAAAGACAACAGTTTTGCAGGCCACATTTCAACCTTCGCTGTGGCTCAAAAATTGACATCCATGTAAAAGATGGGTCTTATTTAGAAACTGAGCTAATTTTGTAGACTAGCAGATTTTTAATTTTGTCATTTGTCTTTGATATTTGTGCTTCAATCTAATCTGTGCAACATGCTCCAGCTCCATCAAAAATAGGTAAGGTCCCTATTTTCTAAGCCATGTCTGAAATGCGCTTCAGCACATCTGCAGGAATCACAGCATTTATCAAGAGTGGACTGGATCAGCTCATAAGACTGCTTGGCAGTCTGGTGGAGATCTGCACTCTAGTGAGAGCAATTTTCTACTTTTCTTTTGTTTTTTAAAATGTATTTTCTCTCTATTGCTTGGTTGTGTTGTTTAAGTCTGGTGAAAACATCAGGTGTTTGTGTCTCACAATTCAATTCAATCACTGTAGTTCCTGTAAATTAGGTTCTCATGCAACAAACACAGCTCAGAAAATGCTCAGAAAAGGTCACACAAAGCTAGTGATTAGTCAAAAAGAAATCACTCAATTTTTAACCAAATTCCAGTGTTTTGGTGGTAATTATACTTTCAAAATCAAACTGTTGCACACACACACACTGCATATTTTGGGGACTCTAACTGCAAATGTCTAATCACAACTTTGATCTAAAACAGCAGCAGGGTAAGCAGCTGTTGAAGTGGAACTCAGTGAATTATTTCACACACACAGTGTATTTCTTGTTCAGTTTTCAACACTTGAACAAATCTGTAAAGCCAAACTACCCTTCCACTGAGCCATTGCTCATGAAATGGATCGTGACTTTAGATGATTTATTATAGGCTTTG
Source organism: Plectropomus leopardus (assembly GCF_026936395.1). Lineage (NCBI taxonomy): Eukaryota > Metazoa > Chordata > Actinopteri > Perciformes > Serranidae > Plectropomus > Plectropomus leopardus. Next base: position 15,492,779 of record NC_142193.1, on the reverse strand, counting down.
CTTCCAACAGAGCTTTAGGACGTCATTTGGTTAACAGACCTCAACCAGAAAATGTGCCAGTACTCCCTTAAAATGATGAAACCACAGAAGGAGTCTTGGTTTACTTTTCCACCAGCTTTGGGGGATAAATGTGTTTGAAAATACACGTGAGCTGTGCATGGCTGAAGGAGCAGTGTACTGTATGTGAATTTTTATACGAGATATATTGTACATGTTGATGCATGGTGAGCCTCTGCAGTGTATAGTATCCACAGCAGTGGAGATTATTCCCACTGCTGGCGGATATAGTGCCTTTGTGTGTCATTTTCTGAGACTCATGTTCACAACACCGTGAAATAACTTCAGGATTATGCAGACAAGAATAAGATTATTTTTGACATGTAAGTGCATCTGGAAGGAAAACCTTTGTTTCATTGATACAGAAAAGAAAAGAGCACAATGTGTTATATCACATTAAATATAGAACATCCATATGATACTGTTAAACGTACAATATGTGGGACAGTATTTCCCGATCTACTACTGGACCCTTTCAGTCTAACTTTGCAGTCGTCAGTTTATAAAAGAAAAAGCCATCTAATAAACAGCTGCGCAAGAAATTCAATCACTGCTGAAACTCTGAGGGCTGGTCAAAACACTGCAAAACTATTATTTCTTCACTGTCTATTGATAATGTCAGTTCACTTTTGGATTATTTTACAATAAAATCCTGTCATGAACCTCCTATTCTTAATTGACCCGATGTCATGAAAACTTTAAACAATCTTTAAAAAATTGTTGAATATTTTGAGGAATACACTTATTCGCTTTCTTACCAAAAGTTAGACAAGAATTTTGCCATTACTATGAGGAGAGCGTCCTAGATCTTCTTTTCACCCCTTTAAATAGGTCGAACACATAATTCTGTTGCTTTAAAACTTGAATAGGCTTGTTTTGTGATTTTTCAACACATTTTTAACTTTTTCTCTGTGGCATTTGTAACTGGGTATGTATACTCGAAAATCTTTAAAAATGCAACACTTAACTTCAACCTCCATAGAAGCAAGTGATTGTGGCGGTCAACATTACTGCTTGTAGTTAGTGCTGTAACAGGTCAACTGGAATGCAGGCTGCACACAAATTAAAGGACTTGAATCGCAGACTGTTGAGCTAACATCCTCCTTTGTCTTTTACCTTTCAATGAATAAAGCTTTTCTCTTCAGTTTTCAGTGATGGTGCTTGTTAGTGAGAGTTGAAAAACAACATGCCCTCCTCCGTCACCGATGAGGTTGCTGAAGTCAGTGTGTTTTTGACCTTAGGGGCGGGACGTGGGCCTCCACATGCTGTGTACACAACAGGAGACATTGACCTCCATCACACATAACACATGGGCATCGGCTTACATTCATTGCTGAGGGCTGTCACAAGAACACAAGAAACACCCACAAAGCTTAATGGTGGTTTTAGTGACTTAATTTATGCCAACCCTACAAACACATCTCTGACATACATTACAATATTGTTTTGGACTTCCTAAAAAAAGTGTTTACTAAGAATAATTTTAATACAACAAAATAATTTATGTTTCCCTGGCATATATCAACCTGCCAGCCATCAATATATAAGAAGCGATCTATCGTCCCATTTACACCTGGTGTTAACTTGTGTCTTGTGTGTTTGGATCACAAGTGGCGAACTCTAACTACAGGTGTAAATGCACCCAATGCCACCTCAATACACCTTGAGTTCTGATCGCTCAGACCACATTCTGATGTAGTCTGGACCACATATGTCCACTCCAATAAGAACTGCTCATTTGGCACATAGTATGACACCAAAAAACATAATAGCTTCCGGGTTTACTTCCAATGTATGTGGCCCACTGAATACGCACAGAAGTGTTTCTCTGGAGTTCCCCTTGGCAAATACACTTTATATCGTGACATTGTTTTCACCTCAATACTGTAAGTCTCCACTGGGAAACTGAGGAGGCAAGGCTGAGCGGCATCCTGAGGACTTGGACTGTTTTAAGGTCCAGTGGTGCTTTTAGATTAATGCTACTGTCAGCATGCCAAAATGCTCAGAATGTAAAAGCTAACATACTAATGCTAAAGCAGGTCAACACGTCCTTATGGAAGTGTTCGTATGATATTCTATGAAAATATACACAGAGCAGTTCGTATCTTGTGAATTACTGCCCCAATAATGACGTTATGTCCTTAACTTGAGTTTACATCGTAAACATAAAAGTACATAGGTTAGGATTAGGCAATTAATGTTACTGTGGATGCATTTCATATAACAGGGCAATTCAAAGTGTATTTCAAAGCAATAAAAAATAAAACAGGTATTAAAGGAGAGAGACTTTCATGAAAAGAGTTAAGAGAAAGATATAAAAGGTAAAATTAAAAAATAAATTATTTAATGAATCATATCTCATGCGAGCCATCCAAAACTTGTCACAAACTGACATTGTCAGTCTCAGACTCACAGTAGGCAAAAAAGTCTGAAAGGCAAGTTCATGAAGTTTTTTTGGGGCCAAGACACATTAAAAATAGATGCACAGAAAATACACTGTATATCATAACTGTACTGAATCACATACTGCATGATCTTATTATTTTTTTTTTTATTTGCGTGGGAACAGCTCGGGGAACAAAGATGTGACATAACAGGCTCATTTTGTATTAGAATCATCATGGATAATTAGATGAATTATCAGTCATTAAACCTTCATATTATACTGATAAATGAAGCAGTGTTAAACCAGGGATGTATAACCAGGCATGTCAAATCAGTAGCTTTTCTGTTTCATGTTGTTGGGCGTCCCCTAAATTTTAGTCTCCATTGCATCAGAAGTGAGGTAATTTCCTCTTGGTTGTACCATCTGCTGGCATCATGTGCTGTGTTTAGGCTTGCAGAACTGAACAGGGCATTTATTTTTCTTCTGTCATGACCCCCCCTTACCTGTCTGCAGCTGACTGACTCGCTGGCTTCTCTCTGCACTGTGATTCATGCCTGTCGACTCTCCCGTCAAAACTCATCTCCTCCCCTCCTCTAAAGAGCTGCCATTAGCTATGCAGTGTTGATGTAAACTAAACACATCAAATATTCACTGCACACCGACACACTGCTCCTGTTGAGTATTATTCATGCTCTCCACAGACCTATGTTCAACGGCTGAGGGACTTTTAAGAGATCAAGACAGCCGCACACAGCATCCACCCAGCCGCTCTTTTCTCAGGCACGGCTGATCTTATCTGCAAACACACAAGCGAGCGGAGGACACATTAAAATTCAACTCCCCTACTTCTCTTGAAACATCCTTTTGTCGTCTGTTAGGTTATCATGGCAATTTTTTTTTTGTGGGTAATTCCCCCTGTCTCTGTCAGAGCCATTTTAAGTTGTAGATGTTTAGATTTTAAACATTTTTAGCAAAGTGAGATTATTTTTAGTCAGTCCTCAAATCTTCAAGAAGACATAAGTTTAGGAACTTAGTTTAGTAAGATAAGTATTGTGTACATGTGAGAGTGGAGTGGGAATGCTCAGTTTATGGTCCTCATACAGATAGTCAAACAAGAATACGTGTGTGCTTGTGTACGTGTGCTCATCCGTTTTATTGCCTAATTAGTCTCTGTTTACTGTTTGCATTACCTGCATTACAGAGCTACCTACATGTTTCTAACACGTGTGTTTTTGCAGGATGACATAACTGCAGCTGTGATGCAGCTGTATCTAGTACATCCAAGATTCAACATTTCATTTTTTAAATATGTTTATAAAAAAAAAAATCTGTGATTTTTTAAAAACATGATTAAGTCCATCACACATATAAGAGTTGCTTTGTTTCCCTCTTGCAGTAAACAGTGTCATTTAAATCAGTGTCGGTTTAATAACATTTTATTAGGACCCAAAGTGACACATATTTAAGGACAGGGTGGCTTGAGTGACAAGCTGTCTGTGAAATGTCACTGCAGTCTATGAGTCAAATCCACTCCTCACTCCTGCACAGCTCCACCCTTTTGTCCAAATATGCCAACCTTTGGCTCTAAAAAAATCGCCAAAATGCCAAACTTCAGAATGACAGTCCACAAACCAATGGGTAATGTCACGTTAGCTACGTCCATTATTTATACAGAGTAAGGAGAATACGTTTGGACTTTGGGGAAAAGATATTTGAAGCAGAGTCCTGCACTGGTCTGATTTTCAAGTTCCGAACCAGAACTGCGTCATGCAATACTACACCCGCCCTGCCACCCACACTTATGACCAATTAGTTTAGCAACCCAACATGACCTGTTGACGCAAGATCCGCAGCCGGAGAACTCATTTAAAGTGATAACATGGAACATTTCATACATTTGAAAATAAGATAAAAAATATAATATAATATAATATAATATAATATAATATAATATAATATAATATAATATAATATAATATTTTTAAATGAAAATAATTCAAGAAATTCCAAATTATTTTCTTATGTGCCTTTTTTCAGAATTCTAAGCACCTCCACAGTTAATGTGCTTGTATTAATGCAACTGGTTGAAGCAGCTCTCATATTCTAGCTTGCACAGAAGACAGCCACACAAAGTCAGAGGATTAAGATGTCAAAACGTTAAATTACATTATTACTTTTCTCTTTTTATTTTGATATATTTATCATCCAACAGCCACAGCCTGGCCTGTCGTGTTTTGTTTTCCCCCCAGAACTGAGCCCTAAAATAAAATCAAGATAAAATACCATGTGTGAATCATCTTTTTTAAGGGTCACCTGTCAGGTACTTGTGGGTACCTGATCTGATCCAGGATTCTGATTTGAAGACATCACCTAGGACATTTTTATTCTATTTCCTGACCTTTTACTGTCTAAAAGATTAATCTATAATAAAAATAATTAGTTACCGTCCTTTTCTTTACTTATATACTACAGTCATACTGCAGTGATATATCTGTATTATAACAACACAGAAACCTCCAGATGAAATTTACAGACTTGCAGCAGGCTTCGAATTTATTCTTAACATTCCTGACCTACATTACGTCTTCAGCTACCGGGGCTGCTTTCCTTCTCTTGCTCACTCTGCTGCTCACCGTTGCGTGACATGTTAATATCTTGTTTGCCTTGCATCGCTTTTTCTCATGAATGACTGAAGATGTTGATGCTGTGCAGTGCATGTCCTACAGTGATGAGAGGCAGGATGTATTATATGTTATTTTGTGATGTACAGGCATGGAAAATGATCTTGCTGGAGGTCTCACCTGCCTTATTAAATGTGCAAAAAAAAAAAAAAACAACAGTACATAAGTGCTTGACAACATGCAGCTCGTGTTAATGGATCAGATCCATTTTTTGCATTTTACTGAGTCTGAGGCTGATTTGTGCTCGAAGATAATGTCTGTTCCTGCAATCGTGGACTGGTGTTTGGCTAATTCATTCATAAGAGGGGTCAGTTGCAACAAGTGAACATGTAGCTCTTCATGGGAGGATAACGGACCCTTGAGGCCCATTTAGACGTCTCTGCAGCTCAGAACATAACATAGCTGCTTTACATGCCTTGCAGACTAAAGACTAAATACACTGAGGCATCTGTGTTTTTTATTTGCTAACAAGCAGCTGGGGTCAACAACAAAATAACTACTTAGCTATGCATGAAAGACCACAAATGAGACACCTCTGGTAAACCAAAATTATTTTTGGAGCATTACAAAGCAAAGGAGGCAAAGTTTACACAATGATGGCTTTAAGCATCTACTGTAAGTGTGTGTTTGTGTGGGTGTGCTTCAGAGGTGAGTGAGAGCGACTAGCAGAGTGCGATGTGTGTATAATGGAGAAGATGGAGCTGCAGATAAGTCGCTTTGCTTTTCTCTGCCAAGTGGTAGTGAGGAATTGAGTTCATTTAGATTAAGGATGGTACAGATGCTAAGAGGGGGAAATGGAGTGAGATAACACAGATGAGGAATAGCAGCGATAAAGACAAGGAGGGGCGGGACCTGTGGGAGCCGAGTGAAATCAAGACAAATCACCTCGATTTACTTTGTTTCACAGAGGGAAATTCCCCACGTTAACCCTTTGAAACCTGAGAAAATTGGCCTGATCTCTTTTAAGAACATAAGAAAAAGGGCATTTAGCAACTTTAACCAAAATTACTTTAACATTAATAAAAATTTCAAGAAATTGTCCTAAAAATGAGCACACAAAAAGCAAAAAAAAACCCAAAACAAAACAAAAATAAAAGCAAGAAAATGACCTAGAAAAGACCTAAATATAAGGACCTTTCTTTCCTTTTTGTTAAATGTCTAGTCATATTCTCTATCTCTCTCCTTGTTCAGGTTATTTTTCTTTTCATCTTATACACTTGTTTTTTCAATTTTCTCATTGCCTTTTCTCCATGTTTTCTAAAAAAATCAAACTAATTTGCTAAGGTGTCAAAGGTGTTAAATGCTTGTTAAATGCACCTGAATGCAGCACAAAAAGCTGATATACATCCAGGTTTCAAAGGGTTAAACCAATAAATTATGCATTAGGTTCATATGTTTTAACCTTTTGGACATCTGCCTACAGCCAGGTTGTAGTTCAGGAGGTAATTAGTCATCATTCCCAGAGCCATAATGTGCTCTGTACTTAAGACAGCATTAAAATTAGTGCAGTGTTGTTTTCTAAATAGTATACACTCACACACACACACACACACACACACACACACATCATATTTATATCTCTTACTGTAGTTAGCCTGAAGATTAGAAAGTAATCAGCTGGGAAAAATCTTGGTGAGCAAAGTTTTGATTCACAACCTTTTCCTGGAAAAGATAAGGCTGCTGTGATTTAATCTTATTGCTAATATCAACAAATCCCACAAAAAGACCAGAATCAACAACGGGTGGAACTTGTGAACATGCAGTGTTTGTTATCTAAAGCCTGATATACAGCAGGTTATGTTATTCCTCTTTGTCATCGATCTCCAGTATTTACATGTACTGTATTATAATTCATTGTATCTGGAGTAGATCAGTCGCCACTTGTCATCTGCAGTTGGTGCAAAATGCAACATCTTCTAACTGGGAAAACAAGACTGCATACCTTTCCCGGCTTCCGGTACATTTAGACTGATTTAAAGATTTTAGTTTGTTTTTAAGATTTTAAATGGTCTGGCGCCATCTCATCTCACAGTACATCTGGATCCTCATACCCTAGTTAGAGCACTGAGGTCCACCGATGAGATGTTCCTGGATGTTCTCAGAAGTAGACATTAAAATGGCCTTTGCAATGGATGCCTCCAAGCTTTTGAACAGCTTACCTATCCACACAAAAACTGCTCAGACCATAGAAACCTTCACGTCACTACTGAAAACTAACGTCTTCTCAGTATCATGTGATTGATCTGAGCTTACTACCTTGATCAACTTTATCGTCCTTTGTTGCGCAATCTGTTCTCTGTTATGCTTATTGTTTCCGGTTGTTCTGTCTCAATATGTTGACATATGCAGTGAAAGAAGTATTTAAATAATTTAAGTCAGTAAATATGGCAGTACTCAACTACAAGCATTCAAATTTTGCATGAAAATGTTATTAAAGCAGTCAGTGTTAATATTTTCAATATTATATTATTGGATCATTATTATTCATGGTTTATATAACAATCAGTTCTGAGTGAGTAATTTGATTGCACAAGAGGCATCCCATGAGAGATACAGAGTATAACAGCTCCTTTAATTATGTATCACTCCACTTTAACATACTTCCACAAATAGAATGTGGGTTAAATTATGAATGGGCATCGCAAGAGGACGGAGGGAAGCAAAGCAGCCTGGATAGGTCACCGCAGTTCCTCAGGTGTGCTCATATGACGTCAGCCGATGTCTTTTGCTGTGTTCACACTATGAGAGACACAGCAGGCTGCAATTCATTTCCAGTGAAAGAAGGTGACATTAAACTACAAACTGACTCTTGACACTTTTCACTGTGGAATGAACTACAAATAAAAGTTGAGCTGGCCTCAACTTCTTTCAGTGCTCCAATGGTGTGGTGAAGCGTCAACCAATTATATGTTTCTGTGATATGTTCAGCTATAGTGCTGTTTTGTTTTGTTACATTTTAGTGTAAATGAGGACCCAAATGAAGGTCAGTGGTATGTGGACAAAACAAAAAGTGAGCTTTAATGTAGCTGGTAAACATCCTCTAAACGGACAGGCAGCAAAATTGATGATACAAGCAACTTAAATTTAAAGCACAAAAGAAAAAGGAACCAAAACTAAACTGAAAATCAACCAGGATGAAACCATGAACACATAGACATGAACGCAGATGAACTGACGAGAACCAAAAGGAAACACACAGGTTTATATACACAGAGAACTAATCACAAGAACAAGACACAGCTTGAGTAGGCATGCATGGGAAAGGCTGAAGACGAGGCTGTAAATGAGGGACAGGTGACAGCAAGGCTAAGGGACAGGTGGAACTAATCAGTGCAGGACACACTATCACAAAGGTGGGAAAACACACACAGGCTGGAAGTAGGCCATGAGGAGCTGAACTTTCAAAGTAAAAGAGGATGTTAACTATAACAAAACTAAGTATCATGACATGTTTACAGTGGTAAACTGACACTGTTCTAAATTTATGTGTATTTTGGTGCACACAGGGATACAATGGGGCATAAAAATGTGATGTTAAAAAGGAGCTCAGGCTTTGATCAAAAGCACAGGTATTTTATTGACCGTAAACAAACTTTTGATTGATGGTTCCCAACTGGTCTAGCTGCTTAACTTTGTAAGTAGTACTTTGAGGTGCAGTTAATTTTAACTACCTCATGCTCTACTGGGATATGTTGACATATTTTGTCCATCAGTTAAACATTCGAAATAAAAAAATATTCCCATATTTATAGATCCTGGATTTGTGACTTAAAGAATTTTTAAGGTTAAAAGGACAGGTTATTAGACATCAAATTATTTTTTTCCAAGCTTAGTATGCTAAATGTGTTAAAACATCTCTTCAGGGGATCTTTAAGTATCATGATTGAGTATATTGAATTCTTTTACATTGATATATGTATAGCATTATGAACATGATGTTTATTCCTCTCAGCAACATGAAATTGAAAATGCAGTTGTGGAGTTGTTGCAGAATTAACTTAAACAGGTTATGTACATTATATCAAAGCAATTTGTCTTCCAGTGCAATGATATTAGAGCAATAAAAGCAGTGAGGGCAAACACTGTGGCTGCACAGACTTGTTAGTGGGATAAATTCATTGTTGGTTATCGTCTCCTCAGGGGATTCAGCGATAATAATAAAAACATAAAACAATACCAGCCTTATCCTCTCTACTACAGCAATGATTCAACCAGCTTCCACTTTATAAATGTTTTTTTTTTTTACATCTACTGCTTATAGCTTCTCTAAAGGTTCTGTAAAGTCCCTCTTCCCTGCTGCACAGATGTGCAGTGTGTTTACAAAAGCAAAAACCGCAATATGACATAAAAATGAAACTGTAGGAGATGAAGTCGTCTTCACTTGCTGTGTTCATTGTTAGCTTGACCTTCTTTAAGTATCATTGCCAGTGCACTAATGTCAAAAACACCCGAGTTAATAACCTCTTTTCAAATGTTCCACGTCTGTGTTATTAGTGCTCAGTGTGACCTCTTCCCCTGCAGCTTCTCTCTTATAAATGATGTTTTTTATGGGCTGTTCTGCTTTGCTAAATAAGGTTTAAGAGATCCAGCATATCTATGTATGGGGTCCACTGTGTATGACAAACCCTCACCTTCCTCCAAGTGTTTGATAAATTCCAGGCTTACGGCGGAGTGACAGAGCAGCATCGAGCAGCTCAGGGGATTACTACACATAAACACTGGCTGCCAGCATCCATAAGGGCTGGACACACAATAGAGCCGTGTGGATACACATGATGGAGGGATCACCCAGGCCTTTTCATAAATCAGCATGTCTATTTGGAGTCAACCCATAAACATTAAAAATGACAGAGGGCACTGAAGGAGGGCTTGTGGGAGTTTCTCTGCTGAACATATGAAGCATTTAATGTGTGTGTGAACAGAGTGCAAATTGGGAATATCTGAATGTGGCGACAGTGAAAGCAAGTCAAGCACTGTACATCCTTTGTGCCTTTCTCCATTTCTATAGTGTGTCTCGTCACTGTTCAACCACTTTAACACTGGCCATTCAAGGCAGGAATATCGTGCCATTATGTTGCATGTATATAAGGTATTAATGCGGAGTGATGTTACTAACAGGAGTTAGTAAAAGCACTGAAATGATGTATGTATAAACAGGACATCTGTCAGGATGGGCACAAGGGCAGGACACATGTGACACTTTGATGGCGTGTTATGCGTGTGACCCACAGTAGGAGATTTAAGAAGCAGCCAGTTGGTGGCTAACTTAAAGAATAAAAACAGTGGCCTTAGATATTTGCACATTGGGAAAACAATGAGGTAGAAGAGTTCCTTATCCTCTGAACAGAGGACTAGGGCAGCTGCTATATAACTGGGACAATAAATGATTTTTATTGCCATGTTATGTCATTGTTATTCTTTAGAAAGCGATGCCATTGCATATGTTTAACACATCGTCCTGTATCTGCTGTTGATATTCCGGGATGCGGCAACCAAAACCAAGACATCAACAAAAGCACATGGTTAAGTTCAGGAAAACATCATGGTTCAGCTCTACAGTCAAATGGAAAGTGAACATTGGGCTCCCAGGTAAAAGTCTGGAATTTACTGAACACATTTAGCCCCCCACCCGCCCGCCCTATAGGCACCCTCATGCTTCTTATATTGTGTCAATACTGGCAGCGTTATAACCTGATCGTCGTTTGACAGAGTATCATATGGCCGTGACAGGTGCTGTCTGTCCATCCAGCAGCATATCATAACACCACAAATGTTGCGTTCAGCTGTGTACAAACTGATGCCACCCGTCGATGTATAGTATTGCCACGAAAGGTGGCTTTTTTGTTGGTATCACTGACAAAGCGGCAGTATATAACGACTTCAGAATGAGAAAAGGCTGGTATGTTATATGTCACAGTAGAGGCAGACGCTGCTGTGTTACTTGTCATGCCCGTTAGGCCTCTTTAGACTAGCAATGCCGGCATCTAAAATTAGACACTGGAGCAATGCTGCTGTTGTTTGGTTCTGTGTAAAAATGCATCAGATGCATAAAGAAGTGACTTCGTAGAGTCGTTAAAGTGCAACCTCTTTGTAAAAGGGACTTTTTATATACTTCACCATGAACTAGCCTTGATAATAAAGCATTTTATCATAAGAAGGTTTAGCCCCCTTTTTCAACTAAAAAGGACTTTTACTAGGTTTTGGAGCTTCATTTCTGTTTTTAGTATTTCTTGCAGTCCCAGCAGTTGATCGTTCAGTACAGACATCATCTATCAGGACGAGTCTCATTAGCGTCCTCGTATCTCTTGAAAGTGTCGATTGTGGCTCTTTGAAGTTTTCAGATCTGCTTTGTGACTCTGCCAAGTCTACTTTTTACTCGTACAGAATTTTGTTTTTTTAATTTCCCTTTGAGAGAAACTGTTTCCAGAGATAGTAAAAAGACATTTTGTTTCTTTCTTTAAACTTTATATTTATTTATTTTCTTTCACAGATGCAAACCCCTTCTGACTTAATTAGGCAGGTTTATCGTGCGGTTCTGATAACACTGTTTGTTTGTCAAATAGTTGCCCCTGTCCCTGAACTAGTGGCCTTATTAGGTGAAGTTGTACAATGTCTGAGCCTTGTAAGAAATCCCCTGAAAGTCATTTTAAAAGAAAGAGCCTCTTTTTTTTTGTCGTAATCCCGACTTTTACTGTAGTTGAGAAAAAGCAGCGTCACTGAATAATGAACCACATCATTTAACACATAAACGGCTGTTGACACTATGAAACTGAACAGTGTAACCACACTGTTTTGGCACATATAATTCGTTCAGTACATGTCCCAGTTGGACTGTTTTCTATTCCTACACAGCTGAGTCAGTGTGTTTTACTTGTGACGCTACCTTGAAAGTGTTGACAGAGGAAATGCTTTGCGATTGCTGTGTTTGCTTTTCTTTTTGCTCGCTTGTTTATGCCAGATCTCAGGCAATTGATGCAAATGATACAGAAAGATTTATTGCTGTGAAAAAGCAGTCCTTTTTATTCTCAACAGACAACTCTGAGATGCTTTACTTGTTTTGTAGGTTATGTGCTGCTTTTTGGTAGAAATGTACAACTCATTGGTTTTCATATGTTGCCCTGAGTAATTCATGTAGTAGCACAGTATATAAGTAAATGTACCCACTGCCATGTAGATCTATGCAAGGAGGTTTTCAGTTCTGCAGATGTAATGTTGTCTGAACTGGTTTTGTGTGATGCAAGTTGCCAGAACACTAAAAATGGCCATGAACAGAAAACATTGACTCATATTTGGGCTGTAACTTTTTTTTTCTTTTTCTCATGTCTATGTATTCAGTTTTATTTCCTGCGCACATCAAGTGTTTATCACACCAAACTCTTGATCAGACTGTTCAAAACTGGGGGAAAAAAGCAAACTCTTTCATTTGAAATTGACAAATTACATTCATCAAAGAAAGTTGTTTTAATTTAAATTTTATAAGACTTATTCATTTAATTTTATGAATCACTTTATTCAAATTGAGAATTTGTTTTAGTCTCATGGGGATGGTGACATAAAAATATACAACAAATATAACAACAGTCATTCAATGCTTAAATTAAACCCCCCCTATAGAAAATTTGAATGCCAAAAAAAGAGAAAAAGACATACAGTACAGCCCTACTTACAATGCTGAGTTACCCACTAAGGTGCACTTTTACCATCCAATCAACGCAGTGTTTTTGTCTCCATTTCAGTATTATAATCAAGGTGTGTATGGTAAATATTTGGTCAGAAATTGGCAATATTTATGTTTATTTGTTTATTTTTGAATAAAATTAGAAAAGGGGGTAGGATTTGGAAGTATTCACTTCTGATTGGCATTCTGGTGTTGTTTTCCTTGCATTTCCTTGCATTCCTTTATTTTAATCTCCCATTTTATTTGGAATGTTCAAAATAAAGATCTAAACTATCTAATAAGCACCAATCAGTAAAATGTCATTTTCTTAGATTATGACTCTTGGCATATTACATATATTGTAAAGAGAACACTCATGTATTGACACAAGTATAATAAGTGATTCCAGTGGAAGAGGACCTTGTGCGGTCCGACTTCAAGGCTGTTTAGATGTAAACTGAAGTGGGGTTACCACAGGAACTGTGAGTGCAAGTAGTAATACAAATGATATTTCTTCAAGTCCTTTTACCTGCACCTCTGTGCCACAGAGATCAGTGAATATCAGCGAGTGCACAGGCAGAGACAAACAAGCCAGTTCAATTCTTCTTTGAAGCTTGTTTGAGTTTATTCTTGCCAAGATGAGACCATAGACAGCATGCTGGTCCTGCTCTTTGTTCAAAATGTAATTATACTGTTATCTCAAAATCAGGTTTTAATCTCAGGCACTGTTGGCTTTTGTTATTAGAGGATGTTAGGTCTGGAGGAACAGTTTCACTACAGCCATGCAGTGTCCTGCAACACATGGGAGAGATGATTGATTGATTTATGGAATTGCTGCATGTCAAAATGTCCATCTTGTCAACCATATTAGGGTTGGAAAGTCTCTCAATGGGATCAGATTGCGTGTTAAAGTCACAAAAACAGCATGAAAGGAATGACTGCAACCGGTTTTGACACATGAAAAGTACTGTAATCCTTGACACCAAAATTGTACTGCAATAGGCTTTGTTATTACAGCTGCCAAAATACACAGAGGGCAACCAGAAAGAGGAAAAATGTCTGTACTGTCAACAGAAATGCCATTATTCCAGCACAAATCCCAGCTTTCTGTCATGATCAGTGACCGAATAATGACAGGATGAAGTCATTGTTGTGTTTTACATAATATATGATATTAGCCTATTATTTGAGTGTTTAAAATCTTTTTTAATCTTTTTTTAAGCAAAAAAAATTCAAAAATAAACAATCTTGATACGGATCCTGTTATAGATTTGTGACCGAGAAACACACTAAGTGGGACATTTAGGACAAATTGTGCATGTATGTATCAATTCTTCTTATTACTATTCAATATTCATCAGTCTTAAAGAAAATAAAAATGTGGGCTCCACCTCTGCAGTGTGTATCACCACATATAAATCTTTAAACTGGGCAGCTCAGTGTAAAAAACAGTTGAGAGAGTGTAGGATGCTGAACATGGTAACTGATAATCAAAGGCTCCCTGTAGGGCTGTTGTTGTCTCACAGCAGGCAAAGATAACAGGTCCAACACACCTCATCAAAGAGTGGATGAACTTCCCACACACATGCCCATGTTCACCACAGAAAAGCCCCACTCACACAGCACAGGTACATCTCAAATGTTATACAAGTGTTTGTCATTGTTTCCCGCCCACATTCATCAAACGCAACCCTCACGCTGTGAATACACATGAAGAGGCTCGGAGCATCCAGCTGCTGGGTCGCTGAAGCCGTGACCCAGATGGGATGCAGATGAGCCGCAATCTGCTGCCACATTGTAACAGGGGTCAGTGTCAAACATTTTGAGCAGTTCAGAGGTTAGCTACAGTACACAGCTGCCTGGAATCAGAACTGCAGTTTATTTAGGCTTAACCCTATCTTCATATCGCATCCGTGTCTCAAAAACACACATTCCTGTCATGTTTTAGTGTGAGAAAGACTCAGTAACATCTTTAAGTTTATGTTTGATAATGAAAATAATGTGACAAGGGTGTTAGCCAATGAAAACTTATTAACTGGAGGCTGTACACACCATGTTTTCCTCCCAGTGAAAATATCTCTGAAAGCTGTAGAAATAGTTACTATTAACATTTATGGATTTAGTGTATTTGGACACATTTTATTATTTTATGGAGAAGTCAGACAGACTAAGTGAAAAAAAAATGTGATGAATATTCTGTCATTAGTAAATTCGCTGCAATCACAAAGCACACTTAAGTGACCATTTGCATAATCGAGTGAGAAGTGTTGCTCCTTCAACAAAATGTCATTCAGTGCTCCCGCTGACACATTTGACTTGCATATTGGGTGAAGGGCCATGTTGACTTTTTGAGCACATTTCTCAAAATGCAGGCATGTAAGAGCTGCTGAAGACCAGTTGTGGAATATTTTAGCAACCATTTAATCAAAATTATCATATTCACTGAGGCGTGAAAAAGGTAAAAATGTAAAAGTCTATATAAGAGACAGAGGAGCAGGCAGAACCTCAGACTTGGCACATTTTACAAACACCATTTAGCAGAAAAATGCCAACAGGCAGCAAATGATTAGCCGAGCAGTGCGTGTCATATCCCCGAACAGACCTGACAACTGAATCCCACAGACAGACAGACTGACCAAATTAGGCCCCGAACATGATCAGCATGATTACTTGGTTGTTAGAGTTAGCATCAGAGTGTGAATACTGTACAGCATGTTTTAACAGGGGTGCGATCCCTCACAGGCACATCCTTTAATTATGGTAAATGAGACATAGTCACATTTATTTGAGATTTTGAGCTCTGTATGGTCAAACATATCACAGAAATGTTTGAATGAATGGATTCTGTTCTTCATGCGGTGGCTTTTATGTAGCAGTGGTCAGGAAGCAAAGGTTGAAATTGTTATTTTTTTGTCTCGCAGGCTCTGTACACATACACAGATATTTTTTAAATGGATATTTTCCCCCTCTGTGTTTTTTGTTTGTTTTCTTTTTATAAAAAATTCTGTGCGCAGGACCTTTGTTTAACAAAATATCTCCATCCACAGTGGAACTCAAAAATGACCCCAAAAGCTTGCCGGCATTTGCTGTCTTCTGCATTCTCCACTCATTGTAAAGGTAGTTAAGTGTGCATGTTACCTTATTCAAAATGCCTATTTGAGATCTCACTACCACCAATTCCACATTGATATAAGGATAAAGGAGGTCACTCAAAGAAACGATTGATGCTTTGGACATGAAAAAGTTTTCTTTACAGTCTTCATCGACAACAATCCCATTTTTGGAGTTGTCTCACCCTCTGCTATAATTGCAGTTGGAACAAATGCCATGAACCATGAGGCACAGCAGATGACACCGTTCATGGTGCAATAGTACTAAGTTTAAGTGAAAAGTAGTCATTAGACCAATCAGTGCTCACAAAATGTAAACAAAGCGAAAGTCCACAATTGGTGTTATTGTGTCTCCATTAAACAAAGCAACAATGGACATATGCAACTTGAGGAGATGGTGTTATTTGATATTGAATACTGCCTTTTACATGTCCACATGGATACAAAACAAGTTTTGAAAAATCTGCACCTCATAAGGTATTTTCCAGAAATTTTTGTTTTAGTGACCTAAAACTCTAGTTTTTTGATTTTGTCTTCTAAATTTGCTTGTGGACAAGAGGTCAAGATGTCGAGGAAAATATCCATTTTCAAAAATACCTGTATTCATGTAGACAAGTCCTTGGTGTCTTTAATACAGCCAGTCAAAGTAAAATCGTTGGTGAAGATTTTTTTTAGAGGTTAATTTTGTTGTGTTGTTGTGCATTTCTTGCTGCTACAACACAGTTATGATGCAGTTGAACTGCAAAATGATTCTCAGCAATCAGACTTTGGGTCTCGGCAGGAATTTCCCAGAATCAAGACCAGTTGCTTTTATCTACATTAACATAGAATCACAGATATCCATAAGTCACACAGGCAGATATGTATTTCCGGAAAAAAAAACGCATTATGCGTTTGGACGATGCAGAGAGGGACTGCTCTCAATGCTCATGTATAAGACACACATTGACACTGACGCTTGACACTCCAGCAAAAAAAAAAAAAGGCTTTTGTTGTCTGGGTTCAATGAGCGGAAAGAGTCTAGGTGCTTTTGTTTTTTGTGACATTTTTGGTGTGCTGAAACTGCAAATTTAACCACTGATCACTTTAATTGCTTTATTTGCTGAAATGTCTTATGGTAAAGTAGGACATCAACAGGAAGCTTTCGTTAGGATGAATTTCCTGTTGAGTCAGAGTGATATTAACTGTGACTTTGCCTTGATCGTATTGAGGTGCCACTGATTTTGTAATTAAAATGTTACTTTTAAAGAAACATTCCCCTCAAAAACACTTTGACACTTTTCTTAGATTTCGAAATAGTTTCAGGGGAAGCCATTTTACTGAAGTAAAAGTGGAAAGCTAGTAGTAGATCAGATAAAAAAAAATAACAGAAGTGCACTAAACAAAAATTAATCCATCAAGATGTTGTGTTAATGGTTACAGTACTTCTCACAGAAAGAGAGAGTAATCAAGATTGAGTTAAGACCAATGTTTGCTGCACAAAACATTAGGCCTATCTATCAATCAGCGACACCACAGACAACTCGTATTGCAGCCGTTTTAGAGTCAAAAACTTCCGATACTTGTTTGGAACATATAACAGATAACAGATAACAAAGTTCTATCCAGTCTTAGATAGGTTATTCTTGCTGCTAGATTTGAGTGATATCCTGTGTTCCTGGCAGCAGGAAAGTTGCAGAATGTGTCGCAGCACGATGCTCCATCTCCTCTGAACTCTGCTTCACCCCATTATCAGATAGTGAAGCTCTCATCCAGCACTGTCATGCTCAGTGTAACATCTGCAGCCCTAAGGTATGAGCGTGATGTGCTTTACTGCAGTTTATTTAGTCAAAGCACAGGAAGAATACACAAACAGGAGCTTTAGAGTTGTACTGCATCTGTTTGATGTCTCTGTTATACATTTTAGGAATGGAGCTAGAGTGTTATTTCAGTATTGATAAATGCACAAAGGGTTTATTAATGCAAGGGAAGCAATGTAGTGCAGGAGGGTACGGTCCTTATTGTCACTAGTTCCTCTGCATTTGAAAAAGCTGCATTATAGATTGTTGCCCAAGGGTATTTTGTGAACTGGACAATTATTGTGTTTTCCAAGAGGCTTGTTTTTAATCTTTGCTGCTCTCCCCTCAATCCGCATTCATGCATGCGTACTCCCCTTTTGTAATTTTATTGTTAGACACTGTAATCAAATGAAAGGTAAGTACTCTCGACCAAACAACAGTAATTGTTTGTAAGCATTGTACTGAGCTATCCAACATGCACTTGAACAAAGAGCAGTTTTTATGTTGTTTGGGACTTTGGGGAATTTGCGTCATTCATTTTATTGTCGGCGTGTTCTTTGCTCAAATATAAATTAATGACCAGGCATTATTCATACACATATCTGTCTGCCTTTGCAATAAAAGGGAGCAATGACCTTTTAGCTGTCTGAAAAAAAGAGCATTACATCATTTTTCTCACACTGAACACATCCCCTTGCTGAGGTGAAACATTTTGGCTTGGTAACTTGTTTCAGGATGAAAAACACCAAAAGAAACAGGCCCAAACTACCCAAAAGGTCCCTCTGGCTCTGCCGTCGTCCCAGCTCTTAAATCCGATGTGCATCAATAGAGATAAGAGCTCCAGGTTATTTCCTGGAATAGAGAGTTAGCGGGGCTAAACAACACATGTTCCAGAGGACCTCGACTGGTCTGGATCATCGGCAGACTGACTGATTCACAGCTTAGTGGGAGTTGAGCAGGATATCATAACAGCAGAATATACAAGCTCCACACTTTCAAGCCCATTAGTTCCCCTCCAGCTCCCGGCCAAAGTGATTCCCATCATCCTGCATCAAAGGCATCCAAGCAGACTTGTACATGACGAATCTGCACAAATAAAGCACGAGAGATTTACGTACGTATGTCCTCAGGGTGTGCCTTTAAAAACCCAATCATGCTCCTTTTTTAAGCATTACAAGCAGTGAATGCTTAGAGATGTCACATCTAAAATTATACAGATACAATATGAATCAAAGCCGAAAACATGAAAAGTTGAAGTAGTGTAAGAGAACAACTTTTGGTGTAAAGGTCAAGGAGTTGCATATATTGAATACCTCACAAAATGATCATTTGTTACACACCCCGTGTTACCTTTTTTTTTTTAACGCACGCCTCTGGTCAACGAAGAATCAAAAAACGGAAAAAATTATGGATGAACTGAAGTAAAAGAGTTCTTAAATACAGTAAAACTATATCAAAACATCCATTAACAAGCTTTCACAAAACTTGTGCAGAACAATCCAATTCTCATTAATCCTGTCGTATGCTTAGTACTTCCCCAATTCATTTTAGCTAAAATCTTACTATTTAAAACACTTCCATATAAACAGTCTAACGCGCTTTAGATAGCGTTTTTGACTACTACTCAACTCTGCTTGTTCATTCCATCGTGCAGAGTTCAAAAGGCATGCACTTTCTCAGATGCTCCACTTTTATGCACAGCTGTTTTATATAGTGAAAATTTAGAGAAAATGCATGTGTTAAGTAAGTAGTCAGCAAACAACTGGATAAGTGACACTTGAATTACACTGCATCAAGTTGTGTGAGAGTTTGTAAACTGATATTTTGATATATTTCTGCTTTTGGGTTCTTTGTTCACTTTGGAGGCAAGTTTTCTTTACGAATTCCACGTAACACGGTGTGAGTAATTGTTATAAAAATGACTGTATGGGGAAATTCTTTCTGTATTTAACAGAGAAGAGTCTAAAGCGTGGTTTTAGGAAAACATGCTTCACTTTAAGAGATGATATTTTCATCCGAAAAAATATATGTATTGACAACTTAATAAATATGTGATAGCCAAGTGAGTGTTTGGACATAAAAATTGGGTCACAAAGGGTTGAGAAAGTCTTTCTTTATTTCCTCTATCTTGCTCTCTCACTGTGACATACCCTCTATCTCTCTCTTTCGTCATGCCTTCAGCGAGCACTGAGTCTGGTTAATCATTGCTCCTGCTTGGTGCTAAGTTGCAGAAAATAGTAAAGGCTTGCCGGTGTGTTAGAAAATGAGTCTTTACATGTGTATGTGTGAAGGGAGAAAAAGAGAGGGAAACCTGTGGAAAACTGAAACACACTAATGCAACACTCCGTAAGCAGGAGCATGTGCTCACCCACATGCATGTCAGCCTCTCCTTTGCACGCAAACACATGCTTAAACATCATGCATGCACAGAGTGATGCCTGAGAATTTCCTCTGGTAAGACCTTGCACTTAAGCTTAATACCCAGTCTGGTGCAACTGACATAGTTTGGCTGTTTTTTTTTAATTTGCTATTAGTGTTAAGCATGAATTATGTGTTTTTAATGAGCAGGAACAGATCGTTGAGTTTTTGAATGAAAGCCAACATCTCATTTCAGTGATGCTTCTATGTTTAGAGCCACTTATGTTACTGTTCAACTCATAAATTGTAACATCAGAGGAAACTGAATCGGACAGAAACATGTCTGATGGTGTTAAGGACAAAAGAGTTGGTGGTGTGATCACAGCTGGAGCAGCCCTGACCTGATGTCAGAGCAGACAAGAGTAGCTCTGATCCCACGGGCGCCTGGGGCAATCAGTCAGTCTGTACTGCTAATGCTAACTGCATCCTGTGGTCATTACACTGAACAGGCCATTTAGAAAGTATGGCTCTTTGATTTAGATTTTATCTGATGTCTGACTTCCAGCAGAGCTTTGCAATACATTTACATTTACATTTACATTGTGACTGAAACCGCCTGGTGGCTAGACTTTAGAAGCTTGTTGACATGTTCAGTCAAAGTGCAGTCTGAAAAACTTGCTTTCTTGAGCACTTATATTATATACCTTACATCTGTCATGACACATTGTGCTCTTATCTCTTGCACAAACACCGTACCGCCAGTAAACAAAAGAAATTTCAAACACACAACAACCCGAGCCCGTCCTCTTCCCTGCCACGAGACTAGAACAGAATGGAATTTGAAACGTTTTAGCCAAAAATGTTTCCATGGTCAAGGTGTTTTTTGCAGAAACGTTTCAGATTTCGTTCCGTTCTCCCGCTTCAAACCAAATCTCTCTGGAGAGTTTACGGGCGTCGATCGATACACAGGTGAGTGACCTCTGGCACACGGTGACACACGCTTGACCAAACACTGACAGGCTTTAAGATGAAGGTGGACAGCAGCCAACTGTGAGTCCCTGAGTGTGTACAGCTCTGCTGAGCTACAGCTGTCTTCCTGGAGGTTTTCGGCTATGGTCTTTGATGTTCTGGACATGTCTATTTCTCAGCAGTCCATCCCGCTGCATGTACACCTTGTTTACTTAAATTGTGTTGTTATTATGTTACAGCCCTTTTCCTGTTTTGGTCCTCTTGGCCAAGTTCAGCTGAGGTAATAAGTGGTGTGTTTGCAATGAGCTTTGATGTATTGTGTGTCTCTGTGTCATCCAGGCAGTGTGGCGAGAGTAGATAAGCCCCCTTATGAGGTGAAAGCCCTTCCCCGTCCTGCAGTATCCCCTCCCAGCACCACCAGCAGGAATAAGGGATGTCACGGCGGTTCCTCCTTTCAGCGGTGCTGATATTCTCCTGCAGCATTGAGGTAAGTTCTGAGAGCACACAATCACACAAACATCGCATATACATGTTATGTGCACACTTTCCATGGGGTGACAGCCTCCGTGTAAGACTGTAACCTTCGTTTAGTCCTGGCCTTTACAGTGAGGCGGTGGGTGTTGTTCCTCTAGCTCTGCTGCCTCCCGAAACAAGCCAGTCGTGGTGCGGAAGCCTAAACAAACTGTCCCTGTTTTTTAATGGTGTGAGTCTTATTGTGTACAATAAATCAAACCTGTCCATACATAAGCACGAGCCCCCCCATATAGACAACACATTAGAGTAGGACAGCATCATCTTGATGGATTATTTCCCATCCTGAAGTTGACTTGTTTACAGCTACTGTGTACATTAAGTGAAGTGAAACAAATGAATGCCAGTTCAGTTAATGCACCCATTCTGTCTTCATGGTTTGTGTAAAGTGCACATTTTTTTGCCCACCTGCTTACACTTCATCAATAAGTCCACGGATAACAGACCCTCTTCGTGTAACAGGACTTTTTGTTACATGTGTCCCGCTGTCTCCTCAGGTGTCTCCTGCTGCTTCTCTGGATAAGCTGAAGGAGAGCTGGAAATTTTACATGGAGGAGTGTGAGCGCAACAACAGCCGAGACCCACCAAACACCGGTGAGCTGAACGTTTTCAATACTTAAACCTGCAGTATACAATCATCTGCTACATTTGATATGGCAAACTTGTTCACATAGAGTTGCCTATTTCCAGCAGCTATGGAGCAACTTATAAGAATTCATTTAGAGTCGTATTTCAAACAGCCTGATCCCAGAAATATGTGAAATATTGTAGGCATTGTTTTTCTTAACTAGAGAAACAATGAAGTGCAACATTGTAATCACTTATGGTTCCTTAATCATCATTGGTGCTCTGAAACATTTCTGTTATATCTTACATATATGAAATTTGCATTAATATGAGAGATACAATCAGCATTTACCTTCACGTGTTGGTGGAAAGGTAACTACCTATGGCAGTGGAGCTGTAATGATTAAGTAGTGCTGTCTCCAGACTATAGGAGCAGCAGCAATTTCTGTTCCCCGCTCAAACCAATTATATAATCACTCTGCTTGCAGTAGCTCCCAGTTTTCTATTTACTGCACCACACTCTGCTCTCTGGCTCCAGTTTGCGCCATCAGCAGTGTTTAACTACATGGCGGATGCTGCCCTTCAGTTGCATTATAACCCGTAGAGGTGGAGAACAGTGATGGTCCAACTTTCAAAAAGGTCGCTTCCCACACTGCATACAAAATCATACCACTCTGTGGCACTCATACACCCATCCTGTCATCCCATGAGTGTGGCAGAAAATTAGCAGGTATAGGAGAGTTGTGACTTTTTACATGTGAACATCCACGTGTCTGTACGCTAACATCCAGCACTGTTTACATCCTCTGTTGAGAAGATGAAGGGTGTAATATAAGAGGAAGTTCACTGATGGAGGACTTAACTCTGGAGTCAAGATAAAGGACCATGATGTGTACAGACACCATAATGACCAGCAGCAGCCATCACTTAAAAAAAAAAAAACAACCCATATTCCATGTCTTTTTATGCCTCCACACTGGCAGAAGTTGTGCCCGGAGGCATTGTGTTTATGTCCGTCCATGTGTCTGTCTTTCCCGTACTTTTGAATGTGATATCCCAAGAACGTCTTCTAATTTCTTCAAATTTGGCACAAGCATTCACTTGGACTAAAATATGAACTGATTCAATTTTAGTGGTCATAGGTCAAAGTTCAAGGTCACTGTGACCTTGCATCTGTCTCATTATCATGGACCCAATTTCTTAAAAACTCCATGTGGGAATTCCTTCAAATTTGGCACAAAAGTCCACTTGGATTTAGGAGGGAACTGATCAGAATTTGGTTGTTGAAGGTCAGTATGATCTCACAAAACACGTTTTTGGCCATCACTCAAGAATTCATTCATATTTCATTCACACAATTTTGACAAATCTCTGCACAAATGTCTAATAGGATATAATAATTAAGTGCTAACATTTTCTATCCCAAAGGTCACCTTCACTGTGACATCGTAATGTTCTGCATAAAACACTTTTCTGTCCATTATTCAACAAAATATACAGATATATACAGATTAAATTGGTGACACTAATATTGGGTACCCACCTTGAAACTGAGCTGATTTTGTAAGTCTTCTGTGCTGTCGGGGGTAAGATGTGTGTGAAGAATCCATGTTTTCACATAAATAGAAGTAAACTATTATTGCAACATAACTGCTGTTTGGAGGCATACAAACCCAAATTATAATACTATTATTTTTCTTTTCTTTTCTTTTTTTTTAAAAAAATCCTCAGGCCTTGTGTGCGCCAGGGAATTTGACAGATATGCTTGCTGGCCTGATGGACTCCCCAACACCACTGTCAGTGTGGCGTGTCCGTGGTATCTGCCATGGCACCATAAAGGTAATATGTTTATACACACTGTATGGTGATTGGTTTGCTGCAGAGTAAGTTGAAATATCCTACAGAGAAAGACTACTGTCTGTGATGACTGGAACTTCTTGTCAATCACAGAGACTGTGTGTGTCTGTGTGTCTGTCTGTTTATTTAGTTCAACATGGCATGGTTTATCAGGAATGTGATGCAAACGGCCAGTGGGTGCCCACAAAGAATACGAGCGAGTGTGATTCTAATGATCCAAGTCTGGTAAGAAATGTCTCCCTTGTTATTATTCCTGCAGGGCATTAGATATAGTTTGGAGAATACAAATATCTGTCTGCTTTAACTAATTTAAGAGAACTTATTTAATGCAATTTTACTCTTAAAACTGAAACTACACCTCTCAAATAAAGGAATCTAAATATGATGTCTGTGTTTTAATTTGCAGCAGTACTATGGCCATATTCGGATCATGTACACAGTGGGTTATTCCTTATCACTGGTGGCTTTGGTGTTGGCGCTTGGCATCCTCATATTCTTTAGGTAATAAGGATTTTTGGTTGAAATCATGTCTAAGAGGTATAAGCAAACAATCATGCACCAAACACAATAATGTAGTCTAGATAAAGCTATTCAGATCTACAGGTGCTGGTATTTCAGTGCTTGTGCGAAGCAAACAAATATATGACAAACTACTCCTTTAAGTGGAAAGCTGTTTTGCTATTTGCATTTTATGATTTGAAAAAATACTGACCATTGTTGCCTCTCTTTCATCAGAAAACTGCACTGCATGAGGAACAACATCCACATGAATCTGTTTGCCTCCTTCATCCTGCGAGCACTGTCCATCCTCATCAAAGACGCTCTGTTGGAGGCCAATATCACTTTGCGGGACCTCAGCAACGACCAGGAGCAGGGAATCCCCCAGGCATCCATGCCTCCAGTGGAGATGCTGGTCAACAATGAGGTCAGTTGTGATCTGCAGCTAAACAGTGTTTTAACAGAATCTTTTATTTTTTTAACAACCAATATTTCAGCCCTTGAGAATTTTACAATTCAAAAACTGAAATATAACATTTAAAGGTATACTACGCAAGAACTGTCAGTTACTGTTTGTAAACAGTATCACCAGCCAAAATTAAAGTGAAATTTTTGTAGTGTCCTCTTGGATGTGTGCTGTTTACAGTCTGGCTCTTGGCTGCGATCTTTTAAAAAAGTCCCAACCTCACCTGTGCTCTGTGCCCAGGGCCATCCTGACCACAGCGAAATAAAAAATAAAATAATAAAATAATAAAATATAGGTATCGGGTGACTCTCTGCAGTTAAATACATCGCCATGCACCTTTGGTGTAAGTAAGTATTGAGAGGGATTACTTTTGTATGACTCTATACTTTGTTTATTAAAACATGAAAATATCGTCACAACATGAAAATATCTTGTAAAAACGTGAAAAAATCTTTTCATACCAAGAAACTCTTCTTATTATATTCTGCTCTAACATGGGAACATCTTATTATAACATGAAAACATCTTGTTATCACATGACAGTATCTTATAAAAATGTGACAAACATCTCTCATGTCATTCCTTGATACTGATCAGTTTTTTCCTCTGGTTTGGCAGTTCTAGTATGCTTCCATGCATCCTGCACATTTTTATCTCTAATGATTTACTAATTGACAACTGGACCATGGTCTTCATCAAAGTGCTCATTAGCATGTTGATTATCCTTCATGTTTGTATACTTTATAAATAATGTGCATAATAATAGGATACAAAAGCATCAAACCACTTAAGTTCTATCAAAGACTGCACAAAGAATATGAGCAAGATATGTGATGTTACAATTATGATTTTTATAAAGCACAGTGAAGTTCATATCTCACATAGATAAATATGTAAAGTGTATAGAAAGTGATAATCTTGTGAAAGAGTATTGGTAACCACAGATAATTGTAGCAGCCAGTTATTCACAAGTTTGGAGTTCATAGCTGGATGAGGACGGGGTTAAATTTTCTGCTCTTGTTCAGTCTGGCGGCAGTAAGAGCTCCCATCTGCTGCAGCGCTGATCTCACTAATTTATAATATCAAGTAGCTTGATATTTTATCATATGTGAAATAAACCTCGCTGCTGTCTTGCAGATAGCAGTTAGCTGTCGCATCGCCATGGTGATGATGCAGTACAGTATCATGGCCAACAGCTACTGGCTGCTGGTGGAAGGCATCTACCTCCACAACCTCCTTGTCATCACAGTGTTTACAGAGAGGAACTACTTCAACATCTACCTGTGCATTGGCTGGGGTGAGCTGATGGGTGTCTGCGAGTGTGTATTTGTGTGCGTTTGTGTGGCGTATTAAGTCAGAGGATGCAAATTAATTAAGTGCTTTGTGACTAAAAGGTAATTCAGTGAGAGCAGGTAAATGTAAAAGGTTGTCAGGCTGCTGTAGAAAATGACTGTTTTGCTTTTAGACAACTCTCATTTCTTTACAGGCACCCCGTTAATATTCCTCGTGCCCTGGGTGATAGCTAAATACCTGTATGAAAATCAAGAGTAAGTATCCGCATTGCACTCTCTTCCTGCCTCTCTTCCTCTACCCCCTTACTCCTTTCATCAGACCCTGCCAATATTTTTCACTTGTGTTGACTCTGCACTCAAAACAGCACCTCATATCAAAAACAAAGATGGCAGAACGTTTTTCTCTTAAACATATGAATACTTTGAACTCCTTAAAAATAAAGTATTTCACCTGGGGGTGACGCTCACATCCTGCGCACAATATGTCAATGCATTTACATGTAACAACACAAAGGAATCAATACTGTGAAAAGATTCTGCCCATCGCTACTATACGAAGAATGGGCTTCAATCAAACTTTTTACAAAAACATGTTTTATCTCCTGCAGGACGCCAATATTAGGACACTGTGTCATAACAGCAGTGTTGGCATGTTTTTAATAATTCATAATTCCAAATGTTATTATGCTATCACTTAGGGTCTAGTGTACACACACTTAAGCAGTAAATGGGGGTGAAATGGATTTTCTGAAACTGCAGACACGCTGTGCTGTTATGTAAAGCTTTAAAAACCCAGGATGTATGGTGCCATCAGTCACTCACATTTCATCAGCCAGAGAGGGGAAATCTTGTGTTACAGAAGGAACCTCATTTGAAAGGTGTTTGTGGTTATCTCGCATTCATCTTTTCTCCCATGCTTCTCTTTTTCAGGTGCTGGGGCCAAAATATAAACATGAATTACTGGTGGATCATCCGTTCCCCAATACTTCTGGCAGTTGTGGTAATTTCTCCTCCCTCACTTTCAGTCTGTTGTGGTCCCCTGCTTTTTATTTTACTATTGCATGCCCACCTGTCACTTCATCACTCTCTTTCCTAAAGATTTGAATCCAAAGTGCCATATTTGTTGTTTCAAGACCTCTCATATTTACCCACCACTCTTGCATTTCCACTTTTCCCATTAATATACTATACAATATTTAACACACATCATTTATTCATGAAGTGAAAAATGTTGTCTTTGCCTCAGGAAACAACAGGGAAACATCTTAACAGTCAAATGTTGGATTAAAGAAATATGATTTTTGCCACTAAAGTTAAGCTAACCCCAATCCGTTTAGGTTCTTTATTGTAGGTGTGCTCTTTAAAGGTCAGTTCTAAGCTTTTATTTAAGTTCGATTTGTCATGGCTCTAATGCCAGGCCAGTTACACAGACGTCCCGGCATTTTCCATGCATTAATCTTCTTGCTAAGTGGCCTGTATCTCACAGGAATTCCTGTGTTTGAGTATTCGCAGGGATGGGAGGGCTGCTTCCCATTGCAGCATTTCCCTTTGCGTCCCTATCCCACCACGTTCAAGGTGCACATCACAGCAGAAAACTCAATACAGCAGCAAACACTTATGTTTGTGTCCCTGCCTGAACAGTGAAAGTCAAAGTCTGTGCAAACATAAAATACATACATGCAGTATATCATATAGATACTATACATCCTACAGTGTATGTATACAGGACATGGAGTAGAATTGTTGATAGATAGATGAATTGATTGACACATAAATACTTTCTTAAGTTTGTCTTGGTCAAAAGTTTAGGTGTAAGTACAAGCCAAATCTACTTAGACTTTTCTGTATACTTGTCAGTATGAAAAAAATTGCTCAGTATATCTTTAAGAAGTTTATGAAAAGTAAAGTAAATGCAATCTCTTAGTTTGAAAGAAGTATACTAAAAGTGCAATTGAATAAACTTCATTTTTTAAGGAAAGATAAATAGATAGATTAATGGATAGATAGACTATATCATCGACTATTGATCCAAATTGGGAAATTTTAGTTACAGCAGCAGGTTGAATGGAAGAAGTAAAACCTTAGTAATATACATTTCACAGTAGAAGGCAGAAATATATATATATTCAGAAATAATCTTAGCATAATCTTTAAGTATAAGATATACAGTATATCTATTGAATATGCAATATACAGAATATACTATAATACACTTTTAATACACTAAAGTATAAATTATATCCTTAGGAGAACACACTACCAGTATATACATAAAACAAATATACATTTTTTTTAAGTTTAACAGTTCAGTGAAGTGAGTACAAGAATAAGTTGTGCAAATCTGCCATGTGCAAAAATAAGATTTGCATATTTTAGGAGTGAAACAGAGTGGAGCTTGGTTAGGACAGAAAACTATAAAGCAAAAAGTTTGATGTTAAACAGAGGTGAGGTGTTGTACAGTTATTGCTTTGGGCAGGAAAGATTTCCCTTAATCAGTCCCTCTGACAGCATGAAACTTTTAAAGCAGTTCATTCTAGACTGATATTGACATAAACACATCTAACATTTGCTCATTTCATCAATTTCATAGAACAAAACTGTAAATCCTACACTGTGTTTCTTATAATAACAAAATGCCTGCACATATAACTGTACGCACCAATGAGGTCCTTTCACTTCCCTGGTCCAAGCACCTCCAAATAACTATGTAAAGGTCACATCATAAGTGATTTTCATTAGTGGAACACCCGCTGTTTCTTGAAATGTCAGCTGCTGTGAAGGGCCCCCCTGACGACAATGTGCTTCTGTTGGGAGTAATAATGTTTGAGACTCAGTTCAATTAAATCAGACAAGAACTATGTTTTGTGGGGCGCCCCCTAACTAGCACGGTGAAGCATGCGTCCCCAATGCAGAAGGCTCTTTAGCCTTGCTACAGCCGTACAGGTTCAATACCAACCCGGAGAACTTTGCCGCAAATCATTCTACAGTCTTTTCACTCTTTGTCGTCTTTCTTTGGCTTTCCTAACAAATGGAGGTTGTAAGGCCAAAACAACAATCTTAAAAAAACCCCCACAAATTTAGTTTCCGTTTCACCGAAAACATTTTTACTGTTTTCATTGGAAATACATTTCTGTATACATGTGGCAGTATGTGGATTGTGTTTTTTTCCGCAACTTTGAGCAACACAACCTTCCAGTGTTTTTTGGATGGCAGCCAAAGTTTCAGTGTTTTAGTGTCCCAAAACTTTGCACAGAAAAGCATAACTGTCTGCATGACCTTCAAGATCAGTTCATCATGCAATCAAAACTGTTACTATCAACACCAATGTCTCTGTCTCTCACAGATCAACTTCCTTATCTTCATCCACATCATCAAAATTCTTGTGTCCAAACTTCGAGCGCACCAAATGAGATACACAGATTACAAATTCAGGTGAGTTCAAGCGTCAAAGCACTTTATCTATTTACATACAGACAGACATTACTCTCTCCACTTATGCTTTCTCTCGCTTTGTCTCCCACCCCCATCCGTCTCAGGCTGGCTAAGTCGACTCTGACCCTGATTCCTCTGCTGGGCATCCATCAGGTTGTCTTCATCTTTGTGACAGATGAGTCCACCACAGCCACCATCGGGCTGCGTCTCACCAAGCTCTTCAGTGACCTCTTCTTCTCCTCCTTCCAGGTTGGACTCTGAAAAAAGAACATGAAACGAAGCATCTTTATTTTTACAAAGAAAGACAACACTATGAAATAACTCATAGTCAAGACATTCAGCTTTGATCAGAGCTTTGAGTGAGATGGTTCATCTCACGATGGTGCATCTTATGGTTCAGTTAATCTTAACAAGATTCAATGGAAGACGCCTAACTGCAGCTGACAGTTACATTTTTGTCTCCTAATCAAATCCAGATCTCGACATTCACGCTATACTAAACTAACAGTACAAAAGTTATTCTTTCATGAAGTCTTAGTGTCATTCCAGCTGAGATTGTTCAGTGATTCATTCAGAAGTTGCTGCATGTCTGAGTTTCCCTTCCCCCGGGTCCTGTATTTACTCATGTGTCAGGTGGGATTACATTAGTGTAGTTTGCTATCCGTGCTGCTAACTGGCTGTGTCACACTGTGACATAATGACAGTGACCTTTTTGCTACGGGGACACAGATGACGCGAGTCAAGATAACAGGCAACCACTGGGGGAATCGCCTTGATGCAGAGAGCGACACAGAGACGACAATAAGAAGTCAAAGACAACAAGAACAGCCATGAGGCTTTACACTTAAGACAGAAGACACTACATGATTTTGCCCAGTGGTTTGGTCATAAAGCAACAAACTTTCAACTGGCCCTTATAACTGAAAAGGTTCATGCACTGATGTACTACAACCATGGTGTCATGTTTTTAAAACTTTAAACACTGGATTATCAAAAAATGTGTGAGTAACTACTGTAGCTGTCATGCATTGATGATCAGAGAGACAGAGTGAATAAAAAACTCTCGAGCACAACTCTGAGGGCAGATGAACAAAACAAGGTGTGTCTACTGAGCAAAAATACAAGTCAAAGTAACAAGAGGTCAGCTGAGGTGGAATCCAAAATATATGCTGGGTTGAAATCGAGATCAAAATTACAAGGAAGATATGAAAAGCTGGAAAGCTAAGGCACAAGGCACAAAGGCAATCTGGCAGTGAGCTAGTGAAAGTGCACCGGTATATATACCAGGGAGCTGATGAGGAACAGGTGAGTGATGATTAGCAGGTGGATTGAATCTACTGATGAGGGCAGGCAGCGGAGCGGCAGGGTCTGAATAACAGCAGTTAGAACACAATGTGCAAACAAACCAAGTGAATTAATGAATGATAAATCAAGTGTAATTCAAAACCTTGACAATAAGAGACACTAAACTGTTTGGTCTTTTGAGTAGTTCAGTAGAAAATGGCGATTGTTGTTAGCTGTTAAGGCGTCAAGACATGCCATTGGGGTTGTAAAGTGTTTGACACACTAGTTTGATTTCTCTGTTTTGGCCTTCTGGTGGCTTGTAAGTGATCAAAGGTATAGACATGTTCAGTAGATGTTTTTAGAATTGGCAGTGGGTAATGGGGTAATGTGCTAGAAAGTAGGTACTACTTTTTGTTACTTTTGTAATTCAAGTAATTGGTTATTTAGTTATGTTTTCAAATACACAGTTTGTTGCTTTTATTTTTATTTCCATTAATGTCATGTTTGTTGAAACATGATGTACTTTAGCTTCCTCTAAAGAACAAGACAGAGCTGCTGCTCGGTGGACAGCTGAGAAGCAGAGACCACAGGAATAAACTGCATGTACAGCTCATATATTTTCAAATCTTACTTTGTGAATAAAGTGTATATTTCAATCAAACCAGTGCTGCATTGTTGGAACAGGAGACAGTGACTAACGAGGCTAACTGAGACAGTTTTGGTGAGTTTTATTTTGTTGAATGAATGAGTTTACCAAGAAATTAAGCTTATAGTAGTAGTCTTAGTAGTAGTAGTAGTAGTAGTCTTAGGTGAAAGAGAGAAACTTGAATTGGTGGTTGTATTTTTCAGCTTAACAAGAAAATAGGTTAGGAGTTCAGAGGAGATAGGAGTTTTTCCTTTTGTGAGTTTGTTTTGCTTATTTATCAGATCTCAATGAAGGTAGTGAAGCTGTGCTCGAACACATCTCCCAGCAGAAACCACAGTAATTCCAGCAATCCTGAATTCCTCTCTAGCAGCAAGGCAGCAAAGACAGTGAACAAAAGACGCCGCTCCCTGATCCGTACTACAGCTTGGTCGCTTGGTCATTACTGTAAAAGCTTACCTCAGTGACTTTCATACTGTTGGTTTATTGACCATTTCGAACTTGACAACATGATCATTCCAAGTTTATTACAAGTGTCCTTCCTGTTGAAAGGTTTGTTAAACCAATCGCTGACAGGGAGTTCACAGGGACCAAAGCTGTTGCCAACTGGATGGCAGTGAAACGGTCCTCATTGAAGTTAGCTCACTACAGAGGATGCAATGGTACACATAAAAATGGCTGCCACTCTGACCATGCTGCTATGTTGATTTGAATAAGAATATCTATTCTTTCTCATTCTATTCCTATGAGACTGATCAAGTGTTGTTTTTCTCCACAGGGTCTCTTGGTTGCCATCTTGTACTGCTTTGTCAACAAAGAAGTGAGTGTCTACATCTGTGCAACATAAACAACCCCCAGACTTCTCTCCGTTTATCACATTTAGAATGCATGCCTTCTCTTTTCAGGTGCAGTCGGAGATCATGAAGAAGTGGAAGCGCTGGAAGCTAGGGAGGAACATTGAGGAGGAATACCGCCACACCTACAGCAACACCCCCAACACGAAGACAGCCAGCCTGTTGAACCACGTCTCTCGACTGCCTCATCTCCCAGACGTTGCCAAAACCTCCTCTCCGGTCTGCAGCCCTGAAGAGACGCACATGCTGGTGGCTGGATGCCAAAACGGTATGGTCCACAGTCAGGGGGCAGACCAGTGCACCTCCCCGCTTCACAAGGAAACCATCAGCAACTGCACCCTACTGGAGGACATTAGCCTTACGGACAAGGTGCAGTGTTATGAGGGTCAGAGAGAGAACGTGGAGAGCCACCTGTGAAAGGTGCTGGGAACAAGAACTTGATGAGGAAAGTTCCAGGGCCTTGAGCTCTCATGTGGCTCTGACATACTGCCCTGGGTGGCTGTGAGGAGCTGTGCTGATAGACTCATCTATCAGAGCTGTCTTTGCCAAGAGATTGCTGTCACTGGGAGACCAAGCAGCCTGCGAACAGAGAATAATATGGCAGACTCCCACACTGAGACGTCTAATGTTCTGTGAGCCTTGTGAATGGATTTCTGTTGATGTTTGTTGGACAGCGAAAGAAACTGCTGCCTGTTGAACAATGAATCAAGGCAGATAAGCCATGTAAAATAACAAGAAAATAACCTGAAACCTCAAATAGCAACAATGGAAACAAAACAACAAAAAAGAAACAGGGTCCTTGCTTGAGCCTCTGCTTTAATTTGTGCTTTGTATCAAATGTGTGTTTTGTGGTACTGGAGGTCAAAGACAAGCTGGACATTGAACTGCATAAACAAGAAAAAAAAAAGACCAAACAAGTGACTCAAAACGAGATGATAGGGAACATAGACTTTTCCCCTTTTTTTCTTTGCTCTGATATCTGTAAATGTTTTTTTGTCTATACTGACTCTGATGAAAATGTACAGAAAAGGACGAAACATTCTGCTGGCCGTACCTTGTACAGTTAAGATGACCACATTGCTGTTCAAGCGGCCCAACACAGGGGACACTGGAAAATTGGCAGCTGCTCTCACCAGGTCATTCCTGGCTTACATACAGACATTACAAGAGGTCAAGAGACGGTATGCAATGAATAATAAATATGATCTTTAGTTTTACAATAAAACAAGTCTTTTTTTTTTTTTTTTTTTTTTACATCGGCATGAGCCTTGGATACTGCATTGCTACAGTTATGATTATTTTAATGCGCCAGGCGTCTTTTCAAGGGGAATAGTTGCAATTCTGTGCTGTTAAATGTTTTCTTTCCTCCTTGCCATCAAGATGTTGTCTGACTCACAGGCTTTGGCACACAATATTCTACACAGTAGCCCACTCAGCCCTCGAGAGGAAGGCTGATAGGGACATCCGAGCACTCAAATCAAGGATAAAAATACACAGCATAGAGACCTGTCAAGCAACACATGCATAAAGTATGAATCCAACACATGCTACTCAGTCAGTGTAATACA
Organism: Plectropomus leopardus; assembly: GCF_026936395.1. Taxonomy (NCBI): domain Eukaryota; kingdom Metazoa; phylum Chordata; class Actinopteri; order Perciformes; family Serranidae; genus Plectropomus; species Plectropomus leopardus. The sequence goes on along the minus strand of NC_142193.1, from coordinate 15,458,791 downwards.
TCACCTCCAGCACAAGGCTGTTTTTGGAGGTAAAATGTAGGCCATCGTACATGCTCATATTTAGTGGGTTAGAAGTTGCGTGAATCATTCACTGAGGATGCCTGCTGTACAGTGCCATCACATCAGTATCTCCACTGTGCAAACGCCCAAAAGTCGGAAAGCCTTTGCTAATGATTGCCTGCGCCCAGTTACTCTGCACACAGTGTTTAATGTTCAGCCTTGTGCTGTGTCGACAGCGGCTGTGGACACTCAGAACAAAACTCTGCACCCTAAAAGTGGAACAAAACATTTTAGTGACAAACAAAGCAAAATTAGTAGTGGTACATTCACCTCTGAATACATTGCATTTATTTTTAAAGGTCCATTGTGTAGGATTTAGGGGCATCTATTGTTTATAATGACTTTATAGTGTGATATAGATATAAGAATCATGTTTTTGTTACATTAGAATGAGCAGTTTGTATCCATACAGAGTGGGTTTTCTTCTTTGGAGTCTGCCATGTTGTTCAACAGTAGCCCAAAACGGACAAATCAAACACTGGCTCTACATCGGGCGATTGATGTTTTTGCATTGGCCACCGACATGCTTTATACACAGGAGAGGTTTCAGTTCGGCAACCTCCCCGTAAGAAATCACTAAATCCTACACACTGGACCTGGAGAAAGGAAGCCGTGTGCAGAGCGTTAATTCATCTTTGAGTTGCGAAACGTTTGCCAGAACTAACTCACCATGACTTTGTATGTATGACTATTTGCACAATGTTAATTTATAATTGATAAATACCGTGTATATATATGTGTGTTTATACAGTTGATTTATTTGATTGCTGTCAATATATTTCTTGGCAAGTCTGTCCGTGTGTGTATGTGTGTGTGTGTGTGTCTGTGTGTGTAGCTATATATTTTCAGGTAGGTATGAATGTGTGCCATTTCAGTATGTGTTGCAGTTGGATGAATCATTGGCTGTAGCCAGATAAGTGATGGATGGTATAAACAAGTACAAATGGCTTCACACAGAGCGTAGAGGTCAGATGTCATTGTGAGTCCCACTCAAGCTTATGTAGTGATGCATGACATATGAGGTCATGCCAATATACAGTGTAAGAAATACACAGCTCTTTGTTTTATTAAAGAATCAGTGTGTTTCCACTGGTATCATGTAGTTCAGGGCTAAATTAAAGCACAACAACAGCGTGTTTGTCATTCAGATAATAGCTCTGTGCATTTACACTTCAGCCAGGTGCTGGTATTGAGTTGGTAAAAACAAAAACATTTCATCGGTGTCTGCTGAGGATTGTAATAGAGCAGGTACATATCCAATACTCGGAATCGAGCTGAGAGCATGACACACATGCTGCTGTTGCCCGGAGGTGAATTTGCAGTGTTTTTTCTTAGTTTCCAGAGCAGGAGAAATGTGTGTATACTGAAAAAGTAACACAGGTATGTTGTGCACCTTGAGTAAAATAGTACTGAGTAGAGTATATAAGTATGGTCAGAGTATATTTCTAGTTTTATTTCAAACTGTTATGTGTATTTTAAGCTGTGACCTTAACCATGTATGTTTTTGAAGCCAGCAGCTTGGGTCACTCCCCTTCTGGACCAAAGTGGTTCTGTCTGAATGTATTCTATGAGGGCCCAAATCAGTATGTTCCTTTTTATTTTCTATTAATGGTGGTTATGTACAGTATATTTGCTGTGAGGACCCAATCAGTAAGAACTGGCTGTGTTCAGATGTATACAATTCATCATTTATTGTGTCCGCTTATCAAACATCAAATGGTGAAAGAGTAAATTACAATGTAGGCCTATGTGAAAGAGAATTTTAACTTGCTGTGTCTTTTGTATTGGTGAACATTCGAAATGATAAAATAAAAACGGCAAAGCATGTGCAGATCTTCTTTCTTGGCTTGTTGGTGATGTAGGCTGCAGTGGTCAGCTTGTCCTGCTGGTTGGCTTATAAGGGAGGTGAGTATTGATTTAACCTCTGGGTCAGGTGCTGTTTCCTAGCACATACTGTTCCTTTTGTGGCCAAGGGTCACTGGATAGGTCAGCTCACTTTCACTCAAAATCACTCAATTTCGACTAACCAGTATCCCTAAAACCATTTTATCAGATGGTTGAAAAGCTTTGAGAAGAATTTCCTATATCAGGGTTTGGAGTGGTGTGTCCAACCTTTTCTGTAACTTTATAAAACCGTCAAATGGATGGAACAACAACCTTTAGGAAATTGATATGAATAAAACAAAAAACATGGTTCTATGCATGTTGCTTGCTTATTCATCAGGGACTGAAGTTTAGAGTCCATGAGTTGTCTCTGCACGGATCTCAACATGGAGGTGGCGGAGCCAGCGGCTAGCAGTAAACAGTGCTAGCTGCAGTCAATTGTGATAGATATTTGTACCTGACACAATGACCTACTCCACATTTAACTACATTTATATGGGAAGGAGTCCATTCTGATGGATGTTTGTACATGACAGAATTATCTACTCATACAGATTGTTTTTTTAATAGTGTTGCCTTCTTTTAAGAAAAGACCACAGGTCCTTATTTCATGGAACAATTTAAAGCCCTTTGGGTATTAGAAGATGGGAAGTGGTTTGTAACAGCATTTTTCACTCCATATGGAATAAATATATTAGGACAAAGGTCAATGGCTGTAGTGTTTATGTTTTCTCCCTGAGGCTTGTGAACTGGGGTTGTGTCCTGATGTGGACAAACAGATTGAGTGTTATCGAGCTATAAAGGCTGTGTTACTCTTCACCCTCAGCTCCCCCTGACAGGCTTTCAGGGAGGCTACATGCTACCTTTGCTATCATCAGCTCCTGGGATCCTTAGCGTGGCACAGCTTTCGGGGAACAGTGCTTAGAAGGTTTCTAAATGAATATATAACATCCACATGCCTCATCAAGCTGCGAAAACCCCATATGTATGAATGCAACACACAAATAATACTAAATTAGTTAACAGAGTGAGTGAACTGTGATGTGCTTTGGGTCACATCAGAAGGTATTAAATCAGGATTTTACTTTGACAAAAGTCTTAAATTAACTGACATATAGTATAAGCCATATTCATGGAGGTAATATCAGTTCCGTCACATTCTTGGATACAATGCACCTCTCAGTGTGATCTCAAAAAGAGAGCAAAAAGTTAAAAATGACAAAGAAAGTTTCTTGAAGTAAATGTTTCCTTCTGCTGCAAAACACTGTTAAATACTTTGGGTGCTTATCTAAACTGCTCTTTGCTAACTCAGTTGAGCTATTGATCACTGTAAACGTTATGGAGTCCATCAATTACCAGCCTCTTTTACTGTCATATAAATCCACCTTACCAGGCAGCTGGTAGCAGCTCACATTCATCACGCCACTCCACTCACACTGAAAGAGCGAGCATGAGCACCAACAGTCTCAGGAGCCACTCATGCAAACAAAATGAGGCAAAAACTGGACTCTTTTTTTTTTTTGCATTTACTAATGACCATGGCATTTACCCAATGTATCCTTCAGGTTAGTCAGTACATGCATTAAAACATTTAATATACCTATTTCACATTCACATGAAATCTATGAAGATCTATGGAGCAGCTGTGGCTTGGTTTGTAGAGCAGGTCGTCTACTAATCTGACTTATGGCAAGATACTGAACCCCAAATTGCTCCTGATGGCTGTACCATTGGCGCGTGCATTTGAATGTTTAACTGAATACCAGGTGGCACCTTGTATGGTAGCCTCGACCACCTGTGTGTGAATGTGTGTGTGAATGGGTGAATTTGTGGTATTAAAGCCCTTTTGAGTGGTCCAAGGACTGGAAAAGCACTATACAAATGCAAATCAATTTCCCTTTATGGTGTGGAGGACAATTAAGGCCCCTTCCCACTTTAAAGTATGAACCATGATTTACATTTTTGTTGCAATGCTTATTTATAGAGTACATTTGATGTAGTTAGTTTTGGTTTCGCATTGCAATTGTAAAAGTGCACTAAAGATCTATAAACAACATATCTGTCCTGCTAGTATCACCTGTGTGAGCTACGTCTATACTTGATATTCATTGGTGTATAGACGCGCTCTCCCATCCTTTTGTACCCCCCTCACCTTAACCCTTTCGGAAAATAACTCACAAGTTTTTTTAATAAAGTCATCTCCTGTCCTCATGTGCTTCAGCAGCTTATTTTGTCATGTTGTGCTGTTCATAGACAAACTGAAACCTACACTGCACATTTGCTATTACTTGACTATTTCACTGCTAATTTCTTCTCTGTTCTGACTGCAGCTTCTGTCTCTTCCGTGGGTTTCCATTACAGATTTGCACAAAACATAAGCAATATTTTCGAAATGTTGATAAAACACAATAGCAAAGACTGCGTTTCTTCTCTCGTGATGTTATTGCATCTTCTCCTCTTTCTAACATTCCAAGAAGCACAGCTATAGATGGTCAAAACATTAGCAACTTTATTTCTATTGCAGCCACCGCACTACCGCATTTATGTCTTGGTCTTTGAAAGCATGACTGATACAAAAGCATAACTGCCCTACACAATAACATTTCGTCAGTTAAATTAACATAATTTACTCTGTTTCACAGAGGACAAAGGAGAAGAGAAGAGAGGAGAGGCGAGCAGAGAGAGAGAGAGCAGATTCATTGGTTTGGTTAATGCACGAGCGTCATCAGCAAGGTTGTTAGAGCTCATTAGCTGTGTTTGAGAATCGTGTTATCGTCTCTCCCAAGCAGAGCAGAGTCCCCTGGGTACACACACTCTGGGTCAAAGCAACCCAATCTACCAAAGCTACTACATCCCCATGTAATATGAAGAAGACACTCTCAGTTTACGCACACACGCTCACCAAACACACACAAGCCACATCCAAGAGATCCTCCTCGCCACGGCCTAATAGTCTGTCAACAGCCCTGCATGGCCTGGTCACAAGCAAATTAAATCAACTAAATGTGCAATCAGATTATCGCCATCAAACACAGAATAAGTTGAATAAATCCAATATCTCAGACAGTGTGGTGGTTGGAGCGGAAGCAGTGAGGAAGAGTGACTGACGTGGCTCTGGGTAAATGCACAGGCCTGGGTGGGAGTCTGATAACCAAAAGCTTCTTTCAGAGGAGGATTAAAAGAAGAGCTCTCAGGGAACATCACCGTCCTGTGCTCAGCAGTGTGGCTCAAAATAATCAAAGAAATAAGAGACCATTGTTGATATCCCATGGGAGAAATGGCATTTCAAATATTCCTTTGAGAGGTTTTTGAAATGAGAAACAAGGTTTTTATGAGTGAGCTTTGGAGGTGATTTTAGATGGATTTTGTCAGCTTCAGACAGAGCTTGGTTAGCTGTTTCAGCTCTTTATGCTCAGCTACGCTAAGCAGCTGTGGTGGCTATATCACTATAGACCAATCCAGGGAAGCACCAGAAGGAAACAAGTTGCCTCTACTGGGTGGCATTTCCCTACAATGCACACACATTTGAATACAAGCTGTCCTAAGACAAGGATAATCTTTTACTTTTACCTTGACTTTTCCTGTAAAACTACATTTGACAACATCGGAAATAATCTGTGCAGCTCTAAACTGTGCCAACACTAGTGTTAAACTTCAACTTTTTGAAGAAAAACATGTTCAGAACACAGAGTTGTCTCTATAAATTTGACTTTAATCAGTTTAATATGCTTACTCATTTGTCTGCCAACCATTAACCCAAGTTACTACAAGAAAACATGCATGCATTCTTCTGAAAGTCACTAATTAACACCATTGTAAAACTGAAACACCAGCTCTGTTGGGTGATTTCTTTTTAACTATAGAAAATTTATTTATGGTTGTGTGTCATTTGGCACACAATGATGTCTACATTTTATGACATAGTTTGTCAATAATTAGCTGAAATGAGTTAGAAAAATCATCAACCTTTGCTGCCGTCACTGCAATTTGCCATTGCAGTAATGGCGACACCTCAGTTGAAAACAATCATGTAGTTCTGATCAAGCCAACATGTCAGAAAGCGCTGGGCGGTCGGGCTGTTTTGCAACTAGGGCAACCTACCAGTGGTAGAGCTAGAGGTAGCGCAGCCTTCTGTCATTTCAACTAACCTCTCTGACACTATATGATGACTGATCTGCGTCTGCACAGTGAAACGTGATGTGGAAAAAACACTGATGTATGGGAAGAACACACATGAATTCAGATATGACCATTCTCACAGTAGTTGCATGGTCAGATATGTATTGGATTAGGACCAAATAGTGGCCCAGCTCTAATTGGAAAAAAATTGATTTCTGTCTCAATACCACTCTAAAAATCAGATCTGTGTTTCAAAGCAGCAACTCAAGCAGCAACAAAGAGTCAGATTTGTCTATGCTGAGTCTTAATGGAGGCTGCAAGGTGAGGTCAGAAAGAAACTTTTCATTAAGATTATGAAATTGTGTCCCCATGTTTTCTGTCTTTCTGATTTAATCTCCAACCTTAAACTGACATCTAATGATTTTCTCCCAGTGTGCCTTTTTTTCAAAGCAATATTCAACACCTTGTATACACAGTTACACACATGAGTTGGAATCAATCAGGTAGTTCTGATCAAGCCGACATGTCAATTTGATGTTGGCAAATGCTTTTTCCCCAGCACTTTGCTTGCTTATTGTTTCCAGAGGAGATTAGAGTAAAAAAAACACAGCCCCACACAACAATTCACTCAGACCTAGTGGTAATTTCTACTAAAATACGAAAAAACGATCACAGTGTAAGAGGTCAAACTCAAGCAACACTTAAGGTATAAATCGAGGGACGACATTGTATGTAGTTGAAGCTGTGCCTTCCTGCTTCTCTACAGAAAGGCAATTTAACACATGCTATAAATTACTCCTTCAATCGCTTTAATCCTGCTATTACTTAAAAGACAGTGCTGTAATTATCTCCTCTTGTGTGTTAAAAGTCTGCACACACTTTGACTAACTGATAATGACTTATTAAATATGACAGCTTGTGATTGTCGCACACAGCGAAGTGCATTCAGCAGCAGTTGGCACATGAGTAATATACCACTAACTGATTCATTCACTCTGATGGACAAGATGAATTAATAATAGTGGTTATAAGACTGTGAGGAAAATAATAACTTGAGGTACAGTGGACCCGAGATTTGATTCGCATCAGCCTGACATTTTCTTTACAGAAAAAAACCCTGTACTGTGGAGCAGAATTACTCCAATGAAGACACAACACGGGAGATGTGTGCAGACAGGAAGGGAAATCCTAAACTGCCCAAGGACAGAATGTGTTGTGCTAAGCTGAAGCTAAAAAATGTGTCCAAAACTCCAAGTGACAATGAAGCTTCCTGATACTGGGAGGACACCACGTACTGTGCTTCTGCACAACTCTGCCCTAAACAAAGTTATTTCCGGTACATTCATGTTATAGGGTAATGCCCAATTCAGATAGTTCTCCTGGTCTGTTCTTCTGCCGAGATGGTTCACAGTTATGCTTGAAGTGCCCCAAATCTGACATCAGTGTGAACAGATCTCTGTAAATATGGAATGACTCAGTGGTGCAAACGTTAATCTGAGTAATTTGCTCCAGAGGTCTGATGACAATTTAACACATGTTGAGGATGAAGGAGGGAAAATGAAGGGAGGCAAACACCATATGGCTCTATTAGCAGCTATTTCTGATACTTCTGAGGGTGCAGGAGGGAAGTCAGGAGTGACGGGGCCACAATGTAAAAGGTTTTATGGAGGAAGAGTTCTTCCAAAACTTGGAGAATGTCCTGGTCTACATCTCTGTTGTCGCCTCAACACAAGGCTGTCATGGCATGACTCAATATGTAAGTAAGCTATCCACGTCAGAAAGCGCTGGGCAGTCGGGCTGTTTTGCCTGTCAACTAGGGTAACCTGCCAGTGGTAGAGCTAGAGGTAGCACAGCCTTCTGTCGTTTCAACTGACCTCTCTGACACTGTATAATGACTGATCTGCGCCTGCACAGTGAAACGTGATGTGGAAAAACCATTGATGTATGGGAAGAACACCCATGAATTCAGAAATGACCATACTCATAGCAGTTGCATGGTCAGATATGTATTGGATTAGGACCAAATATAAAAGTGGCCCAGCTCTAATTGGAAAAAAATGATTTCTGTTTCAATACTACTCTAGAAATCAGATTTGTGTCACAAGAAAAAAAAATGGATTTAAGCTGCGTTCACTTGTGATGTGAACATAGTCTTTGTCAGAAAACTACTTCACATGTGCTGTGTTTCAAAGCAGCAACTCAAACAGCAGCAAAGAGTCAGATTTGTCCATGCTGAGTATCAGTGGAGGCTGCAAGGTGAGGTCAGGAAGAAACTTTTCATTATGATAATAAAACTATTTCCCCATGTTTTTTGTCTTTCTGATTAAATCTTCAACCTTAAACTGACATCTAACAATTTTCTCCCAGTATGCCTTTTTTTCAAAGCAACATTCAACACCCTGTACACATAGTCACACACGAGTTGTAACTGAAAAGAAGTTTAATTTGCTAAAAGGGAAATTTGTCTAATGATGTGTAATTTGTCTAATGTTACAAAAACAAACAAAAAAGCCAGAGGAGAGAGACACTGGCTGTGCTCCATTTCAGAACGCCAGTGCACTGCTGAACATATAACAGCGAGGGCCGGGAAAACTATAAATGGAGTCTAATCTGTCAGTCACCAGCAGTGGTCACGTAATTATCAGCTGATGAAACAAATAACAATGTCAGTGTACAGGTCAAAAGCCATGGAAACTTTCCTAGTTGACATATAATTGCCCACATGGACAGTTGTGTTCACAGTGTGATTTAATTCAAGCCTGAATGACAATAAACAGTTTGCTGTTTTATCAATGTCTCTTGGCTTGTTAATGGTCATAATGATGTATTCAACACTCTTGCTGCTCAAATTTAGCAATGAATCTGGTATATCTTCTTGCCAGAACACCTGTCAATTGGTGTGCAGACTAAAGGTGCACACTCACTGGCTTACTGCCACCAGCTCTTACAGCCAGATCAGGTGAGTTGAATTTCCCTGATTACCAAACTCTGCCCACCAGGCCCCTGTAAGAAGAGGCCTGCTCAGAGAGGGTGTCACATTTTATTCCATAGACTGTATGTGGGGACTTTTTGTTTTTCATTTGGGCAAAACGCTCCATAAAAAACACTGGTTAAGGAAAAGCCCAGCCTTTCACCACCTTTCAATTTAGACAGAGTTGGCAATTATTAACTACTTTCTCTGATTTACAAAACCTTGCAGCAAGGAAGTTAGCAATTATGGTGTATGGCAAACATCCCAAAGAGTTTGGGAAGCAAAACTCATGTTACTGTTGTTCATGGTTTCTCTACTGAATGACAGTAGCCATAATCAAGTGGGCAACTGAACGTTTCCTGGAGAGACTTTCACCACCTCACATCATCGAAACTACCATGCCTCAAATAACTTGAACCAAAGACTAGCTGTATCTGGAAGGCCTGAATTGTTCCATTGAGTATGAAGAAGCAAAATGAGTCTGAGTGTGGACAAAGTGGATTAAAATGCTAACAGGATGTAAGTTTCCCCTTAGTTCCCAAAATTTTAATTTTATGCTCTTTGTCAGGGGTATTGGGAAAAAAAAAATAACACCATATATGAACTATGTCATTACATATTATATTTTGTTACTCCTGCCCTGTCATGTTACCCTATACATGCACACACATAAAACATTACATTTACATGGTGTTAAACTTTATACCTGTAGCTACTCAGTGTTAAACTAAACGAATAAAAACACTCATCCTATTCAAAAGACAAGGAAATGAGGCATCGGACAAAGACATCTTTTTTTTAAAAAAAACGATGAAAGATCCTGTTAGAGGTAAATTTATCTCTATTAAAGTACATTGTGGGGGGTTTTTCTGAGAAACCCTCAAAGCCTTTTATTACAGCTCTGAGCAAAGTTTGTCAAATATGTCATTTCAATGTAGAAAAGGATTAAGATGGACCTGAATTAAGGGAATTGGCAAGAAATGTCTAGAAACAGTTAAAAGAAAATCACTATCTAAGTGTTAAGTTGATTCACTCACACTTCACAGATCTTTTTTCATTTTTTTATTTTAGTGTTGAGTAGTTTAGTACGGCTGCCTTTCATTAAATGTATAATGCCACAATTTGTTACTGTCTGTTGATTGCAGTTTTGGATGCCAAATCCAGATCATTTTGTATAACTAACACATACATTTGTGACTGTTCTCAGCTGAGACTAGTAACAGTAAATAGTAACAGTAGTGGGTACAGACACTCTTTGTTTATAACCATAATAAAGTCATTGTTGGGTATTGAATTTCAGCCGTATCATAACTCATCAGAACGAAACAGCTTGGCTCTTTATTTTACAGATTACATCACTGAAAGCTCTGTATTGGATGTGGAAGGCATTATAGGATAAACCCCCAAAATTGAGCAACAATGCCCCGACTCAAATGGATTTTCCTGCTCACTAAAATCAATGCTCGTGACCAGGAGCGGACAGCTTGACATCTGTATGACCTTCTTAATGGTACTGTGACCCTCTTATTACAGTGTCACAACGGTATATACACCCCTCGCCTGAAGGACCAAATGTAACTTCCTGCTCAAGGTTTCATGACCTCCTTGATGGTCTTACTAAAGAGCTAGTAAGGACATATATGCCATTCAGTCCAGTGGGGGTGCAGTTTTGATTTTGAAGGTGAGGCACAGTTAAAACAGACACAAATCATCAAAGGAGATTTAGTTTTTTAAAATACACAGTCATTATCACAGTCATTATTTTTGATATGTACCCCTCAATTAAATGGATAGTTGTGACAACAACAACAACTATAAAAAAAGTTACAAAGCGAATAATACTGTAATTTCATGTACTGGTTCAACCATGGGTGAATAATACAAATCTGGGCATGAGGTTATTGTAAAACTAAACAGGAAAGGTGGAAGAGAGCGGGGGGATCACATGCAACAAAGGCCAGCATACCAAAATTGAACCCAGGCTGCTGCAAAGGCCTCAACCTATATGGGGCACATACTCTACCTCACCTCTACTAGCTAGAGGTCACCCCAAGACAATCATTTTTTCTTAAGGTAATACTGTATATGATGGTATGATGGCACATCACACTGACTGAGAAAAGTAGCACAAAAACAATATAGGTGGTGCAATACCAACAGCAAAGCAATGGGAACTTGAAGAAAATAACTATTTCCAGACTCAGTAAACAGGCAGACGAATGCAAGACAGAACTGGCTGGCTCGAAACACGAGGGGCCAAGGAAAGACACAAAAACAAAAGCTGCAACACCAGAAAACTGACCACAAACTGACAAAGAACGAAGAGAAACAGGTATATACACACAGAGAACTTGTCAGATGAACAAGACACAGCTGGAGTTGGTGGGCACTGGCACAGGGAGGGAAACACAAGGATAGGCTAACAATGTAGATAACAAGGGCGTGGTAGGTAACACCAGGGCGGTGCAAACAAGACTAACAGGAGACAGGTGTGCAGGGAAGAATCTGGAACAGGGAAGGACTAACAAGACAACTCAAAGCAGGTGTGTAGAGAAACGGGCAGGAAACAAAGGTAACAAGTAAAGGAAGACGTGATACATGAGGAGATCTGATTCTCAAAATAAAACAGGAAACAAACTGCAAACAAAACCCAGGCTCATGACCAAATTTGTAGCCTAAAGTGAGGGGTAAATTGCATTTTTTTAATGTAATATGTAAAAAAATATATGCAAAAATAGGAGTCTCTGTCACTTTCATACTCTTGGAGATGTATTATAAATAACATTTTAACTGCAATAAACCCTTTGGGGCTCGAGATTTCAAAATAGATCTCTTACGGTGTTTTAACTGGACACCTTAAAACTCCAATATAGAAGATACTGGTCACTTTCAAAGATTTAAAAGATGTCCTAGTGTGTGCAATTTGACTTTTTTTTTTTTAAATGTAGGGACATGTCTCCTAGTGTCCTCCCTGTAAATTACACCCCTGCTGTCTGGCCTTGTAGTAGTTAGCAAGACTGTGAATGTTGAGAAAGACATTAGCATCACGCTGTTCTGCTACATGCAGAAGCTTCACACTCAAGAAACGGGTCCAGTAAACTGAAGCTTCCAGGAGATTAAAGCTGTCTTTGCGGCTGTCTGCATGTTCATTTATCCAGCAGCCCAAGTGAGTGAACACTGATGAACAATGCAACAGTGAACCCCTCCTGGGAGGAGATATAAACAAACAAACTAACAATTTAATGATTACCTGTTGGGCACCGGACTGTCTGCTCAACTGCAAAGCAGATGCTTTTAGGTAAAAAACAAAAAAAAATACAGAAAGATGCCTGATTTAAATTCATATCTGCTCGTAAATCCTCACCACATGTACCAGGGCCAACTAGAGCTCCTAATCCCAGTGCTGGTGGCTGTATGGGGCCAGATAACTGTTGCAGACAGTGATAGTGTGACTGAGACGCTCTACAGAGAGGTCATTCCAGATGTTGTATTTCAATCAGACATTTCATTAGTGTCTGGTCAAACAAGATTTATGTTCTGCTCTCCTGAGTGGCAGTCACAGATGAGGTTGGGAAGGGCCAAAGAAGAAGTGATGCAGAATTCACTGAGTGGAAAAAAGTTCAACTTACTGCAAGACTTCTACAACTCGTAAACATGAATTATGCCTAATTTGTAGACAAAATTGATCAGGGTTTTTTTTTATAGGCAGTGCCATTTTTAAGTTTTCTTGTTTACAGTGTCTCATATTGATATCTGTCACTCCTTAAAATGCTCCATAAAAAACTTTGGATATGTCCTCACCTTTTGTTGTTTGAGCTATTTGGTTTAAAGCAGCAGAGCTCCTTCTTTACAGTCAAACCATAGTATCGTGCTATGACCGTGAGACATGTAATCATTCACAACCACACTCATGAAGTACAATGTTAGAGTTGCAAATTTTTAGTTTGTGTGTGTGTGTGTGTCTATCCCTTTTCATCTTTCTGTGTTTCCTCTTCAAATTGAACAGAACTTTCAATTTGTTCATGTTTTTTTTGACTCAGCAGCAGTTTGTGGAGTTTGAGTTGTGGCATGACTAATTGGTTAATCAGTCTGATCAGATCTGCTCAATGAATGAGAGAAGCAGCTGCTGCAGAGGTGAGTGAAAGCAAAAAAAAACAGCACCATTAACAATTAATTTTCACTTTCACTGCACCTGCACCAAAGCGGTAGATATATTTCCGCAGCTCTCCTAATGGAGACTCCAGCTCCAGAAATAGAAAATCTATAGTAGGTATCAAATGCTAAGGCTGTCTCGGCTTCTTATTAAATTGATTGAAAACTCTCAGGCACATTGTTATCATTTTTGAGACTAAATCTGTTTTTGTTCCCTTTATAAATTGTATTTATTTAAAACGAAATAAAACTTTCTAAAATGTTCATCCTTTGTAATATGGACACAGTTTTAAAGGTTTTACCCAAAAAGGGAAATCAAGAGAGCGTGTGTTATGAAAATGGAAAAAACAATTAATTTCCGAACCATTCATTCAACTGTAATCCATCTAGTATAAGCCTTAATTACAAAACAAGCCATTGCTCCATCTCTACAAAGCCACATCCTCTGACCACAGACTCCTCTCTCAGTGCACAGCCTCTCTGCTGTCATATCTGCAGTCTGGCTACAAGCCTTTATGATCAGAGGAGTCAGAGAGATTAGTCTGCTCATCTGAGACATTCACAGTTTTATCCCTGATCCCACCTGCAGCTTCAGCCGGATACATTAGTACTTCACTCTCAATCTAAGCCTCTCCTCCTGTTGTTATCACACATTGTGGACACACAAGTGCTGAGGATCATTCCTCAACACTGATGCATGTCGTTGTGGAAATAGCATGTCCATGTTCCTGCCCAGTTGGAAAAAATAAACCAGTGAATGTGCATTTATAAAGCTTGTCATTTTCTAAATCACATGGAAAAATGGTTTGAGAAGAACCAGGTCAGACATGTATCAGTCTGGTTTTGATTTGTTTGGTTGTTTATGTAATAGATGAGGATGATAGATCAGGTGTGGTCTGTTCTACTTCTAAAATGGCAATGGTGGTATTGTTTTTTTTTAAGTTATTTACATGTTTTATCACCAGTGTAAATCTTTTCTCATGCATTTTGCTAATGCAGCGAAAGCACATTTCAAAACGACAATGCTAACGTGCTAGCATTTTGCAGGTGTGTTTTTCCAAATTCACCATCATAGTTAAGCATATTAACATTTGCTGATTAACACTTAACATAAACTACATCTGAAGCTGATGGACATGTCATTGTTTTGCAGGTAACAGAGCAAAGTATTAGGCAAACTTAAATACTGACATGATTGCTGACTGGACAGAACCGGTTGCTGTGTTATTATACGCCACTGGAGGGTCAGAGGGCACCTGTTGCCGAACCATGATACACGGCAGGACAGTGTCAGGTTGAAATGCTGCTGGTAACAATGTAATATAGGGAGCGCAAGGTTGCCTTAGAGCACGTGGGCAGGATGGCAGATGGGTCCAACAAACCCTGCACTTTTATGCGGCAGTCCAGTGTTCCTAAATCTAGATCTAAATGTGCTTGTTTTCTACACCTCACCATGTGCCTCCTTCCCCTAATCCTAACAATCTGTGCCAGCATGTGCATTTGTTGACATTCCAGCCAGCATTGGTTGCCATGTGCATTTGTTGCCTAAACATTACCACGTGCAGCGACATCCCACCATGTGTTTGTGATGACATCACGCAAGCAGCGAAACAGTAGCAGCATCCCGGGCTAAATAGCAAAAGCACAAGGATACCTAGAGCGTACAAAATGTAATGTCAATTTGGCTTTGAAACCTGGGACTGTGTCTGGGTGTATTGGCTTTTATGGCTAACAATCTAATGATTCAAAGCACAAGCAAGATAACAAGCTTTATTGACAATAGTTTAGGAAAATAGTTTTATTTAGATTTCCATAAGCTCACGAAAGTGTATTTGCACTTTTGGATACTCTCCTTAGTGCCATTCAATAGAAAACTTTCTCTTGGACCATATAAATAAAGAGGTGAGTAGCCTACAGTATACGATTTATGTTGTTTTTATGCGAACCTTTCCTTTAATAAACTAACTGACACTGCTCTCTATAATTGGAATAACAGATTCCAGAGTATACATAATGTTTTTAAGGGTAGGCCCACTTACAGGAAGCTAAAAATTGCTATGTAGTGCTAGTGCAGCATTTAAGAGCAGTGATTGTGGATGTGAGTCAGCATAATGAGTGAAGCTAAAACAGCTTTGAACCTCCAGTAGCACATCTTGTTGCACATTTTAAGTACCACATCCCTTGTTAATGACTTTGTATCTGAACTAAAGTAATGTAACCAATTATCTTTATCTCTATGTGTCAAAGCTACAGAAAAGAAAAAGGAACATCTTGTCTCCTCTTACATAAGGATCCTGTCGATTTCCAGCTATCCTAACCACACATTTATTTAGTTGCTGCAGCTCTTACAGTGCCAGCAGAGTTGTTGAGATAGCTTTTAGGCAGATCATCAGTCGCGGACAAGCGCCTTGGCAATGAACAAGAAAATCACACCGCGTCTCCACTGACAGATTGTCATTTGTTACGTAATACCCACGAACACAGTATTTACCAGAACATGCAGCAGAAAGAACATTTATGCACATATATCATGTCTTTTATTTCAGGACTGTAGCATGTTGTTTGGTACGGGACTCACCAGTGAACCCAGTGCAAGGAAAGTCCATTTATCACAAAGCAGCACTGGCATGCAGCCTATATGTTGCTATAAATGACTGTTTATGGCTTGTGTTTAAATGAGCATGTTGAGTGCAGTAAACTATCGCAGCCACCTGGAGGCTGTTTTTAACACTTTTAAGGTTCAGTTTGACTTTGCTAAAAACAAAAACAGGACTATTTATTTTAATAAAAGAGTCCACTCTGAGAACTTGTACTCTCTTATATGATACCAGTCGTATGATTTTGGTATACCTTCTGACCCAAATCTGTATTAATTGCTTATTGCCCAATTTAGGGCAACGGGGTATCAACCTTATCAAGTTCTTATGCTGAAAGTGGCTAATTAACACAGCAAGCATGCAAAGAGTAACAGCATTTAGTAGAGTTCAGTTTGTGTCCAAAGTAAATTTAAGCCCAATATTCACTTATTCTCTACAAATTTTCTTTTCTTTTCAGCTTCACTTCATTCAAAAATAATGATTATAGCAGTTATATTCTTGAAATTATCTACTTCTTCACACTATTTCCCACACTACAGTTCCACACCAACAGGCAACATGTGCGAACGAGTCAAGTGACATTTTTTCACTTACAGTCACATTTAATCAGCATGTTCAGTAATGGGGCTAAAAATAAAACAGGTGTTCCTACCTCCTGTGGCAGAAAGAATCCATTGCACTAATTCAGTTTAATTTTCTTTCATCACGAAGCTGTTACTTAGATACAGTACAAATTATGTGCAGGTCTAATCAAATAAAGTTATACTGAAAATAAATCTGCATCATATCACTAGCTGGAGTTTCTGTCATCTCTAAAGAGGTCCCTGCTGTGAGAGGCTTTCAACATCAGGAAGTGTAAGGGCCATGGAAACCAGCGCCACCGTAAAGGAAATGCTCAGATACAATATGATGACAAGTGCACAGGGTGCAAAAGTTTTCAGTCCATGGGGGACTTTCCTCAGTGCAAAATGACACTTCTGTCTATATACAATGTGTTACTCTACAGATGCACCTAAGCAATCATCTGGGCTTGATTGAACACACGAAGTCTATTGCCAGCAGGTCAAGTCAGTACAAACGTGCCAAACCAACACAACTCCTATACTGACACATTCTCATACACATACTGACATGTACACACATGCAAATGTTAGCTTGTATACTGGGGATGGGAGTCACTTGTACAAAAAGACAAGATAGAGTTACAGTGTTTTCACTGACTACCAGAGAAAAGAATGAAAGGACAGTTTTTAAGGTGCAGCTCAACCCTTGTAAACCACTAATTTGCCATCATTATCGCAGGGACAGTAAGGGCATACTAGCATAACTGATGAGGAACATTGGAGAAGAGTTAC
Organism: Plectropomus leopardus; assembly: GCF_026936395.1. Lineage (NCBI taxonomy): Eukaryota > Metazoa > Chordata > Actinopteri > Perciformes > Serranidae > Plectropomus > Plectropomus leopardus. The sequence continues at coordinate 15,441,653 of NC_142193.1, read as the reverse complement.
GCGGTATTGAAGTTTGACAGAGTGGTGCTAACTACTCTTTAAAATGGCTTCAGGGAGTCTTGCAGTTGAATATGCTCAGTGATCCCATATGTCCTATCAACACGTTGTAATTAGAGTTATCAGTGGGTAGATACCATCGTCAGAGCTCTCAGATATTAATGGTAAACCATTGCAATTCTCATTTTCTGAAAATCATTATCACATTTTAATATAGCAGGAAAGACCAAAGCATCAGGAACCTTAATTGCAATATGAGGAAATGATTTAATTACAAGCAAATGTGTGCTGAGAAACCATAAGGGAGTGTTTTTGTGTCCGTGGGTGGTGTCAGGGCTCTATAGAAGTTCATTTGTCTGATTTTCAGTTTGTAGATTTTTCCTATCATCATCATCACATGTATTTTTTCCTCAAGGATGAAAGCATCTTGCATGATATGGCTCATTATAATATCTATAAGTGGGGACAGTTGTTCATACTGTAGCCTGATATTCTCTCCCCCTAAACATGCCTATCTCCGTCTCCTTGTGCCGCTCATGAGGTCTGACTTTTGGTTTTATTGGGTTATTAAAAATGCCAAAATATATCTAGAAAGCACAGCAAACATACGCTAAATTGTTTCTTTTGCAGTTAAGATCAGTGTAGCTAAACATCTTTTGAATAGATTCTGTCCATAAAACGCTCTTTATGATCCTTAAATATAAGAGGAACCCTGCGGTGTGTGTGAAGAGTTACATTTAGGACACATACACCCAGAATTCTATTTTACTCCTCTGTTGTGTCTCTCTGAGATTAATACTTGACCCTCCCTGTTGTTCTCTTTGTGAATCCTCAGTTTTATTCACAGCAGGGTTCAGAGTGGCAGCCTCCTGTTCTGCTGCAGTGCTCTTAGTGATTTTCTTTTTTTTCTTTTGTTTTTTACTTTCAAAAGCCCCAGCTGCTCTATGTATCTAAAGAATAAGTGAAGCAGAGACTCAAATATTGAACTGCCAGTTTCATCATTTAGATCTCACCACAAAATAAATAAAACAAAGACAGCTAAAATGTGATTTTGTCAATAAAGAAAGAAACAAAAAAATAATCATGAAATCACTGAGGAGTGAATGTTCAATCTGATCTACTAAATCTATATGTGTAGAGTTTAAAAAGTTTTGTAAAGAGAGAATCTTAATATGGTTGTTTGAATAAGTTGCTGCCCAAAAAAATATATTGCAAAATGTTAGGTAGGGGAAAACTAAAAAAGAGGCATCAAACATTTGCAATAAACTAAACTACTAGACTCATTTTATTGATAAGACCAATTAATTTTGGTAACATACTGTACTTCAAACTGGATCAGTATACATTTTCCAGCATTTTCATCGAGCAAAGACCAAGAAAATGTAAAAATGCAACTTGACAGATTGAGTTTACAGGCAAAAATTATATTTACAGTTTGAGAGCAAATGATGAAATTAGATCTATTAAGATTTTAATAATGTTTTTCAATTTTAAACATAAAAACAAAAGCAAGGATTTTGTTGTAGAGTGTGTTATGAGATATAATAAAGGCCTAAAAAAAAAAAGAAAAAGAAAAAAGAAATCTTGTTCACGCACACTATAAAAAAATCCTGGTCCAAATGAAAATGCAAAAACACAATTGAAGCACTGTCAACAGCATTATAAGCCCTCAGGCAGCAATATAGCTGCAACCCTAAAGCCACACAAACAAGAAGAAGAAGGCCAATTAGCAACCGAAAAAGCTATCATCAGAAGGCTACCTCAAGTGGAGACTTCTGTGATGGAGTCCGATGCCTCTGTTCCTCTATATAAAGGAGGAATGCATGTACATTTATGTGTAAGGATGTAAAAAGTCATGCTAACAAGGTTAGAGCCAGCACTGTTTTTGGCATGTCTGCTACTGCACAAAATGCTGCCTTATTGGTGATGCCTCAAAAAAGAGATAATGGCACACACACTAACTTCACAAGCCAAATATTCTGTTTTCCCTGTCTACTTTTCAGCACTGACAACTGAGTTTCTGAAAATCGTCATGCTGGATGGAGTTTTTCCAAAAAGTTCGGCCAAAACACATATAAAAACCGATGTTTACAAAAATATGTGTAGATGAGGCCAAAGATTATGTACATTTCAAATCAGTTTTTTTTTTACAGAGCAGGGGTTTTTACAGTAATGGGAAACCAGCCTGAGATGCAGGTTCCTTTCACTGTCCAGGTCTCTGCATCTTTTCTTAATCTGTTTGACAGTGTCAGTTCACTGAATCCTTATCCTGACTAAACAGCCATTTTCTCAGTTTCTGGTGTTTCCATCTTGCTCACAAAGCTGACTGAACATAAAACTGACGTTCAAATAGTTCCCAGTTGTGACATTTTGACTCTCCAGCTCGGAGTTTGTAAGGCAGGTGGGAGTATTGTGGTGACGGGAGCTAGACGGGAGAGAGGGGTAAAGAAGGCATAAAAGGAGTTATCTTTGGAAAGCAGGCTGTAATAATTCAGCGCTGGCAAAGGACACGGTGAGGTTCACACCTCACTGCAGGTTGAGTGGAATTAGGTGAGCGGTCCAAGAAGTGTGGAGTGGAAAAGGGAGAGCAAGATAATGTCCGGCAGCTGATCAAACATGTTCAGTGAGAGGAGAAGAGGACAGGACTGCAAACAGTTTCTGTCATGGTTGGGTCTGACTCTGCCAATCCATGGCTTCCACATCTGTCCTCTACTGGCCATCTGTGCCCTCCTGACTGCAAATAATTACCACGCAGCATTTGAGAAACGAGTATGGTTATGAACATCTATCGATCTGGCCAGCTAGAAGTATGGATTTCTCTTTTTTCTGTGTCATTAATATCACAAAACTAATTTGGCTCCATATCATTGCTCAAACCATCGTCATTATCATCATAATCAGGGCTAAAACATCCTCTATATGTCTCTCAAGGATCATCCAACTTTTAAAAACCTCCCTTAACCCATGTCTTTTCTACTTTCAGATGCCTTTCACAAGTATTAAACATTTGAGAGCAACAAGGAACTTGGTAACAGTTCCTTGTTGCTCTCCTTGTTGCAAGAAATAGTAGTAATAATAGTAGTAAGTTTGGAGCTTTCATACCACAAATAAAGGTAGGCTACGTTGTGTGGAACGACAACATGGAGGCACTGTAGTCTGAACCAAAATGGCAAATTCTAATACAACCTTTACAAAGCATTGCATCCGTCTGTTTTGACCTTTCACAATAAATGACATGTACACTGTTTAACTGTTTACCATCGGAAAATCAAATGTACTCAGAGATTTTCTCTAAAAGTATACTCAATAAAATACCAGTGTTGATAAAAATAAATAGCATTAATAAAATAAATCATGTCTAAAATGTTCAGGTGTGTTCTGAAATGCTGTCCTGTTTTGATCCTCAGGGCCACAGCACAATCTGGTTCTATAAAAAAAATGCAAATTCTAGGACACATGATTATTTAATGTACATAAGCAGCTAAACTTATACAAAAACAACAGCAAGGCACCAAGATAAATACACACATGGCATGTAGCACCATGGCATAAACCCACAGAGTGGATGTTTAGTACTAGCATGTTAACCTTAAAGGCATGATCCTGCATGGTCGAGTCAGAGTCATTTTAAATTAGAGCCTGTTACAGAGCTCTTCCTAATATAAAGTTGTGTTACATCATCAGTGGGCACAGAGATGCCGCGGATCAAAGGGCCCCTCTTCACCGAGCATCACTGAGCCGTCACTAATGAGCAGGAATAAAACACTGACAAAAAACAATTATTAAAAAATGAAAGCTATGTATATGATATACTGTCAGATTTAGGATTACAATAAAAAATCTCCTTTTGTTAAAGTAAATATATAAACTTTATTCATTTCAAGTTAATTCAACTTAATTAGGGTCAGGGTTAGGGTTGATTTTTGATCACTTGCTGACTCCAGTTAGTCTGACACAAAGCATTTTTATGTGAAATGATGACTTGAATGAATGTGCTGCTGTGAGTTTATCTCATAACAAATAATTTCTTAAGAAAACACAAGGAGCGTATTAATGGAATATCCAGCATGCATTGTTTCAATGTCAAAAACGTTTTTTTACATCTACACACACATGCAGACCCCTCTGTTTTGTAGTTTGAGGAAAACACAAATGATGAAAACTTGCTTTGTGTTTAATGCATGTTAAGATAATTGCGTTGTTTATTTTCACAGTAATGAAAACAATCCTCTCCATGAATTAGCTTTCTTGTCCCTCGCACTTTCACTTTAATGTATTAGTTTAATGGCACAAGTTTGTTTGTTAATAAATAATGCTACAGGGTTGCAAGTTTTTTGAAGTTTCTCAGTTAGAGACGATGGGCTTCTCCTGAATTATTTACATTTTACATCTTCTAAGAATAAATTGAAACAGAGCTTCAAAGTGAACTGCCTGCATGTGCTGGCCATGAACTCTTATTGTGCCTGATTTTTTAGTTTTAAAGAGAAAAAAATCCTCCTACTCATGAACTTAGATTAATGAGAATTACTATTTTAGGACTGAAAATGTTCTCTTCTCAAAAAAAATGGCCAGCTTGCAGTGATTCTTACTGTCACACATACCATTTACAAATAATTATCTATGTACGGAGCAAAGAAATAGACTACATTATAATTTACCATCTCCAATGTGCCTCAGAAATTCGAAGTTGCTGCCTTCAGACCAGCAATTTTAAGTGACCTTTTAGTTTTTCCATGAATATCTGTAGAATAGCTCAAACTTCCTCATTTGCATTTAATTATGTAAACATCAAATTTCTGCAACCGTTTTCTACCATCACCTCAGATCCCATTAAATAGCCCCTACTTTATGAGTTAAAAGGATGATTTTCTCGGAGCTGTTTTCCCCTGTGTGCTCCAGTGTTAACAGTGCCGGCCGTGCCATGGCACCAGCATCATCCTTGACGAGATGATTGCCCTGTCAGCTTGGGGCTGTGTTTGATTATGCATGGTTTCACTTTGTTTTCATTCAACACCATGCATGCTAACTGGTTCTGGGGGAATGTGAAGGCGAGGAAGGTGCTGCTAAGATGTAATTAATCTTTTTGGCTTGTTGTGGTCGACAGCGTGAGGTGCTCTGCACAGCGCCCATTAAAAACAACACTGGCACGGTGGAGACACTGATGAAAACAGGAGGGCAGCGAGGGCAGCAGAATGATTAGAGAGGTGATGGGCTTTTCCTGCTCCTCCAAATGCACATGGTGTTATTGAAAAGTGGCTTCCACCTAAGTGTTTGATGAATATGTGTTATTTGCATGAGCTTTCTCATACGGAAGTGCACACTTAATTGTATTTGGGGGCATATAATGACAAAAGCAAAGTTGATTAACTTGTCAAAGCTTTATGTTGTCTGTGTAATTGCATGGTGAAGAATAAATTTACATTAGCCTCGGATTCAATGAAGCAATTAAAAAGTGTTTGTGTGGCTGAGAGTCTCAAACCTGATCGCACTGTGTTGCAGTGCATTACTGTTATACAGAGCAAGACAAGAGTCTACAGCTGGTGTATCAATACACTTTGCCCAGGGGCCACTTTTGCAAAATGTCAACAGTTTGCAGACAAGCATTAATAGTATTTATCAGTATATATAATAATTGAATTACCTGTTTCAACCTTTGGATGTTTGCCGTCCTCAGTTATCTTTGCCAGGAGGAAAATCCAGTCACAGCAGCCCACACAGGTCAGGTGTAGGCCTACAATGGGGCATTTCTAGGATTTGAAGAAATTCAGGGTTTAGTCCAGACCTCTTTTGAGGGGTTCCTGGTTATATTCCTCTGGCACTTTTTAAAAATGTTTATAAGCATGCTCTATTTTGGGCTTTTTTATGCATTCTGGTACCACATTTACACTGAAAGTACAAGAAAAGTTCCCATTTTGAATCAACTTTCATTGTGGTCAGCAGGCCACCTGCCACACATTAGTGCAGAGCTGTGGTGGTTGGAGCTAACATCAGCATGCTCAAAATGACAATGCTAATGTTTAGCAGCTATAATGCTTACCAGTGGTGGCACAGAGGTCCAGTGGTTAGCCTCACATTCTGGGTTTGAATCTACCAGCTAGCTGTGGTCCCTCTGTATGGAGTTTGCATGTTCTCCCTGTGTCAGCATGGGTTTTCTCTGGCTTTTACCCACAGTCCAAATGATACAGGTTAGGTTAGTTTGTGATTCTAAATTGGGCATAGGAGTGTGTCACAGTCTGCTGTTTCCTAATTTTTTAGTGTCTGTTTAAGACTAGACTACGTTTAGGGGTTTTAATTTACTGTGTTTTTTCCCTCCTGTGTTCCTGTGCTGTCTTTCCTGTATGTACTCATCTACACACCTGCATCAGCCTCATTAGTCCTTCTCTGCTCCAGAGTTTCTCACAGCCAGCTACATACCTGTCCTGCATTAGCCTCATTAACCCAGTGATAGTCTGGCAATCTGTTGCGGTTGCACCCTGCCTCTTGCCCATCGTTTGCAACCCTCAAAGGTTCATTGTGGAAGTTTAATGAACCCTGCGGAAGTCAAAGTATCAAATTGTGACAACTTGGGATGAGAACATGTTGCCATGTCACTATACATACATTTACTAAATTGGACCAAAGGCTCTTAGACCAAATGAAATTTTGACCTATTACCTGCATGAAAAGTCACTAGAGATGTCCAAAGCAAATGTCTTACTGTAAAAAACATTTACTTTGAAAAAACTGATCTCTCTGTTTTAATACTGTAAAAATGTAATTACTTTTTTATTTCCCTTCTGTACTAAACTTATTTTTTTTGCATTTTTCATGTGTTATTGATAGTTACAGAGAGCTATGAAATGGGAGAGTTGGGGGAGGACGTGTGGCAAATGGCCCTGGGCCAGATTCGAACCCCAGGCTGCTGCTGTAAGGACTCAGCTTTAATGGTGTGAGCTCTAAGCTCCTGTGGTGCCTCTTAACTATTCTACATTCACTTTATGTAATTTTTTTGAGAACTTATATTTAGAATGTAACTACTGGTGATTTTGTATGTTTACATTTTACCCTTCGTATGTCCTTTGAATGTGGCTTTTACCTAAGACATTATAGTTTTCTACTATACCCTCTCACTACTACTTTTTAAAGACTCAGTCAAGTATTAAAAAAAATGATTGGATTCATCCTCTGGGGACCATCATGCCTGCACAGTCCATCAAGTGGTTGTTGAGATATTTAAATTTTGACTAAAGAGGTGGGCTAACTAAAGAGCCATGTCGCTTGCTAGAGGTGGCTGTGGCTTGAGGGAAGAGCGGGTTGTCCACTGTTTTGCGCGATCCTTGGCTCCTTCAGTATTTATTATTATTATTTATTTAGTGTCCTTGATGTGTGAGTGTGTGTGAATGGTTAGCTAAGCAACAGGTTGCATTTATCATGGTAGCATCGGCCATAAGATTGCGTGTGTGTTTGAATGTAACACGTAGTGTAAAAGACCAGAAATACTATGCAAATGCAAGTCTATTTAACATTTCTGTTTAAGGACTGTATTGAAGATTTTCCATGTTAATTCTAATATGTTAACATTGACACTGATGCCATTCCAGATGGAGATTATTACATTTTTAATTACTGATTACAGGAAGGATGTTAAATGGCGCTGAAAAGGTCATTCAGAATCCATCCATCTGTGTGTTAATAGACTGTAAGGAAACATATTTCCTGACCACACATGCTGCATACATACAGTAAAATGCAAGCGCTCTTGCCTATAACTCAGTTTACTACAGCCACACACGAAGAAGTTTTTGGGGTGCCTGCTGGGAATCATTATCCAGTGCAAGAAGCTGAAAAGAGGCTGCCAAGAGTTAACGTCTTGCCACCTTTTCACACACCCTCTCTGAGGATAGATTTGATCTTGTCAGGATATTGCAGAGCAACCATGTTCAATTCCCAACCTTTTGCAGTCAGCTGAGTGATAAAAGCCACTCACAGACACTTGAATACACACACAAACATGCTCTTGTTCATGTTTTTGACATTTTCACTCATTCAGTCTGAATATCTTTGTGTAAGAGAGAATCTCAGCAGCGATAATTAATCAATTAGAGATTTAAGAGGCTTGTTGTCCTCTGTTGAGTGGGTTTAATGGGCACATTTATGTGATGACGAGGTTTTCACCGGGGGCTGTGTTAGATGTTGCCACTGGTGAGATCGCACCCGGGTTGCATTGTTTAAATCTCCACCTTGTTAGTCTGCGAGTCGGTTATAATCATGTTCCACTGGCTCCGACTGATAAGCACCGTCAGTGTTCCCATTCGGGCCCCGTCGTATCTCTCGAGTGTCATTTCTCTGGATCATTTACCTGTTCCATTCTTTTCCCCCTGAGACTTTTTCATCCGAGAATCACCGGACATAAAATGCAAATAACCCCAGCCACTCTGAGAGTAGCTGATATTCAGCTGCAAAGGCAATCATCTCCTCCATTCCAGCCACTCCTGTATTTGAATGACTGTCATCAAGAGCCCCGCGGTAGGAAACTTGCACACACACGAGTACACCACATTCCTTCACCTTTTTTGGCCACATCTCAGTGTAACACAAAGTGCACCTCGTTAGTTAAACTATCAGAATCGAACATGAGACGCCGATGCTGAATTGTAAACCAAACACAGCAATAAATCAGCACATTTAAATGCATAAAACCCATCTTTTATTTGTTTTACTTGAAGATATACACTTAAGTGGTGGTTTAGTTTGAAGAAAGAGCACCACTTGAATGCATCAGATGGGAAAAGAGGATAAAACTAATAGCATTGTCAGAGGTACTCAGATGCAAATGTATAGAGATAAAGTAATTGGACCATATGGATTTATGAGTCATGTTTATGTTTGTGTTATTAATGAGGTTCTGCACTGGATTGTGTGTATTTTGATGTGTTCACATGTAGACCAATTACGATACTTCAATAATGGAATGAAATTCAGATTGTAGCTTTTGTAATGGAGGTGTATACTGAAGTTAATGAATCACGATGCAAAAATATTCCACTTAAAAATAAAAGTCCTACTTTTGAAATGCTAATAAAGTAAAAGTGCAGAAGTGTTATCAGCTACATACTTAAAGTATTAAAAGTAAAGGTACTTGTTTTGCTTGCTGTAATGTAAAGCATACCAGTAAATGTACTTTTGTCTTTCCAGCACTGAAAACAGATTCACTGCTGTATGTTTAACTCTGTGAGGGATGCAGAAAATTTCTACTTTGAAATTAACCCTCACTTGGTCTGTTGCAGCTCAACGTGTCTGAGACCTATCAGTGTGCTGAAACCTATTGACCTGTCACAATTTTGGCAGAAAATGTTCAGTCCCCTGGCGATGACTCACGGCTCTGCTAATGACTAACATCCGCCTCCCTCAGGATTGCTTCTATAACAGAAGGTAAGATGTGAGCAAAACAATATCCCACTAACTCTGTTCTTCCGCTGTTTAACAGAGGAGGCATATTAGGTTTGTAATGAGAAGTTTAAAGACATCAGCAACAAGCTGCGTCCAAAAGAACGTTTGAGCTGTAAATGTCAGGTGTTATTTCCGTCATCTGAAATATGCATTTGTAGCTGAATCTACTGTTTATTTCAAATCAAGTCAATTTAGCCACAGGGGCGAAACATACAGGGAAAGGAAATGAAAGCAATTGTTTTATAATGTGGCCACAAAACAATATTTGACTGTTCACATGTGTTAATGGATAAAGAACTATCCCCGGGCACATTCATGCAAAACATAAAACTGAGTTAGAGGCAGGCAGAGGCTGGGAAATGTGACTTTATCTTAGAGATCTATTTGGAGTAAATGTCAGGCCAGTTTACAACAAACAGGGCTTAAGTGAATGGGAACACTGCTGTGCCTGTTTCCATTTAACTCATAACGTGTCTTACCAAGTACATTAGCCTTTTTGGAGTGCCAGAGACATTTTACCATAAAAATTAAAGCCATTAAGATAGACTGCATTCTGTGTTATCTCCTTCTGAAATGTTACAGAAACTTGTTTTGGTAGTCTGTGGTTTCATGCTCCATGAAAACTGCCATAATGTTGCCGCTAATTAAGAGGAAACTGAAACTATCTCATCCATATCAGAGTCCTTAAAATGCCGGATGTGTTTTAACTAATAACGTACAAGAGTGATGAGTGAGAGAGATCCTTTAACTCCTTGCAGTGATCCTCATCAAGAAATCTATTTCTATGAAATCTGATTAATGAGTAAGTGTGTAAAAATGTAGTGGGAAAACTGGCATCTAGCATCTAAACATTAACCTTTTTAATTAATCAAATGAACTGTGATTTATGATTGCATTGCAAATATTTTTTTAAACATTTTTTCTATGCTGATATATACAGGGATGACCATTTCTTGTAATACATTTAGTCAGATTAATGTAGTGTAGATGAAATTAACAACCTTAACTTGCACCATTGTTAGATTTCTGGACACAATAGGAGAGGGAAAGTGCTCTCACATTTGTGTTGATGGTTAAAACAACGTATCCTGCTGGAGCAGAAAACCACTCCAACCACACTGTCACAACAGGAGGAGAAAGCTGCCAAGGAGCGCAATGATCAGGGCTGATGCCCTCATTTCCTCCAAAGTGGCCAGCCACTGGAACCAACTTGGCAGCCAATCTCACATTTAAGAGTAATGAGATGATGCCCCATTGATTATCAAAATAGCTCCAACACTGGCTGATTTTTCATTGGGGCTAACTGAGTAGCCAAGCATAAAAGCCATTAGTGGTGGAAGAAATACTCAGATATTTCACTTAAGTAAAAGTAGAAGTACTACAGTGTAGATTTAATCTGTTACAATTAAAAGCACTGCATTTAAAATCTTACTTAAAGCTACAGTATGTAACATTTATGATAAAAATGTTTTGCTGAAACTGTCACTACATCCATACATGAGACATGTAATCTGTAAAAAAAAAAAAAAAAAGAAAAGAACAAACATACAAAAAGAACAACACATCATGTTCCTCTATCTCCTTAAATGCTTCTGATGGCATTTGCCATCCACTGTCCTACTTCGCTTTGGCTTGAATGTTTTCAACATCAAGGCTGGGTCACAAACTTTTTCATTTTCAATTTTCCTGAAGCAGTTGTCTCTATGTTATTGCCATGACAATGAAAGCTGGATGCCATTGCTGGACATCTTCAAGTCAATCATGCGTAAGAACGTGTGTCAGACTGTCAAGTTTTCGTCGCGTTAATAAGTTCACTTTAAAGATATATTTTTCACCGGTCACCCCAAGAAGTGTGCAGCAGCTGTTTTATTTCACAAATTCAACAAAAACTTGAAATACATGTGTATTCAGAGTGTATTCAGATTTTGGGCTAGTTTTCATGCACACTGCATTTTCAGGACAGCTGAGTTAAACTGATGTGATTTGTTCTAACTTTAATGTTAATTCTTATGTAATTGCATCCCCCACGGAAAAACAAGCAAGACTAAAAAGCATGAAATAAACCTCCTCAATTGAAGGAGATGCCGATCTGCTTGAAAGAACTTTTTCTGTTTATCACAAATTTCAACATAATCTGAAGTGAAATTTAGAGAAAAAACAAGTGGATTATGTCATTTTAATTATGGGTAGTTTTATTTTTCTGAATTTCTTACCCCTCAGTCTCTATTGTTGTAGCCCAGCCTCTATTATAGGACAGCCAAAGGCAACCGGGTTCAGTGTCACTGACTCTGTGTCTCAGCTATATCTGGTTGATAAGCAATATGATTACCTTGGTCCACTAATAGCTTCTGTACATCCACTGATGTTATTAAGCATTGTGATAAATGCAAAGCACAGTTCAGTCATTAGTTTATTTTTGTAACTTCACTTCCTGCTGCATAAAATGGACTGAAATTAAAGCAAACACTAAAATGCTATGACGGGGAAAATGGAACCTGAACATTTGGATAGATAACACAAAATTTCTCAATTACTGCAGCTTTTATTTTGGATGAAGGGGACTGACCTTTTAAAGGCAGAGCATGGTGGGCTGATATCATTTGTTAGCAAGAGTCTTTGGGAAACAAAAGCAGAAATTCTACAAAACATCCCTGATGATCCAGACTAATGGCCTGTTGCTTTCATGTGATCTGTTTATTAGCGAGTTTTCACTGAGAACACAACCTGCTGGCTCCTGCTTTTTTTTAATCTTCATCATTATCATTAGTAGTCATAGCTAAGAGCAGCTGTTTTTGTTTTGCTTCCTTCTCCTACTGGCCACTGCACTCTGAGTCTGCTCTGTAATTGTGCTGTCAGATTGAAAGAGCTCATTTGCTCTGCTTTACATTTAGATAAATCGTGATTCAAAGAGAGAACACACACATATAAACACAATTTAGCATCTTTGTTTGTGGTTTGGACTAATTCCCAGCTCAAATTTAAATACATTTGTTCAGGTAGTCTTCCATTCTGATATATATTTTACCTATTAGAGAGACCTGCTCATTTAACTACAATTATACAGGAAGCAATCCACTCTGATAGATATTTGTACCTTATAGAATGACCTATGCCACATTTAACTACATTTATACAGGTGGTTTTCCACTCTGATAGTAATTGGTAGCTGACAAAATGACCTATACAACATTTAAATACATGTATACAGGTGGAAGTCCATTCTGATAGATAAATTTAGTTAAAGGTGGTGATAGGTATGACTATCAGAATGGACTGCTAACTTGTATAAATGTAGTTAAATGTGGCATAGGTCAGTCTGATTGGTACAAATATCTATAAAAATGGACAACTACCTGTGTAAAGTAGTCAAATATGGATTAGGTCATTCTGCTAGGTAGAAATATCAATCAGAATGGACAACTATCTGTATAAATGTAATTAAAAGTGTTGTAGCTTAGTCCGATAGGTACAAATATCTATCAGACCCGACTACTACCTGTATAAATGTAGGTGAAGTGGGAATAGGTCATTCTGATGGGTATAAATATCTATCAGAATGGACAACTTCCTGTATAAATGTATACAGGTAGCAGTTAAATTACATACTGTTTTACGTTTTTAGGTTTTTTTATTTTAACAACAAATTCTGTGACCTGGAAAGTTCTGAGCATGGATCCAAGTTACTCTTAGTATAATGATGAACAAACATCTATTGATGGATGGGGAATGTTAAGGACAGTTACAGTTTAAGTAAACATTATCTTTTCAGCACATGTTTTCCTTTAAGGACTACAGAGTTTGAAGAGGACAACTTTCTCAGTGGACCCTCAACAATGTCTGCCTAAACTCTGACTTTGCAAAAAAAATGTTTGAGGTCAACAGTCTCTTTTCTGGTTAAAGTACACAACACAGTCTCATAGAAACGTGAAATAGATATGATCTCTGAACAACACACTATGTGGTGGTGGACATAAAATGTGTTAAAATTACATTCTGGCAACACAAAAACAATGCAAATGCAGTCTTTTACAAACAGTTGCAGTTTTAAACACACAGTTAATGTGGTTTAGGTGGTAGAGTGTGTGTCCATATTACATATTTGTATGAGATCAGGCTAATATACAAGTTTCATATAGGATTAGTCACTTGTGTAAAAATGATGCAGGCTGCAAAATATTATTACCTGCCCCTGATATAGCATTAAAAAAAGCATTTTCACAGTTTTCCCTTTTTATGATTTAGGTTATTTCTCTAGTGTTAAGAGACAAGAGTCATAAGTTGTTTTGGTGTTGACTTTCCATTAGGAGGCAAATATCTCATCAGTGTTTGCCAGTATAACAGCGGAACGAAATTTCCTCGTCTCAACACTATGAAATTGAATGCCTGTCCATTGCATGTTTTTCATCAAACAGTTGTCAACACGGTGTTTAGTCTTATATTTGCACAGGTCGTGTTTCTGTGTGAGACAGAAATGTCCCCAGTTTGATAAGACCTTTACAAAGGCTAAAACATTTTCAGACGATTTTCCACTGTGGCTGGTATAAAATTTAAATAAAGCTACAACGTATGTTTGGTTATAAACACACTTAATATTCTGCCAGTTCAAAGCTAGAAATACGTTTTTTGATGTTGAGATAGGAACCCACAACATCTGGTATTACAGTTATTCCAGTTCGAAACCTAAAATTCTGCTCAAGAATATTTCCAAGTTTGAGGTCTCTTTCTCCCTCCGTGTGTGTGTGTGTGTGTGTGTGTGTGTGTGTGTGTGTGTGTGTGTGTGTTTGTGTGTTTGTGTGTTTGTGTGTTTATTGACATCATTAACTGTATATTCGGTGGATGTTTTCCAGCACAGTGGTCAGTCTGTATTCTATCAGTGATAGAGTGCCTGATAAAGATAAAAATACAAACACAAATATGCGACTGCACCTTCACCTCACATACACTGAAAAAGCAGGACATATACGATGCATTATTAGTCATTACTATCCTATGTCTTCGTGCCACTCATTCATTGACCTCCATGACAACCGCAGATGATAACTGTCTCGCCATTATGTGAATTTTTGCACAGGGTTAACAGGGTTAACCATGTTATGTAACCTGTCCATTAAGCAGCAAAAGAACTGATTTAGATATATTCTTCCACATACACATTATTCATATCCTGTTAATATCTGTCATCCAGCAGGTTGGACCACCCAAATGAAGTTTTTTAGTTTACTTTTACGTTGCCATGACTCTGAAGAGAACTTTCATCACTCAGTACTGACACTGATATTGACAGTAACTAAACCGCGGGACTCTAAAAAATATCAGGTGTCTTTTAGAGCTGAAAATGATGGATTGTTGCTTCACTGTATAAAGTAAAACTTGGAAAATAACACCTGAAACAATATAAAAGAAGCCACAAACCCACATACTGCTACCGAAGCAAGATTCACAACTCTTTTCTCAGAATTTAAGAGTCAAAAATGTGTCCTCACATGAACGTTGTTTCACAAAAAGCTGCTGATTGTCCTCCTGAAAGCATAATAATATATTATATTAAAGTGTTTCTATATTCGGGAGCTTTTGTTCGGTCTGGCACATGCTGAACCAGCCAGTTGAAGTATTGTTCATGAGAGAGGAGACCTGACAGGCAGCTGAATATGTGCTCAGACTGATAGAAGCTCAATAAACAATGTATCAACAAGGCAGCAGCTCCTGAGCAGATAAGGAGAGATTGTTTTATTAATTAAGTGAGTCTGAAATAAACTACAGTATTTTTCCTAAATGCACTATCCCCTCAGGGATAAACAAAGTTATCTAGATTCCTAATTCGCCTTCCACCACAAACTTGAGAACACTTTCCACAGTATAAAAATAATTGTTTTGGCAAAGGTCTGATACAAATAAGCTCAAACTCTGCATCGTTACACACATATTCACAGTACATATAAACACAAGCACACTATTTTTCAGTGTAACACTGTCCCCAAGAGGGCAAATAAAGCCGCTTATTAAAAAGTGTAATTACCACGATCAAACAGGAATTGTCTGTTAATGTTAACTTTAAAGACGTCTGGCTACAAGTGTACTTTTTACAACACTTGACTCAAATTTATAGCTGTAAATTTCATTACAGGTAATGTTGCTGCTTTGTTAGTGAACACAACCTGATACTTCAAGTCCTCTGTGTTTGGTATGCTGTGGGAGACACAGAAGTAAAATCACATTTTCCATTGCAGTGCCTTATCTGTGACTTGCATAATAATGCAAGAGTACTTTCATTTTGGGTGAAAAATGTTGCATTTAAGTTTTATTTTTTTTAGATGAATACTGGTATGTGACTTCCTCTTGGTTCTGGTTATTAGTGGTATCTAGTGGACTCCAGCTGAATTGGCTCTGTAAGAATAGCATCATTGATGAAGTTGTCCAACTAGTGAAATTGTCTGGCAACAGTCTCAGGTGACAACCACTGTACCAAAATGCTGCCTCAGTTGTTCGAGGATTATGAAGGTGAAGACTGTGTGAGGGACGAGACGGATCGCGGCAGGAAGAAGACCCTGAACAGAAACCATATCATTATTTCAGCAAGTGAAGAGCCAAAAAATACAGCAACAATGACACAATAAACATGTAAAGATTCATGTCAGCAGTGTGAAACATAATTTCTTTGACTTATTAACAGTAACGCGGACAGCCACCTTGTAAAATGCCTTCGGGCCCAGTCTGGCTGTTTCTGTTAGACAGTGAAGCACACCCTGCAGCAAGGAGACACACACACTACATGTCAAGGTGTGTGAAATCTCCCACAGCCCATGATGAATAAAACATACAGAGTGATGATATTGAATACCCGAAGACATTCCCCAAGCAAAATATAAAACCAGAGTGTACAGAGAAATCACAAGACAGCATGTACTGTACAAAAACTCACTGTATATTCCAGTTTGGAGTTCATTAATCTTGTTTTAATAACATCAATTGGTTGGCACAGGATTGTGGCACAGCCTCCCTGTGCAGGAAAGAAGAAGAGATGTCTTTTTTGGAAAGTGTTATGACATATTGTTGTATATGTACACCAGTCAGCCATTATTCAAAACAAAAAAAAAAAACTGACAGGTTAATTGAATAACATTAATCATGTAATATTGCTAAGAAACCTCTAGTCCTGGCATTGATGTGGATGTAACTTGACACACACCAACCATCCAAACACCGTTGCGGGCCAAGTATATATATTTTTTTGTTTTGTTTTCTGTTTTTAAATCAGATTCCTAAAACTTTATTGAAGTATTCAATACATATACATTCAAAATTTTAAAACAGAGGTTGCATAATAATATTTCATGTAAAAGAACAATTAGATTCAGCTGTATAATAAATAAAATGTAGAGAATATACAGAAACACAACAAAAATAAGGACCTTCAGGGTTTGCTGTAAAGATAGAATTAAACTAGCAAGACTCGGTTATATGTTGATGAATTGCTTGAGTTGTGTGCATTTAGTATTATTTCTTTTTGGGTTTTTTTTTTGGTGTTGATGGAATTAAAATGAAATGTCTAAATAATCAAAAATTGATGAGTTCAATTGTTTTCATGTGTTGCAGACCCAGTATACTCCTTCATGGCAACGGCACTCCCTGAGGCAGTGGCTCCCCCAGCAGGACAGTGCACCATGCCGCACCATAAAAACTGCTCAGGAATGGCCCGAAAAATGCGACAAAGGCCTCAAAGCCTTCAAATTTCCCATACATCACTCCAATCAAGCATCATTGAGATATGCCAGTACCCAGAGCCAAGTCTGATCCATGGTGGGGACTCCTTGGATCCGACTTGGAGCATGACTTGTTGGGGTATGGACATGGGACCAGTGTCCTTTGGTGTCTTGCAACAGGATGTTGGCAGTGGATCTCTTGAGTCCTGTGGGCTGCAAGGCTGAAGTACTGGCATGTTGGATAGGATTGGAATCTGGAAAATTTGTGGGCAGAGTCAACGCCTTTAGCTCTTTGGCACATTCCTCTAGAACAGCTTTTGCAATGTGGCATGACACATTGTTCTCCTGGAAGGACCGATGCCATCCAGGATTGCCATTGCCATGGAGATGTATTTGGTCCGCCATGGTGTTTATGTGGATGGTGCATGTTAAGTTGCACCCACATGAATGCCAGAACCCAGGGGGCTTTAATGTTGCGACTGAACGTTGTATAGGTGAGTCACTTACTGCAAAAACACTGGCCAGAAAGTGAGTGAGGATGTTGTCAGTTAGATAACCAGTGGCCAGAACCAACTGTTTAGACTGGTCATAACAAGACAGCTGAAGGGACAAAATACATACATAAATGTGACGCTAGCATTTTGCAATTTAGTATTTGTTTCATGCAGAGGTTTTTACCTGTCCAACAGAGACCAATGCACCTCTAGAAGAAGCCAGTGAAGCACCAGAGAAGAGTTTCCTTATCCCCTCTGCAAATTTAAAATAGGCTATGTGAACAGATTTGCTCTTAAATTTAGAGTTCATGTCACACAAAACTTCTCAAAATTTGTCATGCTGAACAAATATTCGCTCACTTTTGTCACCTCAAGGATCAATAGATTAAACATCCAAAACATGTAATAAATTGATCCTTTTTGCAACTAAAGAGCCTTTTTTAAGTCAGTTTGCAGACATTTTTCCTATTTAGCATGACATATGAATGAATCAAACTTGTCATGTGAAGAAAGAAAGTGTTTTTGAATCTTACCCTCCCTCCAAACACGCAATAATCCATCTAGCACATGAGCGTAACTGTTAGAAATAGAGAAATGTCACAGTGTGGTGATTTGGATGAATAATGACAGTTTCCATGGCATTAAAATATGTATTTTTAGACTTACTTTCTTCTGAGCTTTACAGGCAACTTGACATCATTCTGCATCCTGCACAGATTCAGATACTTTAAAGTCAATTACTTGTCACGTTGAGTAATCTTCATAGTCATTATCTTTTTCTTGACAGCTAAAATTGGTCTATTAAATTGAAATGGTTTGCAGAAAAGGCCGAAGTTTTCTTGGTTAGTGACACAAATCTAAACGCAAACCTAATAATAATAATAATAACCTAATTAATTTCACATTGCAGAATACTATGCTTGGTATTTGCTATATATAAAAATTAAAAAGATGCAGTTGTTTTATTAGTAGGATTACAACAACCTTGTTGACTTTATGAATTTATTGTTTCAGTGCTGAAAAGCAGTTTTTACATTTGATTTGAGCCCTCCATTTCAGTGTTGTCCACCCTAGCATCAGCACAATAACAATAAAACTACAGGATGTGACATCGAGCTATTGATGAGATATAATGTACAGAAGAGTTTATCATTAAAAGACACACAAATAAAAATTAATCCATTCATTAAACTCACCTGACATTCACCAAGTCAGCTGGCGTCCCAATGAAACCACCTGCAAACCCTTTTGGAGAAAAACACAATAAATAATGAAATAAAATATGAACTTGCATGCCAAAAACTGCCAACATACCTCCAAAGGCACCCAGCAGGATTTTCTGGTAGAAAGGAATGACACCTTTTTTCTTCCTGTTTATCTCGTCCCTGACAGTTTCATAAATGGCAAACCGTGACAAAGAATATGTCATCTGGGAGAAAAGAACAAAAACAGTTTGTTCTAGTTTGAGCAGCATGGACATGTGAGTGCTTGATTTAAAATAGTGGTGTGTAAAATTTAGGGGGCTTTAGTGGCCTCTAGTGGTGAGAATTACAGATCTGAAACTTCTGCTCATTGTTCAGGAGTTTTAAACACAAGCCAAATTATCAACAGAAATGTCCTTCTCTCCAAAACAAAACAAAACTAACAAACGAAAAACAGGTAAATTAAAATTAAAGGTAAATTAAAAACGATAAAAACACTGAATAAAGTAGTTTTACGATGCACATCAATAGTTATCCAACACAGTTTGGCACATCATGGACAAGTTGCTAGCCAAGCCTTCAAAAATAATAAATAAATAAAAGGGATTCTGATGTTTAAACCACAAAAAAATACTAAGTAAGTTACAAATCAGTGTTTCTTGTATGCTGTTTGGCTCATTGTAGGTCTCTCTAACTCCAAAATAAACTGATTTTATACACGAAATAAAGTACTTTCAAGTTACAAATCAGTGTTTCTACAACCATCCCATCAGAAAGGGCATGCTAACTACAGTGGCTGCTGTGAAAGATTGCATTGCCCTCCCTAAAGCCAGTGTTTGCTCTACTCATTCTGCGTTACTGTAGGAACATGACAATGCAACATGCCGGACTCCATAGACCCACTCCCTAAAAAGATATAAACAGCTCATTCTAAGGTAACAAAAGCACAACAATTCTTATTTTCAGAACTCGACAGAAAACATACTTATTATATTCAGTCTTTGACACTATAGACTACCCCCCTAAATCCTGTACGATGGATCTTTAATGTGTGTGTGTGTGTGTGTGTGTGTGTGTGTGTGTGTGTGTGTGTGTGTGTGTGTGTGTGTGTGTGTGTGTGTGTGTGTGTAGTTTTCCACCTGCCGGCAGAGGGACGCACTGAGTCCACTGTAGAGAGACAGATAACCTTCTCTCCTCACAACATCAACAGCCATCCCAACCATCCTCATCTTCGCCTCTTGCTGTGTCTGTAAGTGCACCTGGAAATAACAACCAGAGGAAGCATTAAGTGGATGGGAGTCAGTCACACTTTTAGCGAGAGCATCAACTACCTGCACACGTGATAAGTCCACTCCTATCTTAAGAAGGTGCCAAACGGTTTCAATTAAAAGTCTAAAAATTATAGCTGACTACTTCAGGTGATTTTCAGACGAAGTGGTAATTTCAACAGACAACTCTTAACATCATCAAAAGCATTCAGTAAGCGTGCTGAATTAAAGAAAACCGATACAATAGCTGGATAACAGCTGCAGCAAATACAAAACTGAACCATAACAGCCATTTCAAAGCATCCAAACAAGCCTATTGATGGCTATAATCTAGGTATTTTAGGCACATTAAGGCCAAAGTGACTCGTCAACTTATTGACATTTTCGGAAATTGTGTAAACTGAGTCATTACCATAAAACAGCAGGTTCTTCCGAAAGCCAGTGTCGAGAGGTGAAGAGAGGATCATAAAAAATATGATTTCATTAACATTTTCCACAACGCAATCCAGAGGCACCCCAGACAGATCAATGAGGCATAACTAGACTATTTTCCTAATATCTTAAGGTGAAAATTGTGCTACAAATTAAAAGTCAGTCATCTCTTACCTTAATTAAATCCAGTGGGTGTGTTAGACAGGCAGCTGCACTGGAGGAGACTCCACCAAAATACCAGCGAGAAATGCGATTTTCCTGCATGTCCTTGGAGACACAAAGTCCAGAGCGAGAAGGAAAAATTTCGGCTTCTCAGAGGTTGTTGGAACAACTTTGTCCAAGGCTGCTCACTTCATCCTTTTCCTCAAAGGAGCTGGTGATGGTTGGACGCTGCTCACGCACGATTAAATGCACCACAGAGACACTTAGTGAAAGTGTCCTTTATGGACATTTTTTTGTTTCTCGGAAGGAGCTAGGCATTTTGGATTAATATATGGCTGAACTTGTCCGGTGGAGTAAGTGCACAGCCCTCACACTTACTCCATCTTTCTGTGCCAAGTAAAGGGTGCAGCTGGTTTGTGGGAGGAAGCGTACGTGACTAATATAAAAATAGTAAGTCAGCTTGAGTGCTGCTGTAGTTTTATGAATGTGGCATCCCAGGATTCAACTGACACAGAGCATAAGGTTCAAACAAATATTTGTCAAGAATAGATGTTGGCTTCTCATTAAACCACTCAGTCTCAGAGTCACACAGAAGGTCATGAGGTCAAAAACATGATATATGTCTCAACACTTTTCAAGCTAAGCACATAAACAAACTGTACAACTGTTGATAAGTTATGTTTTCTGGAAGTTTCCAAAGCCCAAGTGTCTGTTTTGTTTCTTAAGCATGACATGGTTTTAAATGAGTAGTGCAGCAGTGGTATGAATGGGCAGCCTGGCACTGACTGCACTGTGCGGGCTGACTCCCGAGGCAGATAGGGAGGGGGCTCATGACAGATGACAGAAACAGTATCTGGATACCTGCTCCAAGTCAGAGCAAAGGCAAGACATGAGCAAGCACTCAGTGCTGCAGGATTTAACTCTTGTGAGGACACCCAACTATAGTTATGAGTCAGGTTTCTGTCCTGTGCCTGACTTAAGGTAATTATAGTCAACTTAAACTACTAAAAACTAAAGTAGGTGCAAAAATACATCTTAGTTAACTGAAATGAAAAAAAAATACAGGCTTAAGAGCAGGTGTCAATTTTTCAGGCCAAGATCCCCTTAGCTTCTTAAAAAAAAAAAATCCACCATCATCACTAACACAGTAGGACACTTTTCACGACTCACCAAGATTACATTGAATTTGCTCGCTGAGGAGAAGATGAGAATTCACATTCTTACACATCGTCTATATCAGTCTCTTTTCATAGATGTTACAACAGACCTTGCTCTTATTTTGACATGGCACAGTTGTAAATACACAGGTGTAAATAATGCAGTTAATGATGCTGCAGTTTCAGGGCCCTGCCGTGCCATTGTTAGTGTTATTAGTAACACCTGTGCTTTTCCTACAACATCAAGTCAAAATGTCTGCTGTGAAAATCAACAGTACATTTCTTTTTCCTACTTTTTTTTTATTTGAGCATTTCCATTTCTAATTTTCAAAATCTTCCAATTTTCACTTTCTTTTATCCAGTCTCCAGCTCATATACTGTCATTTTAGTATCAAAATGTAATTTACTATTTTTCTTCTATGTATTCCAGGTGTTTGTTGTCACTGCATAAACAGCAGAGTATGTTCCCTGTTATTTTTTCCATTTTCTCTATAATGCTGTTTTTTTTCTGGGCAAATTATCTTCCTTACAGGAGATGCTTTTAGTAAACACACATCAACAGACTCCCCAGTGTTTTTTCCAGTCTGGAATCTGAAAAAAGGAAAGTATTTTTTAACGTCAGTGTGAAATTTCTCCTGGTTTCAGCTGTCACACTTTCTTGAGGGAGTCGAGTGACGTGCGTGCCACAGCTACTCCTGGCTTTAATTCAACCTGAGAGTTTTGCTGCATGTCATCTCCTCCTCACTTCTCCTTCTATTATCCTCTCTGTCAGCTGCCTTACAGGGAAAAGGCAGTAGGTGGCATTCTGCCTTTTTAAACATAACTCTTTTTTTTTTGGCGTCACTCTATTTTAAGGAAAACACATTTTTTTAGCTGAAGAACAGAAAGAGGACCAGATTTACTGATGTCTTCATCACAATTGCCACTTATTCAAGCACAATAATAGCCCTGTTTCAATAAGCACCAGTAGGGTTCTCATTATAGATTCTGTTTCCAACCAGTCTAAAATTATCCAATTAAATGTTGCCTTGCACCTTGATCATGTAGTACCCAAGTGTATCATTAATCTAAGTGATTGGAAGAATTGATGTGTAGCCTATGTAAAATGAGTTTATTCTTATGAGAAACGTAAATAATACGGTTAGATCTTATATTCATTCATGTAGGACCATTCGTGAACAAAAAGTGGCTCTTAATGTGCCCCTGTCCAGCAGTCAAAATTTAACTGAACCGGCTTGCAAGCCAGTACATATATTCCCAGAGTGACAACCAGATTTTGTAATTACGTATCAAATTTATCGTGACCATTCTTCTTCGCAACGTCCCTGGTGGTCTAGTGGTTAGGATTCGGCGCTCTCACCGCCGCGGCCCGGGTTCGATTCCCGGTCAGGGAACATTACTTTTCAAAAAGCAACTTTCAAGTAGTTCTATCGCCGTGTAAGGTTAGCTTAGCCCACACCATTATTTCATAAACATAAATGACCGTTTTGAAAACTTCTTTCCTGCCAAAATTATTGTTGAAGTTAAGTCAGCAGTTACAAATCATTGCACAGGATTAAAAAGATGAACACTACCAATATCTCGTAATTGTGCACTTGTTTCAAAGACTGGAAAATGCCACATCTATATAGTCTTCAACCTGGCTCGGATGTACTTCGAGCCAATCAGACAGGACAAAAAAATTAGATCACACACCAAATCAATTGGTTCAAAAAAATACCATAAATACAAACTACGTGTGGCCACAAATGGGTTATAAGCACCCTTACTTCTCGAGATTTCCTGCCTTTGATAATTACCTCATGTGTTTCACCTGTCTTGTTTCACTCAGCTGTGTGTAGTTAGTAATCAACCCCATTTTACCGAGCGTTTCACCAACTATTACAAGAGCTCTTACGACCTCTGGTGGTCAGCAGCAGTAATGCACGCACTATATACTGTTAAAATAATCACTTCTTCCTCAGTTATAATATACAGATTCTCAGTCTCAGTATTGCATAATATGATTAAGGCAACACAACATACCAAACTGATCTTAAAATTTCATTCTTAACATATGTTTAAAGTAAGCATATTTAACATTTTGCATAAAATCACGCACAAGAAAACATGAAAAGACACAAATATGGATATTTCAACTTTAATCACATTATTAACAATTCTATGAGTAATAAGGACTCAGCCCTGCCATCCCCTGAACTGGATACAGAATCTGTTGTTCTTCAACATCGGGTGTGGTAACCACGTCCGGTCAAGCATAATCTTTCCTTCTGTGTAAAGTTAAACATACACACACAGAATGACCAACTGACTTACTTGGCACCCAGGCCAGTTTTCTGTAGCTTGTTTGCTACACAAGCATCAGACAGACACATGAGCAGACAAAAGGACAAGCAAACAGCGGGGCGGCCATGTGTGCAGGCTGTGTGCCTGGAGAGTTCAGTTTTGAGTTGTACCGCCCCGTCTGACGCTGTTAAGAGACAGTATTAATGTCAGAAGGCATTTCTTTGTTTCCCGAGATCCTCCTCTTTGTCATGTAAAAAAAAAAAAAAAGAAATAGAATAAAGGATGAAGTGCGTGGACAGCAAACAGTGGAGAACAGGTGGGCAAATAGATGATCTATTCCAACACCACGGTGCCGCCTGCTGCCTCCAGGGCTGCTTTTAGTTTCTCTGCCTCTTCTTTGGATACGTTGGCTCGGATTTCCTGTGGAAGGGCTTCCACTAGTTTCTTAGCCTGGTTTAGGAGGGACAGAAAAAAAACAGTACGGTGGTGTGATGACGACTATATTTCTTTATACAGAGCTATAAAGCAGTCACGTAATGTATAATGTAGGTCTACTTCTGGCACTATGCTGCTCTGTTTTAAAGGAAAATAAAGCATTGGTTTGAGTCTATATCAATAGATTATGCTAAATACTAAAATCGCTCCTTAGGGAGTTTTCTAAACACAATGTGTGCATCTTTAAAGTACCATGAGCATTTTTAAAGTATCTATACTTGCAAAGTTAATTGTATAAATTATTTTAAATTCTGCATTGCTTTTAACCATGCTTGCTAACATGCAGCCCTCTTTGCTGCATGTGCTGTTGCTTTTCTGCATTTCTTGGCATGTCTCTGCCACCTGAGGTCCATGAATATATATTATGATGCCTTTTATTTGCAATGGGGAGTCAGAATTTGAGTTCCCAGGTGGAGTGAGTCGGATTTCTGACTCAGAGAGTCAGAGAGACCTCATCAACCTCGACTTAAAAATCAATGACGGCTGCTCTGTGCATCAATTCTGTATTAAGATACTGTTTATTCACACGTCTGTCTGATTTGTGTCTCATTGAAACAGTCGTGCACACAGTGTGATCCAACTTCTACACACAGACATGTTGCTACAGTGTTTGTATGTGTTAATATCAACTGGTATTTCTAACTACAGCTAACTTGGTGACAACATCTTGGTTTTCAAAATTGTTGCACTTGAACACAGTAAGCTCAGATGTGACTTCATTTACCGCTTCGATCTCCGACTTCTGAGGATAATAGAACGCAGCCGTGCTCTTTGGTGTTAGCAGGGGTCAAAAACTCTACAGCGTACCTATAAATGACTCAGATCAGGTCTGAGGACTGAACACCAATGATGAGACCTACCTGCACCAGATTCAAGCCTTGGATGCAGTTCTTCACTTCCTTTATAAGTTTCACTTTTTCTGCGGCCTTTACTTCAGTCAATTTTACTGTAAAGTGAGTCTTCTCTTTCTTGACTTGCACCTCCTCCTCTTCTGCAGCCTAGTTTCACACAGAATAAAAACAGCAAATTCATTTGTGCGCTCAAGTGATGTGAGATCAGTTAAACTTGCAGTGAAACAATGTGAAGGCCGTGTATGAGAGGAGGGTTGATTCAAATTCAAAGTCATTTTTTAACTTGTAGTTCATAGTGATGTAGTAGCAGATGACATTATATTGTAAGGCGCTGCAGTTATATATGATCTACTCTCTGTACTCACAGCAGCAGGTAGAGCTGTCGCAGGCATCGCCCCCATCGGCATCATTCCAACATCCTGAATGTTCAGAGTTTTCTGCAACCAAAAAGAAAAAATATTTAATTTTATAAATAAAAATATACATATATATATACATATATACACAGACACTCACACACATATATATACATATATACACACACAAACACACACACATATATATATATGTATATATGTGTGTGTATATATATATATATGTACATTTTTATTTATAATTTTATTTTTTTTTTTTTAATTTCTATGCATAGATGCATCTCAACAATCTATCTGTCCAGGTGTGTTGTGGTTCAGGTTCAATGAATTTTCAACAAACCTTGAGGAGTTCATTGAGGTCCGACACCTCTAATAAAGTGAGGCTGGCTATGTCATTGACGAGCTGTTGGATTTTAGGGGAATATTGTTTGGGTGCTCCGTCTAGTGGAGGGCTGGCGATGGCGTCTGATTGGCTGGCTGGACTGGTCTTCAGAAGTCGGAGAGAGCACAGGGCTGGTGCTTGCCGCTGAAGCTGTTGCCTGGAAAATGAGAATGGATTAACTTTGGTCCTCAGAGCTCAAAAAACAAGACGGTGTATCCATGAATATACAGAACGAGCTGAGAGCATCTGCAGTTCCCATCTGGCATCTGAAGGCATCTTAAATGTGTCTTTACCAATCATTTCGTTTTTCCGTTTTTGTCTATGAAAAAGACTGTTACTATCGTTTCCCAAAAAAGTGCTCAGCCATACAATGAGATAAGTTTAAAGTTGGTATCTCACTTTGGGTACAGACTAGAGACTAAATTAATCCTTAAATCAAATGGCTGTAAACTACTGAATGAATCTCCAGATAATTTGATCAATAATTAATCGCTTTTGAGTAGTTTTTAAGGTCTAAATTAACCGATTCTACCTTTCATATAAATATTTTCTATTTTCTTTCCTCCTCTATGACAGTAAACTGAATACTTTGGGTTGCTGACAAAACATGACATTTGAGGACATCATCTTGGGCTTTGGGAAACAATTATCAACATTTTTCACCATGTACCACTGTCAAGTTAACTTTAATTTAGCCAATGTTAGTGATCATAATGCATTTTGGGGAAGCATTCCAGAGTAGGAAATTAGCACCAGCCAAAAAAATCAAATAAAAACAAAAGAAACAATGGCAATCTATTAAGTAGCTGATAGATTGTAGAATCTAGTAGCCACAGTCTTTACCTGTGAGTACTTATAATAGAGCAGGTCTAAGGATTTTTCTTTAAACGACTCATTTGAACACTTTGAGGAGGCCAAGAAGGTATTACAAAGTTGTAATTTACAAGAAAAAAGCATAGTTAAAACAATATGTCAATTCAGCCATTACATGATTGATAAATAATAAACTATTTTGATCATTTTTATAATTTCACTCCTTTTTTCCTCAGGTGAAAGTACCAAACATTCCTTAGTTCCACCTTTCGAACAGTGAATATCTGCTACTTTTCTGTGTTTTAAGAGAGCAGATTTTATAAAGTATAGTTTAGACGGGTGATCAGTCAAACAATCAGTCTGAGGGCATTACTTTATAACCTTGTGAGTCCTAAGGAATATCTGACTCTTAATGGAGGAGGGTGTTAAACATGCAGCAGGATGGGAATCAGTGCTGTATTGTATCGATACAGCATGGATTTTACTGTCAGATGTGGTGGCTGCAGCTGCACCCTGTTGGTTCCTGAACATACAGTCAGTGGATCAAGTTTATGATCAGTGTACTTCTGAACCCTGGGCAAATTAGGATGTGCAGCTTGAGGTTATTTGGCAAACAAAAACATGAATTTCCAGTCACACGAGTGTGACCTTGGCTGTCAAAAGCTGCCTAGTGAAGATAAATGAATCAAACAGATGGCAGGTTTGGATTTTACAACCAAGCTCGTGATGAGGCTTTTAACTGAGACTAAATAAACAGTACTGGATGGTGTTTAAACAGCTACAGCTTGTGGAGTGTGGAGTTACTGCTAGCTAAAGCTAACATTACTTAACATACTGACGCACAGCCGATAAATATGAAACTCCTCTCTGACTGCAGAATAAATACGCCTTCTGTATTCACACACGCTGCAGACACAACAGCATGTTTTATAAGTTAAATAACCGGCAGGAGTCACCGGCTGTCTGCCCTTGAAGATGCAAGCAGAGACCCTGATGTACCGTTAGCGCTGCCCGGTGTTACGTGACTGTCAGTGGGTTAACGTACCGCTGTGAGGTCGCTGCAGCCCGCAGCGCGGTCCGGAGGCAGCGTCTGGTGCAGTACATGCTAACGTTAAATAGAGCTGTTTATCCCGCTCACCGTGTGCCTCTAAAATAAAACAAGCAAAGTCTATCACAGCCGGCTCCCCTTTCAGTCCCTCTGCCTCAAAAGCACATGGCGTCCTTTCTGCTCCTGACCTACCCACAATGCACTGCGTGAACTGTAGAAAACCTACGGGAACCTATAAGGTACATCCGAGAACTATAAATACATAGAAATAACATGTATATTAATGTTTAAATAGTTGTATTCATTGCATTACGTATTTTCCAGTATTTCCAGTATTCTTATTTCACAGTTTTTACTCTTAATCATTTTCTAAAAATAGTAACTTAATTATTAAAAATAAATAAATAAATAAAGAGTAAAAGTCACTGGCTATGGTAGCCTAATGCAAAATCTGTTTTTTTTTCCTGTGTAAAAGTTATCATCAGTTTGTACTTGATATTATAAAAACATAGCATTCATCATTCTTTCATTCACTTACACTTTAATTTAATCATCATACACTGCAATACGCTGTCAACCACCGGTACTTACACTACCATCATAATCATGGTTATTGTAATAACACCTCTCTGTAGTAGTCCTTAGCCTAGACCATCATTTCACTGTCGTGTGTTTTTATTATCTGTCTGTCTAAATATGCAATTGTTTGTTATTTTTTTTAATGTATACACAGTCCTGCAATAAGCAATAGTCACAATTTGTGAAAGTTTTGCCCATGAACTTACATACCCAGTGGTACTTAAATTATTATATATATTACTACTATATATATTACTACTACTGTCTATATGAATTACACAGCCCAACAGAAATGATTTACATTTTACTTTGACTTCACGTGGACTATCTCACAAATACAACATAATAAAGACATTAACATTAGCTGAATACGCCCATGAGCCGTGTTCTGCTGGGGTACCCCTACAACAGTTGGACAAACTACATGTATTTGCTAACATTATTGTGGACAGCCTCCCCAATACATGTTTTAGTTACTGCCTTGATATACTAACTAACACTGTTAACCACGATGTAGCATTTTGTTGCAGTTCCCCACAATGACCATACGATGACAGTAAACACTCATAATTGGAAACACACTCTTTATACTGCAGTCTATGGACATCCCAAACATTGTGATGATAGTTTTCATGTTTACTGGTATTGTTATACAGACATAAAACTTATTGTATGAATTGATCTGTTCCTCTGTTTTGTGTGCTTGTGTGTTTGTATGTGTGTCCCACCTGTACTGCACCAGCACTGAACCCAGAGGGAATCCTCTTAACCAGGTAATCTCTGCACCCATCTGCTGTCACAGTCATCCACCACAACCAGCCTCCACCAATATGTTATTCCCCAGCTAGTCTCAGTCAGCCAGAAACCGTGAAGGTAAGATGATTAATCTGAGACAGAAAATCAATACACAAGATGGCAATAAGGTGTCAGGGTAACATGTCTTTCTGTTTTTCTCCCCCAGACCATGCTGCTGTCTCCCCAGGCAGAGAGGAACTGGGAGGATCTGTGTTTAGTGCTTGAGGATGTGCTGGAGGACCAGTCCCACAGGCAGCTGATGGCCTTAGAGCTGGGCTCAGGAACAGGGCAGCATGTCATACGCTTCGCCCAGAAGATGCCCTTTGTTACCTGGCAGCCATCGGACATCAAAGAAGACTCTAGGGACAGGTTTGTGTCATATGGATTTTTTTCCTTTTTTTTACATGTATCAGAAAAAACAATCTATTAATGATCCAGATGAATGGAAGTACAGTAGCCAAGTGTGACGGTTAGCTCAACGGGCGACAGGTTGTACACTTTTTTCAGTTATGTGTATGAAATAACAGTAACTGTTTAGTGAGAATCTGATTTTGAACTCACTGACAGTATAAAGGCATACATTGCTGCGATCCATGCAAAGAATGTGCTGCAGCCTGTCCACCTGGATGCCAGCGAACCATGGGAGAAATGGGCAGGCCTTCCTTGCAACTCCTGTGACGTTATTGTTGCCATTAACTTGCTGCAATACAGCTCCTTCAAAACAGCACAGGTGGGCCTGGTTTCCTAATAAAACACCTCAAAATACTGAGCTAAATTGCATGAATATTTCATGGTAAAAATATTATCTGTAAAAGGCCATAAAACATTATTTATGTGTCAGTAACAGCTTCATACACTTTTATCATTTTCCAAGGGTGTTTTCAATGGAGCTGGTCAGATCCTCAAGCAAAATGCTCTTTTAATAACATATGGGGTACGTACAAACACTTGTTTTATAGTATGATGTCACCATGCTAGAGTGCAAAGCAAAAGCTGATACTGTTTTTAACATGTTCCAGGTGTACGCTATTAACGGCACCATCACGCCAAGTTGTAATGAACACCTGGATGCAGAGCTTCGACAAATGTGAGTGGGCTCTTATTATTTTAATAAAACATGGCCACAGTTAGTGTGTAAGTAGACTGACTTATTTAACATTTCTACACAGGAATCCAGAGTGGGGTCTTCCGGACATTGACGTGCTGAGACAGCTGGCCTATGGGAACGGGATGCGTATGGAGAGGATAGTGAGTCACATTCGATAGTTTGGATAATTACTCGTAAATACGTACAATATAACTTTTATATGTGTTGTTTATTTCCAGGTTGAGATGGAAGAGTACTACAAATGCCTCATCTTCAGAAAACTTTAAGAAGCCAAACTGCATTGAGAAGAAAAACAAACTGTGTTGCATAATTATGCAGAAGTATTATGTTAAAGGAACAGTGTGTATGATTTGGGGGCGCATAGTGGCATCTAACCATAGGGACTGCAGATTGCAACCAGCCGAAACGTCTCCTGGTTAGAATCCAAGTGTTCATTGTTCAGGGTTTTAACTGGTGCTGAAATATCCACGGAGGTCTTCTCCCCTTAAAAATGAAAAAACAAAACAATCCATGCTCAACTTTTTGCTTTAATAACTTCAAATCCAGACATCTAGACTGTTTTTTGTTGGGTGCTAAATTATCTGCAGAGGTCTCTTACTCTCCACAGTAAACCCAGTGATTTAAACCGGTAAAAATACTGAATTAAGCTGTTTTTGCATTAAAAACAAGTGGTTTTAGTGGCTGCTAAGTAAAGTGGCTGATGTGAAAACTTAAAAGACCAACTACAGCCACTGTTTGGTTTGTCCACTCTGGGCTACTGTAGAAGCATGGTGGTGCAACATTGCAGACTCTGTGGAAAAGAATCTGCTCCTACAAATAGCTCATTCATTATCAAAAACATTACAATTCTTATTTGGAAGTGATTATACACTGAAGAAAACATACTTATTATAATCAATTTCTGCCTAAATCCCACACACTGGACCTTTAAAGCATATTCATCATTTCACTCATCAATGAAACATTACTGCCTTTACCCCTCTTATTAAAACATGTATGAATGTGACACAGAACACTGTATTTACACAAATAAAAGTTATCAAACTATTCATCTTTCTTTTTAAATTCTATGCAAGGTCACAGCAAAAAAAAAAACAAGATGAAGCGAGTGGACAATAAGAACCAGATATTTATTAAATATAATTTTAAAATTACTTTTTAAAGTCAGACAAATCAGTATGATGGAATAAAGAAGGTCACAGATGGATACTGAAGGGTTACAGAAATCACTGATTGGGTGCGTGATACATACATGCGGCACGTAATGTTCGCTCTGCAAGCATTTCCACAGTTCTGAAGAGCCGAGTACACTTTAGAAAATAGTTCCCACTTGTACTCACTATGTAAATACCCTCATCAGTTACAACCAAATGCACACGGAATGGAGTCTGGAGGCTATTTGCAGCTGATTATGGGTTAAAGTCTTATGTTTCTTTCAGTCTTGTCTTGTTATGGTACTTATCATCAGAAACAAAATCACCATAATAAAAATATGCAGGATGCGATTAGAGCTGCTGCACTGCTTTCGTATGTATATTTTATGGTCACTAGTTGTGTAATTTCAATGATTTAGTTTATGAAAGTATATTAATTGAGGATTAAACAACCACCTAGCTAATTTTCTAACACTCCTCCCACAATGTACAATCCCTGCAATGTGTTTCAATATTTAAGGAACTAAGTTCAGACACTCAATATTCCAGCTGTGAATAACAAATAAATGCCAAAACAAGAAAAGATGACCCTCGTTTGTGTTCACGTGAGAAGGGATGGAACTGTAAACTACAACTGGAATGGTGAACTTTGTGCTTCCTCTCCCTAGACTTAGCTCTTTATCCTCATGCCCACAATCTCTTAGACAGCACATACAGATGCCTCTTAATCACTGCCTAAGCTGTTAGAATATGTTACACTAATTCAATTCCATTCCAGAAAATAATGAAAATTTAACATGCAAATTTTGCTTTAGAAAAATATGAGACAAAGGATGGTTACTTCTTGTCTTTTTTTCTCCTCAATTATTATCATATTTTCTTCATTTTTTTAAACTTGAATACCACTGACTATTTCTGAGCTTCGGTTATTCATTTAATAAGGAAATACTACATACATATCAGCTGGAAAGAGGGAGGAAGAGGTGGAAAGGGTCTGGGATTATGGTGCCCTCTCTTGCAGCTTTGCCCCGCATTCCCATACTTCAGTGGGGGAGAGGCAAGGAGAGCAATAGTTCTGCAACATCATCACAATATTTTACATTGTCACAACATCACAGCGAGGTGGAAGGTGGGAGAGGTGTGTGTGTGTTTCCAGAAGAGCAGAAAGAGTCCAAAGAGTGAGGGGAAAGACCAAAGGAGGAGAGTGTAGTGTGTCAGACCCTGCAGCGTGCAGACTTTCAGTCGAAGGAGATGAGCTGTGCCTCTGCACTGCCGGGCACAGCCTGAGGGACCTGCGGCTGCTGCTGCTGCTGCTGCTGTTGTTGTTGCTGCTGCTGCTGCTGTTGCTGCGGGGCACCAGGGGGAGCCACCTAGCAACAAAAAACAGTAAAGGTCAAAATAAAACCAGTGAGTATTGAGATTGAAATGACCTCAAAAATACAAAGTTACCAATAAATCATTAATGTTGAGCCTCTTGTGTTGGTATAAGGGATAGGCATAAGGTGATTAAAGTGATTTTCATATTACTATAGTACTTGTTTTACATTATTATGCTGTACTCGAGTACTCCCAAAAAAAACCCCAACCCAAATCTTACATACATTCGCTTAATACAGCTTTGCATAAAATAATATTTTAACTATTTTAAATAGTAAAGAGTAATGTTCACATGTGAGAGGGTGGCAGCGATTACTCTATACGTTGAATGAATGAATGCTGACTTCCAAAACCAGAACTCGAAAAATCATGACATGACATGACATTTTAGCGAATTTATCACAGTATGCTGCAAGCTCTTAAAATTGCAATGCTAACACCTGGAAGAAAAATAAATAATGCATGACTGACCTGTTGGTACATGGGCGGCTGGCCTGGCATGTACTGCTGTTGGGGGGGCATATTGGGATCTTGTCCTGGCAATGCTGAAATCATGTTCTGCATGCTGTACGGCTGGTAGCCCATGTAAGCCATACCATTAGTGGGGGCAGGCTGGGACATAGGGGGCATACTCTGGGCCTGAGACACCACGTTCTGCACACAACAGGGACAACAGTTAGTAATTATTCATCTTTAAATATTTTATGGTTGTGTATGCAGTGATAAGAAAACTATCAATCAGACCTGGTATCCCTGTGTAGGCGTGGGCTGATAGTTGGAGTAGGATGGACTTGTAGTGGGCGGAGCCTGGCCAGGAGGAGGTGCAGGCTGCCCATTGGTGCCTGCAGCCTGGTACATGTATGCATTAACCATGTTGGGATCTGGAAAAAGAGTGAATAATCAGTTACACACAGGAGTAAACTGGAATATACACTGTAGTCGTACAATTAAACATGGTTGATTTTCTAACTGTGTAGCTATAAAAATTCACCTGGGGCAGCACTGGGCATGGCCTGGTACTGTGGTGGTGCAGTCTGCCCTGGCTGGTTCATATAGATGTTGTGCATAGGTGAACCCTCCACAGAGCCAGCCGGGCTGAAGGTGCCCGGGTAGTTGGGTGGAGCACCAGGCTGGTACACCACCCCTCCTGCCACATTAGGGGGCAAAGACTGCATCTACGAGACAGCACATACATCTTTTTATCAGACATGTATTCCGAAAGACTTATGAAAAGGCAAACATGTTTTCTAAATCCCTATTTTATTTAAATGTCATGATATTACCAATAAAATACACGCACTGCACTATTTAGTGTGTTAGTTTAGCTTGACAGCTTGACGATGGAGTACGCAGTGTGTACCTGAGCATAGGGCAAAGAGAAAGCAGGCATTTGGGCTCTCATCTGGATTGTGTGCTTCTGCTGCTCCAAACGCATCTGCCTCTCCTTCTCCTGCTCCTGGAGGCGCTGGATGGCCAGCTGTCTTTGCATCTCCAGGTACTCCTGCAGAGACAAACACTTGTGAGCTTGGTAACGAATAGTGTAGCAATGTGTATTTTCAATGAAGAGATTCCCTTCATTACCTGTTTCTTCTGTCTCATGATCTCCAGCTTTTGAGCCAGCTGGATCTGCCTCTGTCTCTCTGCTTCCTCTGCGGCACGACGCAGCTTCTCTCTGTGTTCGTCCCGAAGTGCGTTGAGGGCTGCTCGAGCATCGCGCACCTGAGCCAGCTTGTCCTGTAGCCCCTCGTAGTACACTGCGAACAACATACACGATGTGATAGTTCAGACACAGCGAATACAAGGAGACAGAAATGCACTGATACACTAAAGCCCCTGCACAGCGAACACTCACATCTCTTCTCGTCTAGCTGGTTGAGGATGTCCAACAGCTGTGGATGCATGTTGTTAATGGACTGGAAGAGTGAGAGCACGGCACTGTCGTTGGTGATGCTGCGCCCGCGCATGTGGTTGCTCTTCATGCGGTTAAGGAAGGTGGTGACAGCATTCTGTAGAGCCTTCAGGAACTGCTCATGGTTCTCCTCTGACTCCCCGTTCTGGTACTGCTGCTGAAGGCAAAACACACAAAGTCATTTATGGTCTGCACACTCCAGTTGTAGATGTGAAAAGCAACATCTGTTCTACACACACGGCTTAAACATACCTCCACTATGCTGACTGGCTGGACAGGAACATGACTTTCTACAGGTTGACTGATTGGCGGAAGGGGCTCAGCCAATGGCACAGGAGCAGGGGCCGAGGGGGTGGGACTCTTGCGAGCTTCTTCCTGTTTCTTCTCCCAGTACGTTCTGTTCAGGTAACGGGCCAGCTGGAATAATGACACATATTACCATCAGTATTAAAAGCATGTCGTAACATTTCGGTTAGTCTACGTTAATGTGGGTGGTAAAGAAGAGATAGATACTGCATGTACCTCAGGGTCTACATCTTCAGCTGATGGAGCAGAGGAGTTCTGGAGAGAGTATATTCACATTAATCAGTGATAAAACATATTTCAGTGATTTTCTAAAATGAAGCTGAACCTTGTTTTAATCATGAAAATAATGTAGATGAAGTCTTACCACAGGGGAAGTGTAGAGGGTGCTGACTGGCGGTGCTGAGGAAGTCACTGGAGTGGGATCAGCTTTGGGATACATTGAGTAGGAGTTCTTTTGCCTCTGTTGGTATACATAAAGGCATACAGAATGTATCACTTTCTCATATAAACATGCATTCAAATTAGAAAAGAAAATTTCAGCTGTGCAACCCACCATCCGCTCCTTCTCCTCAGCCTCGCTTTGGGAGAGGGCAATGGCCAGCTGCAGCTCCTCCTCCTCCTGCAGTGCTGCCTCATCTCTCTTGGGGGGCATCTGGTGAGAAACAGAGACACAGTAAGATACAGAAGCAGCCCACAACCAAAATGATGGATGAAAAAAAATCTTCAAATACAGATCAGGGTGAGGCCAGGACAGTGATTAAAATATGCTAATGAATGACTGTTTTCCTTCTGTAACCAATCTGACCATTAACTGACTTATCTCATTTTGTATTTCTACCTGTGACTGTTGGGACAGCGGGCTAGTCAGGTACTCAGGAGGCAGCTCGGTGGTGCCCTGGGTGGGTGCTTTTCCTTCAGCTTTCCTAAGTGGAGGAGAGAGGGAGGGGTGGCTGGTAAGGAAAAGGGATCAGGGAGGACAAACAGCTTTATGAATCAGATCATGCTGTTGGAGGCACAAACACGGGCCCTGTTTACATCCGGTATTAATATTTGTTTTTGGTGACCAGATCACAAGTGGACAGCTCCAAGTACAGGTTTGAGTGCACCCAAAGCATCCTGAAATCTGATCGCTCAGACCGCACTGGGAGGTGATCTGGGATCTGTGGGATGACCACATTCTTTCATCAGTTTCACATTCTTATGCTCAAGTGTTCTGGTCCACCTTCAAAAATCCCCTAATCAGTTGCTATCCTTGCTTATCTGATCACCCACTTTCTGTTGCTGCTGAGGTAGTGAAAGGACCATCTCTGGAGCTGCTCTGCCCCCAGCTAACACTCAGTTCAAAGCCTGGTTAGCATGAGCTAACACAGCAGCAGCAGCAGCAGCAGCAGCAGTTAAACAGTCCCAACTAACTCACAACAACACAGAAATGGTTCAACTCTATCAGATAATTTGTTAATAACCCTGAAGTAGCATTAGCCGTGTGATGCCAACACTCAGCCCTGTCACTGTTTGTGTGTGGACTAACTTTCACCAACTGTCCCTAATGCAGAGCTCACACTCCTGCAGCTGTAATTTCCTAGCAGCAGGCGCTGAAGTGTGCATGTAGCATGAAAAGCCCCTGCTGGTTAAAAACCTCTTTGTTAAAAGAAATGATGTCTGTGTTTATCTGCATATAAAGCAGGGAAGTGAGATCCAATCACAAGTAGTCACGTAAAATGCATGTGGAGACACATTTTGATGCCAGGTGTGAACAGACAGAGCTGTCCGATTGTAATCGGATCACCTGAGTCACATACCAGATTAATACCACGTGTAAACAGGTTCCAAAAAGTCTACAAAAAAACAGAATAATACTTGAAGTACACATTCCTGATAATACTGCTACATCGTTTACATTTGTACTAATATATACAAAACTAATAATACAAAATGTTTACAAATTTTTATTGACTGACATTCAGATTTGGATCTGCATCAAAACAAAAAACTGTCATGCAAAATAATGTTAAGGCTTTAAAGGCTTAACAGTGCATAATTTCAGTCAGTCAGACCCCTTACCACAAAAAATACGCTCATCTAAAATTTCATGTTTCTTCAGAGGTGTTTATAGGCCACAAATCTTATTTTGCAGCATTGTTTAAATTGGATCATTGAAACTGCACAATGAGTCCTTATATTAAAGGCATTTTGTCATATAAAACTGTAACGAAGTTAGTGTATCAATAATTGTTTTTTTGAGGGCACCTAATGTGTTTATGTACCAAATTTCATATATATTACAGAACATTTGTTGTCATGAAAAACAGCAAATTCAAAATTGTGATGGAATACACTTAAACTGACTAACAGACGAACGGGACTGAGAACGACCTCCTTGGTGGAGGATGTGAAACAAGAAAAACAAACAAAAAGGCACATTTCTACAGAGAATGAAATTCAGCGCATATTAAGGGAGAGCAAAGATGATGGATAAGACACTGTATTAAATCTTTTAAAATCTTTTGCCCCAAACCAAGAAGCAACAGAGGCTGAAAGTGATCAAGGAATAAAACAACATCTAAAAGCAATGCACACTACAAAAGTAGACAGCGTGACTTGAGCAAGACAATCATTTACAATGCCAGTGTTGTGCTGTTGCTAATCGAGTAGCCCTCTACAGATACAGAGTCACTGCTCAGAGCCACCATACTTCACACTCCCGAGACTGAACCTTCACACTCACTCCATCAGATCTGGGGACTCACTTGTTAAGCAGCTCAAAGCAGGGCTCGCACACACGCACTTCCTTCTCGATGCCAAACTTGGGAATGGTCGAGTACTTAGACGAACATTTGCCACAGAAAATCTGGCCACAGGCTCGACAATGGTGCTGGAAACGCAAAGAACACAAAACGAGGTCAACTCCTGCGTATGTGCTATAAACATATACTCCACTCACACACGCTCCTGTAACTGAATGAAGGAAACCATAAAACCTGCCCTAGTTTCAGGAAAGCCTTGCCTACCTTTCTTGTCATAACTCCAAACTGGACTCTGCACCGGTGGCACTCCTCAGCATCAACCCAGTCCGGGGCCTGGCCAAAGCAGACAGACATCACATATTACTACAGATCTCAGGTCACTGGAGCTTTGTAAACAGTCATAGCTCAATGTCATGTGCATTTACCACATAACTTATGCTGATTCTACAGACATCATGGATTTCATAATGCTAGCTCTACATTGGTATAAAAAAAAAAGAAGTCTCACTCTCTCTGCTGCAAACATTGCATCACTCTCTTTAAATTCGGGGAACACATGACCTATGACAAAAGAAAAAGAAAACATACAAGTAAAACATACATTATGATACTATTAGTACATTAACAGAAGTTGACAATGATACATAACTGTTTCAGTTTAGCTTTAGTCATTTAAACACAATTTATAATTACATGTAAAAATATCTGTTTTTTTTAACCATAGAAAAGACAGAAACATTTATCTGTAAATATAAATAAATAAATAAACAAATACACCTACCCTCCACTTTCATGATCTGATAGGTGTCTTGGACCACCTTATATTTGGGTTCGTTGCGGAAAGCGTGAGCCCAGGCCTGGATCAGGTACAGGATCTTGTTTCTGACATTTGGTTCTGTCTGTTTCTGGTGGTAAAAGAACCACACAGTGAAATAAATGGCTCTGACACCTTTAAATCCCTCTTCTGTGTATATTCTACATTTCAGTTGTCACACAACACTGTTTTCAAACAGAAACTGAGTCAAACAATATTGTGCTTGATGAAAAGCACTGAGGTGGGAAGTCCCTTTGGTCTTAGAAAAAATCCCTCTTGTCACAAGCCTATGACATCATCAGGAAGTGGAAACCAGCATGGGCT
Organism: Plectropomus leopardus; assembly: GCF_026936395.1. NCBI lineage: Eukaryota > Metazoa > Chordata > Actinopteri > Perciformes > Serranidae > Plectropomus > Plectropomus leopardus. Next base: position 15,402,453 of record NC_142193.1, on the reverse strand, counting down.
GCAAGAGCTTGTGTCACATGATGCAGCAAGGCTCCAATCAAATATTGCAAGCTCGCGCTGAATTGCAGCCAGCTGCCTGACGTGATAAGGCTTCCAGCCAAAATATGGCCAGACAAATCACCCTGTCTGTGTGCAACAAGGCAAAACACTGTATCTAAACCCTCCAGTGCTTGTTTACAGAGCACACAATTAAACAGGTATTTAGATATTATTAAACCTGATTAGAGGTGCAAAAAAATAATCAATTAGTCAATAGACAGAAAATTTGCCAGAAAAAAAATACAGAATGACAATTTCTAAAAAGAAAAATCATTTTAGACATTTTATCACCAAAAATGTCAAATATTCATTGGCCTCAACATCTTAAATATGAGGATTTACTGCTTTTCTTTATTTTACATCACTGTAAACTCTATATTCTTTAGGTTTCAGACTGCTGATAGAACAAGACATCTGAAGATGTTCACCTTTGTCAATGAATCAATAAAGGCACTGTGACATTATAATAAAATATTCTTTCACTGCAGCCTGAAACCCTGACCACAGTTCACCTTTGTTTGCAAATCCAACTTTACAGTGAAAAGCCAGTAATGACTTCAACTAAGGTTAAAAATCCTGTGCCAATGTATGTTTGATACTTATGTAGGAAATCTAAAAAAAGAAAATATCGGATTGTAGCAACTTGACTGGTATGAGACTGAGGTCAGTATATTGGAAATTAAACAGAGCAAGATTATGATATTCAAGAAACTAAAACAGCAAGGGTCACCTTAAGCAAATCCTTCAGTTCCTCCATTGTTTGTTTACTGGCCACCTCATCGTGAACTGTCTGGCCACAGTTCTTCACCACTGACTCCAGGACCTGAAGGGTGAAGTCACATATTCAGTCACTTTGCCAACTGTGTTATACACATTTCTCTAAAAATCAGGAGTCAAAGTTATGACAGAACAACAGGACGCAAACATAAAAATAGACATTGGCACAATTTCCACTGTCACAATTTCTCCTAAGGATCAAAAAGGATTTTTGGGTTTTTGTACACAGATCTTACCTCAAGTGCATAGAGGGCCACATGTGGATTTTTGTCATTCAGCTTCTTCTTAATCGCCCCAATGGCATATTTAGCTCTGCGAAGACAAAAACAAATACAGCTCAATATAGGGAAAAAAACGGCCAAAAAGTCAGCAAAGCACACACACAAAAATAAACCTAAGACTTGAGTGAGCTATTTTCAACTTCAGTAGCTAGTGATTTGAATGTAGAGGAGAAGAGGGCAGAATCACTCACTGTGTGTCTCCTTGTCGAATGAGATCACAGATCTGCAGGATGGATTCCCAGTCAGTCTCCAGCAGCAACTGGCTAGTGGCTTTATCTGAAATTAGTAGCGAATGTTTTAAAACGTGAAATATCTATCACACAGTATCTGCTACACCAAACCAACAGGTCATGAAAAATAACAGGTCTCCCCCTCGCCTAATTACATTCACAGATCAAAGATAGACAATAGAAACCATTTTCTTTTGGCCTTAATAGCTATTGTGTATGTGCAATAAGTAATCAGTTTATTAGTTAACTTTGCTACAACTAATGCGGTTTAATATAGTCCTACAATAAATCCTAACTTTATGAGGTCATAACATTCAGTTTTTGTTGAAAATGTTTTAGAGGTGTTGAATCACCTTTTTTGAACACTTTTGAGGTTGTAAGTTATGATGATGTTGAGTTGAATTGTATTGCGTTATACTGAAAGGTGAAACATTTACAAAATAAAATAGCAGCTAAGAGCATATCTCTATACATGTGTTGTATCTTGTGTCTTTCTTAAGGAAAAAAATAATTATTTTAATTTAATGCAGTCACACAGTGATGTTTTCTCTGAGAACCATAATCAAACAGCAATGACTGTGGCAGAAGAAGAAACATTAATTTTTCAGATAACTGAACTACATCCAAGTTTTTCTGCATACACAAACACACTTTTTTCATCGTGTGATGTGCAAAAGGATATCATCTGGGGTTTCACTTAAGTATCACTGCAATGTGCGATATATGTTGTATTTATTTACTTTTAAAAGATACCTTATAATTTAGCGGCACAGTGTTTTGGATTTATTATTCTGTTCACAAGCTCTCATTCCCTAAATATTGTCTCATAACTGATTCCAACTTAAGTGTTATGACATTTGACCTTGTCAAAATGGACAACTGCCTCAGACCAAAAAAAGCTCTGGCTCAACGGTTTCATAATTGGTTTGAGGTAATAATTAAACTAATTTTACCTTTTGGAATATGGAAATATACATTGCTATGGCACAATATCAAATGACATGATCATGGTTTCGCTTTGTATCTGATCTTGAGGCCATGTGTAAACATCTAGTTTTAGGAACTTCCTTACATAATGCCGTGCATATTTCTTAATGTTTGTGTTGCAAATTAACCACAAAACAACACAAAGAACCACACAGCAAACTTGGTGGTCTTAACAAAGATATTGCACAAAATGCACAGCAGTTTATCAGATGACTTCATGGACTCATTTTTACCCTAAGGCCTCAGAGAGGGTTAAACTGGTTATTTACTATATATTTTTATGTTAAGCACTGGGTGTTGCATTTTATGCATAAATTGTGCTGTATTAATGCAGTTAATTATTAAAACCTACATCTACTGGAAATTAAATAATAAAGCTATTAATACATAACTGACCGTTAGATATTTAACCCCAAAGATACTGATTTCATCTAAAGTGATCGCCAGTTTTCAGTAATTCGGCTTTTATGATAAATTTGTTGTTTTTTTTTTCCCTGGGAGAGTGCTAAGGAAAGCTAAGCTAGTTAGCCATCCATTGTCAGCTTTGCCAGCTGTATTTTCATAGAAATGTGTCTAAATCAGTGTAACGTTGATCTATACAAGGACTAGATTAGTAGCTAGAAAGCTAATTATAGCTAATTACACTCGTCTAGCAACGAGCTAATCAACCTGTTGTGGACTTAAAAACAACTTAAGAAAACACTGAAAGTCACGAGGCTAACTCGCAAATCTCATTGTTGTTCTTAGCTTCTTGGCTTTTTTGGACAGCCGACCATGTCATGTATGTCAATGTTACAGTGATGTTATTACTAAACCATTAGCTATCGTGAATATATTACATCGTGTGTGAAGCTGATCTGAACCTGAAGGAAACCAACAGTCTGGTTTAGCTTAGCCAGTAGCACAGAGACAGCACAACGATACGGTAGCGCAGTTTTGATGAGAGTAAAAAATAACAGACAAATAACATTGTAATCTCTACGTGGGCCTCAAACAATAGCAGCGAAATTGTTAGCAGGCTAAAATTAGCTGGCCTGAAAGCCACAGCCCCAGCGTCTGTCAAAACAATACGCTGGAAAACATCGCACTTTGACTCACAGTATGCTAATAAACTATTAACTAAACGAATGGGCTGATAACTCACCCAGAAGCCTCTCAAATGTACCTCCACCCTTTCCCATGTTAGATTCAAAGTCTCAAAGTAGCTGTCGAGGTGTCTTGTTTAGTGAACGGATCCTGGTGTTTTCACCGCTGAGGTTAGCCTGTTAGCTTCTGTGTTAGCCACGGAGCACAGCTCACAGCTGTACGGCTCTTCCTACTTCCCACTTCCGCCGTGGAAACAACTACATGGAGGGGTTTTCTTCCCCCTAGCGGCGGAAAAATGCAATAACATGTACATTTTTGCAGTTATTATAAGATAAATATTAGACTTTTTATTTTATATATTTTTATTGACCATTTTCAAATTACACAATACATTGTACAGGCATATGATTTATTTTAAAACACTAAAAAATGATAATTTTACTAACATATTTTAAATGCATTAAAAAAACATAACATAAAACAAAAACGATGATACACATAAAATTAAATTGAATGAGGGGGAATTTAACAAAGACATATATCTTATTTTAATTTCATATATAGTCTATATTTCAGTGATTTGAGGGGTCTTAATAGCTTTTTTGTCTGTTGTTATTTTAGAAACAGACTCCAAGAAATATTGTAATTCAACACAAAATAAATTAATATTGGGAGTAATCTGAAGCACTTTTGCTTTGTGGAGTATTAGCCCTTTGTGTCGGCAGACAAATAAGTACATTTTAGTACTGTGCAATTGTGAGTTAAAGTACCAGTTTATATTCTGCTTCTTTAGACTTCTACTCTACTAGATATCTGAGGTAAATGTTGCACTTTTTATTCCTCTTTATATGCAGTGTTGAGGAGTTTACTTTTGAAATGTGATTCCTAGTTACCCTGTTAAAAATGTAACTAATTACTATTAGGCTATATTCATTTATAATTAGTTACTCTAGTTACATGTACTAGTTACTCCCTGACAATGACAGCAATATGTGTCAATTAGGCCCCCTAATTACAGATTAAGATTTTGGAACTCTATACTAACTATATGGTGTACTGTTAACTATCCATCAGTATATAGTTCAAATTAACTGAAGAGCAATTTAATGCCCCTTGAAAATCTTGTTTTTCCTAACCTTCAGTGGTTTGACCTCTGTCTCTAAAATGCTGCTTATATATTAATGTATCAGTGCTTTGATACGTTATCAATAACTACCTTTAAGTAATAAGTACCTTTAGTATTCATGACTTTTACCTTTGAGGTTGGGTTTTTGCATTCTTACAAATCTTTATTTTAAAGGTTGAGGCAAACACCTGGACACCTCTTCTATCGCTGGCTTAATAACATGTTTTATTTTACTCCAAGTAAACCTTTATTCATTTAAACCCTGTATCCAATTCTCTGACAGTGCCTCTTTAACAAGATCTAAATTCTATACAGGAACTTGATCTTATGTGAACTGGCAGCAGAGTAGTGACATTTGAGTGTCATGAACAAGTCCTTGAGTCCAACCAGCTCAACCAGCAGTGTTGTGCAAGTCTTGTGGATGGTTGACCTCACTGTGAATGATATCATCAACGATTCATCAGTACACTTGTATGATTAACTGTTAGATCTACTTGTATTGATACTATCTCTATATCTGTTTTGAGACACTGGTCTGATTATTTACAATGTAAATGATGCACTTGTCCCACGCTACGTTTTCCCTGTTTGTACAATTGTACAGTAAAACAGTGCAGTCTGCCTTACTGTAATCACTCTACCAGCATTGGTATAGGCCCACTTAGGTCATGTATGAGTCACTACCTGGCACTTGGAACACTAGTACCCATTGTCATTGTGGTGCTGTAATGCTCCATAAAGTGGCATTGTGTTTCTCTGTCCTCTGCTGTTACGGACAGAAGAAAAACATGTTACCGTTTACAGCAGATAGAGAGCAAACACCAGGGTTTATGTTCTATGCAGTCGAGATAATTTAGCTTGGAAGTCATTGAGCATGTTAACATGGACATAAATAACCCAATTGTGATCAGGTTTTTGGAGTGTCCCGTTTGTGTTTGAGCATAAAAACACTGTATTCAGTTTATGAGAAATATGCTGTCTGTAGTAATCTAAAAGAAACTGAGGACTATACATGGAATATGAAAAACCTGATTTCTCTTTGCTCATGTAAACACCATATCCCCAATATGATTAATCATCCACACTAATAGTGTACTCTGGGGCTCTGATGGTTTTAATTCACTGAAAATGTTTTTGAAGCCCTCTGGGAATGATTATTTGCTTGAAAGTAAAGGAGCACAGAATCTGCGCGATCTGAACAATGTCTCATGAATAAAGATTATTCTTTTTCCACTGTGGCTCATAACATCCCACATTGCAGGCTTACACAGAGGGACACTGACAGAATGACAAACACACACATGCATTACAAACTTGTACATTCTGTTATCATCTTATTATCAGATTTCATAATCGTAGAAGAGGTGCTTTAAGATCACTTGTGTTAAGAGAGCCTGTTTTGTTGTAGTCATTGTAATTAAGGGAATACCTGAATTCTTATGTTGTAAAAAAGTGTTTTTCTTTGTCCCTGGTACAGAGTAGCAGAGACAGCAAAGAGGAGATGGCAGATAGGAGGAACACACACACACACACACACACATACACACACACACACACACACACACACACACACTCTTCTCAACAATATGGTACCACAAGCAATGTACACACATCCCCATTGTTCTATTGTTCTCCCCTCCGCAGAACCCCTAGTAGTGTTACCATAAAGGAGCAAAACAAAGATTTTCTAATTTTAACTACGATAGGCTTCTTTACCACTTCTCTCAAACACATGTACTTAGAAGATTTTGGATCTGTTATTATAAAAATGTGAACACACATTATATCCCTCAGTAGAGGATTTGGAGGACCAAGACTTTTATTGTATTTTACACTGACAGACAGAGAACAAGGTTATTGAAGGATATCAGGTATGAAATCATAAGATGAGTTCAATTTTCCCCAAACAACCTCCTCCAGCTTTTCAGAGAAAAAAGCTAACTGGAATAACATTAAATATAAAATAATTACAAGGAGCAAAATCAGAAGGAGAAGAATCGGGTTTGGGGTGTATTTGTGGGACTTGAAGGCATTCAGACATTTTGGAAACTTAAACATAACCTTTGACCTGTGTGGCAGGTGCCCTGCGAGGACTGCTTTCTCCACTGCTGAAGGTGGGAGAGCCTGGGATGCCAGGTGGACTCGACCCGGCATAGAGCAGAGATCCCCCGATGAGGAGCAAGGCTGATGCCCCCCAGCCGATGTATAGGGCAGGGCCGAGCTCACGCTTGTGTGGAGCCGCCACGTGTGGATCATAGAAATCCCTAATGATGGAGTGGGCAGTCCAGCAGACGGGCACAAGGTAGAGAAACCCTGCGATGGCAAAAAGAGCACCAGAGATTCGAGCGATACGGGCTTTGACGCTGTTTACACCGATGCACTTGGTGCACTTGACTCCAAGGACCCCCAGAGCCAGAGCCAAGCCGCACATCAGGATGGAGAAGACGGTGAGGCCTCGGGCAGCCTGCATGTCGCTGGGCAGAGCCAGCAAGCTGTCATACACCTTACACTGGATCTGACCGGTGCTTTGAACAATGCAATTCATCCAAAGGCCTTCCCAAATAATCTGAGCCGTCACTATGTTGTTACCGATGAAAGCAGTGACCCTCCACAGGGGGATGGCACACACTATCGCCCCACCAACCCACCCCACTATGGACATGATCAAGCCCAGCAACTGCATGCCAGTGGTAGCCATGGTGAAAAGTGTTGTTAGAATCAGATGTATTTGTCTTTGTTTAATTTCAGTCTCTGTTTGCTGCAGAGGGACCACTTATAGTCCCATAAAAGAAATGTGACAGTCTACAGTAGTGGAAATTTTGCGCTCCACTGCAGGATCCTCAGTCTCAGGTGATGATGTCGTTGAGTTCAGCTTGGGTCAGACAAGGACAGGTATCCTGAAATTCAGAAGATGACCAATAAAAGGGCTAATTTAATTCATTTTTGATTCATCATACAAGTAGTGCTGCAAGCTAACATATAAAACAAAAAATATTCCCAGCGTCTTACTACTTATAATGATGTGTATTAGATTAGCCAAGTATGAACAGATGGAGCATATATTTATCATAAATATTTGGAAAAAGGCTGTGAGGCCCATGTTTAGTGGATTCCAGTCACCACCACAGAGAATAGCCGTCTTTGACACAGCTGTGGGTGTCGAGCTACGCCTTGCCTGGTGAGTGGATTATCTCAGAAAAACATGAGGAGACTCTGAACACAAGCATCTTTCATGAAGGCTTGTGGAGTGGGCCAGGAGGACCTATGTCATCTTCTTGTCACAGCTCTCAGTATCCACATTTCTGTGAATTAAACCCTCCCTGCACCTTCAATCCAGGGGTTGTTTTGTGAGAGTGATGGATGGGAAAATGTCAAAGTGATACATTTCACCAATCTGATCTCTTTTAGACAAACATGTATCCAGTAGATCCCAATCAGAGATGATTTTCATTAGATTTGATATGAATAAATGTCTGTTTTGTAAGTGGGCAGACAACAATGGATTGTATGAACCCTCGAAACCAGAATAGTCATTGTGACAGGCCTACATTCTCCCACTATTACAGAATTTGTGCACAAATTTATAAAGACCTCTGAGGACCCCAGACCCCACTTTAGGGACATGTACATTATATTTGGTACAACTACTGTCTCTGCATACTAGAATACTGTTTTAGGAAATTATTGCAATAAAGTAAGAGCGATCCATACAGCTGCTTCCAACACTGAAACTACTTAAATATGGATATTAAATTGTGATACAGATAAACATATAATAGCAGAATTCCTGGAAACATCAAACCACTTAACACAAATCTTTTTCGTCACTATTAGGCTATTTTGTAAATGATATTTACCTCAAAATGGAGTATTTTGGACTCTCGTTGCTCCCCTTGGTCCACAGGTGACAGTCACTGGTCCTCTGCTTGCATAGATTAGTTGGGATTCCTGGCGTTGTGAATGACAGCCCTGAGATATTCTGTTCAGTCCACAGGAAGGCTGCAGATCAGAGGAGGCTCTATCTCCAAGGTCAGGTGAATTGAATGGGGTTGATCAGCTCTGACATCCAGGACTAGACTGGAGATGGGGCTGCCCTCCGAGATGCCAGCGCAAGTCTGTGCGGCAGTGGGCAGAAGCATGCGCTTGTGTGCCCGACCGTGTCGGTGTGTGAATGAGTGAATGTGTTTGAGTGTGTCTCCCAGTGCCTGGTGTACAAGCACAATGCCCTGCTGTTTTCACTGTGCCCTCCCTCCCTGCTCCTTGTCAACCTCTGTCCCAACCCTGCAGCCCCTCGCATCCATCCAACTCAGCAACCCCTTTTCTCTGCTTTTTTGAGTTTAACTCACTTATTCACTTATGAGAGTCTCCTTTTTTCTTCTCATTCCTTTTCAATCTGTTTATGGGTTTCATTGAAGTTTTTCAAGTGTAGGGAGTCAGTCCTTAGGCAACCTCTTGTTCACTGCTCTGACAGGCAAAATGTGGCTCATTTAAGCTCTTTACATGGATTTCAGATAAATAAATTTGACATTTTTTCACAATGAAGAAAAAGCTGTATCTACACTGGAGATTAAAAAATATAAAAATATTAAGCATGATGTTTAGATGCTGCAGAAGCTTGAAGAGATGATTAGGGGTGCATCGTTTTTGCCACCATGCAGGCGACCGGGACTGAAGAACGGATGAAGCCTGTCAGTAAATTTATCTGTAAAGGTGTGAATGTGGACTCCAGATTCTGCGCAGAAGAAAGACACGCGGCCTTCTGTGTAGTCCAAAAACACACCCACCTTTCTGGGTTTCTGCTCCAGAGCCAGCGGCATGACAGGAGAGGTGTTGGCAATGAACTGGCCTCCAGCCTTCAAGCTTAAAGTCCAGAAACCATTTGCAGGGCAGACAGTGAACTTGCCCTTCCTGTTTACGGACTGTCTTGCGACACCCAGAGTCCACTCGATCTTCTCCCCGACCTCCACCTCCCAGTGGCACCTCCCACTGCTGAGGCTCTCTTTGGCCAGCACATTCACCACACGGTCAAACCGCTTGGGGTTGTCTGGTACCTCCTGAAGTTTGTCTGTGTGTCTCACCTGTTTTCTGTCATCTGAGACAGAGAGGAAGGGGTGGGCTGTCTTTGCGCTAAGATTGACATCCACTAAGAGAGAGGGAGGAGAAAGGTCAGGAATGAGTCACACAGCATGGACATTGTATTTCCAGCCCATTTGCCAAAAGAAAATGTTTATATGTTATTATATGTTTCTGCAAACCATGATTATGTTACATCTATACATTACATAAATGTCATGTGAGCCTTTCTAATGTGATGTACTATGTGAGCTAACTTCGTAATCATAAGGTGGATGGCGTGACACCTAGGCAAGATGCATGTCAAGCTGTAGACGATTGTTAATACAACGAAAAATAGCAAAAAAAAAAGTTTTTAACATCACAGTTTTAGGGAGTCATTGCTATGTTTCATTTGGTTCTTAAGCCACCAAATGTTTTAGCAACTCTTTGCTGATTAACCGATTTTGACAGTGCCGCAAAAGGGGTCATTTTTTTTAACCGAGGCATTGCTGCATCTCCTGCTGGTTAGTGCAACAAGATATCTTTGAGTTGCATCTCAAAGGGCAGGTATTTTAAGTTAAAACATGATCTTTTCCTGAGAATAACTAACAAATTTTGTGCCTAATTCTAATCATACAGTGCTGCTGCAATGTGAAGAATGTTTCAATGTATCCACTACATAATAAAATACAAATGTAACATATGTCATAGCAGAAACAATGGCAACATTTTTTTCTGGCGATTGGGTTGATATTGCAGTTTTTAAAATTGCATTATCAATGTTTTATTCGGACCTCTTCCTCTAATAATTTGTGTAAGGTCCCTATATTTTTATATGTGTATACAAAGCCTTACCTGTGTACTTCTCTATTCTTTTTAGTTCTGTCAAAGAAAAGCCACGGGGGAAAGAAACGTCATTAAATGTATTGTAGAATGCTCATTTAATAAACCAAATAAAAATTGTATTACTCACCAGATTTGGAGAGCCTGTTGACTTCGACCTTTATCTTTTCCATTATATCCCCCAGTGCTCGTCTGGTGACCCCAATGCAAGGGTCAGTTTCTACGGTAACCTTGGACCAGTCTTTCATCTCAGAGTGGCACATTGTGGGAACAATGCTCTGCATGATATGGACAAAGTTTTCACTAATAGTAGCCATTAGCGGTTATCATTAGACAGTCTTATCAAGGTAAAGGTGCTTACCACAGTAACTTGCTTCATATCGTCACTCTGATCACTGCTGACAGGAATCTGAGGATCAGGTTCACTGGTCTCCTTCCTCAGCTCTCTGATCTCCTGTTCGATCTCTTTCACCAGCGTTTGCACTCTCTTCTCCTCCTCTCTCTGTCTCGACTCAATTGCGTCAACGACTGCTTTGTGACTCTTCTCCATAGCATGAACGAGGGCAGAGAAGACCCTCTGGCTCTCTCGCACCTCTCTGAGGTAGGAGGTCTGATTGGACGTCATCATGTGTCATCATTCAGTAATACACTTACACTGGTTTAAATGATGTTTTCAACTCACCTTTTGGAGTTCGAGAGAATATTTTAACCTTTCTATCTTCTGCAGCCTTTCCTGAATCATTTGTTCAACATCTATAACCTGTACAAGTGAAATACACAAATATATTAAATACAATACTTATCAGATCACTTGTGACTGAATTGCTAAAAAACGCATTAAAGTACCATATCCTCGTCAGGTGGTTTTGATGGTCGAGCCTCCCTGTAGTTGTCTGAGACGTCTGCCAGAATGCGGTTTACACTGAGGTCTGGCCTGTCAGCAAACAGCCTCCTACAGTGGGGGCAGTATTTGGACTGGTGTCGTGTCCAGTATTGGGAGAGACAGGACAAGCAGAAGCTGTGTCCACATGGGATGGTCACTGGACTGGTGAAGATATCTTGGCAAAGAGGGCACAAGAAATGCTTCTCGGGGAGGAGGCTAATTGTAGAGGCCATAGTCTGAAAATGACATTTTGACATTACCAACAAAGTATATAAGGAGGCTCTTTACCATTGGTTTTTTTGTTGTTGTTGTTTATCTCTTAACAAACAAGCTTGCTCTTGTTTGTCTTGCATGTTGTGCTCAAATGGTTAATAAAGTGATGCAGACAAAAGCAGCACTACAAAATTTACTCTAGTAACAAAAGTTAAAGTGCTGGTTCTGCGGTACAATTGTCCTCATAACTTTGTCATAACTGATGCATCCATGTGTAAGTAGGACATTCTTGTAGCTGATTAAGGTTGTGCTAGTTTTAACTGCTTTATACAGAGTTAGGAATACAACTGAGACAGAGATTTTTGGTTTGTTTGGTTTTGTCTTAGCCAAAAGGGTCACGGGCCAAAAAAGGTCAGAAAGCCTCATTAAATCATCTAAAGCACATTTTCTTTTATAGGCTTATCATGTGTTTTTTATTTACAATTTTGTAAAGTAACTCATAATTATATCTGTTATACATACTGTGAATGCAGTGAGGTAAAAACTGCAATATTTCTCTCTGATATGTGGAGCAGGAGTATAAAGACACAGACAATGTAAACACTCAAGTAAGTACAAGCACCTCAAAGTTGTACTTAAGTGCAATTCTCGAGTAAACCATCACTTTCCAAAACTGTGTATGAGAACACATTGTTACATGCAATGTTTTAAAACTAAGACTATAATAATATATTATAAATACAAAGTAACGTAAATGCATCATCAAGTGATTTCCACTTACTGCTTGAAAAAGGAGCTTATACACTGAAATATTTTAGCTCAGATATGCATCACTCAGAGTCTAAGGACAAATAAGATGTCATGTTCTTGGACAGAGTGGCACTCCTCTCTTATTATGCAATGATAGACAAAGAACAGGACATGTGATTATTTTTACTTTATCTGCTGAAGTAACATTCATTTCACCTGCAAACAATCCCCACAATAAAGTCTCGCCCTGTGAATATTTTTTTCCACAATGTCTTCCTAATGTCTCTGTCACAGACCCTGGAGTTAAAAAGAATTTCTTTGTGATCGAGGACAGGTGTATTACCACAGAACGGAAGCAGCTAAGTAAAATATGTGATGAAGTATGTGGTCGAACAGGTAGCAACCAACCATTACGTCACCTGGGAGCTACAATACAACTCAACTCTAAACAGCAACTACTGAAGTCTTAAGTTTTGTCCTGACTAATTGTAATCTTAAATTCATATAGGAAACACTAACTGATTATGTAATATGTCCAATCTAAATGATTTTAAAGGTTGAATTCAAAGTCAGATAATAGTAATCAGTCAGATAATTAGCTTTTTCAAAAGTAAATCAGAAAGTGATGTAGAAACATTTACTGAGCAGAATGAGGTCTTACCTCTCCAAGTTGTTCTCTTCCAGATAACACTGATGTCAGTCTGCACTGCTTCTACTCACAGTTTCAGCTATATAAAACTACGTAGACACTGCAAATGATTAACACTGAACAGGTGCACTAAGGTGTGTGTGTGTGTGTGTGTGTGTGTTGTCTAGGAGAGAGGCAGTGCTTTAGACAAAGGCACTCTCAGTTGAGACTCCACCCTGAATGTTATCTGAGCTACTCTTTGACTAACCTACAGTAAACCAGGCACCAAGAAATGTTGGAGGTCGGATAAAATGTTATCTAACAAGAAACTCATGTGTGTTGTTGTCAAACACAAGTGTGTTTATTCAGAACCGATGCGTTTCTGAGGAAACTTGGCAGGTAGGAACGCAAGTTGAGACAAAGTAAAGAGACAGTCAGTGTGGCAAGCAAGTTCAGTTTACTCACCAGAGAAGCAAAGGTCAAACTACGGGCTAATCAGCCACTCAGGCAAACAAATCTGATGAGGGGAGGCAGGCATAAGAGGCAAGGCATGAAAATCAGGTAAGCCATATTGAACACAGGGAGGTTACGCAAAACAGAAACAGGTAACCGCTGGAAAGCTAAGCAGCAAAACACCAGACAATCTCACAAATGGGTAGTGAAACAAGACAGGTACTGTATATATATTAAGAGGAGCAAGCTGCAGATGGAGATATGAGGGGAAAGGGGCCAGGTGAGGTCATGAGGATGGAAAGGAGGGGCCCTTCTCATTTCTCTATGTTGTGCTTCCTGTCTCCTCTCTCTTCCTGCCTTTGACCCAGAAACTGATCTCAGTGCACCATCTTGAAGGATGTCTCAATTCCAGGCGCTTTTCATCATGTTAACTATACCCAGGACACAGAAATCATTCCCCCTGTGCATTCAAGGATCTTACAATCCCTCGAATACACCTTGAGGAGACAAGGAGAGAGGATGCTTCTGCATCAAATCACCAAAGATGGTCAAGAGAGGAGAAGTCACAGTCTTAAATGGAGTCACACCACCGGGGCATAACACGTGCAGTGAAACCTGGTCTGCAGTTGCCGATACAGTTGTGCCAAACGTCATATTTAACTGACTTAGCTTTAAAATGACAGCTACGACACACAGATGTTTCATTTTGTTAAATGCGTGTTTCCTCAATTCTCTTTCCTCGTGTCTCTGTCTTGCCTCCTCTGTTCACACTGAGGAAAGGAGGCGAAGTTGTGTAAACTAAAAAGTGAGAAGAGGGGGAGGGATCTAAAATGACAGTTGGTGAAATGGCAAAAAACCCAAACAGATTGGAGAGTGATTAATTGTTGGTGGGATTCGTGACACAAAATACAAATTTGCAGCCTAAATCAGCCATGACATTTACTGTTTTGAGCATCAGTAATCCCCTTAAAGGTCCCATGTGTAAGTGTATCTATTGGCAGAAATTATAAATAATATTACCTTTGATTTTATTCATTTCTAATCATCTTAAAATAAGAATTGTTGTGTTTTTGTTACTTTAGAATGAGCGGTTTATATCCACGGAGTGGGTCCTCTTCCATGGACACCATACAGTTGCTAAGGACAGACATTCAAACACTTCATGTCAGCCACTGTAGTTCTCGTAAACACTTGGTTCACAGGAGAGGTTTCAATTCCGTAACCTCGCCACTAGATGCCACAAAATCCCACTAAATCCCACACACTGGACCTTAAAGCTGCATGTCAAGTTTCAGTTTCAACCTAAAAGGAGTTGTTCATTTCCTTACCAACTCTGGTATTATTCAGTCTGAAAGTCCCATAAACAACAGTAAGATATAAAAACATTAAGTTTTTCTTTTCATTTTATTGCTGAAAAATTCAATGAGACATAAAAATATACAGAAATAAAGACATAATAAGTCAATGCCATGCTGTCATGGACGAGGAGTTGCAAAGAAGCGATTGATGAAGATTGAGTTAAAGTTGAGTCTGGCTGGAGGAGCCACTCTGGCCTCCATATGCTCTATAGCTACCTGTGCTGTTCCTCCTGCTGATCCACCCACTGCACCTCCTATGATCCCATACAGCACCATCCCTCCTGGCCCCTCTATGGACCCAAACAGTGCTCCCATGACAGCTCCCACAACAAAACCTGTCCCCAGTCCTCTTGCCAGGGAAGTTCTGAGCCACCCGTTGTCCATCTCTGCCATGGCTCTGATCTCAGCGCCAACACTAGTGGTGTAGGCGTCCTTCTGGTGGTACAACTCCTCTGCCATGTATAGTTTCTCCATCTCCGTCCATGCCTTTTCTATCTCTGCTGCCCTCTGCTTCCTGAGCCTCCTCTCTTCCTTCTTTACTGAGTCCTCTGCCTTCTGGAAAGTGCTGCTGGAGAAGAAGCCTCCTCCTAAAGAAGCCAACATCCTCTCGATCTTCTGCAGCAGCACCCTGTCCCGGGTTCGGTCTCTCCAGTTCTTGCTGAAAACGTGACAGCGTCCACCATATTTCTCAATCAATTCTCTCAGGGGCCAGTCACTCTTTTGCACCTTGTCCTCTACGGCAGCTCCCTCCAGGTTTCCTTCATAAGCCAGCAGGACCATGCAGTGCCTCAGACAGTGTCTTCCAAAGCGTTCCCTCATCAGTTCTGGGGTTCTCATTTCATTCGGGGAGATTTTCTCCATGTCAAAGGTAACAAGAAAAGCATGGGGGCCAGGAATACACAAGCACTTGGACCTTCTCAGCTCCATCTTTCTTTTGGCACGAGATATATCCTTGTCATAGATGTTTGGTCCATTGATCACAGCCACTCGTCTACCAGCCAGCTCTCCAGTGTTCTTCTTGCTGTCAGAGATACTGGTGATATCCTTAGAAAACACTTCCCTTCCAAGTATGGCATTTGTTACAAGACACTGCGAAGGTCCACTGCTGCCGACCACCATGAGCCTCAGTTCTGTTGGCGATCCTGTGAGAAATGCAAAATGTGTGATTGTTAGTCTATATGATGTTTTTACATTTAATTTCTTTGGAATCTTTAGCCTGTGTCCCTAAGTCCCCAAAAGTGTCTTGAAAAAAAAATCTTTATCATGGACACACATTATTTGAAGAAAATAACTTGTTCCTACAAGATAATAAATTTCTGCACACAAAATATAGAATCATCTTCTGGGACTTTATGAGCTCTGCATTCAGTGCAATTGAGTTCAGTTTTATTCATCAAGCGCAATATCACAAA
Source organism: Plectropomus leopardus (assembly GCF_026936395.1). Classification (NCBI taxonomy): domain Eukaryota; kingdom Metazoa; phylum Chordata; class Actinopteri; order Perciformes; family Serranidae; genus Plectropomus; species Plectropomus leopardus. Next base: position 15,386,332 of record NC_142193.1, on the reverse strand, counting down.
TCACAATTTGCCTTAGAGACATTACAACATACAATATGCCCATGTCCTTGGACTATTATAGCCAATAAATAAATAAATAAAATTTAATCAATTAAAAAAAATAATAAATTAAAACCCTGGAATTGGGGGAAGTGGTACCCCATCAAATTTTACTGCAATAAATCAAAAAGTTAACTTCATGGTGGTGTTAAGGAAAATCTGGCGTACTCAGATGATGAATCCCAAAGGCAATGCATCAAATATATGTTAAGATATTTCAGTTTGAGCCAAAGTAGTGGTAAACCATTAACCTGTTTCAGGTGATAAATGTTAAGCAAGGTGATCTAACCCCATCTTTTTTAAGCTTTATAGTTGTATTTAAAATAAAGCAGAGTCTGTGTCATATTTGTTTACCCCCTGCATATATCATAATGGCGAGCTTACCTTTCTTCCTCTTATCCATTTGGCAGATTTCTGGTGCAAACTCACACTCTTTTATTTTGGCTTAACACAAAGTTCTCTAGCTCCTCACTGGACTGAAATCAACACCATAACTTTGGCACGTATTCGCAGAAAACACGTCTCTCTCTTCCCCTCTCTCTCTTCCCCTCTCTCTCTTTCTGCTGATTGTAAGTGGTGCCAGATTTAATATTAATTGGAAAATGTCCCCGGGGTATAAAGCTGGCACTGCGCATGTTCACATTTATTGATTTTTGTTCATGAAATAATTAGATGAAGTACTTAATAAACGTCTGTGTTTTGTACTTTTGTAGTTTGTACATTGGTAACACTGTGAAGAATGAGAGATCGGGAGAGGATGTATTTTCTTTGCAAGCTTATTTCTTTATTTGCATCTAGCCATACATCATATAAATTATTTGTATCAGCATGATCATCTCATCAGACTCTGCTGATCAGCAATGGTCAGAGGTAATTATTTGAAGATGACTGACTGGAGAGTTGTGTGTCCGCTCACAGAGCTGAGTTAGCTCTTACATCACTATGACCAAGAGATTTAATTATCGGCTGATGAGTGAAAAATAATATAAAAACTCAAACAGTGATGTTTTTATTTCTTTGTTAAAATAAATACTATGATTTTAAATGTGACTTCACAAGGCTATCTCACTGTCAGCCCACCAGACAGCATTTTTCCAGGAATCAGAGAAATCAATAACTCATTAAATAATTTGATCCCGCGTGAGTAGAGCACAAATTCATGTTCTAAATATAGACCTAGTATCATTTATGTGTTGTCACTGCAACCACAAATAACAGTGTTAACAAAAACCTGCAGACCAGCTCCATGCAAAAAAGATGGTCATGTCAGATATTAATGTATGCTCTGTGGTCATGAATGTTTGCATTGGCTATATAGTATAAGAGATGCTTTAGTTTTTGTTTTTTTAGTAATTCTCTCTATGACTGTTTCATTCATCACAGTCTCAAAGAAACTGTAATAGCAGCTTTATGCCTTTGAGTGATCAAGCACCACTACTTGTATATTAAAAGCCACATTGCCATTTTGGGGAGTTATTGGTTAATTTTGGCACACAAACAGACAGCTGGGTGTAGCCTATTGCTTAGTAACTGTCTTGTAAACCCTCAGTAATTGTACACATCAATCTGAAATTTGGTGCAGTTGTGAAAATAAAGAGTTTTATTATACTATATATATTTTATTAGGTTTGGAATTAATAAAAAAAAAACAGGTGTGTTTATTTTTTAATGCATATTTTCATGTAAATCAATAAATTCTTACATGTCACAGTAGGAAAAGCACAGCTGTAAATAATGAAATCAATGATGACTGGATTTAGCTGGTTTGATTTCAGGGTCCTGGTTCTGGGTATGCTGGCTCACTGTCACTCTCACTGGAACACTTTAATGGAACAGAGCCATCGTTACTGTGATTATAAACGCCTGTGCTTTTCCCACCATGACAAGTCCAAATGTCTGTATAGAGATGAAGAAACCTGATGTGGATCCAGGTATTAAAGGGTTAATTGATAACTCTTCGGCCAGTGAAACAGTGCCCCTCTGTGGTCAAACTGTATCACACACAAAGAGGAAATCACATTTATACAGTTCCTGTTTGGAGCGACGTCACAGCCTCCAGGAAGAGATCTGTAAACAGAAACATGACTTCACCTTACTGTGTAGTAACTTTGGCCTTTTTGTTTTCATGGAAACGTTGATACAGTTTTTATCATTATGTTAGAGCCACTAGACTCGTGTAGTTGCTTTACGGGCCACGTGTTTCACTGAAGGAAACGTTTCAGATCGGCAGTCATTACAATGATCAGACACGCGCTGCACGCGGGCAGGCGAGCCCTCTGTCCCGGCCTGCGCTGCTTCTCAGGGACTTCCGGCGGAGAAATAATTGCAGATTTATTTGAACGGACAGACCCTGCACATCTCACAAAGCAAGCGTCTCTCTACGTGCACGTGAGCTGGCTTCTGTCAATTTAACTGATTAAATCTTTCCAGCTAGCAGAAAAATATGCATACGCATGCACTGTTTTTTCTAATGCAAATGGCAAGTCTACAAAGTTTGCCCAAATTATGCCAAAGTGACCTTTTTCCTCTCTTCTTCTGCAGTGGCCTTACTGTCTCAGACGATGTTCCTATTGCAACTTTAACAAGTATATACCTAAAGAGAACAATGACCACATGATGACTGAGTGCCTTCAAAGAGAGACGGAGACATTGCTGCAGCTCAGTCAGGTATCATGGTATGGTGATCTGTCAGATCCTTCACACGAAATCACCTCCAACACATGCTTTCATCCAGTGGTGTAATGGAACGAAGTAATAATACTTTGTTGAAGTACCTAAGTACTTTTTGGGAGTATCTGCATTCAACTCGATTTTTATATTTCTATGAACTTTCACTTTTACTTCACTTCTTTTCCCCTAGTTAGTTATTTACTACAAAAATCTTTGAGTTGTAAAAAAAAAGGAAAGAAATAAATAAACTTAATAATTCTTAAAATTCTTAAATTTGTAAAAATATATTTATATATATTTATAATACTTAAGTACAATAAATATCAGATACTTTAAGACTTTTACACAAGTAATATTCTAATAGGTGACTTTAACTTCTACCAAAGTCATTTTTTGTTAACATATCAGTACTTTTATTAAAGTATGACTCTCAGGGCCTTCATCCACCACTGCATTCACCTGCCTTTAATTTCGATTTATCCCGACAGCATTACTTCAGTATTTTTTGGTGGCGGGACTCCAAGCCTGGCTCCCCCCTCAACCATTGCTGCAGTCCTTGAAACAGTTTCCAGGCAGGCGTATCTCCCAGATAAAGCAGAGGTCACGCTTGAGGTCAACCCTACTCCTGTGGGAAAGTCGAGGTTAGAGGACTACTGCTGTGCAGGGGTGAACCGTTTCTCCATCGGCGTGCAGGTGAATATTATCTTACAGAAAACTGATTACAGAATAGAAATGAACTGTTCATGTATCACATTTTCTATCCTTCAGTCTTTACAAGATGAAGATTTAAAGATTTTGGGAAGAGACCACAGCCCTCATCAGGCTTTGCAGACTATCGAAGAGGCCAGGAGGCTGTGTCCCGGGAGGGTTTCTGTTGATGTCATGTTTGGTCGGCCAAAACAGAGCGTTGAATCCTGGGAAAATGAGTTGTCTGAGCTGCTGAGGGTGTCCGATGACCACGTGTCTCTATACCAGCTGACCTTGGAGCGAGGCACCCAGCTGTTCAAACAGGTGCAAAGAGGAGAGGTGACTGTGCCCGCTGAGGACGTGACAGCGGAAATGTACCAGTGTGCCAGGAGGACTCTCCACCAGCAGGGCTTTGTGCAGTACGAGGTGTCCAACTTTGCCAGACATGTAAGTCGTAAGCAGAAATCGAACCACACTGATTCTTTTTATAAATATCACAGGAAGGTTTTTTTTTAATGAAAAGATACAAATTGCTTGATAAAATGAATAAAAATGCATAAGATAAGATGAGAGGACGTAACTTATCTTAAGGGAAATTGCTGTTATGGTGCAACAACAGTTGCAATAAAAGGTTGGAAGACGTAAATAACATAACAGTAGGTGCAAAATATAAACTAGATAACAGTAAGGTGCAAATAAGGTGAAATTCTGTATATGAAAACCAAAAACAGATTACCAGTATGGATGATAAATATAAACAGGTTGCTTATAAATATGTTTGTACAATGTCAAATCTGAGGTAGCTAGTATAAAGTTCAAGAGCGCACGGTTCATACGGAACGTTCATGATTATGTCCAAAACACAATAAGAAAACTAACTTCAAAAAAGAAAACACAATGTAAATGTGAATATGAAAGAACAGAGAATATCAGAGGAAAGGTAAGTAGGGGTTTTAGGAAGACAAACACTTTATATATATTTATTATTTACATTGTTCCTCAGGTTAAAGAGCAAGAGTTAAAGTAACATTGCTTCTAAAACAAAATATAATTTTGAGAGATAATCCTGACTTGCAGCTGCACGACATATTATTTTGTTTTTTTATCATCATTGCAATGCCACTTTGTGTTATGAACACATCAAGACAGACTGCAATATTGCGGTCAGGCTTTTTTTTGAGTTAGGTGAAAGAGAGTATCAGTAGCAAACTGCACTTTAAAATGTTTTTATTTGTGTCTTTTGAGTTAACTTATGTGTTCAATTTGTTGAGTGAAAGAATGTTGGAAATAATTTCCTTTAATTTCCTTAATTCAACAACCAATTAGTTGTATTTTAGCAGTATACTGAAAGCTGCAGAAAGGCAGAACTGAGTCACATTTGAGCCTGTTTACTCTTTTTGTTTACATATGTGGGTGAAGTAAACACAAGTGTTAAATACAAGTGTATAAGTGTTTTGATCCCCGAAACATGTGTTAATATCAGGAGTAAACAGGCTTTTTAAGGTCTGTTGATATTTAACAATGTTATCACATAGTGCTTATTTTCCTCATATCATTCCTCATATTCTGATAAAATGCCTCCATCAACAAGTGTGCTCCATTGTGCACCATATTGTCTCATTAACATGTGTGAGAGGAACAGTCACGACAACACTTTAACGCCTCACGTTGTTTTGTTTCCCAGAACGCCGTGAGTCATCACAATATGAGTTACTGGAGAGGGAGTCAGTACATCGGGGTCGGCCCAGGTGAGCTGTAATTATTAGTGAAGGCAGTGATAGTCCTTGTGGCTAAGTTGTTTATTTTGTCATTCAAATTTTACTTATTTTTATTTATTTTGACAACATTTAAATAAACTGACTTTTAGACTTCATACACAAATACACATTATATGGTGTAATTATATAAATGGATCCACAGTCAGACAAAGGAAAAAAGTGAACATTTTCTTCTGTGACAGGAGCACATGGCCGATTTGTTCCTGTCGGGGAGGGAGGTGTCGTTCGGGAGGCGCGGACCCAGACTCTAGAGCCTGACGTCTGGATCCGCGAAGTCCAGCAGAGGGGACACGGGACACGGAGGCGGATACAACTCAGCCATCTTGAACTGTGAGCTGTTTCACTTACAGGCAGAGCTGTTGTGTGTTGAAATGAGTATGATTAGTTATTATGCACACATGGAGGCAGCTGCTGTTTCCATGTGAAATGTAACAATCGTGTAGCCGATCTCACAGTGTGAGAAACATAGTGTTGGAGGTTGCCGTACATGTGCCTGTTTTTGCAGACAATCTGTCCTTGTGAAACGCTGTTATCAGACTCGTCCACTCACTCACTGTCCTGTCCTTGTCATTATCAAAGTCTCATCACTGCGAGTTCTTATGAAAGCTGTTTCTTTGGCAGGTTGGAGGAGGTGTTGGTGATGGGACTGAGAATGACCGAGGGCATTTATCACAAGGTGAATTCTTTATTCCTACATGAAATACACTAATAGATACAATATTATATTCAGCAAAGCTTCTGTGTGACCTTCTCTGTCAGTTCAGGTGAGGTTCAGTATTCAGGACATCATGTGTTCATTTTCTGGTATTTATCAGCACTGGGGGATCTTTAGCCCTCAACTTGGCCTCCATGACGTCTTTGGGAAATCCAGCGACGTCCAAGAGTTGCTACAGAGCGGACAACTCATTCTTGATGACAGGTGACTCATAACTAAGATTTAATAATACTTGAATTCAAAGTTTTACATTCGCTGGCAAGGAAAGAGATGACCCACTTGTTTAGGGCTTTATCTTGATTAACTAATAATTTGCAACATAACAATGTTGATATATTCTTGTAGCTTGTTTTACTTGACCAGCAGTCTAAATTATTCACTTAAATGTTATATAGCACAAATAAAAGCCTCAAATCATTATATCTGAGAGGGTAAAACCAGGAAATGTTTTGCATTTTTTGGTTAAAAAAATGACAAAAACAATTAAACGAAATAACTGAACATTCATTGCAGCTCTACACTAACTCTAACTGTGTTTTTCCTTCTTTCCTTATTATCAGAGGCCTGCGCTGCTCCTGGGATGGACTGGCCTTACTGGACAGCATGCTACCAGCTCTACTGGTGGAGCTGGAAAGACAAATCAGTCAGAGGTCACAAAGGGACCATCACTGTGCTGATGGACCAACAAAGAGGACCTCCAACCCACGATGACAGTAATGTTAATAGAGCACATCTCTATAGAAAAGGTTTGTTGGTAAGGCTGAGAGTAAATATAAAACATATCCTGTAAGTGGCAGCTATCTATAGGCAAATTTGACTTATTTATATTTTATCTTCAATATTGAAATGCATTATTTAAAGAGATCAGTTCATTTTTTTTAAATACAGGGTAATACGAGACTGTTATGCATAGTCATTGTATTACATTATGTTACTCAGCACACCCTCAGTTTATAGGAGCTGGCTGGAATACCAACAAGAGATCTTGTATGAGAGGAAATAAATCAAAAACACACATGCTGAATGCACTGTCACTTTCTAATAGGAGCTAAAACAAAAGAAACAAAACATTTGAATTTTGAATTTTTGTGTCCATGCAACCATCACACAGTGTCCTCCTAACGGTGGCTACATAAAACAATACGTGCCTGCACAGCCGGACATAACTGTACATGTGGGATTTTGATCACGACGCTCTGTCATAACTGCACCTCACTCTCTGCTCTATGATTCAGGAATGATGAGTCCTCTTCAGTATCGTCAGCCTCGGTAACTGCCGTCGGATTTTATTTAGGTGTTTGAAAATGCTGTTAACATCAGTATGATGGCGTAAATCGTTACCTTTGCTTTACAAAATGCATTCATTTGCGTCAATAAGTTTGGCATTTGAGAGAGGAGTTTTTATAAAGAGAACAGAGTGAAGGACATACCAACTTCAAAGTACTGAACATTAACATCCAAGCAGCACCAAGTATTTGTTGCTTCAGTGCAGGGAACTCAATAACAGTGGTCCCATCTGACCATCCTTTTCACAAACCAAGGCCACTCTGAATCAGCAGCCCACACAACCATTTCTTCTCAGAAACCTGAAGAGTGGGTTGTAAGAAAGAAAAGGCTATAAATTGATTTTGTCCTCGGCAGCAGAGCGGAGCCTGGTGTGGGCTCTCTCCATGGTGCTGATTTCACTGAGTTCAATGTGTCTCTCACCTCCCCCTCTTCAGTAGATGATGCTCCTACTCTTTGTGTTTCGAAACACCATGGTGACACATGAGTGTGTAGGCTATTAGCACTGATTAACCAAGCAGTGTAACACCTCGACCCTTAATGCCATTCACAACATCGTGGGAGGATTTCAAATGTGAACAGTCTCGGGTGTCTCGTAACAAACAGGAGATGTTTAAGGTCGGTGTGAGTCATCTCCTTCCTCCCACACACTTATGGTCATGTTTTGTGCCATCACTGAGTACAATTGATTGCTGACGAAAACACTAACAATACCTCCGTCTTATTGACTTGTTTCTTTGCACTTCTGAAAAAGTGATAGAACAGAAGCCCATGTGACAATTAGAGACTGCTCTTTATTTATCAGAGGAGGGGGTGGCTGGTTTGTGACTTTATTTTTTTCCCCAAAGCTGAAAACATTTTTCCTTGGGCCTCCCTTAGTGACTTGGGAAAAATGCATTACCCTGTCTTCACCACAAATTAGTAGGCTAATAAGATTTTAAAAATGTACCCTTTGATGTCTGAAAGTTAAAAGTTGAAGACAAAATCCATGCGATCAAAAAAAGCCTTGTTTTTTTCACTCTTGTTATGCATACTGTTTAGTTTGTTCAAATGGTTTATTTTTTGCCAAATTTTAGATGAGACGTAGATTAAAGTAATTTTCATTTCATTTATTTATTTATACAGGAAATTAATTAAAAGTAACATCAGGTGTGTTACAATTCAAACTGGCCTGACGCAGTTAAAAAATGGTTTCCAGGTTCCAGTTCAGCAGCATAGAAACATTTTGATGAAATATAAAAATTTTAAGCAAGATTTTGTTTTCATCTACCTAATGGAAGTGTTTGTTGCATATGATTTGACCAAGGAGGATCTGAAATTCGAAAATCTCACAATATTTTTTTTTCAGATTGTGGATATGATAATTGGTGTGATTTAGGTGATTTTTCACAAAAATATCCCTCTGTGGATTTTGAAGGCATGTTACTAAAAAATGCCGGTTACACAAAATACAACCATTCATTTACCCCTCCACTAAACCCCCAAAAAGTCCCTCCCCAGTGGTCAGAAAATTATTCGACATATCTCCCCTTTTTTGTACCACCCACTTCACCCTCATAAATAACAAACAGTCCCTTAGAAATATATTTTTTTTATTATAGGACAATATAGTTACATACAAAAGAAATATGAATGCACTGGTCCAGCCAAGTGCTACAGAGTATAACTCCTTACATAATAGGACATTGCAGCATACTACTACAATTGGTTTTATCGAGAAGGCTCACGATTCATTGAATGTGACACTTCTCGGGTTTGTTGTGTTTGCTGGATCTCAGCACCAGCCGCAGGTCGCTGGTGAAGCTCGGGCGGCGCGCCAGAGGGTCCAGAGCGGCACAGGGCGCACCGGCTCCCCGGCTCCCTCCCCTGCCTCGCTGGCCGATGCACATGGACTGGTATGTGAGGATGGATATGATCTGATGCCGTGACGGGCTGGTCTCGTCAGGCAGTCCTCCCAGTGCCGCAAGGGCTCTGAACACACCCTCCAGTCCGGTACCGTCTTTAGCGGAGGTTTCGAAGAATGCGACGTCCTTGCCGAGGATGTCCGTCACCTCTGAGCGTCCGACGGCTCTCTGCGCCTCCAGGTCCGCTTTATTCCCGCAGATAACGACTGGTACTCTCGCGGGATGTTTTAATTTCAGTAACTTTGCCTTAGCAGCCTTTATCTCGTTGAGCAGCTCACAGATTTCATTGAAGGACTCTCTATCATCCAAACTGAACACAAGCAGGAATGTGTCACCTGGAGGGGAGGGAAAGCATCACTCAAATTAATAACCATGCTACATTTGTAGTGAAGTTGTCATGGATTTTTAATTATTCATTTATCTCTAAACATATTGATTATTAAGAAAACAATCATAACAATCAGAGGGCTTACCTGTCAGTATGGATAGCCTCCTTTTTGCTGGGAAGTCCCTCTCACTTGCGGCATCCAGCAGATCAATCTGATATGCCTCCCCTCCTATGTGGAACAGCTTTCTGTGGAAGTCCTCCGTTGTTGGTTCATAATGCTCATCAAATCCTTTCCCCAAGAACCGCTGCAGGATGTTGGTTTTACCTACTCTGGGTGCGCCAAGCACAACTATTCTGTGACAGTTCTTGGGCTTGGTGAAACCCAGCTCCAGCAGATCCACAGACCTTTTTGGAAGTGGATCAGTCGAAACGTGCCTGTTGCTAGAGCTCGAGGACCTACTTGCTCTTTTGTCTTGTTCCCTCCAGCGCCCTTTTACCGTTTTAATGATGCCCATGCCTGTCTTTGATATGTGTGAGACTTTAGGAGCTACTGGAGTAAGAGCTGCGCCCTGAAGAGCTGAATGCGTAATCGCTGCATGGTGATGCCCGGTGAGAGAGTTGAACATTTCGAGGATGCCATCAACGGGAAGGTAAATCTTCTCAGTTGCGTTCATCTCCACGTTTTTCTCAAGTTTCTCCAGTCACCGAGAGGCTATCATGAATCTGACAACCCTGTTGCTTCCCCATGTGAGCGCCGAAATAGAGCCGAGTGGCTCCTCTTATACACCCACAGCAAGGCGCAGTGTCTGCGTCACCGTCTCATCCAGAGAACTCACTCCTTTTATAGAAGTAGCCCCCCAAAAAGAAACAGCGCACAAGATCTCCACATGAAACTACAATGGATTTTTTTTTCCTTTAAAGAAATGAAATCAGGAGTTTTCTAAATGTGTTTAAAATGATCTAAATGAGACTTAAATTATGCTTCTGAACAATTTGTCATGAGACAAACCCTTGTCAAAAATAGCATTCTGATCCTAATTTGTATTCTACTTTTAGCCCTTCACGTACAGGTGTTTCATGTTTCTTAATGGATAAATGGATGGCTAAACAGATGGACAGATAATTGCCCAAGTTGTTGTTGTCATGGACACTGCAGATGTGACCAATAATAACTGTTTTCGCTCTATTCGTTTAAAATGCTGACAGTGTCATTTGGTGTGTTTTCAGTCCTTTGTGGTCTGTTTCTTTGATGTATTTTTATTTTTATACTGTATAATGATCACACAGTGTTCTAACAGAATCCACTTGGAAATATGTGCCTGTGCAGCCTGACATCACTGCATCTGAGATTTAGTTATTCATGAGGCTGTTATGAGCAGTACTACTTGCAACCCTCTCTGGTTTCTGCATCGATCACGACGCTTTAAGAGTCAAGACTGGAGAAACAGCTCACCCTCTGCTCAGGGATTCATGACGCCTCTGGTTTGATTTTACATTGTATGAAGTCATTTTTAAAAATCACTATATGGCTAGACCGTAACCTTATAGTAGCCCATTTTTCAAATATGTTTAAAATATGCTTCCCAATATACTGACAAAAAGAAAACCACACACCACTGTCCAAAATAATCACAAGCATGTGAATCACAATCAGAAATGAACTTCGAGTATTTTATTTTGGTTTTTCAAAATACGCAAACCATGCAGCCACAAATTGACAGTACAAAAACACCTACTTTATAGTACTAATGCCTCCCTCAGAAATAAATTAATAAAATAAATTAGCATGTATCAATTTAAACAAAAAAATGTATCAAATCAAAATTAAGTAGAGCAGTGCAGAGAGAGGAGAAGGGAGAGAAAAAAAAGGATTTGAGAGACAGGATTGGTAAACCACATGGTCTAATATAATGCTAGTGTGATGAAAATTGCCAAAATTGACAACCATTAAATTATATGGGATAGGAGAATCTCCATATCATAAATAAACTTCATGAATTGCTTAACACTGATTCTAATACTGTGCACTGTGTTGCTACGGCATCTAGTGTTGCTGCAGCAGAAACCGCTGTTCGCGTGCTGTAGATATCTGTCAAACACTGTACTGGCTCTCTATTTCATCACTTTCAGTTGTATTAAAAAGCGGAAAACTAGAACATAATATGAGCATTATATCAACTATAGCACTGTCAGCTGCTATAGTTTTTGTAAAGTATTAGTATGTCATAAAAATGTCACAAAAAGTCATATAGTGTGCACTTAAACTGTGCGGCCCTCAATCAGATGTTGGTTCCCTAAAATGTAAATCAGTCATGAAAACTTTAAAAAAAAAAAAACCTGATCTAAGATTTTTGTTTGAAAATGCTCTCAAATTAGTCAGTTTAGCTGTTTCTAAATATTTCTCCTGTTAGGTGAATCCTTCCAGACTCCCTGTTGAGGGTTGGGTCACTGAAGGTGTCAGTTGAAACTGGTCCCCTCCGGTGTCAACGAAGTGTTTACGGCCCTGCTTTAAGGGCATGACTCATACCTTTGTGCTTTGCTGAAGAACATGAATGCATTTGTTTGCATCAATAAATCTGGTATTTGAGAGAGAAGTTTCAGTCAGGAAACAAAGTGTCAAACCTGACCTGACTTTACTGAACTGAACATTTAAACAGTACTTTATCAGTTGATTGCAGGGAGCCAGAACGTACTGAATAACTGCAGCTTTTCTCTCCGTCAAACCATCCTTTGCACAAGCCAAGGCCACTCTGAATGAACAGTCTACATAATGGTTCCTTTCTGGAAACCTGAGGAGTGGGTGGTATATGCAATCTCACTGAAAGGAAAGGCTGATTGCCAGAGAGAATGCAATCTCGTTTCAAAAAGTGCAGTTCAAGGGAAACAGAAAAACAGCAGAAATGTTGTGCTTGAATGTGTTATAGAGATCTGACCTGTCATAATGGTTTACTGATGAACCTCCGGTGTAGCTGCTTCAAAAAAAGGGGAGACTGGGGGCGATTGTAACATTTATTTGTTTTGATGTCATTACTCAAAAATCTCTATAAGTATTCAGGTACAGTTTTTAGGCAGGTAACTCTTGCGTGTGTTCTACGCATTAACAGTCGTGTTTTTATTTTAGCAATGTACAATATTGATTGAAATACTATAAGCCAAATGTTATGTCTGCCCCCACATGCAGGAGTGATTCTAACAACACACGTAATGCCTTTTATATAAATATCAAGCACCATGATAAACTCCTATAGATATGGTTAAGACATTTTTATATCCATTGAAAAATGAATTTCAATTTAAGTAAAAGAGTATATTCACTCATGGGAGGTTGCCACAGTGTTGTTTGTAAAATGTGTGTCAAGAGGGATGCCTTGTCTTTTTCTGCAAAAGTGCAAATCTATGGGCACCTTAGCACCATACCACAGGGCATAATGCAGTGTTACAAATTCCCTTTATATTTTTTTTTTGAAAATTAAATAATGATAATGCATTTTTTGTGTAGCACATTTCAAAACACAGTTCCAAAGTTCTTAAAGAAAAAGATGAAATAGTATATACCATCAAGATAGTAAAATTTAAAACATAAATAAAAACAGGCAAAGAAGGTATTCGGTTTTGTAAGTTCCTCAGGTGTGGAGTTCCACAGTGGAGGAGCCCTGATGGAAAACTGCCGAGTTTCAAAGCTAGGCTACAATTACAAACCAAAAGTAATAGTTTAAAATGTGATTTTCAGCCAATATGGCAAAGTTTAGATAACTTCTAATTCATTGACACCGAAGACTGTCGAAGCATGAGAAATTGGCTCCTGCTGAGAATTGGAGTTTCCAGATTAAGAGGCAAAACACTTAAACATTGGATTATGACTCAAAATATATTATAAATATAGCATACACAGACATTATAACTGAAAACAAAACACTTTTTGTATTATTAGATGGAAGAATTACTCTTTTTTTTATGTTGTTACCGAGCAGCACACCATTTTGATGGTGTGCGAGTCAATTGTAACAGCAACCGCACCACCCATGACACAAGCTGGCTATAAAACAACCAAGTTAACTTCTGACAAAGATACCAAATGTTCGACAGCAGAATAGTCATCAAAACTTGACAGATTTATATTCATAGACACTAAAGGATTATGAGAAAAATAGTGTAGAGAAACTACTAACGTACTTCAAAAATGAGTCTTGGCACAAAATCTATGACAAGTACATGCCATCAGTTTGTCCTTTGGTGGGCAGAGAGGGATCATCAGAGACCAGAATGAGTTTCATGGTTCTGTCTTGTTTCTGATGGTGCAATTTAAGATGTTACAATTGATGCTGGTCTTTCCCACAAAGGCTATTGTGTGATGACTTTTTGGAAACAGAAGGAATATTTGCTCAGGTATAGCCATACCATATCAAAATGTGAAATGTTTCTATATTTGATGTAAGCACACTATTATATGATATTTTCCATATTTTGTCCAGTTTGTGGCAAACTAGACTCTAATATTTATGGATATTGGGTCCCCAAACAATGAGGAAATATAGCTAATGTTTACAAAAACACATGGGTTAATGCGTCTATTGTAATATTATTTGATGAAGGGCTGAGTCATGTATTGTTATTTTTGCTAAACTGTTAGTCACAGTACAACGTCAGACTGGGTTGATAGCTGTCAACTGTCACTGACTCACAACGTCATTCATTTGCTCACACCCACAATGGTAAATAAAGAAACCATTTTCATATGTATAGCTAGGTTTGTATTTATAGAAGTCATTAGACTGGATCACTAACCCACACAATGAACACACCATCTGTTTGATCCAGAGGCAGGTTCACACCTCACCTCACCACTCGACTGTATTTTGTCGGTTTTGTTTGTACATGCAGAGCAACTGTTGGTTTCTCTGAGGTGCTTTTTCTTTTCAATGAACTGTTACAGAGTAAGAGGCCAAGAAAAATAACAACATGGCAAAGGGTGAATGAAACCTGCAGAGAGACACAATCTGTTTGACAACGTCTTAATTAACCAGTTTTTCAATTTATATACTTACCATTTCCAAGCTTTTTGTAAATGAATAGAATGTCATTTTAACTTATATGTGAGATACCCCCTCCCCCACTGCCCACATGATAAAGGCTCTCACCCAGCCCCAGAAAACAATACATTAATGTTAGGCTAAATACGTTTTTATGCATTGCATTAAGGCACACTGGACTGGATTTCTTTACATGCACACTGTCAGTTAACTTATTTATTTAGACTGTAGATATTTGCACTGTGAAACCAACTTCTGCACATTCTTTTTCTACTTCCTCCATTGCACCTTTTGTACATACATTTTGTGTTCTTTGTTTTCTGTTTTTTCATTTTATATTTTTAAATTGCTTCTGTATTTATTATGTATTTTTTTATTCTTCCGTTAAGTTAATTGTTTTGCACAAAAACACCAAGTCACATTCCTTGTATATGTAAACATACTTGGCAATAAAACCGGATTCTGATTCTGAGATTCTCCATCACTAGAACATCAGCAAAAATGTTCAGCCATTTGTTATCTGGTGCTTAAGTCTTAAGTCAGTGTTAGTGATAGCTGTCTTTGTGCAGCGAAGAGGACCTTCACCATGTATAGGTCTCTTACATGCACAAGTCTTTCCTCATGTCTCTAGTGAGCAAGACAAGTTTGGGTTTTGTTGCCCAGTACCTCAGACAGAACAGAATGTGTATCATCTCAGTAAGGTTATATTTTAATGCAACTCTTAAAAAATGTGTGTGTGGTTTGATTCCATGCAGTTACATTGTCTTCAGTATGCTTGGGAAATATGTGATGCTCTTTCAAAAACCACACATATGTGGTGTGACAAATGAACTGCTTTCTACTTATTATATCCAAAGACACAGAGAAACCAACCAGTGCTCTAAAGCTGAAATGATTAAGCAACAATACTGATAATTGAATGTTTAAGTCATTTGTTAAGCAAAAAAATCACTGGCATCCACTTTTAAAATGTGAACATTTGCTTTTTTTGTTTTAGGATAGTAAGCTAAACATCTTCTGGTTTTAAGTGTTGGTCAGACAAAAAAGACGTGAATGTGTTTGACTGGCTTTTGAGGAATAATGATGGGGCTAATAATGATATATTTTCTGATTGTTTATACACTAAACAATAGACTGATTATTAGAGAAAATAACTGTTAGATCTTTTATAGAGTAACTAGATGTTGGTCAGCTAGATTTGAGATATTTCTATAGCTAGTTTTGGCCAGATGAGCCAATTTGTAGCAGGGATCTGGAGCAGTTTTGGACCGAATGATCCACTTCCTAAATGGCTCCAAATCAGATCTGGGCCAGATTAGCTGCTTCATGTGTGGACACGGACTGGACCGGATCTGGTCTGCATCCGTGATCCTCATTTGAACTGGTTTGTAGATCCATTCTGGGACTAACAACACCTCTGGGGCAGATCTGGTTAAAGTATGTTTGCCAGTCAGTGAATGATAATGATTATAATCATTGGTTCAGCGTTGCTATAAACGGAATAATACCACCAAGTGTTATTTACTTGATACACAAAATATAATGTTTTGACAGAGTCAAGTGGACACCTGATAGTTGACATTGTGTATTAGTTTCATCAAAAAGTGTAGGACAAACTGATATGGAGTGAACCTGGGGCCTGGAGCAGCCTCAGTAATAATGGACACCACTAGAGGGCAGCAAAGAGAGGCATTTTTTTCTCAGTGAAGTTTCTCTAGTGAAAGTGATCAGTGATAACAGAAATCCATGTTAGTTTTTGGCGCGAACACAAAAGAAGACAAATTTCCTCTCCTGTGTGACGTCACTGCCATACAGGAGAGGGCTGGTGGCATTTATCAGTCCTCTCTCCTCCCCCTCTGTTTTCCCAGACCTCGCCTACATGTCCCCCCCGCACTGACCTCATCACGCCTTTGTTGGGAAACAAAGAGTGTTCAGGCATCTGTTTTCAGGAGAAATAAAGACATAGGGTACCAAGACAGAGAGGAGGAGGGCCAGAGGAGGTGTATGAAGTTAAGCTCAACCGATCTGATGAGTGAGAATCACATAGAAATCAAACAGCCAGTGGCAACAAGTAAAATGGGGGTAAACTCCCACACTACAAACTTATTTGAACCCAACCCTCTTGCTCAAGAGCCAGTTTCACTGCTTGACAAACTTCTGATTTCTGTACACTTTGCCCTTGTGTTGTCTCCAAGAGTCGTGCCTTTGTTGTTTCAAGGTGGAGCTGGTATTTCCTGTATATCCTGCTCAGTCAACCAGTCACAAGGCCCACTGCTCTCTTCTCCTACGTCTCCCTCAGTTAGGTAATCATGACCCACTCAACGTCACGTTATGATCCCTCTGTACTCTCATACAGACGAACTGTAGCAGGTAGAGATTACGCTGCACATTTTAACTGAATCCAAGCCAAGGTAAATACATACAAGATTTAAGCCTTGTATAATGCATACACGGGATGTGACTCCAGACAACATCCCATTAGCTGTGATAAATAAGTAAAGAGCCGAAATGCAATGATGAAGTTGCTGAAAAGGAAATGTGGTCCCTCTGGGATGTTCATTCTCTCTGCAAGGAAGAGTTACCAGCATCACTCTATGTGAAAATAAAGGGTCTGTGGTATTCACATATAGATTTAGATCCATCACAATTTGCTTTAACCCCTTAGTGCAAAACTATCCAAATATATCTCTGCTGTGCTCCAGTCAAAAAATATTTTTTTGCCTGTGAAAGATGCCTTTCACAAGTAATTAAACCTTTAAACCCTGAAGGTTTAATTACTTAACTTTAACTTTAATTATTAAAATAGGTTTGCTTTCTTTTGAAACCATGGGGAAAAGTTAACGAGCAATTTGGCAAGATGTGTTCTGCAAATTGCTCAGACTCAGAGGATTTAGGACATTGTTACTTCATTAAAGCCAAGAAAAAATATCCAAAAAATGCTATATATAATTAGAATTGTATAAATATAACAGAATTATATATTTTTTATCTTTTTATATTTTTTTACACCATTTTGGTTATTATTTAAGTACCTTTTCAGTTCATTTCTATCTTTCTTTGTTTTGCCTTTTTTTCATTGTTTTAACAATAATAATCATCAATAATAAACACCTGTGCTCTTCCTTTGACAACTCAAAGTGTCCGCTTTGAGATACACCTATTTTACTTAATCCTTTGAAAGCTGAGCAAATTATCTTGGTTTCTTTCATAAACATGAGAAGAAGGCAATGAGCAACAAAAGAAGAAATGACCCAAGAATGAGAAAATAAATCAGTAACAAAAAGTTCAAGAAAATTGCTTGAAATTGGTAAAAAAGAAAGAAAGAAAGACAGAAAGAAAAGTAAGTCAGTAAGTAAATGTATGTATGTAAAAGTAAGTAAATGAAAAAAACGAAAGTTTAAAAAAAAGAAACAAAAATGACCCAGAAAATATGCTTAAAACTAATATACTGACTCTGTATTACAGTCAGTATTAGATGTTACAGAGTCTGTAACATCATTTTAGTATGTGATTATGATAATTATAAATATAGTTTTCCCCCAACTTTCTTTTTCACATAGACATCATCCTCTGACTATTTTAAAATAATTTTCTAGATATACTAAATTCTTGCAATTTGTGGGACTGTTTTTTGTAACACACTGTTTGGGAAAATTAGCCTATATGTTATCTTATAGGCTATCCTTAAAAAAGCAACATTGTTCCTATATTACATTTTCAGCGGATCATTGTGCGAAAATCACTGCAAGTAATATCTAAATATACCCAGATCACCTGCTCCAATAAGCTCAGATGTTTTTTCACCAGGCAGTGAAAGGGTTAAGTCTGACTCTGCATGCACCGAGCAGGCCTCCCTCCCTCCCTTCTCCCTCTCCATCCATTTTTACTGTGTGTGTGTGTGTGTTGGGGTTTTTTTTAGGGGGGGCTGTGCTATCTGCAAGCCCTGGTTTGTGATATGCACACACAACTAAGTTTGCTAATAAAACAGCACCGCTGCGCTTTAGTTTTGGATTCGTTTTGAGCGCACACGGCTTTCCGCTCTGCGCTTTGTATATTTTCTCTCTTTTTGTTGTATTTACTCTAGTTCCTTTCTCTCTCTGAAAGCTACGGGATATGTCGAGAGGCGGAGGCGTTTCTTCTTCCACCCAAAGCCTCCCCAAGTTGGGACCCCACTGACGCGCTATGACATGAAGGTAAGAGGGAAAGTGGAAGCGGAGGGGGAATCGGGGTCGTTGCGATTTACTGTTTTCTTCTCATTCATGTCGAGGTTTTAACTTTTAAACTCGAAAGCATAGCTGAGTCACGGTCGCATACTTCACCTACCCGATCATCCCATTTGACGCAACGTGCATGATAATGGCTCCTGTCGTCCTAGTTTGGGACAAAAAGGGCATAAGTTGAATCGAGAGTTGTGTTTTCATCCGGCGTTTTTTAAGCACATCCGTGGAGCACAATAAAACATACCTGGGCGGGTATATAGGCCTGATCTGGAAACAGTTTAGACGGAGTGTCAGTAAAAAGATGGGCTCACTCAGAGCAAGAAAAAATGTGCTTGACAGATGAATTGAAAAACCCAGAAGTGGGAAACAAACAAAGTGAATACTTTGTGAGTTAATTCCAGAATTTCATGTCAAGGTCACAAGTTATAGTTTGAGAAAGCTTCATTTTCTTAGGAAGACAAGATATGTGTTTTATCGAAGTAGGACTGGGCGATGTGGAGAAAATAAATACAACAATATACCGCGGTGTCAATATAGCAACGCTATTGCAGGGTTGACTATTGCTGCATACACAACATATTTACATATTTGCCGGACACTATGTCTCTTTCATGATCTGAGACTAGCTATCATCTTGTAGATTTGGATTTAGACTAATAATATCATAAGTGAATAGAAAGGTCTGCAGTAAAGTGATGTAGTTTTATGAACTTACCATACTGTCGTTGTTCTTTTATTTGTCTTTACCTACTGAGTCATTAAGGATGCAACAAATAATTATTTTTGTTGTTGATCAGTCAGTCAGTCATGTTCTAGGTTTAATAAATTAGGCTATTTGTGTGGTCTATAAAAAGAAAATGTTAAAACAAATAATGTCAATCAGTGTTTGCCAGAGCCTGTAATCAAATGTCTTGTTTTGTCCAAAACCCAAAGATAGTCAGTTAAATGTCATAGTAGTTAAAGGAAACAGAAAATACTCACAGTAAGAAGCTGAAGGGAAAGAATTTAGATTTTTCTTTTGTGGAAAAAGAATGACTCAAATTGAGTAATGCATCCGATTAGTTGGTGATTAATTTCATAGTGCAAAATTTATGGATTAATTATTGCAATAGCTCTATTAGTCCTTACATCCACATGGGATTTTTGATAAATAATTACAGATTATTTATCAATAATTTTATTGTGTAAATATTTCGTGAAAGCACCAGCTGTCTAGCCGACAATATTGTCACAATATACGTATATATCGTAATATTTGATCAAACATGTTGTGATATTTAATTTCCTCTTTATCGCCCAACCTTAAAGTGATGTGAATAAGTAAAGGGACATTATAAAACAGAACAGTCTAGTAAATGGAATCACTTTACTGTAAAAACTCTACTGTGAAAACCAGAAAAAACACAAACAATGTCCAAAAATCTAAGACAATATCTAGTCTCATATGACAATGTTGATATAGTAAAGACATATTGCCCAGCCCTAGAAGGAATATTTATGTGTGTAGTGGCGATGATGGGACGCTGGTCCTGCCTCACTACTATCAGTCTGATTTATGCAATAGTAATTTGTCAGATTAGTCACAAAAAGAATTAATCTTCATTATGGTTGTAAGCACAACAGTAATGAAGGCATCCAGATTGGTTTAGAAAATCTGGCCAGAAGGAGGGTTTAATTGCGACTCTTTGAGCTCTCCTGTTACAGCACTCCTCTCTCATTGGCTACATTAAAACCTCCACTTTACCATCTTGCTTTACAGGAAGGGCATAATTTAACTGATTATCTGCAGTAGTTCTTCCTCATACAGTCTCCAGCTAAGTGACACCAGCGATCAGGACATAATGGGAGGGAAAGACACGCATTGATCTCTTTAGATTTAACCGGTGGTCAGTTGAGCCACAAGCATTTTGTCTCTTACTACCACTTCACCATCTATTTACGGCACAGAAAGCTCTCTCATACTATGACACATATTGAAGGCCAACGTAGTGCCGTCACCTAATTATTCATAGTTTGACAACCGCCTGCAGAGGTTGCTAATAGTATATTTTTTGAGTTTGCGTTCTTTATTTAAGTATCATTTTGGCTTTATTTTACACTTATTATAAAGCAGTGACATTTAATATTTCTCCCACTCAAGGGACAGATATTGATTTTTTTAAAGCCCATCTTGACGCTCCCTTTTTACTATTTTGGAAATGCTTACTCATGACAGCACGTGACTCTTAAGTGAAGGCGATTGATCCTTCATGTTCATGCATCTTAGTTTTTAGTTAAATAGATAAGGCAGATATGAGAGAGGAAAGTTATTGGTTAAACTCACTCACTGCCCTAACCACACAAGAAAAAACAGTCCAATGTCCAGGGCAAAGTGAACGCTTAGACAATCTACTGTGAATTCAAAATGTCTTGATTATTAAAGTAAAATATTTAAAAAAGAAAACCCAACAAACCATAAGTGATTTTGCTGGACTATTGTGTCTGTGTCTGTGTCGGAGTTACAGTTTTGTGAGTCTTTGAAATCTTTGAAGGCCTCCTGCTGCTGTGGTGATGTAATCCAGTCAGAAAAACAGGTGAGGTGGAGTCCCAGCCCCCTCTCAGTATCACTCCAAGGTAAAACAGATTTCTGCACTGGCAGGTCGTGTTTGAAGTCCCTCGGCACAAAACAAATGTTTGCTTTTTAGGGATGGAAAAATATTTAGCAAAATTGAATTTAGGAAATAGGTGTCAAGCTGGTCATTGTTTACTCAGGAGCACTGCACTGAATGCACTCACACAGATCTCAGAGTTGTTTCAGAGAAAACTGAGCCCAGGTGTTGTGTTTCATATCGCTGGGAGGTGGTGAGTTGTTTCTCTCTCCTTCCAAACACAATTACAGAGTTAAAAAAATGTGCGAGAGTTCAGCTCTGGTCACCAGTGCTGTTAGTCAGCCTGCGTTTAAAGCATTTTGTTGAGAGTGGGGTCGCTTTGCACAAATTGTTGGCAAATATACACAAACATAGACATTGTTGGTAAATGTACAAAATGCAGCATGTACACAATTAGTGCATTTATATAACTAGTACATATGCTCCTCTCCTCCATTCTTTTAAAATAAAAAAATAAGAACAGAAAAAAAGGGGGAAAACAAAAAATAACAAAAAAGGACACAAAAAAGAAGCAAAAAAGAACAAAAAAAGAGAGTCAACCTAGAGTATGCAAAAGCATCAATACTGGAAATAGTGATGTTTTATGTGTAAATAAGTCCTCTCCATTGATATTTGACATAATAATTTTATCTTTCTGTACATTTAATTTGTTCCTTTCCAGCAGGAACTTCCTTTTGGGCACTAAGTTCTCCATAGGAGGTCGACCTTATTGCATATTTCCACTGAACTGATCTCTTACAAGTCACCTCGCCTGAGGCAACACAGTGGGCTGGCCTGCTGTCAGACTGTCTTTTGCTACCTGTGAAACACCACCGCCATCATGCAGACCTCATCGCTCCGCCGACAGATGAAAAACATGGTCAACAACTACACAGAAGCCGAGATCAAGGTCCGAGAGGCCACCTCCAACGATCCCTGGGGTCCTCCCAGCTCGCTCATGTCTGAAATAGCAGACCTGACCTTCAATGTTGTGGCTTTTACCGAGGTTATGGGCATGATCTGGAAGCGACTCAATGACCACGGTAAAAACTGGCGCCATGTTTATAAGGCGCTGACCCTGCTGGACTACCTGATCAAAACAGGCTCTGAGCGCGTGGCCCAGGAGTGCAGGGAAAACATTCACACCATCCAGACACTGAGAGACTTCCAGTACATAGATCGAGATGGACGTGACCAGGGTATCAACGTGCGGGAAAAGGCCAAGCATCTGGTGGCTCTGCTGAGGGACGAGGAAAAGCTGAAGAAGGAGAGGACCCAGGCACTGAAGACCAAGACCCGCATGACGAGTAGTGGATTAGGCTCTGGGTCCATGCCTCCTCCGTACCCGGGGCGTCGCACAAGCCAGCCTGGTTCGGCGGGTGTCTACGGGGATGATGGCCGGTGCAGAGGCTCACCGTCCTCCTTTCACTGTGAGTAGCAGCGACATCGACACAATTATTTGAATGACGCCTGAATATTTTCTCTGGCATGTCACCTGTCACCTGTTAGGAATGTGCGCATGACAGGTCACGACTTCAGATAACTTTAAATATGATCTTATAGTTGATGTGACAGACTAACAGCATTCCTCATCTCTACCTGTCCATTTGATGACATAAACACGAAAAAGGCAATTTATGGAGCACTGTCAGGTATATATTCCTACTCTCTGCCCAGTGTGTGAGATCTGTACATCAATCAGTTCTCACCTGTGATTTCTCACAGAAGTCAATGCTATTTTAATACCAGCAGCTCATTCCAACAGTGAAGCTTTGATGAGTATTAATGTTTTTTCTGTCCACCGGTGTTTCAGTTTTGCTCTCTCCTGATGAATGGACATCTGCATTCCTTTCATTCTCTTGTTTACAGTCACGTCAGCTAAACTGGATTTTCAAAGAGAGGAGGCCCTGTTTGCGCTTGTCTCAAACTAACGTTAAAACCACAACTAGATACCATGTTAACTTAATGATCTTATGATTTGTTAACGCTGCCACAGAGATTTTGGTTAGGTGGTTGGATAATATAAGACCTAAGTGATCCCTCTGTTAGTGTGTAGGAGTTAGGACATTTGATGCCACTCACATATCAGCTACTGTAAACAGCTCTAATTTGAAAAATCTAAGTGGAAAAGTATAAAGTAGCTGTGTGTAGCATTTGTAAATGTGGTATGCATGGTGTGTAGAAGTGGGAATCGCGATATTATAACAATACTTTGGTCACAATGCGATTATTGTATTGTTAAACCAGTTTATATGTTTAGTATTGCAATAACATATAGTGCAATATATTACATAAAAAACATTGTCAACATCTGTTTTCAATCTATTAAGATTTTTATTGAAGCAAAATGTATCATGTGGAGACCAAAAAAGCACCTGATTTTATAATTCCAGCAGGCCACCAAAATTTTAATTTGTATTTGTTAGAGCCTGATCAGTGTATTGGTAAGCCGACTTTATTGACTGACTTTGGCCCATCACAGATATATCGATATTGTATTATTTGTTGGCTGATGTACACCACATGAAAAGATTATTTTTTAAAGAATAATCAAAATATGATCAGAATTATCAAATTCCCAAATGAAGTTCACTTTTCAGTGCACTGATGTCACTGTTCAACTCTAAAATATCCTGCCTCTTTCATATTGGCCAATATATCAATATCAGTATTGGTATCAGCCCCAAAAATCCAGCATCAGTCAGGCTTTAGTATTTGTCACATTAATAATTTAATAATAAAATATCATTACTTGGCATCCATGTATTAATACAGTATTGCCACACAAAATCTTGCAATATTTGCTGTATGGATTTCCTCCCAGCTCTACTGGTATGTACCAAATACTTTGGCATTTGTGTGGTCTGTATGGTGTCAATTAAAAGGTGTTAACCAGTAGCAGAACTGTGGCATAATAAAGGAAACAGTTACTTTGATGTCTGAGGCCTGTTTTACGGTGTAAACAGAGACATGCCCACAGATGGCATCTGTTTTATTTCTCCCTCAAAAGTCCTTTTACTACAATACATTTTCCAGTTGATTCACGTTCCTCTCATATTTTTCCAGCCCAGAATGTGTGCCAGCGGAAACATGTGGCCGAAACAGTTACCACCTCCAAGCCCCAGTCTGTGGTTCAGTGAAGCTACAATAAGAGCATGGTTTGCAATATTTAGAAGAAACATGTTCATCTGATAACATCAATTAATGCTGAGTTTTAATTCACGGAGACTTGCTTTCATGCTGGATAACCATAACAATTTCACACTCTGACAATCATAGCAAGTAATTAAAATTAGTTGGTCTTTGTCCAGAGAGGAATGCTTCAATAGAAACCCTACATGTGAGCTGCCGGCCTGTCTAAATGCAGTAATAAAACGTGAGCACAGTGGTGGATCTCTTAGCGATTCCAGGACTTGGTGCATGTGGATGGTTGCACAAAATGCTGATGGATGGCGTGGGTGGGGGTCAAGAGGTTGGCAGCAGCTAATTGGCAGAAAGCATTCCAGCTCAGACGGAGGATATTGAGGGGCAGCACAGTGGAAATGATTGGTTTCTGAGACCTGACTTTGCCAACGTGTGGCCTGCTGCCCTCTTTTAGCCCCATGACCCACAGCCTGACACCCAGACTGGTATTCTGCCAGCCCTCTATCCACCCCATCCCCTCCTCCAAACCTGGACCTGAGTCCTGGAACCCACCCAATGGATTCAGGGTAATAAGGTGGGCCCCACTCCAACCCGTCCATTCCTCTGCCCCTCCACCACCCTAACTCTCCACACAGGCGCACCATTGTTCTCAGTGCAGGCAGAGTTAGGCAGGCCGTGGCAAGCAATGCCAGCAAAGGCCCTAAACAACGGGCAGTGGAAAGAAAAATTAACATGCACGCACAGTGCCAGCTCTTTTCTGGCCTTAAAAATCAGCTTAAAGTGTTTCTTTCTTTGTTTTCCATTTATTTCCATCTGTTAATGTTTTTGTCTACACCCCTGTGCTTTCCATTCCTCGCTTAACACACAATCCTCTCTGCTCTTCCTCTTCTTCTGTAGCCTCCTCTTCCTCTCCTCGACTGGCTCCAGACCTGGAGCAAGCTCGACCCGCGACCAGTGGAGAAGAGGAGCTGCAGCTGCAGCTGGCCCTGGCTATGAGCCGAGAAGAAAGTGAAAAGGTACCTCTTACTAAGATAATGCACACACACACACACACACACACACACACACACACACACACTGAGCACACACACACTGAGCACTCACACAAACCTCTCGTCCCTACAGCACATGCGCCTGACAGAAAGAGGCTTCTTAGCCACCCTGCTGCTGACATGTTGTGTTGTAACACTGACGTAAAACGTTAAAAGTCTCCCACACACACACTTGCTTGGACACTGTTTGTCATGGCGATGCAGCATTCCCACTGCCTGTCTCTATGAGGTCACCATTTCCCAGAATCTTTAGCAGAAAGTGATATCATCAACTCTGTCTCTAGCGAATCGGTGTGAGCAGTGCTGAAGAGTGAGAAGCCAGACAGGATGTGTGTATTGATCCACTTCTAACCGTCCACAGCCCATCCTAGTCTCCATGACAAGGGCAGCCATTGCCCCCTGTGACGCCTACTGTGGGAATATATTATAGCACTTTCTGTAATACTACTCTCCTCTAAATCAACTTAAAATGTTATATTTCCTTAAAGATTACTCAAACAGAATCAAGCTTTTACCATTCCCTTTGATTAGTCTTCCTCCTAATCCTTCCTGCTTGACCCTAGTCACCTCCTACAGTGGATATTGATGAACAGACCCAGCTCCAGATCGCTATGAATCTCAGCAAGGAGGAGAGCAAGAAGGTACAAGTATGCTGGGACCAGGGATGACTTTTCCTTTGCATCCTTTGCCCTATAGCACATCTCCTGTTGCTCTGTGCACTGAAGCCAACCTCACTGCCCAGTCTGGGCCCCTCTGAGAGGCAGCTGCATGTACTGCTCACTCTCTCCTCCCTACATGTGTACTGTGGCCACCCTGAACAGCAAAAGGACATGTAACTTTCTCCAGCGACTAATCAAACAAGGCTTCATCCTTCTGTTCCACTAACTATTAAATCTCTCCTTTTAGCTCAGTAGTGTGAGACACCCATGTCAAACACTCTTCTTGTGTGGTGTCAGGGCAGGGCAAATGGTTTGACCCCTTTACTCTGCCTGTGACACCCGTACAATTGCATGCAATAAAAGGGAGTTAGCCCAAGTATTATTTACACTTTTGTTGACCAAATACTGATTGCCATTTCCTCCCTGGCTGACCCTCCCACAGCCAGTCCAACCAGCACCTGCCGCACTGGATATGGACGAGGACACCCAGCTCCAGTTAGCCCTGAGCCTGAGCAAAGAGGAGCACCAGCAGGTAGGGCCACTGTTTTTACTCACCCACTATAAAATGTTAAACTTATTTTCGCACCCTCTGCTTCTTTTACTTCTTCGTTTTGTGCCTCGGAGCTGGTGATAGCCATGGCCGGAGGCACCATGTTTCAGGTTGTCCGTCCCATTCTTATGAGTGTGATATCTCAAGAACATGTTGATGAAATTTAAACAAATTTGACATATATGTCCACCTGGACTCAAGATGAACTGATTAGATTTTGGAGGTTTTATGGTCATGGTCACGGTGAGCTCACTGTCTCATTTTGAGTAAATGTGATATCTGAGGAACGCTTGAAGAAAGTTTCTTTAAATTTAGCACAAATGTCTATTTGGACTCGAGTACTAACTGATTTGTCTGTGGTGGTCAAAGGTCAAGGTCACTGTGACCTCAAAAAGTAACGTTTTTGACAGTAATTTAAGAATTTATACGCTGATTATGATAAATGCTACACTAATGTCTAATAGGATAGATGATGAAGTGAAGTGAATTTTATATCCAGAAGGTCAACTTCACTCTGACATTATAACACTCTGCAAAAACACTTGTCTGGCCATTACTCAACGCCATAACTCAGGAACAGAAGGGGGGAAATTTGGTCAGATACTGAACTGGAGACACTAATTTTAAGTGTCCACCTTGAAATTGTGCTGATTGTATAGGTCTTCTGTGCTGCCAGGTTGAAGATGTTTGTAAAGCCTCTTTGTTTTAGAATTTCCAGCTTCTTTAAAGCAACATCTATACATATCTACATTTGAAGCATTGTCAACTGTCATGGCTACATGTGAATCTGGATGAACATGGATGTAAACTGCAATTTTTTAGCCAAGGAATACTTGTAATTCTAATTGTTTTGGG
Source organism: Plectropomus leopardus (assembly GCF_026936395.1). NCBI lineage: Eukaryota > Metazoa > Chordata > Actinopteri > Perciformes > Serranidae > Plectropomus > Plectropomus leopardus. The sequence goes on along the minus strand of NC_142193.1, from coordinate 15,358,790 downwards.
TTCTTTTTTAAGTTTTATATCTATCGCACCGTTGTATTATCTCTGGCAACCTTTTTACTCCCCCTCTCTCTTCCTGTCTCACTCTCTTTGTCTTTTTCCACCCTTTTTTGCTCTCTCACTATGATACAATAGAGCTGTCGTAATGCTCTGCTCTCTCTCTTTGACCACAGAATATTCTGGTTTGTGCCCATTGCACTCAGTTATCGCTGGGCCATACATAGTCCAGGAAAAATAAAAGCTGGCTTTTATGCTTGTGAGCAGTCGCTGAGTCATAAATATAGTATGATGTGACAATATGTGAATTTGGCCTGAAGCTGTCATGCTCAAAGGCAACCATGTGTCTGTATCTGTTGGCAGGAGCAACTCACTCGCCAAGGAGATGAGTCGATGCTGAAGAAAGCTCTGGAGGAAAGCAAACGTGAGATGGAGTCTAAAGGCGGGGTATGAAATATTGGGGTATGGAATATCTCAATGGGGGCAATGCAGTCTAACTGCATATTTTAATTTACAGTGCAACGAGGAGGACTAAGGACCAAAATCTTAATTATGATGCTGTATGATAGTGATAGCCAGGATTATAGGGTCTGATCAGATCTTAACCATTAAATACAAAGTGAAAATCTAAAACGTGTTTTTGTTTTAGGTTTTTCAAAATTCATAAATAATTAATCACTTTGTCAATGAAGCTGTTGTTATCTGCTGTTATTGTTGTCTTATTGCAATGCTTATTTCTCACCTCAAATGTTTTCAGAAACACCTTTTAGTGTACTGTTTAGCTGTAAAATTAGAAAGTTTGTCACCTGGTCACCAAGTTGAAAACAGTTGAGCCAAAACTGAAGCACCACTCAATGGCCAGAACAAATTGTCTCATTTTACAGCTGAACAGTACACTAAACAATGTTTGTAAAAACATTTGTAACAGAATTTTGATTCACAATTGACAGTTTGACTGCAGTTCACAAGCAGTGATTGACATGATTTAGGGAGACTCCTCGCCTTGGTTGTTTTTGTTCACGTTCAGTAGATTCTTGAAAATGCCATTAGAGGCATGACGAGGAGGAGGAACGTGATTTTTTTTCACAGATTGTCAGTCTTAAGTGCCACTGTGTGGATGTAGTGACAGTTTCAGCAAATATAACAAAAGTTATTTGTTATATAAAAGTTAGCACCTGTAGCTTTAAGGATTAGAGAGCTAAGGTGAATTTTAAAGCAATACTGAACTGACACAGATTTTTTTCTTGGTTTTGTGGTCAGACCGCCTTCATGGACTTGGTAGATGTATTTGCAGTGCCAGCAGATCCGCCTCCTAGTGGCCTTCGATGGAATAATGCCCCACACCAGGCAGCTGCTCCTCTGGGGGGCACAGACCCCTGGGACTCCTTGGGTGAGCATTGTGTAATGTTACCGTGGCATGACCAAAGCCTTAGTGTTTAAGCACCAAGTTGGAAATATGTGGTGCATTCTAGTCCTAAAATGTTTGTCCTTTGAGAAAAAAACATCTGTAGTGATTCATTTCAGGTGTCAGATATACATTTCAGATATACCGTACAGTGTTGTGTTTGAAATAAATCTCCTAATTTTTCACGTTTACAGTACAGTTTGTTCTGCTTACATGCTAGAACTGCAGTCTGTATTTCTAATTCAACTCTCTGTTACCAAAGAAGGCAGCACCAACACCTCGAGAGTAGATCCTCCCTGGATGGCACCGCCACCTTCCAACAGCCCCCCGCCACCATGGGAGCCTCCGGCCGACCCCTGGGATGGCCCGCAGAGCACGCTCACGTCCACAGGCCGAGAATGGGCCTTCCCCGCTGACTCAGGTGATACATGCATGATACATGTATGCACGATAAAGCTCAGTAAGCCAGACATAATCAGATAAATCACATAGGTAAGATGTTTCAAAAATAAATGAATTCAATTGTATTTTGGTGTTATAGGCTCCTCAGGGGTTGATCCATTCTCAGCACTCAAGGGAGCTGTCAGGGAGCCCTCTCCCCGCACTGGAAGCCCCTCAGGTATACAAGACAATTCTTTTACTGTCCTCATTGACTATCTTAACATGCACATTAACATTCCACTATTATTCTGAATATGACAATATTCTCACTTCAATTCGGTCTGCGTAAACAGCCTATTCTGTTTTGATATTCCAAATTAGGCCTTTTTCTGCATAAAGCATTTTCCAATTAAGACATGTGGGTCAATCAGTTTTTTCCTATAGGGCAGCTAATGAGTGGAATACAATCCCACAAAACATAAGAGAGTCCATCTCATACAGCTCATTTACAAGAAATGTAAAGAAATGGCTAATTGACAACCAAATTTGTCAATATTAGTCCCTGAATCCCCTGTAGTACATGATTTAACTGTTTGTTTTTAACTGAATTTGTTGTTGTTGTTGATATAAATATGCCGTGTCTGGTTGGGGGACGTTGGGGGTAGTTATGTGTAATGTTGCTATTTTCTAAATGTTGTACCTATAACATGTATTGTTTTATGTTTTTACTGTAATCTGTAGCTTTTATTACCAGGTCACTTTGCCATGTTCCCTCAGGCAGGGGGACTGCCAATGGAAATTGGCCTTTTGGCTACAATTGGGTGCATTTACATTTTATTTTTAAAATGTTCATTAATGTACATTGTCCCTCTATAACAAATAAAGGTAAATAAATAAATGATCAGGGAATATATTTGTTTTAAGAGCATTCTTTGGACACAGTCCAATTATATTATGCATCTTAATTGGGATTTTTTACCCCAGTTTGCAACACATGGCTTCTTGCACATTAATGGTCTTCTCATCATCATGGATGCATTGTACTCAAACCAGCTCAATAACAGTTTGCAAGGCTAGGGTAGAAATGCATGCCCAAAAGAAAAGCCAACATTTTTGGTCACAAGAACATACACACCGGCTTTTAAATATTATGAATGAGGTGAATATCATCAGGTTTTTGGACATGCGCAAATATCACAACGCCAGCCCTTTTCAAGAAGGTGGTTGAAGGAATGAAAGAGGAAGGCTGTGCTTGCACAATTCGACAAGTCGGCCACCATTGGAAAACTTTGAAAATAAAACCGGTTTTAATGCAAAGACGCAAAATGACAAGCAGTTTCGGTCTTTCCACTTTTCTGTATTTTGAGATGGTAAACGTCATGTTAGAACAGCTTAATCTGAGTATGCACAGCTGCACGTAAAACAAGATTTTTTTTGTGGAACATTCATTTTCATTAGCCATGCAAATAGCTTAGCAGGAATATTGTCTTTTGGGAATAAGGGTTAAAAATCACAATATTTTGTGTGTGTAAACATAGTAATGGTGGTTTTGTCCATCCAACACACTTGCAATGTCAGAACCTGCTCTTTTTCTTCCTGTCAGATGGGGATCTGTTTGATGAGGCCATGGATGGAGGTCAGGTGAAGGTAAATGGGCGAGGAGAGGGCAGTCCTGAGCTTTTTGACATGTCACGTCTCGGAGAAAGCCTGGCTGCCCCCAGCCCTCGCAAATGCCGGACACCTGAGTCCTTCCTGGGCCCCACTGCGGCTTCCTTGGTAAACCTGGACAGCTTGATCCCAGCGAATCCTCCACCCAAGACCCTGAACCCTTTCCTATCAGGTATTTATAGTATCATTTGCTGTAGATACAACACTCAGAGGGAAAGACCTTTGGGCCAGGCTTTTGTTTGGGACAGGCATCTATATGGGACAAGCTTTTAATTCCTTTTACATAAAACTGTTGCCAAGCAAGATAGGAATACAGTTAAATTGTTTCATTAAACCTCTTTTTGGCATTTCTCTTGTTTACTCTGCTGGTATTACTAATTTTTTGGTGCTCATGGATCATGGTTTCAGTAAAATGAACAGAATAATTGAAAAGTACAGAATCTTACCAAACTATCCATATGTTTAGCATATCCATATTGACAAAAGTTTAAACATTTCTATATGCATGCGCTATCTAAGCAGCTAACTAACATCATCTCCAGCAGGTAGCCAACAACCCAGTGTTATACATCGAAAGAACCTCTATAAAAATGAACTGCATGGTAACCTTGCCTCAGATTGAGAGAGGCCTTTATTTATCAAAATGTGTAGCTACACTGGGCTAGAAAAAGGGGACTTTGGTGTCTAATTGGGACTAGGCTTATATTTGAAGTTGTACGGTTATTTGTTGAAGCAAACCTAATATATATATTTTTTTAATTTGTTTCTTTCTTTCTGTCTAGGTCTAAGTGCTCCGTCACCCAACAATCCATTCCAATCTGAGCAGCCCAAACTAAGTCTGAATCAAATGGGCTCCAGCTCCACCTCTTCGGGTCCCCAGGGCGCTTCTCTTCCATACAGCGCCTCCTTACCCCTGCCTATGAGCCACCAGCCTGCCAGCCTCCCCTCGTCACTCACTCATCCCACCCAGCCGGGTCTGGGCCTGCCGGGGGCTCTCCCTGAGCCCTTATTGCCCTTCTCCTCAGCCAGCACTGACGGATCACAGGCTGCACAAAGCAGTCAGAACCCTTTCTTGTGAGGACCAACTTAACTGGAAAAAAATATCTTAGAAAAAAAGGGGAATGCCATTAGGTCATGCTCTTGAATTATAATTCTAACCGCAGACTGAACTTCAGCCCCATGGACTTGTATGAAAACCCTATTCTTAGTTGTTTTTATATTGTATTATAAAACAGTAACCCTTAGACTGATGCAAGCTGGTTCTGCTCCTCACTGCGACACTCTGTCCTCTCGTCATGAATGCAGTAACAGGATATAAAATAGCTAACACCTTTGTATCAGAAACCATTAATGTCATGTAAACCTACTTTGAGGCCATAACCTATTGCAAACTGCATTCAGAAAAACACACAAAAGCACAGTTTGATAATATTTTGTTGTCACTTCACTCAGCCACAGTTACCAAGCAAATGTATTACTGCTTTTTTTAAGTAGTCAACAAGTCTCCTGCTCACTCAGCTGTTTGTGTGATTGGCTTAGCTGGCTACTGCTGCTGTCATATATAAATATAAAAAAAGATAGATTTCCAATAAGAGACATGATTTCGAGATCTGTCTTGAAATGATGCTGCATCAACACAGTTAACACAACACAAGCAGACTTTGTGGAGCCTCTGTTGGACCAGAACTGGTGAGAAACATCAGTGTGTACATGATTTTACTATTAGTTGAATGAATGACTGCGATTAACTTAATGAAATCATAGTTTGGGAGGACTGGAAGAGTTTCAGAATTCACTATACCCAAGGCAACATTAGAAAATGTATGATTCATGAGTTTTATTCATTGCTTGTGAACCACTGACTCTCATCAAATATAAGGGTAAAATTTGAATACTGCTTCATTCTTCAGTTGCTTTTATTGTTTTGTATGTTCTCATTCCCTGTAATATCAATGCCTTTAATATGAAATCATCACAACTCATGCACACACCCAGAATTAGTCACACCATTTGTTGTGCTCTTTATGCCCCCTGCTGGTAGTGACTCATTACCACTATGCTGCATCATTTTCAGTAATTTCTCTGACGAGCCAGGCTCTTCTGACGTATTTCTCACACTCACCTGGTCATTAAAACTAAATTGCGGGAGCATATTTTATTCCAAAATAAAACTAGTCCTTACTAAAAGTAGCATGAGGATCATCACGAATCCTGGCAGTCGACTGTGTGTAATTTAAATAGTAAAAATGACCAGTTTAAATGATTAACTGAAAGTAAGACCTACAGTAGTGTTAATTTAACAAATGTAAAAATGGTCAACCCTACAATCATTCCATCCTGCCATGATATCACTACCATACCTTCTTCCCAGTTCACCCTTACAAACAGTCTGATGCCATATTATATGGTACCAAAGATACAGCAAACATTTCTCAATGGGTCTTATGTTACACACATCTGTAAAATTGTGTATTAGGAGTCTTTGGGCACTGAGGAAACTGACATCTCTTGCCGAAAAGCTTGAAGTCATCATTCAAAGTCCTGTGACAGTAGCATAATTTGAAAAGGAACAAACGTATGATAGTTCACTTGACTACAATAGACTCCAGCCAGCTTAGCACCTCCTGAAGTCCCTGTCCAGAGCGAGCACTAATTTCCAGTGTTGTGATTGACTGAGTAGCAGATGCAATGATATCATCCATTCTGAACAGTGACTTCATCTCTATCAGACTCATAGTGCAGGGGATGTCCCTGGAAAAGGATGGAAAAATACAAAAAAATAAAAACACACAATGACATGAGCAGCTTTCATCATAAGAGGATTATGATACTGAATACATATTGTATTGAACCTGCTAACACTGACATCCTGCAGGTATGGAAAGCGGATGTAGGAATTAGTGTATTTGTGAGCGTCACCTTTTGTTGAAGAGAATAAGCACAGATGTGCTGTGCAGAGGCTCAGCAGAGAGAACTGAGAGCAGCTGGATACATGAGGAGGATATCTGAGCAATGTTGGCTGAGTCCACCACAAACTATAACAGCACAAAGAAACATATTCATTCAAATAATTCCCACAGTGTGTTTACTTACACCAACTATTGCAAATAAATGCAGCATGTTTTTAAAAAAAAACGTACAATGACAGACGAGCAGTCTTTGAAGTAACTCGGCCATATGGGGCCCATACAGCCTCCCAGCTCTCTTAATGTCACCTTCTTCTTCTTCACTGTCAGGTCTGTCAGGTTGGTGCCTACCTGCAGAGGTTTACAGAGATTGAAGGCATTATAAGGATGAGCTGTCTCCGTCAAAACTGAGCCTGCAGATGTAATACTACAACCTTTAAAATTACTTACTGTAGGCAAAGTAGAAGGAGGTCCCCCCAGTTCATCCAATCCATGCAAACTGAGCTGTAAACAAAACTTGTAAGGAAAAAAATCACAGGAGTTACTGCTGTGACTTCATAAAAGCCAAAAGTAGTTCAATATATCATGTATTGTAATACAACTCTCCCTGGAGAGACTGGAGGAAAATGCAGGACACCCCACTTCACCATAAATAACAAAATTTCAGAGTTTTTGGCTATTATAAATGGTGTGTTTACAAAAACCAACATGCCACTAAAACACTTGCAAGGTTAGCGTTCAGAGGTATTTTGAATTAATTAAAAATAAAACTATTTAAAGTTGAACGTTTCGTCCCTAAGCCAAATCAAAAAAACATAACTCACTCCCCCAGTGCTAAAAACATTATCTCCCCCATCACTACTTCCCCTTTCATAAATAACGAACAGTGCCTTAGTCACGTAGTTATCTCGTATGCACGTCTACGAAAAGCGTTTTGCAACTGCATTTGTTGTCAAACTATAACAAAGTAACATTAAGGAATTGACTTTTAACAGTGGAGAAAGGGCAAATATCATACATAGCTAGCTAGTGTATATTTTTATTTTAAGTAGTTAATTTACGGCTACTACCAACGTTACTACACTAGCTGCTAGCTAGCTTAACAACGCTTTTAAATTAAGCTTCTGTAACTAAAAGTACTGGGTTTTTTTCAAGTTATCGTTAAAAACATTCAGCTGGGTACAAAGGATATTTTGTAGACGTTTCAGCAACAACGTTTTCCCAACACCTGTCGCTCCGAGAAGCAGACAGATTTCATTGCTACTCATGTCGTTTTTCCATCAGAAGCATAGCAAAGGTACTGTTAGCACGGAGCTAAGGTAGCTTCATTGACACCATGGCGACGCTCACATGACCGTGAAACGTCTCTGTGATAGGACGAGGTAGAAATCGGTCATTTCCGTCTTGCTTCTGATTGGTCACATGTCTAATCTAGAGTCCCCGTTGGTCCATATGACGGAAACAGTCAAAAACGCCCCATGACATTACCTGGTGTGTGGTTGCACTGCGTTGTTTATATCAGTACCAACACAATCCCGTAAGAACTGGTTGTGGGAAAAAAGCATGGAGGCTAAGTTAAAGAAAGAGCTGGGGACAGCCATGCTGAGGCCAGCTGGTCATGCGGGAGGTGGATGTATCAGCGAGGGCCAGAGTTACGACACTGACCATGGGAAAGTGTTTGTGAAGATAAATCACAAGAACGAGGTATTTTAGCAATGCTTTTTTAAAAAATATTCTAAATCATCATAATGACATAATTCCATATTATGTTGGTGTTTTTATGCCCACTAGCTGCAGAATCTTCTCGAAGCTGGACGGCGTTGATTATCGCTGAACTTTGTGCACACACTGCAAAATGTAGACGAACCTCACAATGTATTGTGCACATGCAAACTGGTGCAGATCTATGCTACTGCACTGCCTACTGACTAAAGTCCTTTTTATATTGTTTTATTCAGGCGAAATTGATGTTTGATGGGGAGATGGCCAGTTTGGAAGCCATTTTAAAGACAGAAACTGTGAGAGTCCCCAAGCCTTTGAAGGTGATTGAACTTGACACAGGAGGCTGTGCATTTGTGATGGAACATCTGGACATGAGAGGTCTTAGCAAGTAAGAGGTCTCTCAAACAATTTGTTTGATACTGTATTACTTGAGTAGAGAGCAACATGAAAATAATGTTTTTTTTCTAAATACTTTGTTTCCATATCCAATGTGTAGGTACTCAAGGCACCTTGGAGAGCAGCTGGCAGATATGCATCTTCACAACAAGAGAAAGTTGGAAAAAGTTAATAAAGAGCAGCAGACAATAGGTAGTTCACCCTAATCTCATGTGCAAATCTTTAAAGAAAAACCAAAACATCTTTCTCTCTTTTGCTATAACTACACTGAATAATAACTTGAAATTTAAATGAGAGTTTATTGCCGAATAATTAAGATTCACTGTATTTATTTGACTGTACACAGGAAAAGGAGCTGGACAATCGGACGTTGTTGAAAAATTTGGCTTCGGTGTACAGACATGCTGTGGATATCTACCACAGGTATTAACAAAATATTGCATCTCTATAATACTTTATTGTTGTCTATAAGGTGTTGTACATTTGTAGTACATATATTTGGTCTTAAATTCACTGAGATGTTATAGAATCTCTTAGAAATATCACTTCATCTTTTATTTTTCCCTTCCTTCCCCAGAACAATGAGTGGCAGGACGACTGGGTGACATTTTTTTCAAGGCAGAGGCTGCAGCACCAGCTTAACTTGGTGGAGAAATCCTATGGAGACAGAGAAGCCAGAGAACTATGGGCCAGGCTACAGGTGCACACTCCCTTTGACTCCATAAGACATACTTTACACACATTTTTAATAATGTATCAATAATCTGACTTCGATATTGTGTCTGTTATTTACAGCTGAAGATCTCTCAGTTTTTCACAGATGTGGAAATTGTCCCTGCTCTGCTGCATGGAGACTTATGGGGAGGCAACGTGGCAGAGTGTGCAGACGGCCCTGTCATCTTTGACCCATCCTCTTTCTATGGCCATTCAGAGTTTGAGCTGGGTATTGCGGGGATGTTTGGAGGCTTCAACAGGTCTTTTTACTCTGCTTACCATGAAAAGATACCTAAAGCACCGGGCTTTGCACAGAGAAACCAGCTTTACCAGCTTTACAATTATCTCAATCACTGGAACCACTTTGGTGGTGGCTACAGGGGCTCTTCATTAAGTGTTATGAGGAGCCTGCTGAAATAATCACACTAACTTGTAGAACGCTTCACAGTCTTAAGCTCAAACCAAGTGTTATGTCTATATTGACAAATGCTTATCTGACCAAAAATAGTGTGGCTAACCACTGAAAGACGAAAAGTGACATTATAACATTGTTATGTGTGTAGACAATACGCACTGAGCATAACAGAGTAATGCTGCCCTGCCTGCTACACCTATAACAACCTGCTTCCAAAATGTAAAAATAACAGAATCTGCATCTTTCAGTTCCTATCTTGAATTGTATATTTGAAGGAGAATGTTTGTATGAATAATCTGTAAGTATTTTTAAATTCTTTATTTTCTGCACTGACTTGTGTATATGTTTGCAAACATAAATTTTAACATGCAGTCCTCTTTAAGAAGGAAGGGTGTACCACACACCAAAAAAACTGAGCTCTGGACCAACTTAAGACACCTTGCATTGCAGCTGTTCTTAGTTTATGTCGCTTTTCAGTTAAAAGAACAAATACCAAAGGTTTGAAGATGGTCTGAACCTGAGTATGCTTTGGTATACTGTGAAGAATTTATTTTTTTTAATTATTTTTTCATTGCTTGCATTTGACCAGCACCACACTAAAGTGTACTGCTTCGCAAAGGATATCAGATTTTTCCCAGTGATATGATACTTTATATTTTCTCTACATAATACCAGACTTAATGTTGATGTCAAGCAGACTGAAACACTAAATGCACTTACAAGAACTTGCTGTGTTTTAATTAATCCTTGCAATACTCCATATCCACTGCTAAGCCAACAATAAATCCTGCAATAGACTAAAATGTTTGTCCTAACCTGCTGTATTTGTTATCTATCAGGTAGAAAACAGTAGTGAATCACACTTAAGACCTCCAGCATCATAAATACCTCGTAACCCTTCTTAGTGACTCTTTGACCTTCTGCCACCAGAATAAACAGAAGCTTCTTCTCCCAGTTTGTTGTGCACATGCAACCTAGTAAAATAAACATACACATATAAATCTAGCTGTCTTATGTTCTGTTGTGTTATTACTTTGCTTATATGAGCATGACTATGTTGTAGGTATTAAAGCACTTATGTAAGTAAGTTGTAAGTAGTACAACAAGTTGTAAGTTAAGTTGTTTAATGTTTTTTATTCTTTAATGTTTTTTTTCAGGTAGAGAATCACAGTTTTATATAAACTTGACTTAAACTGATGTCACAATAGTACTTTGTGGCATAGTAACACATGCTATGTGGTGGAAGAAGTAAGTTTTCAAATTTAGTAAGTAAAAAAATAGTAAGATGTCACACTAGAAATACTCAATACCAAGTAAAAGTCTTGCATTCAAAGGTTTACTCATGTGAAAGTATACAAGTATTAACAACAAAATGCAGCATAGGCCTACTCAAAAAGTAAAATGTAAAAAAAAAAAAAAAAGAGTAATTGATTTGCTCGTCAGAATAGGCCCTCTCAGCATTATATTATTATTTTACTGGACCATTATTGATGCATTAACATGTAAAACAGTATTTCAATATTATAGCTGTTTGAGGTGAAACAATTTCAGATGTTTTCCATACTTTGAAAGGTATAACGGAGCAAAGCCTTTAATTAAAAACTAATAACCATGGCTACTTATAGCTGACAAATACATGAAGTGAAGCAAAAAGTATAATATTTTGCCTCAAAACTGCTTACGTGATTGTACAATGTTCCATTATTGGTAAAGTGTTAATAAACCCATACAAACACAGTAACCATTAATAAATTATTCTTATTTTCAGAAACAGGAGCTCTTGCGTTGATAGACAGCTCTGTCACATGACCTGAGCGCGGCTCTGTTCTGAGCCTTCTCTCTTACCGTACCGAAGCGGGGTGGGGCGCGAGCTCAACTGCAACTCACTGGTGCATCAAAACAGAAAAATCTGAAAGACCAGTGTCTCGGTTTTGTTTTCTAAAAGTTATTTTCAGTTTGCGTACAGTCTTTTTACACGCCAATACAACTACTAAGTCTGTGTCGTACCTGTTCAATATATTCCATCGTTCCGTAAGATAATTTTTAATCCACATCCTATTGCTAAGAATGAATGCTAATATTAGCTAACTGGTCCATAACTTATAACAACCAACGCTAGCGTTAGCCTCTGCAACAAAGATACGCATAGCAGGTAGTAACCTGGCAGAATGGTCTTATCGGAGACGGATAATGGGTGTGTTGGTGGGGAAGGAGCAGAGTCCATTGTGAAGACGTGTGTGTTGGGGGGCTTCAGTGAGAGCAGCGAGACCAAAGCTCTCCTCTCCAGCCTGCCGCAGATCGACGGGGACTTGGTGACAAGCGAGTCCGCCACACAGAGATTCCTGGGTGAGATAATAATGAATATTTTAACCATTTGAAAACTAAGCAAATTGGTTTGATTTCTTCCAAAAACAGGAGAAGGCGGCAGCAAGCAACTGAACAAGACATGGCCAAAAAAAAAGCAACAAAAAAGTAAAGATATTACAATAAAATCCCCTGAAGAAAAGGAAAAAAAGTATATAAAAAAAGCAAACAAACAAACAAGAACATCACTTGTAAAAAATATGTAATTTATGTTTTTATTTGATAATTCTAATTACATGTTTTTCCTGTAACATAATTGTAAAATAATCAATTCATCACACTTCCCATTTCCTCCTGCAGTGATAATGAACAGATATCAAGAGCAGCCTCATCTACTGGATCCTCATTTAGGTACAATATAATAAGTATAAAAAATGAATGTGTTACTATATGTATATTCTGCATGATGGTGGATGTGATTACAATTTTTCTCATTTTGTTTCAGAATGGATGCTGAACATGATACTTGAGTTTGTGAGGAGTGAGAAGTCTCCTCCTTCACTGGTTCATTTGAGCTTCAAGTTTCTCTATGTCATCTGTAAGGTCAGTCACAAACAGCACTCCAGTTCACATTAGCTGATATGTCAGTGAAAACTCACTAGACTGCACTACATCAAGTAAAACCTGGAACACTTATTGTACTGACACAGCAAAATTATCCTGCTAAGTTAGAAGTCCTCGTTTCTGAGACAGTCCCCAGGGTGTTTGTATTTAATTATTTTTTCCTTGGCAGGTCAGAGGCTATAAAATCTTCATGCAGCTTTTTCCACATGAGGTGGCAGATGTCCAGCCAGTCCTTGACCTGCTGTCCAGGCAGGATCCCAAAGACTCTGAGGTGAGACTAGCATTATTTCTTAAAGGGAAAAAGATATTCGAGACCTTCACACTTACACTATCTGCACTTGTATTCATGATCTTTCTTCTACTTATTCTAGACTTGGGAAACTCGCTACATGTTGTTGCTGTGGCTGTCCATGACCTGCCTCATACCCTTCGATCTTTATCGTCTGGACGGTCAGCTAGAGTCAGACTGTGGCAAGGCAAAAGAGCCCATCATGGACCGTATTCTAGCTATTGCAAAGGCAAGTTATATATATGATATATCAACTTTTTTTTCTGCTTTATGTAATAGAGGTTGATCTGTGTGTCCAGGTCTCACTCCCCATAATGGATTATCTCTGTTATCAGGATTTTTAGACCCTCAAAAAAAAATGTGTAACTGTTTGACAGCATTAATTCTCTGACAGTAATGCCACAGAGTGACTTACAACAGAGTACTCTAGCTGCTGTTTCAGAGTCTGTGATATATCCATAATTGCAGCCACGAAAGAAACATCAATATGTCTCTCCATGAAAACTGAGGCAACTTAAGAGAACCTATTAAGAGGAGAATCCAGAAGCTTAATATCTGAATGTCTATAGTCATGTTATTATACAGTATGATCAACATTTTTACCTTTTTTTCCAGTCTTATCTGCAAGTCAGTGATAGTCCCAGGGATGCTGCATCTGTACTGGTATCAAAGTAAGTACACAAACGCCATGCACGTAAGTACATTTTACTTTAATTTGTGGTTGTCTCCAAACATATCACAGTTTAACAATTTAAACTCAACACTATGCATAATAAAATATAAATATTTTATATATATATATATATATATATATATATATATATATGAATATAATATAAAAATTAGTGAGAATGTAATTTTTGCTTTTCATTTTCACTGAAAAAAAGGATGATGTAATTTTTTCAGGGTCTGTAACAAACAGGCATGTTCCCCTTTTTCCCAAAATATTTTTTGTAGGTCAGAGAATCTCTGTAGCACCACAGTGCTTCGTTTATAATGGTATGCTTTGACAGTTTTTTCTTTTATCTAAAAACTGCAGCCCCTGTGATTTGGATCTAGCACTTGGCCATAATGTAATTTCGCTACTATTTCAATACATTTTGCAGCCATACATTTATTGTTGTTGGTGTGTTTGAGGTCATTTAAATTATTACATTTATTTTTATATTTATAATTTATACAGGAAACATTAACTTTGTTTCACATAGCCTACTTGTGGTACATGTACTGTATTATTTGCTGTTGTAATTTAGACTCCTGTCTCGTAGTTGATCATTTAAGGTATTACGACTTTCCACTCTAGTTGACTCCTTTTTCCAGTCATAGACTGTTCTTAGACTGTAGTGTTCTTCTTTTTTACTTTAACTTTTATATGACCTAAATTGATAAAGACATTTTAACTGTACATTGGCTTGATGATAGTGATGCGCATTTTATTTGCTTTTATGTTAAGAAGTTCATATAATGTCCAATATCCTGTGGTGTAATCAAAAGGTTTTTCTTCCACCTTTTTTCAGGGGTGGCGTTAAAAGGTTTCAATACACTGCCCGTAAACACAAATTACAATTTTGATCAAGTCAATAACTGCACTTTGTTTTCCAGCCAATAGAGGGCACGGTTGTTCTTTGACTGTCTTTACTGTCTGTCTGTTTATCCCCATGGAAATTTTTATTGCTTTCTTGTCTTTTTGTACATGACCGTACAGGTTCATGACACGCCCTGATGTGAAACAGAAGTGCCTCGGAGACTTTTTGGACTGGAGTCTGACCACTATATCCCAGACCAGTGACCAGTCAGTGAGAGACATTATGGTGCTGGATGGTGCCCTTCAGTCTCTGGTAAACATACACACTCACAGATCCCACTTAGACCTGCACGGCACCTGTCTGCATATGCTTGAAACCAGTGTAATCTGTGTGCATCGCTGTATTAAAACCTGCAGAGGGTAGTTTACAAGAGCTGACATGACTGGTATGTCTCACACAACGCCTAATGTGGTTTTAGCAGGTGTGTAATGCACCTGCTGCGTGTGTGGGATCTGCTGTTTCAAGTGACTAATGTCAGTTTAATCCACTGCTCTAAGCTAAACGGTTCTTCATCAAATGAGAACAGCACTGATGGTTCTCAGTTCCAATGAAATCCACTTTTCCACCCCAATGCGTCTCACATTACACCTGTTTTCACTGGAAATCTAAATGATGGAGGGTATTTTGAAATCACTTCCTGTCAGCTAAGGTTATTAAATACAGCCCTCAAGCAAGTACATTACATTCATATCATTGGCACATAAACTTGCATAACATGTTTAGAAAGTGTCTCTTTGTACTTAATGTCTGTGAAATGAACCTGGTTCCAGCCTATGTGGTGCTTAGGGCGTTCAAAACTGGCTCTGTGTTCTGTCAACAAGCCTACATGAGCCTAACTTGCATCTTTTTGTTTTTAGATTGAGGGTAAAATGCTCATTTACCAACTGTTCTTAAGAATATTATTTTTAAAAACCCACTTTTGCAACTTTCACCAATACTCTGACATTCATCAATATTTTCTTATTTAAGATTTATTCTTAGGTTAGAACAGAATCTACAACACTGAAGAGCACACCTAAACACATCATGTGCTGACGTATTTGTAAAAAAATAATTGGTTAAGGCATTTTCTTCAATTCTATGGTTGTATAACATAGGTTTATATTGGTTTGACTGGGTGATAAGCACCTATTTTTAGCATGCCGTGTATCTTTTTGTGTGTTATTTTATATCCACTCGTGATGCTACTAAATATGACATCTTGTTCAGCATTCAGTTTTTTCATAAGTCCCCCCACCTCAGAACTATTGAAGTTTTTTTGTTTGTTTTTCTTTTTACATTTGAAGTCAAGTGCTCAACCCCCTTTTTACACTAACCCTGCTATCAAAATGTGTCCTCTGCAGTATCTTGGATTGATTTGGTCATCTTATTTGTGTCCTAGGCAAAACTTTTCAAACATGGGAAAAGAGATGATCTCCTGCAGTATGGTAAGTTCCGGTTGCCCTGTTATGTTCATAGTAAAGTAATGAATCAAGAGTTTGCTCTTAAATATCGATGTGGAGGCCAAAGCAAAAATAGAATTTCCAGAACTGTACTTACTGAAGTATATCATTGTCACATTTGTAGTATTTGTTCAGTTGCTTTTGCCTGTGGTAACAGAATTATTTGTGTTAACAAATCATTATTTAAATGTCTTATGCCGAAGGGAGAGATTTAAATGTAAACATGAAGCAATATTTTATTTAAAAGTATAATGACAGAGCCCTTCTTGTACATGAATATCATCTTCTCTGACATGCTATCAAATGCACAGACAGTCCAGTCGTAGCTGACATGTGTATCCCGTCAATGGCTGCTAGGGAATACTTCTTGGCGTTCCTGTGACATGCAAACACACTCTGTAAATACTCACATCTTTGAATTGTCAACATAGTGACATTTTTTTTCTGACCAAAAGGCACATGTATTTTCCTTAGCCTCTAGCCAGATACCTCCAAAAATATGTTCATTCTGTATGTATTTATCAATGTATTTGCTTTAACAGTATAATAACAGATGATACTGATGTCCTTATTTTTTACTAGCTCCTACAGTTCTGAAGTGTCTGGAGCAGAAACGTCTTTCAGAGAGCAACCAAGCCATGCTGAGTAAACTCAGTGTCAAACTCATCCAGAGGCTTGGACTCACCTTCCTGAAGCCCCGTTTGGCCACTTGGAGGTCAGACGTAATACCAACTAATTATAATAAACTGAACTTTATAAACTTTATTGTCTGTCCCAGTCAGCGACAGAAATTACCTTTTGACAAGGCTGCAACAAAAAAAATACATCACATTATTAAACACACTTAAGACACATTCAAACTCATAAAGTACAGACATTAGAAAGCAGCAGCAGATAAAAATATGTAGCGGAGTGTCTATTCAATTTGTTCAGGGTGGTTATTGCCGTATATCTAATGTTGGGAGTGTTGGAAGTCCAAAGACAGCTAACACGACCTTCATTTGAATCTTTATTGTATATATAAAAATGCAGTGTGCGTTTACAGTCTGTTCGATCAAAAATGTGGGTCACATCAGTGTAAATAATATTGAAACCAGGATTGTCGTGATATACTGGAATTAACTGTAATACTTAAAATATAATATTATTGTCTTGTTAATAGTTCAGATATGATAATATGTACATAATCCAGAACCTCACAAATACTTAGCATTTCTTTTGTTCTCGCTTTGTCTCCCTCTCTGCCTTCCTCCAATCATGTTTTGAATGTGCTAATTAATTTACCAAAAATAAGAGCCAAAACACACAAAGTTAAAGATGAGTATGACTGATAACTTAATTATGATTATGTAAATCTTTCTATACATATTCAATAATATCGTTATTTGAATTGAGATAATGATACGTTTTTCATAATGAGTAATGTCATGCATGACAACACATTTTGTATCATTTTTGAGAGGTGGCTCGATCAGACAGAAGCACAGAAGTGATGAAAAAAAAGTATATTAATGTTTTTCAGGTACCAGAGAGGCAGCCGCTCCCTAGCAGCAAACCTTTCCATGTCCCAGTCGACTACAGATACTGCAGCCGTGACTCCTGAAGTGGAGACACAAGAACTGGAGGAGGACTATGACATTCCTGAGGAGGTGGAGACTGTTATTGGTCAGTTTCAGCCTCCGTTCTGTTTAAATATTTTAGTTGTTGCAATACCTCTGCTCAGGAAACCTAACTTGCGTGTTGTTTTACAGAGCATCTGCTGGTGGGATTGAAGGATAAGGAAACAATTGTGCGCTGGTCTGCAGCAAAGGGGTAACAATCGGTTCAGATGTCACCTAACTTGAACTGCTGATGACAAGTTGTCCTTGTTGCTACTTGTCTCTGGTATTCTCTATATTAAAGACAGTTCCTTTGAAACAGTTTATGTGTCACAATAGCTATCTGTTTTGTTTAACCCCTCAGCATTGGGCGGGTGACTGGGAGGCTTCCCAAGGAGCTGGCAGATGAGGTGGTTGGATCAGTGCTGGACTGCTTCAGGTTTGTTCCTGCTTGGGGGGATATTGGCTCTCTCCATCAGTCATGCTATGCCATTTATCATCTATTTTTATTGTTTTCAAAATACCTGTCACAAAGTGGCAGTTTTTCAAGCAGCTCCATATTGCACTAACATGTTCTATGTTTTGACCCGTGTTCTGTTATTTTATTTTCAAGCTTCCAGGAAACAGACAATGCTTGGCATGGAGGCTGCCTGGCACTGGCAGAACTCGGTAGGCGAGGACTGCTGCTTCCTTCCAGGTTGACAGATGGTATGTGACCACAAATTCACATTGAAATAGTTATCTTAACATACTATTGTAAGCAAGTCAGTTTTTGTAATTTCTTTATTCAATATATTTACATATACAATATTGTCAATTCTCTACATTGCAAAAAATGGTCCAAATTTAAATATAAACATCCCCTATAAAAATAGCTTTCCACCTTTTCCAATCAAGTGTGAGAACAAGACATAATACAGACATTCATCAGTTCTTTTTACAGTTGACCTTGTGGCAGTGCTATAAACAGTTTAATTATGTTCAATAAGTTGATCTTTTCAAGTTGAGGCTTGTAGTTGTGAAGGCTATAGATACCTTCTTCACAAATATTACAGTCAGAGTTTAGCAGCAACGAGCCCTCCTCCTCAGAGCCCGCCCTGTAGTTTTTGCTTTCTTATTTGGTTTATGGCACTTGTTTTCAGCCTGGCCACTGTTTGCTCTCTTCATGCCAGTTCTCTTAGCCTTGGCTGGGTGTTTGGTCTTCTTAGTAGAAGTTGTATTGTCTGTGAAGTCCTCCATGGGTCTATCTGAAGTGCTGAAGTCATATGAAGAGCCAGCGGAGTTTGCAGTGGCAAGCTGACAGAGTGCCAGTGCTGCAGTCTGCCTTTGGTCAAATGGTTCTTCTTCCAGGTCAGTGTCTAGATTCTGCTGGAGATCCCCTGAAGTGCTCGGGGCAGAGCTGTGCACAGGGCTGTTATAAGGTGCTCGCAGGCTGAGGTTCAGAGGCAACTCTTCCCCCTTTGATTTCTCTGCGTCTGAGCACTGCAGTCTGAAGTCAGGTGGACTTTTTTCTTTGTCCTGGCTCCTTGTTGAGAGGTTGAGTGGGGCCAGATCTTCTCTGTTGTCCTCATCAAAATTTTCTGGTGTAGGCTGAGGACAGGGCTCAGACACAGACATAGAGGAATATCTGCTGCTCTCAGCTGATCTGAAAAAGATAGGCCAGAATAAAGTGTTAAAGGAAATAAGTTACCAGTAATTGCAAATACAATATACTACAACTCAAGCCAAGAAAGATAGATGGAAGAATTTTGACTTACCCTCCATCCACATGCAAATTTCTTAACTGCAGCAGGCTTTCTGCAGACTCCTCAAGTCTTGAGTCAGTTATGGTGGACTGCATGGCTGTAGCTGTGCTTCCTAATTGGGTGGTTGTTTCTGAGTCACCCTTGTTGGTGTAGTGTGGGGCCTCTGTGTCTCTCTGAGTGATGTGTGCATGGCTGGGTCTGTCAGGGGAGCCCAAGGCAGAACAGCCCTCTTTTGGGCTCAGCCTGGTTTCTTTGTCTCCACTTTGCCCGTCCTTGCTCTCCTCATGTGTAGATGTGTCCAGGCTGTTGTGACTGGGACGTGGATGCATGTACAAGTCATAATCCTTGGGCCAAAGGGTCGGGCCATATACATCCAAAGGACGATATCTTGATCCTGTAATTGCCATGGGGAGCTCATGGGGTCTGTACAGAGTGTAATGTAGAGGGGGGCCCGCATGAAGAGGGTGGCAGTATCTGTATGGGTATGGGGGAAAGAGGGAAGTGTGGGGTGGGGCAATGGGTTGTGCCACTACAGGCCTCTGGGGATCCATAAACTCTGGCCGGAAAGAATGAGAATTTGGCTCATTTGCATTGTTTGCTGGCAGGTAGTACGGTGGGTAGAGAGGCCGGTCAGGCAGGAGATATGGAGAGTATTCAGGAACCATGGGAGGGGGGAATGGTTTCAAGGGAATGGATGATGAAATTGTGCCCCATGGGAAGCCTGGGTGACTGAATGTTGGAACAGGAGCTTGCGAATCCTCTGAATGCTGCACAGGTGACTCGAAGGCTTCTGCTCCGTCAATTTTGGGTGTGACGGGGTAGAAGGCAGATGGGCGCGGCAGAGACTTGGCCTCGGTGCTCTCCCTGTTCTCTTTCTCTGTTACTGTATTTAATTTTGTCACACTCTGGTTGTCCTCAAAGGCCGGACTGTCACAGCCAACGTCTATTTCTTCAGTGTCATCTCTGCTCTCAGCTGTGTTCTCCTCAGTTCCCTGTTTCTCGAGACTGTTGTTCTGAACTGCTGGCTTGGGGCTTGGACAGTCCTTAGATCTGACGGAGACTCCCTTTACTGCAGCCTTAACCTGTCTGGCAGTTTGCCCATTCTTCTGTGACATCAGGGAAATTGAGTTTTTACACAAGTTGTATTTCATGTGGTTGAAGAGATGGGACTTTTCATTGCAGGTGAAAGGACACTGGAAACACTGGTACTTGTAAGGCTTGCCTGGCGGGCGGGGAATGTAGTGGGGCCTTTTTGGCTTGCGTTCCTGAGCCATTTCCATCTTGATTCTAATGGATGTTGTCTGAAAAAAAAATACAGCACATTGCAGCTGAGGAATTAGTTGAAGTTCTCATGTCTCTGAAGATTTTAGGAGTGTGGCACCAAAGCATATAAGAGAAACTCATGAATCATTGTACCGGATTCCCACCAAGCTGACTGTAATGACGCTAAGAGAGTTGCTTGACTGGTTCAGGTGGAGAGTGGCTCTCATTGGAAGGTTTCTTTAGCTGCTTGCACAGAAAAATCTCTAGCTGTACAAAACACTGCACCCTCAGGCTAATGTATTTCTGCAACTGTTAATTCACACTGGGTTGAACACGAAACAGACAAAGGTAAATAAGAAAAAAAGGTCTACTGTGTGGGAAAGTGTACCCACATGTTTGCATAGGTGCACTCGTGTCTGTTTGGTTTTGGTTGATTGGCAGCAGCCTACAAACGCCTCTAGCTGCCTGTTCACCCGTCTATCTGTTCCGAAATCACTCCACTCATCTCTCCCATAAAGTTAGAGCACTGCTACAGCACTAAGTAGGCAGGTGTTGGGTAGACAAGGCGCTTACTAACACAGACCTGGAGGGCATGCAGAGACTTGCTTTCTATCTCAACCTTACTAAACTGCGCTGTTGGCGTGGGAACCACAAGCCACCTGCTTCCCATGACTACACCTGCGGGATGCGCTCAGCTCCCAATCTGTATTTGATGAGCTCACCAGCTCTGGGATACATGAGTATGAGAAATATATGGAATGTACCAGCTAGCATGAGCAATAATTAAAACCAACCATTCTGGTAAAACTGTGATGTTTGGTGGCATCTCAAACACTTCAGATTTGCCTTTAGAATGAAACATCACCTAAAGCTGTGAGTTAAGTGTTGCTGGGTGCCGTGTCGAGGAACCTGCTTGTCATGCGCTGTCGCAAGAAGTTGTCACTCAAGTTTTTGTCCAACTGTTTTAGCACGCAAAGCCACTCCTTTCTTAGGAACTGAAATTCATTCGAAAACCACTTTTTAACAGTGTGTCTCTCTGTGAAAATAATCCAGTCACTACCTGTTGTTTTTTGTTTTTTCCTTAATAATAATAAAATGAGAAGATTTCCATAAACTCAGGTGGCATGTTTTTTTTAAATTGTCAAATAAGCCTGTATATGTTATGGAATTGTTTTTGCAAGATAAAAAAAAGCAACATTATTGAACTAGTTGTCTTGAACTTTCCTCTGCAGAAGTTGGATACTTTTTGCATTAGCTGTGCAGCAATCATTACAGTGCAAGTAGGGACTAATTTAAATCCATAGGTAACAGGTGCATACAGAGCAAATACCTACCCTAAACAATACACAATACAACCTAGCAACAACACCTTTACAAAGACAGTCTTTTTACGATAACACAGAAAGGCTTTGACTGAGTGCTGTAAAAAAGTAAATGCAACTTTATACTGCGCTTCCTTGTTAAGAAAAGGGCAATAACAAAAAAATATACCTGCTCTGGTTGTAGCAACAGTGTCCTCTCCTAAATATTCAGCCTGCAGAGAGCCGCTCCACCATCCACAGCCAGCATCAGTCAGGACAATCGCTCCACTATGTGCGAAAAGTTCCAAGCGTGTTTGTGAATGTGTGTGATGCAGCATGTGTGTGCTGTATTTGGTAATGTTAGTTGTGTGGTGAGTTCCTTTCTCTGAGATGTTGTCTCACTAGTGGGTGGAGCTTAGGCCCAAACAGCAGGGCCCTCAGGCAACATTGATGTACCTGGTATTAGTCAAGCCTCAAGCGATGATTTACATGATGGGGTGGGGTGGGGGCTCTCATTTCTTCTTCCTGCTTAACTGCTCCATCTCTCATCTTTTGTAGAAATGACCACACCGGACTCATTTTGAAATTTTACACTGGAAATTGATAATCAGCCATTCCATCGCACTTCACACATAAAAGACATATTTTTCTAATGGATGTCACTTTAAACTCAACCTGTTTTTCATAAATTCTATAAAAAATCAGGAAGACCACCACAAATTGCAGCACTTTCCTTTCTTCATTTTTTTATGTGCTGCCACATGGTTGCTTCAAATGTCAAATATTAACATCAATACATCTGAAATGCTTAGTGTATGGAAAATTAAAATGATCATCTCTGTTCATTACTGCAAATAAAGCATACTTAACCTGTAATTCAGCTAGTTCTTACTGGTTTCTGGTTCTTTGGTATCAGTTGTGAAGCTGAAGTATTAACATTTGAACTCTCCTTACCACAAACATTGTATATAGTATATGCAACATACATTGCTTTAATTGTTTGAGCTTAATGGTTTTTTTTAATTTTATGATAAAACCTCTTATCCATTTCTGTTGTCTGCTTGCAGTTGTGCCACTCATTGTGAAATCCCTGACCTACGAGGAAAAAAGGGGAGCATGCAGTGTTGGCTCCAATGTGCGTGATGCGGCCTGCTACGTGTGCTGGTCTTTCGCCAGGGCTTATGAACCCAAAGAGCTCGAGCCTTTTGTCCCTCAGATTGCCAGGTAATCTTCCTCGTCTTTACTTTGCCATAGAATCTTGCTACAAAATCAAACTAAAAGCACATTTTAATCAGTCAAATTTAGGGATGAGGATTTTTAAGATTTTATTGATACCAATGCAATAATCAGTTCTGCTTATTAGTCAAATTCTTTATCGATTCTCTCATTCATTCCTTATCAATTTTCTGTTTGGAACAAAAAGTAGGGCTACACAGGTTACCAGCATCAACATAACTATCAACTCTGAGGCTGAACACAGTGTAGATGGAATGAGAGAGTATTTGCAAACCAGACAGTTTCATTTAGGCAATCAAGAGATGAAAGCCAAATGAACCGGTTTAATAATCTGTAAGATTTTTTGTGAGTTGCTACTCATTGTGAATTATGTTCTTTTTTAATTTGCATAGAAAATGCATGATTTGTCTCCAGGCAGTTATTTACTGCCTCAAACCAGTTTTTCTGTGCCACAGTAATCTTGCATGTCCCCACATAACCAGCAGATATACTTGTGTGCTGCTTTCATGCCTTCATATCGAAGTAGGCTGTAGCTTGATATCACAAAATTTGTCATTCTAAGATTGTGGTATCAGAAGGTGATCATCACATATCGTCTTGAGGTTATTAATAGCAATGGCACTGATGAATGATTTCCTATGAAACTGCTACTGCTGCCAAATGGTATGTGAAGTTGATCATGTTGTGGCACAGTGCCAGCTGTTCGTTTACACATGACCCTGTGTGCCCTGTCGACACAGTAAAGATACACTACATGATTTCATAGAGCCCTCATATCCCCAAAGATATATGTTGAGTTTTAGAATATCAGTAGTGAGGATGTTTGGGGATTGATAGGCATTTTTTGGCATTATAATCTCCAGGAAGTGTCTCTAAGGTCTATGTGTGGTGATTGCATGAATACATAAGAAGATCTAGTTGTGCAACTCAATTGTTTTTATGTTCTCTTGCCCCTGAAACTCCTGGTTTCTATAGTTAAAGTCTGTGTATTAAAGGTAGAGCTGCAATGGTTATTCCATCGACAGAAAATTAATTGGCAACTTTTTTTGAAAATCAGATAATAGTTATGGTAACTTTTTAAGAAAAAAAAGCGAAACATTTGCAGGTTTCACACCTCTTAAATGTGTGAATTAAATGCTTTTCTTTGTCATATATGACAATAAACTGAACCGCTTTGGACTTCTAAACTGTTGGTCGAATAAAACATAACAATATTTGAAAACATCACCTTTTTGCACTTTACCGGCTAGTAAACAATAAATTTAAACAAATGCATAGGGGGCAGTGAAAGAGAAAATAAAACATAATATTTAAAATGGATAGTCCTCTTTTTCAACATGCAACATGTAACTGCCTTTTTGTCAGTAAGACAAGTGACTTTTACATAAATGTTCCTTATGGCTTTCTTCAGACATGACAAGAAAAGAGCTACATGCTTACGATATATTTGGAAGAGAGAGGAGGAGATTTGTATCAGCTTCATCGTCTAACTTTATTAAAGAGTGAATTTGTCTTACTGTTTTCTAATGTCTGATCATGCACAAGCATCAAATAGAAGACATGAAACCGGGACTTTGGTTTTACTCGTATTTGCTTGATGTAAAACATTTTGCTGGATGTTTATCCATTCATTCATGTAACATGATTGCTATGAAGAATTTTGCACAAAAGTGACCAGGTTGTATTCAGACCTGAGACTGACATGTTCAATGTTAGAGTTGCAGTTTTACCGACAGTAGGGACTGGACAGAAATGGCCTCTTTTGGTTTACAGGATAGAATGCAAAATTGCTAAGAAGGCGTTGTTCCAGTATCAGAAGCTGCAGCCAGCCTTAACAATGATGAGTAACTTTTTTTCAAACTTCCACATCTGATCGGCAGCCAGTGTAGAGAAACAAGAGAGTAATATCATCCAATGACGTACACTCAGTCTTTGTCAATAGTAACGGTTTGCCTCCACCTTGATCTCTTGTCTCTCGGTGTGCATGTACAAACCTGCGGCCTCTGACTGTGCAGACCAGCTCTGCAGTGTCAGTTTGAACCCCTGCGACTACCATTATCATCAGCAGTCGTGACAACACCCTCCCTTTCCCTAGCCTACAGGATTGCCAGGTTTCGCCTGTTGCTGTAGGTTTCGGTCGCTGTTTGGCAGCAGTGCTCAGACAAGCTGGTTCCTGCTCTATTCATCACCACTTGATGACATTTACAGAAAACTCACTTTTCTGAATGTGCGACGAAGTGACTTGGGGGCACACACATGCACACACACACAACTGTATCTCTGCTTACACAGTTGCAGTTACACTGTGTACTTATTAATTCTAGCAGCCGCAGACATAATTCAGAATACCCTTCAGGTAGTGCAATCATGAGTGCAATCAGGACTGTTTTGTTTCCAAGCCCTCGGGGCAGGGGCAGTTAGTAAAGCCAAGTCGGGGCAGTAAGTAAAGCTCCAGGCCTGAAGCTTGCTGTTAGGAGGCAGAGAACTTGGGAGGAGAGCAAACAAGGCAACAGCGGTTAGTCTCAGGCTGTCACTTTGTGATGTTTAAGTAGGTGGCCCCCTTCAACAACTGACATTCACACACACCCTCCCGAGACTTGTAGAGGCAGTGTAGAGTGCAGGGATAATGAGGTCAAAAAAATGATCAGATACAACTTCCAGTATTGCAGCAGAGTCATGGTTAATCATGTCGTGGCTTCGTTTACATATACACTGTTCCAGGAACCTGTGCACCTCAACCCAAGGCAGTTTCAATGTGGTGATGTAATCTAGATTTAGACATAAGTAAATCTCAGTCACTGAATCATAACAACTGATGTTGAGACACTGTAACAGGGCAGAGGATTACAAGGTTATTAACTTAGTAAAGGAAATGTTGCAAGACAGAGACACTATGGGAAATATGTGCCAATTTTTCAAGCTGTAAAAGGTTTGTAAAAAGTGATGATACACAAGTACACAAGTACACAAGACTGGGGGGTTCCCGCAGTCATGGCATGTCTGGAAAACTAATGACATTTTAAAAGCTGTTTTCCAGGCCTACAAATGGTTTGGAAATGTTGGAATTTAAAAAGTTCTGAAGATTCGTTCGATTTTTAGGCTTTTATTTAAAATGTGTTTATAAAAATCACCAAAACATGTCTAACATTACACGAAATCCTTTCCTCATGTTACTGATTTATTACTGAATGTGTTGCATGACTGATTGAAATGTCACCAGGCTGGCATTGCGTCATTGCTAGGCTGCGCCCCCTTTTTAGGTAAAGAGAAACAGGAAAATGCTGAAAAGCCGTTGTTTAAGAGGTTAACTGAGGCTTTCACACTGAAATCTGAGGCACATAAGCTATGTATATATTCTCTGTCAGTGTGGTAAATTGCTAAATGAAGCTGATGACACTACTAATAGATAGCCAACGCTAATTTGAGTGGGTGGCTGCTGCAGGACAGTCATACAGCAGCATCAGACTGTCGTCTCCAGCTAAATCTCAGTCCGTTTGCTGGCTATCAACAGGTTGGTTATTTACAGACAACACTTTGACTAACAATGCCTTCTGATTTAATCGAATGTACGTATTTGATTGAATCATCAGGTATTTTGGTCTGGATATTTGTACATGAAATATCTGGCCACTGTGTCAGGTCATTCATTCATTTGGATGAGGAAAGACTGCAGGGACATGATGTTGATCAGCCTTCATTTATGGAGGTATTGCTTTCCCTCAGGTTCAGGCAAAATCACAAAACAATCATATACATGGCTATTAAACAAACTTTTGTTTAGCAAGAAATAAAGGTACAGGAACGTGATAAAAGTCAAATCCAAACTCGCATCAAATTGCATTGACATCTATGCAATCTGTGGTTTTCGATCCCCCAGAAAGGGGCGTGGCCATGGCAAAGGCCCTGTTTATGCTGGCCTGGTCTATTGGCAGTGGGCGTTGGCAGCTAGTTGGCAACAGAAATATCTAAGTGAAGTGAACATTTGCTAGCAGTTTGCTTGACTGCAAATGCCCGGGAAGTGTGTGTGTTATAATGTATGGTTTCATCGCTATGTAGGCTTATCCATTCTAAACTCAGTGATGGCATGGGGTAAAATATGGAAAAGTTTTTAAAGCAGATTGGTCAAAATGTGTGGGTATCCTGTAAGGACAAGACACATGGCAGTACATTTTACACTCAAACAGCTATAGTGGAAGACTCATGGGTGCTGACTTTTTTTTATTTGATTGCAATCAAGTTGAGTTGTTTAGTCATTATTTTTTGACTGTGAAAACCCTTAATTACTGAAGAAATCTTCATCAGATCAGGTGCACACTTCTAGGTAAGTCTTTTCATCAGATTATCAATACACTCCATTGCACACGTTGTGTTTCTCTCTGCAGTGCTTTGCTGATCACAGCTGTGTTCGACCGAAATGTCAACTGCCGCAGAGCTGCTTCTGTAAGTCCTCCGGTCGACATCCGACTAAAGATTTTCAGTTACATGACCTCAGTTAAATTTAATGTCTCATTTTGTCCTAGGCTGCCTTCCAGGAAAATGTCGGCAGACAGGTTTGTGACCACTGTATTAACTACTTGTGTATTATGAGTAATAGAACCACAGTGATTTGATGTTTATTTGCTACCAAACATTCAGGTCTTGCTCAAACTTGCCTTGGTAGCAAAAGCTTTTGAAGCAAGCACAGCTACAGGGCACCGGCAAACGTTTGATTTACCTGCAGCATTTGAGCCATAAATCTCTCTTAAAATCTTAGATCATTATTTGAAATCGGGACCAAATCACTGATTTTGTTAATATTGAACAACATGGGCCATTCTTTCTTAATGCACTGAAAACATTTCAGCTGTTTGTTGCTTGATTATGTGTCAACAGGGGACATTTCCTCATGGTATTGACATCTTAACTGCAGCAGACTACTTTGCTGTTGGTAATCTCAACAACTGCTATCTGAACATCAGGTAAGAAACCCTCTAGCAATTACAGCCATGCTTTCTCAGTCACACAATACTAAAGTTAAGCTGCGCTTGGACAAATGTTTAGGACAGTGCATTTAATAATTAAGCGGGGTGGTAAGAGGTAGTGTCCCATCCTTCCTCACTGACAAAGGAAGTGACAGATAGAAACCAGTCCAACTTCACAGCTGAACTTGTGACCAAAGATTCTTCTCCTCCTCTCCCGTCCCACTGGCCAACTAGAGGAAGTCACTCAGGTCTAAGAAGACTTCTTTGCAGACACCATTACATGATTTATGGTTGGTTAAGTGCATAGAAATGTGCAGCTTTTTATCAGTTAAACGGTTCAAACTATATATTAAATATAATACTCTGGCATTGGGGGGTTAGATTATGAGCAATGATGATAAGATGACAGTGCTGCCTAGACTGAAGTCTTGTGCCGTCACCAAGGTGGACAAATATATGAGAGAAAATTCCCCCCTTTCCTTGCTGTGAAAATGCAGTTTTATCTACTTTTTTGTTTAGCTGAACCCTAATCGGAAAGGTTAGCTGCAAATGAGCTTAACCTAGATGCCCCGCATACATGTCTTTAACTTGGTTAGCCTGTAAAGAATGTGTTCCAATATGACCCTGCCATCTTTGTACACACACACGTGGCTTGTAAGGAATGAACTGTGTGCAATGAAGCCAACACAGAAAAGCTCCAATACCCTTACAGGAGTTGTCACCTCCTGGCAGAAATATGTCATCACCTGCAGAGTAAACATTCAAGCAGAAAAATGGAGGAAGATGCTAGCCTTTGGGCATGACTGAAAATAGAAAAGCACGTTACAATGTAAAAATAGACAAAAGAAGTGGAACATAATGTATGGTGGCTGAAATATTTTTTTATTGTTGTGTTTGTTGGGTTTTTTGCAGCTAAAGCTTTCTTTTTTGTCCTCAAAGTGTCTATATAGCTAGTTTCCCAGAGTACACCAAGGCCATGATAGATCATTTGATGGCAATGAAGATTAACCACTGGGATGGGTAAGTGCTTGCATCTTCCTGTCTTCATAATTGTCACCAACTATGATTGTATAAGCATTTTTATTTTTGAGGACAACCCTTTATTCTTTGCATGTTTTCTAGCGTCATCCGTGAGCTTTCCACCAAAGCACTCCACAACCTGACGCCTCAAGCACCTGATTATATGGCAACAACAGGTAAACAATGTCACCTTACCTGTTCCACAGGCAACGGAGAAAGTAAATTGCTTAAGAAAAATGCCTTTTGGAAATCGACTGAAACCTATAATTATTTGTCCTGAGTATATACACTCTTTCTTCTTGGTTGGTTTCAGTTTTGCCACAGCTGTTGCCCATGGCAGTCGGTCTTGACCTCCACGGTCGCCATGGAGCCATCCTGGCATGTGCAGAGATTACACACGCTCTATACAAACTGGGCCTTCAGACCAACAGGTAGACTTTAATAGCAAGTCAGTGGAGCAAGATGTCATAGTCTGGACTTCTGGCATGTGTTGTTTTTTTTTTTCTTTTTAACCACCCGTACAATGTTAATATACTGTGACGATAATCATTTGTCATGATGTGATGTGAAATGTGAAACTTTGTGGCTCAACAAATTAGAACACTTATATCTGAACTGCACCCTGAGGTAATAAGTAATGGTAATGTTAATGCTGTACTGATAGTTTGAAGCTTCATACACAGCATTGACGTTTCTCTGCGTCAATATTTGTAGGCATTTAGAGTTCCAAAAACAACATTTTCACTGTGGTTAAAAAGTGTTTGCTCTCCTGCTTGCTGCACAATTTTGGGCAAGGCATGCACCTGTATTAACGGGCAGCAATCTAATAAGATCATATATTAAATTTATATTGTCACAATAACAAAAAGACACATTTTATCCGATGAATCACTTAATTCAAAGTGAAACTTTTTTGAGTATTCTTTTCATTTTTTTAGGGCAATGACATAAAATATGAAGACAGACATTCAAAGCTGTGAACATGAATGATTGTCACATGTTGTCCTCTTGCATTTGTCCTACAGGACTGTGGTGGACATCATTTCTTCTGAATGTGTGGATGCATTAAAAAACATTCATCAGATGGTAGGTGAAAACGTTTCAAAATTGTTTCAAATTGAATGAACTGGTGAAACCATCCTTTGTAGCTGATAACTATGTGTTGACTTATTTTCAGCTGCATGACAGAAAACAGTACAGGTAGGCTGAGGGGATCTGTTTATTTTTTTAGCTGTATGTTTTAAAAAACATGAAAGTTGTTTTGGTTTCATGTAAATTCTGCTTTTTTGTAGGGGGTTTGGTGGAGAGCTAATGAGGCCAGCCAGTAAGTCAAACAGCAAATAGCACATCTCTCACAAAGCAATTCATTGGTTTTAATAAGTTGTTGCAAGAAACATTATGAAAGACATGCAGTGCTATTTTCTCAACAGTAGATGTAATCAGCTGTATCTTTTCTGCAGTGTGCGTCCTTATTGAAAAGCTGTCCCTGTCCAAAATGCCTTTTAAGAATGATCCTGTAATCAGTAAGTTAATTTGTTTGCTGATGTGCTTTTACACATTTTTATTTCATTTAACATCATATCTCACAGTCCCTAATGTTGTGATACATGTGTGTTTCAGCTGGCTGGCAGTGGCTTATTGATGACAGCATAAAGACTCTTCATCTTGTTTCTAGTGGTGTTAAGGATGCCATTTTGGTAAGCTTTGCTTAATTGAATCAAAGTAACGTAGTTTTTCTGAATCAAGACTAGTATTTTATAAACAAATAGTGGCAGTCTTGATTTCCACAGTAACGTGATATTTGTCATTTACCACTCAATGATCTTCATCCTCCTGTCTGCAGGTTGCTGTGGTATCGGCCTTATCTGCCTTGTGTGAGGAGTACTACCAGGTCAAGCTAGGCCAGGCTGAGTCTCAAATGCAGGGTGAGTTGAATATTATTTCCTTTTTCCAATACTTCTACTGTATGTCTGAATTTGAAGGTCATATCTGTGTGTGTGTGTGTGTGTGTGTGTGTGTGTGTGTGTGTGTGTGTGTGTGTGTGTGTATAGAAGTCCTGGTATCTCAGTACACTGAAGGGCTCAAGAGTCCACAGATGCTCACTCGTTGTGGATCTGCTCTGGCCCTCGGCTGTCTGCCAAGATTTATGATCCACAGCAAACTGAAGCAGGTGTGTGTTGAGAGAATGTGTATTTTCAAGCTGTTTTACATCTCACTGCGTCAGAATTTAGATGTGTCTGTGTGTGTGTGTGTGTGTGTGTGCGCGCGTGTGTGTGCATGCATGTTTTAGATCGTTGAAGGCCTCCAGCAGATGTGCACTGTCAGCCAGAAGGAGGGGACTTTTACAGAGGCGAGGAGAGATGCAGTCACAGCAATTGCTCAGTGAGTATACATTTACACTTCTATTTATTCCTTCTGTTGTTTTTTTATGTCTCAGCGCAAGCAACATCCGCGGCCGGAGGCATTATGTTCTTGGGATGTCTGTCCCATTCTCGTGAATGCGATATTTCAGGAACGCCTCGAAGGAAATGGACTCAAAATTGAATTGATTAGGCTTTGGTGGTCAAAGGTCACTTTGACCCCACATGTTTTTAACTCAAGAATTCATACGCTTATTATGACAAAATTTCACACAAACTCTTTATAGTATAAAATGATGAGGTGATGACGCTTGGTATCCAAAAGGTCAAAGGTCAACTTCAACAAAAAAAGTAATAAAAATACATTTATTTGGTATAATACTTTTCATGAAAATTACATTCACAAAGAGCTTCACAAAATAAGTTCATAAAAAAATACAGTCAATAAAACAAAGGAACTTTAATAGAGGGAAAGCACACAACAATACAAACATAAGCCACAAGAGAAGAGTAAAAGAAAAGACCACAAAGCAAGAACGACGCCTCTTATGGTGGGACAAAGTCTTTTTGAAAATATGGGTCATCAGTTGCTTTCTTAAGCCCTCTACAGAGATGGCAGACCGTGTGCCAAATGGAAGAGAGTTACATCGTTTAAAAGCTTCTACCTAAAAGACACGATCACCTTTTGTTTTCAGCCATCTGATGTTCTGAAAAAACACATTTTAAGCCATTATTCACCTTCAGTACTCAGGAATAGAAGGGGGACATTTGGTCTAATACTGAAATGGTGACACTAATCTTGGGTACCCACCCTGACACTTTGAAAACTGTAAAGATCCTTTATGCTGCTGGGTTGAAGCGTGTGAGGCATTCACATTTCTCCAATAACTACTCTTAATGCCTTTTATGAAAGTCCTTTAAAGTCATCTACATATATAATATGAGTCTGGACAGACATGGATGTAAACTGCAACTAGACTGGATGGTGGATTTGTACTACCACGAGGCAGTAATTCTAGTTTTCTGCATTTTTATCTCAAGTTGTTGTGGTTTAGGCTTATGTTGCGGAGGCCCCTCAGTCTCTCTTCTGTTCTTTGTCTTCCCTGTCTGTTAGTTTAGCCGCGTAGTTGTGAAGGCAGTAATGCTAAAATCAACAGTAGACTGACTCTACCTGCACAACCTGAATGACGTGTCTGTCCATTGTTTATTT